>NC_140479.1:24126838-25326838 GCF_051167445.1 Perissodus microlepis | reverse complement strand
CATGGCTGCGATATGAATCCCAGCACACAGCACTGTGGGGCTCGAGTAGTAGCTGTTAAACTCCTGCCGCCAGCTGACAGCCATAACCTTCAAACAACTGGATACATCACAATACACAGCACCTCAAAGACACGTTTACATTACACTTACAATAAGTTTTTGTGCATGAGCTCTTGGAGGCAAATGCTGGGGGTTCCAAAATAAAAAAATATTCTATTTTTGTTTTGCGTATGTAGATGAGAATCTGGATCTGAGTTTGTTCTCTACCAGAATACTTTTTAAGCGCTGACTGTGCAGGCGATGAAAGACTGACTGGGATCTTGGACAAGGACAAATCATATGGGGGGAAAAAATAGGGGAAAGAGAAATTGGCTGCGGAGTGCTGAAAAAAATGTGACTCAAACCTCAAGTGCTGACAATGAAAGCAATCCAGAACAGTTGTTTGTGTTGGCACAGGATGCCCTGAAATTAGCCCATCTTTCTCTGACAGAGGTTGCTCAATGCGCTCCGCCAAATGCCAGTGTGTATAATATTTTGAAGTTTTGCCTCCTCCCCCACTCCGCATTGCTTTCTATAATTGGTGGAAAAAGTGAGGTTTTTCTCTGGGAGTGCTTGTCAGGCGTCCGTCTCTTGTCGGTGGGGAGAAGGGGAGCAGCTGAATGGACGGAGTGTTTAGTCTAGCGCTCCTCTCCTGGGGATGCACTTCTCTGCACAAGGAAGCAGTCCAAGGACCACTCTGTCTGAAGGGTTAAATAGGCTTAGGTAGTTTGCTGTGACCTTCATTCATTAACGAAGACAATCAATCAGTTTTGTCTCCTGAACACTCAAGTTTGAAGTAGATCAATGTTCTCATGGACATACAGTTGCAGGAAGAAGTTCGAGCCTCTTTTGAAATTGCCAGGATTTCTAAATTAGCAGCTAATAAAATGTATCCCGATCCCCACCAAAGTCACAATTACAGACAATTTGATTAAACTAATAACACTCAAAGCCTTTTTCAGACATGCGATACGTAGCTTTGGTGGCTTCTCCGAGCATTTTGTCATTTAGACACTTTGAAGTTAATATGCATGACCGCTTCAGTAACACACAGGAGAGTAACACAGAGAGAACCATGATACATGAGCAGTATTCACTACACACACAAGATGTACCCCAGCTTTTACAGGGTCACTGTTGTGCTAGCCACTGTAGATAATACAGTCCTGCACTAGTTCATCTAAATCTTATGCTTGTTGACTAATCAGACTTTATATCTGACCTATTAAGACTTCTAAAGTATCCATCAGGCACACATGTTAAATTAATTGGTGATTCTAAATTGACTCTGGCAGATAAATTGCTTAAAAGTCCATTTTAAAAAGCGCTATATGAATGTATGGATAATAGTAGCTTGTAAGTCACACTTGAGTTATACTTTTCATATGTTTACTGAAAACATTAAGTAATCACTTAGTGTGTGGGTTATAAAAAGTAAGTAAACCTTTTGAACATAATAGCATGTAACACCTCACTTAGGAGCCTCTGTCAGGAATTTCCTGTAGCACAAGCGTATTTTGCACCGTTCCTCCCTCTAAAACTGTTTCAGTTCATCAACATTTCTAGGAATTCTTCCTCAGACCACCCCCCTTCAGGTTTAACCACGTTTTCTTTTTTTCTTGGCTTGTGTGCTTTGGTTCATCGTTGTCGTGTTGCGTTTACCAGCCTGGCTGCTGCCCTGACGTTCTCCTCTAAAACTTTTGTGACTCAGCTTTGAATTCATTTTTCCCTCAGTGATTGCAAAAGGTTTAGACTCCGAGGTAACAAAGACATAAAACTCGATGCTCCTTCCAACGTGTGGAAATAGTTTGGTGCATTTTTATTTTTTCAAAGCAGATTAATGTTTGTCACACCAGTACACTGTCCCATGAGTACTGTGGAGTATCTGGGTGGTCGGTGCTGCTCTAAAAAAAAACCTGCAAGTTTTGTTTGGGGGGGGGGGGGGTTTAAATAAAAACACAGTGAACATAGATTTTTGGCGGGTTTTAAAGTGTCTAGCCGGGACTGTGAATTATTACTCCTCGTTTGAATAAAGAAATGAATAGTATAGCTGTTTGCTGAGAATGTGTTTGTACATAACTGTCTCTTAGCTGAAGCTCAGATCACATTTTATGAGTAATCAATGCAGAAATCCTGGTAATTACACAGGGTTCATGAGCCTTTTCTTATAACTGCATAGATACACTTGGACACAGAGCAGTAATACATAAATCACTTGTGCACACACACAGAGACTAGCTATGTTTAACATGTACTTAAAGGATGCCTGCTCACTGTTCTGGTTGGAAGCCAGGAGTTAATGGCTCTCTGAGTGATGCTCTCCTCCTGCCTGTGTTCTTTAGCTTTCCACCCATCCCTTGGCGTCTGCGTGTTTATTTGAATAGTGTGTGCATCTGTTTGTTTGTTTGTGTGTTGACTTATACTGCATGTTAAGTGCTTTGGTGGTAGTGAGATATTCAGGATAGTCAATGGTGCCATCACAGCTCTCAGTTACCGGCAGCCAGCTTCTCTAGCCTCTCCCTGCTTGGTTGGCCTGACTCCAGGTCTGAGCTCTCCATCTTTCCAGCTCTGGCCTCACTGGCCAAGAGCACAAGCAGTGACCCTGGATTTGGCTCTGGAAGTTAGCAGGGACCACTAAACATGGTCCATAGAGTGCTTTTGAATCCATTTCTGCCATCGCTAAATTAGAGAATATGAGGTTTACATTGCATACAAATCATTCTTTTCTTTTCCCTGCTTTCCTTTCTCACTCTGCGATGAAAGTGCAAGTCAGCCATGATATTTTTCTTTTTCTCTCAATATGCAGAGGCGAGGCGCTCCAGAGGAATCTGTAGAAACAGCCATGAATAGCTTTACCATGTAACCCAGATTCTCTGAGCCCTGCAAGGCATATATCCATCTGATGGGTCAGGAAGGGCCAGGGGGTGGGGTCAGAGGTCACTGACCGTGGGGGACTGAGGTGCAGCACCAGGATGTCAGGGTGCTGAGACTGACAGGAGGAGAATGATGGCACCTTGGAGAGATTCTCGTATTCTGGGCCACAAATAGTCATAGACTCTCACACTCTCTCCCACACAAACACAGCTTTGATGCTTTAAGTTATGAGCCGGAGAGTGAGGCACCGGTGAGTGTGACCTCAGATGAACTCTTTCGAGAGCAGTGGGCTTTGATCTACTTTTACTACTATTGGATAATGTCTCAAGGCCCATATTTTGCTCTCACTGCGGCAATTACAATATTCTCTGACGCTGCCAAACAATACCGTTTATGGGAAACGGTTTATTTTGCTCTTGCATAACAGTGGGACTGTTTCTCAAATACCTTGGAGTTGTCACCATAACCAAGACATAAAAGTGGACCTGGTTTCCCAGAGATCTGATATCCTCTATTCTCCTATACGACACAGTCAATGCACGTGCCATTGTCTTGTTACTAGATCCAGCATTGCTAATAACGATATAGTTCAATGAAGTGCTTTAACGACCATTCAAGTGTTTCTACAGCTTAGATCTGATAGCTTGACTGCAGCCATGAGACACAGATTTAAAATTTGCATAACCAAAAGAGAGTATAAAAGTGTGGGAGCCTGAGGCCAGCTATTTGACTTGCAAACCTGTCTGTGTCAACAGAATGCCCCATCTTTATTTAGAGCACATATCCACCACTTTACTTAGAGTCTAAGTTCCTTGCGCACACAGATGCGTACACTTCTTGTTACTAACTATATCAGAAACTGAGTGGAGTGTGGCCACCGTCTGATTCATCACCAGCCAACACCCAGACCATTATCCTGTCTGCCTCAGTAAACAGACCATTAACAGACAGAGCTGGAGGAGGCCACATCACTATTGTTTTCCCTCCCACAGATCTGTGCAAATATTGATTTTCTCTTTAAGTATGAGGCAAAATAAGCATGCACTGTAGTTGACTAGAAGCTTTTTAGTTGCGGGTGAGTCATTTCTGACCCAAAGAGCGGGTGGAAACAGAGGGAGCGTAACAGAACGACCGAAGGGGGAGGTCCGTTTGTCTAGTGTGTATTCTGGTCATTCGAAAGAGGCCTGCTTTTAGTGTTATTGTTTCCCCTCTGGAGGCAGACCAGCAGTCTCCTTGTGAGATCAAGCCAGGCCAGGCCCAGTCAGGCTACTCGCTGCCAGCAAAGGAGACAACGACAAGCAGGGAACTCCAAGGATAACAGCCTCTCTTGCTTTCAGATTTATTTGTATCACAGCCTAGCGGCGGCAGGGTCAACACCCAGTGGAGGGTGAGGTGATGTCTCCTGCCTATTTTAACACACTGATCTCTGTAGTGGTTTGCATCCATGCACTGTCTAGAGTTGCACGCTTTGATTTTGAGTCTGATGGGGCTCATAATTATGCATACACACAGACTGACTGGAATTCTGCGCCTCTCCTCTGCTCTTCATCCCTGGGGCAAAGGGTCCAGTAATGTACAGGGGGATTAACTGGCTCATTTTTCCCTCTTAAGAGCTGGAGAAACAAAACAAACTCCTGTCATGTGGGGCTTAGCTGTGGGGACTTGCCACACACACCTCAGGGGAGGAGGTACTTCTCCACTGTGACGTATGAATTAAACCCTCCTCCTGTGGTACCTTTCCTTTTCCTTTTTTTCCTTCGGTCTCTCCCTCTTTATTATTTTCTTGTTTTTCTTCCTAATTGAAATCCTCTTTGCCTTTTTACCAGTGCCTCAGGGTCTTTTGTAACTGATAACTGCATACGAGACCGCACCCCCCATGGGAAAAGGCTTTTCTTCCTCTGTGTATCGGTGATCTATCCACTGAATGTTACATCCAACTGTCAAGGCTCCTTTTGCTCTGTGTATGGGTGTGTCTTGTGCTAGCAGCCATTCACTGGTCAGCATATGTGCTTCCATTGTGTACAGCCCCATTTGGTTAACGATGACACTGATGTCATGTCATTATCCTCCCCTCTCCCTCTTTCTTCTTCTAAGCTTTCCAGGGGGCAAAGTTATCAAGTGGCAGCTCGGTCGGGAGACAAAAGAAAGATGCTCTGTGTGTCAGTGGCTTGAGGGGTGTGTGTGTGTGTGTGTGTGTGTGTGATGCTTATACACTTCTCAAGGCTGCTGCAATTAATTGTGAAGGTGGCGGCCTAGCCAGTCAGCCAGCCTCTATTGCCCCCATCAGGTTGGATATAGGAGGTGCAGGGCCAAGACTTAAGAGCTCAAGATGAGTCGTGACAGGTGATGGCTTAGTCCAGGAAGTGTGGCTGAATTTGGGCAGAAGTTGCACTATCTGCTTTTATGGTGGCCACCTCAGCAATGCTGCTCTTCATAATGAAAACAAGCGCACCTCTTAATTATCACTGATACCAACAAGCTGCCTTCTCGAGGACAGGCTGTCAGTCACTCCACACGAGAATGGATTTCTATAAGCGTTAATGTCAAGTGTCACCCAAAGCTTCTGTTAACACTCTAAACATGCTCTCTCCTTAAGAAGGTAAGTGTTAGCAATACTCAGCTCCTCCCTCTCCTCCTCTCTTGTGGGATGCAGAGACTATCAGTGGTGATGATAAGACGCATGATAATGGATAAGGGGTTTGTATGCGTCTGAGGATATGACGTAACCGCACTGAGCCCCCCTCAGACACACTCACGGAGCACAACTTGAGATAATCTGGTAGACGGTGGATAGAATAATGGCCGAGGATCTCACTCACACACACTTGCATGTCCCAGAGAAAGCTGCATTCAATGGAAAAGAGTGTGACCTATGACCCACAGTGATGAAAGACTGCTGTTGACAGATATAGTATACCTGTGAGAGTTCTCTGTGTTTGGCTTGTCTGCGGGGGTTTTGTTTCTTATTCCACAGCCTGGACCAATTCACACATTCTCCTCTGGTTTAAAAACTCGGCTCCAACGGTTCGCTTTCGGTATCGATACAAACAGCTCTGCCGTTGGATAAACATGTATTCAAGCACATGTGAATCGTGTAGACGCGCACACGGGGGGCATGAGCACGCATTGCACATCCACACAATGCGCTCAGTGTGCTGTGTGTCTCTCTCACAGGGGTACATTTTCTCTCAGGGCAGAGTGTAGGGAAGGAGGGGCAGATTGAGCAGCAGTGCTGTGAGTGAAACCGGAGCTGCCTGAGGAATGCAGGGGGTGTTTTGGGAGGACTGGAGAGTGGAGTTTAGTGGGTGAAGGTGGAGGTGGGGGGGTGGTGACTCGAGGGGTTGGATGGGTGATTAGGGGGTGACAGCTGAGTGCTGACCCCTCTATAATGACAAATCATCTGGCAGGTGTGTGGTTCTGTACACCCCCCCCCCCCCCCCCCCCCCCCCCCCCCCACCCACCCACCCAAACTCCCATCATTCCCAGGCCAGGAATCCTCAACTGCTGCTGCCGGAGCAAAGCGATAAAGGAAGACTTCCGGACATTCACACCGTCGCCCTGCAGTCTCATGACTTGTCTTTTAGAAGTACGCAGTAGCCTGCCCTGTGTCTGTCCGCTGCCCTCTTTGTGTATTCAACACACAAAGTTTAAGCTCCATCTCTTTAATAAACATAGCTAATGAGGCTCCAGTCCTTGGAGCAAGACGGGGTAGAGTTTATTGATTTATCTGTAGATGTTATTTTTTTCCCCCTTCCAGTGTCGGTTCAGCTGAATACAGAGTTTATCTCCCGGGCAGCCTGAAAGTCATTGTACCCTGTTTGGGCCGTGATTCACGTTGACGACAGGCTAAATCCAGAAAGCGTCTGATCTTTGGTGCTGTAAAAACAAGTGGTGACCCCGGATCAGCGATGGGTCTGTAAAATCAGACAGGTGTCAGTCTGCGCTCTGCTCTCAGGTCAGTAGTGTAGGAAGAAGTTAAGACTTGAGAATTTCATGTATGTAGGAGCCTGTTTCACTCCTTAAACTTGCCGCATGGTAAACAAGAATGTATGAAAGCAGCCAAACCACACAGAGTGGTCTGCAGTGAGCATTGTTTAAGGCTGATTCAGATTGCTCTTCTGTCATGTGCGTCCGCCTTGTGGTTTGTATGTTGATTAAGTGTCTGCTTGGCGAAATAGTCACTGTGGCATTACAGGCCTCTTTTCTTTTCCATCAAGCTCAGGCTTCCACACATCTCCTCTTAATCTAATTCTAGCCAACACATGGAGTCTAGACAAGAGGCCCAGCGCAGCCTGCACCTCCTTGTAGTATCTGTAGTTTTTCCCCTTCAGGGTCCCAGCTTCGCAGCCATTTCCCTGAAGAACCCCAACACCCTTCGCTCGGGAGCGGCGTCCCTGATCCAAACGCAAAGAGGAGCCACACATTCTCAGCTGGAAATCGCGCGGAAACCCGCCGGAACATTTCACCACTTATCTTTTCACTTTGAATTAGAGATGGGGCTCTGCAGTGTTTTCCAGGCAGCAGGAGTGGAGAATACTTTTTCGGGGTCCCGTCAGGAAAGCCTCTGATGGTTATTAGCATTAGCAGGAGACATTGCCCAGGTATTCAGAGCTCCAGATCCAAGTGGAAAAAAAACACTGTTAACTCTGACTCTCACCATCTGCAGCTACCCTTTGCTTTAAGAAGCCATGTGCGGTTGGATCAAAACAGTTCAGAGGTTGAAAAATAATGCAAGCACTTATCAGCTGTTATGCTTTTGTGAATGCTAAAAGAAATCAAGTAATCTTGCTGTGTGAGAAAACTGCAAAAGCTCCACCTTTTTGTGTAAATTATACTCTTAGACTTGTATGTGAAGGAGTTTTCCATATGGGGAATATTACAGTATTGTTTACTTAAAGTCGTGATACTTTTGTTAGAGAAAATAACACACATCACTCCTTGGAGTCAAACCTCGACCCCCCTTTACATATTCCCTTGTGACAACTGCAGTCCTAACACTCACACTGTGTCATACTGTGTCATTCAGTCGTCTTCATCACCTGCACCCGTCCTTTCCCGCCTCCCCCTTAGCGACATAATGGGCGAGCCCAAAGTGACCCATATTTACCCAATAATACGAAGCTTTGAAAAGACCCATATCGAGTTGCAGCTAATGCTCCAGTGGGGCCCGGAGAGTGAAAGATGTTACCGGCCGAAACGGCTTGGGTTTCAGCGCCCTGCGAAACAAAAGGCAGTCCAGTCCTCGGAGAGAGGGGGGGGGAGAGGAGCTGATGGGAGGAGCTGATGGGGTGAAGGAGCATTGGTGCACACAGTGTAGCAGTAGTGTTCAGAGGGGAGCAAAGCGTCTATTTCACAAGTAATTTTTTTTTTTTTTTTTGTAAGTTGGTGTTTGGCTAAAAAAAAAAAAAAGCATTCTTGTTGTTGCACGTCTTCTGTTGCTGGTCTGTCCTGTCAAGTACAGTCATGTGAAGTTTATCTTTCAGCTTCACTTACATCTAGCCTTTATGGGAAGATGCGGATATTATCTGCCGAGTTAATGGAGCAGAACTGAACTAACCTCGGGTGTTAGGGGTGAGCGGAGGGCAGGCAGGGTTAGTTTAAGAGAAGAGGGTTTGTGATGATGATACCCAAAGGTGATTTCCCCCCATATCCTCCCCTCCTTCCTCTTTCCACTTCCCAACCCCCTCAACTACACTCTTCCTCCCTCTCCTTCATGTTCTCTTTCAGCGCTCTCTCCCTCTCTCTCCCTCCTTAGGGGCAGGCAGGTATAAAGTTACACAGAGCTCTCAGCTTTCTTGGAAGGAATGACCACATGAGTAGCTTGGGGATTAGATTAGCAGGAAGAGCAGACTTAGCCAGGCTGTAAATAGCCCACTTTTTTCACCATTAAAAAGGCCCAGTACAATATAATCAATAGATAGCACTCATCTGATGCAGGAAGCCATATGAGAAGACCTCCCTCAAGTGCTCTGAAGGACAGGCTACAGCAGCTTGGGCCTAATGAAGTTATTATTAATCACTGGGCCTCCTGTTTTGAACTTGTGTGCCACTTTTCTAGTGGTCTTTGTGTGCACCGTCTGGTTGACATTTTGTGCTGTCCTCCTTGTTTTCACTCTATGTTGTGAGGTGTTTGTGTTTTTAATGTCACAGACATGCTACCAAGCATGTTTCGCCTTCATTTTCAATGTTTTTATTGGGTTCTTAGGAACAACAGAAAGCAAAATCCGATCTATGCAGCGAGTGTTATCGCCAACACCTTTTTCCCCCCTCATCCATCTCTCATTCACATACACCTCGGCTCTGTCAGTCTCTCTGAGCCTCCCTGCAGGTGTTAGGTTTCTCTGTAAAGCAGCCTGAATGAGCATGGAAATCAGAGTGCTGTCTGTGCTCTTGATTCACTTTTCACTTTGAAGTTTCCCGAGCTCACAGGAACAGGGGCCACAAAGCCAGACTCGTGTGAGGGCTTTAGACGCCTCTGCCAGGACTATGGCAGGACGGGGGGGGGGGGGGGGGGGGGACGTTAGAGGTTTGGGCAGTATTGATGGGCAAGGCTACGTGTTGTCTGGATCGCTGGCGGCCTTTGCTTTTTTTTTACTTTGTAGTAACACGAAAGAGAAAATGGTACGGCTCGCTTTTTAAGCGCACAATACACACTTGAGAAATTACTCGACTGGGAAGGGACGGAGCACTTAAGTAGAGAGGCAGCTATCACTGTCTGTTTTTTCTGCCTGTGCACGATTGTGAAAATAAACAGTGACGTTCGCGTTTGCTTAAGATCCCCGCAAAGGAGGTTTGGCAGGATACATCTGTAAGCACTTAGAAAAAATAAAAAACAGCTATAATACTTTAATAGAGCCATGTCGGAGAGGCTTTTAGGCACAAGGTGTTCCACTGTCGGTGTATGTCTACGTCCGTCTTTGCTGATCTCATCAAAGGGCCAAAGGGTACCAGAGAGAAGGAGGAGGGGGGAAAAAAACCTTCAAAAATAAACTTGAACTCAGGCTACATTTGCAGGAAGAGTCTTTAAAAGCAGCCTTCGGGGTGCCGGCCAGGCAGATTATTTCTAACATATCCAACCTGCGTTACTCAGCAGAGCTTTCTGTTTGTTCTCAGGTATCTGAATCACGTGCGGGCCGCCGTGACTCAGGACATAGCTGGAGGATACACCTCAGGTTTGGCGTGTTATCGCGCCATCCAGGACGCGTTCAGCGGGCTGTTCCCTCTGAAAGGCTGAAGAAGCTGCTCCAGTTAGAAATGTGACTGAAAAGACTTTAAATATTGCACTACTACCACTACGCTGCTGTGGGTGGGGAGTGCTCTGACTTATATGTATGTTGTATGTAACTTTTTAAATTTTGTGCAAACTTTATTTTTTAAATAAATGGCAATGAACACTGAGGTTTTGTCTGTCATTTTGCAGATTTATTTTAAAATTAAATGCAGACCAGAATTAAAAAAAGAAAAAGAAAAGAAAATGCAAATGACTTAGTCACAAAGCTGAGCCGTGACTTCTTCAAATAAACAATATTTAAGTGCAAAAAATAAAGTCAGCTCCTACGCTGATCCTCATGGTCCTCATTGTGCCAAGTCAATATTTATCCTTACGTTGCATTTGTAGTTTCTTCACACTTCTGTCTCTTTGAGGCTGGTTCTTCAATGGGTTCTGTAGACAAACAGAAAAAAACATCATAGAAACCATCTCTGTGCCAACGTTGAAAATTAGCTCTGGAATTTCAGCACATATAACAGCGCAAACACAGGTATTCATGCTTTACTTTTAATTGTGTCTAAATTATGGTCACAGAAATCATCCCCATGCATGCAAAATTCACACCATGGGCTAGGTAATGTCTAAGTTAAGTGGGAACTTAAAATGTTTTGACAGAAAACTGAGGAAATAGTTTCATAATAAAAGACAAACATGCTTTCCTCTTGTTTATTTTCAATGCCTCTTCTTCCTACATTTATGGGATGTTAGGGATTTTTCCAAAAGAAAAGTCTCAATCTGCCAATTGCTATAAACTGTATATGGGTTTTTCCTCCCATCCCCTCAGAACCAGCTGGGCTGTTTTGTTGTTCTTGTTTTTTTTGAAGACCTCATAAGGAGTGATTCCTTACCCGACTCTTCAGCATCACTTCCAAAGAGGACGTCTTTAGAGAGTGTGAACCTCACACACATCATATCTTTGTTGGGAGCCACGTTGCGCACAAAATGCACAGAGCATCGGTTCTTCAGAGGGAATCCGAGGCTGCGGGAAGCTCTCTCCACCACATCTGTGTCAGGGTCATCATCTTTGGAGAAGCCGTAGCAGTGCACTGTAGGTAGGTTCTCATCACAAGGAGGCTCCTGGTGGTGCAGGAGGCCCCTGAACGCATCCAGGAAGTCCAAAGCTAAGGCAGGCAGGTTCATCACCACATGAATGGCAGATGTTCCCCTCATCAGTACAGGCAGCTCCTGCTTTAAAGGTCCCCGGATGAACGCCCTGCCGTCCAGATTGAAGGCTCTGACTTTGCTCTCCACCTTGTTGAGTTTGCAGTTGTGCTGCAGCCATCGGTAGGACTCTGGGTTGAGGTCGTTGGCTAAGATGCTGGCACCTAAGCGAGCAGCTGGGATGGCGAAGGGTCCGACGCCAGCGAAGACGTCAAACACAGTGTCGCTGCGCTTGACGAGCTGCACCACCCGCTGGTGTTCTGTGCTCAGCCGAGGGTTCCAGTACACGCGAGAGAAATCAAACTCGTACGTCACCCCGTTTTCTTTCACCTGGATCGGGACAGCGATTAGCCTGTGCACTGAACATATGTAATAACAACAAGTGTGAAACAGGGGGCTCTGTGGAACTACACATACTTTGGCGACCATGTTCTCCTCTCCAGCCAGCACTTCCATCTTAAAGTTGCGGTAAGTGGAATCGATTATGTTCGTCTTATTGACCACACAGGTGACACCAGGATTTTTGTCCATGATCACCTGACCTGCAAGAGAAGGCAAAGAAAAGAAGCCTTACTGTAAATTTGGAAATGATGGGTGATCCCAGCTGATCCACTGTTTCTGTTAGCTGTATTTAGTCAGATGTACTTGTCATTTTGACATTTTAAGACCCCTGCAGAGAGGGGTACCCACATCAGTTCATCTTGGTAAGTTTGGGTGACACATTAAAAAAGTAAAGTGAATAAATAAGCAGAAAGACGTGTAGATACTTCAGTTTGTAATAAAACCTCCCCCGGTCCAGGCAGCAGCCTCTCACCTATGAGGTTCTTGTATGCGAGCTGGTGGTCCCTCAGGTTCATGTGTGCGATGTGGCCCACCCGACTGAATGCAGAGGTCACATCCTGACCTTGGGGAAGCACAGCCTCCAGCACTTCTTCGCTCTTCAGGTTGTCATAGGTCAGCTTCAGCTCATAGTAGTGGAGCTCCTCACTGACACTGAACGACCTCAGAGCCTCAGCTTCAGTCTCACTGAAGGAGCTCGGCGAGGAGACTCTGTGAGGGTCCAACAGGACCAAGCGAAAGTCACTATTCTGCTCTTTGTCCTGAACCACCCTGGGCACACCAGGGCGCTGGATGCTCGTCTTTTTTAGGCTTTTCACTACTTTGTTTAAGACCCCAATGGGCACCCGTAGAGCAGGGACTGTAATAGTCTGTGTGAAGGCGTCTTTGTCCAGAGAGGTCATACCCCGGACCTCTGGAGGGGGTCGGTACAGTTTAGGCTCCATTATGGGCTTCACAGCCAACCAAGGATACGCTGCAGAGCAAAAGCAGCGGTGCACAGCGGCAGGATTCAGGCTCCTTTGAGTTTGTGCAGATACAAAGATCCTGCCGAGAAACCTACGAACATAATAACGCCGTAATAATCAGGCAGAAAAGAAAAAAACATTCAAATTATCAGAACAAAGCTTAAAACAAAAGTATACAATTAACCACTAACGATAAACCAGATCCAGACAGCTCACCTCAACATCCTCCGATCACAGGCATGCTTGAACTACGTCATAAGACGTCGACCACCGTCGAGCGGTGATTGGTCAAGCGAGCAGAGACTCGCATTTTGATTGCATGGTGTGATTTCTGACGTGTAGAACGCGACGGAAATAAGAGGCACGTGACTCAACATCAACAGTGATCAGCTGACAAGTTTAGAGGAGGAGAGTTTGAGATGGTATCGTAACTCTGCGGCTCCCCGTCTCCTCTCAATCTGCGAGGGTTTTTTTTTTACGCTAATAATAAATTTGTTTCCCGCTTCGGTTCCCCACCCACAATGAGCATCAACAACGATGTGGACGTGGTCCGTGAACGCACCGCCCAGGACACCGAAGAGACTGCACCTCTGTTACAGGTAAAACAACAGGCGAAGACCCAAAAGTGAAACTGCGCTGAATGACTTGCTGACCTAAAATCTACAGTATGAGACAGAAAATAAATGTGTTCCTGTCACAAGGAAGAATTTATGTGTTTTATATAACTTTATTTATCCAAGAGACATTTTCAATCTCAGATAAAAAAATGATTTTTTTCTTCAAGATAAATCTGGCGAAGGTGTAGCAATAATTGCAACAAATCTAAAATCACAGTTCAATAAACATATTTTAAATGGTCCAAATAAAAAAAAAAAGTCAAACATCAACAGTGACTTTTTTGTTTAATTTAATAATAAACTGTGAATTACAGTAGTTAAAATGGCTGGTTTTTGTAGTGTTGTCAGTAAATCAGGCTGTCAAAATGTCCAGGAAAAACATCACGTGCTTGTTTTGAATTGCTTGTTCATCTGTTTTCTGCCTGTGTCAGCACTTGCAGTGAAAGTACACCCAACACCAGAACCTCTTTTTCTTCTTCTTTTTTTCCCCCTCTCACTTTGTTTCCTTTGGGCTTCCTCTCTTTTTTTTGCCAATAAATTATGTCCAAAATTGAAGTAGACAAATATATGATTTTTTTTAATATACTGGCATTATTTCAGTATTTCACTGGTTAAAAATCCAAAGGACCAGACAGGGCACAAGAGAGGTGAAGAAGAGAGTGCTTGGAGACAAGTGACCAGGATGGACAGGATTAGAAATGAGTACATCACAGGGACAAAGTCGGGACGGTTTGGAGGGAGGGATAGTGGCTATATTAGACCAAGGATATTGAAGATGGAGCTGCCAGGCAAAAGGGAAAGAGGAAGACCTCAGAGGAGATTATGGATGTAGTCAAGGACAGGAAGAGGGTTGGTGTGAAAGAGAAGCGTGATTTAATTACATACCATGGTTTCACAGTTAAATGGTCAATTCTACTGTCAGTCCCTCATTTGAGGATGTTGTTGTGGTTATATTAAATCAGTTGTCCACATACACGCTGACAGACTGCTCAAAGCTGCTGATGAATCCTGCAAAAACCAAAGTGTCTCCATCTGCACCTCTTCAGAATGTGCAATTTTAATAGTGTGCAGGGGGAAATGGAAAAAAAACAACAACAAACCAAAATCATATTTCAGCCTTTGAACCACTTATTCTTTGATTTGATGTCAGACTAGATTAATTTAATGTTGTTTGCCGAAGCTACTTGAAGCTAAAACAGTGCACTGATAGTGCCGGTAAAGACTTTATTGTGACACAGAGACTATTTCAGTGCCCACTTAAGTGTTTAGAATTTTAACTTCAGACAAAAACTTTTTGACCTCCCCCGTATTACAGCATTATATTAAGAATGACTGTTACAGTCATTTTTAAAACATCAGTAATGTATGTTTAGAGAGTTTAGAAGTTTTAGCTTGTCTGTCTAAAGGTAACGAGAGACTCTTTCTAGCTTGATTTTGTTAGTTTATGTGGCTGATTTCAGTGAGCAATATAGAGTTAGAGTTCAAATCTAAGCAAGACATAGTGTGTGGTGTGTGTTGTTGATTCAGTGTTTGAGAGTATGTGAGGGTTCCCATAAATTTTGTCATCATGGTGTGAACATGCGGCTCAATCTGGACGTACACATGTTTGCAAAGTACTGAAAACAACATGCTCTCCCTCCTTTGGTTACTCTGTTTAGGGGTCACCACAGCAGGTCATTTGCCTCGGTCTCAGCCTATCCTTAGCATCTTCCTCTGTCACACCAACCCTCTGCATGATCTCCTTGAATAGATCCATCAACAATCTGTGTGGTCTTTCTCTTTTCTCCTACCTGACAGCTCCATCTTCAACATTCCTTGTCCAATATATCCACTCTCCCTCCTCTGTACGTCCAAACCAACTCAGCTTTGGCTCTCTAACTTTGTCTCCAAACATCCATCACAGTGGTTGGATTTCTTCTTGTTTTTCTTCCAACTGTGTTGAATTGTACCCTGTGCAAGCTGGGATAAGCTTTACCTCAGTGTGCCATGCTTTACAATAAACTCCAGCTACTTTGTATTTTTATCCATTTGGGGTCTTAGTTCACTTCCTGTTTCTCAGTACTGTAACAGGGGGAACTGCAACAGCCTGAAGGTCAATCTAAGCTTGTTGTGACACTGACACAAGAGTTGCCACTCGTTCTGTCCAGGATATCCCTCATTAGAGAGGTCAAGCAGTTTGGGCAGCTCCCCTTATCCTGAGCTCAGGCAGCTGTCCCACAGCCAGCAGCTCAAATCCCTCTCCATCCATTCCTATTTCCATTCCCTGATCCTCCATGCCACTGCTGTGCTCTTTTCATGACATCCATCATCAGGGCCAGCCAGTTGTTCTTAATACTGTCATGAGTAATCTTCCTGAGGCTCTTACAAAAATAATCAGATTTCTTCTGCTGCATCTTTTTCTTCATGCTATTTATATTGTGTGTTATATGTGCAGGGAGCTGTGCTATCCAGAGCCAGAGGTGCCTCCTTCGCCTCCTCTGTGTTTAACCTGATGAACGCAATCATGGGCAGTGGCATACTGGGTCTAGCTTATGCTATGGCTAGCACTGGAATAGTTGGGTTTTGGTAAGAATCTTCTCGGTGCGTAAGGCAGAAAAATGCATGACTTGACCCCTAGTATCCCAGACGATATCTGGATTAGTTTTTTTTATAATTCCTATAGAGCATCTAAAACTGTGTGTTTATTTTTACTTTACAATTTGATACGTGCTTGTAAAGATATGATGAGAAACGTTTTTTTCCAGTATCCTGTTGGTGCTGGTGTCCAGCCTGGCTGCGTACTCTATACACCTCCTGCTGAAGCTCTGTGACCAAACAAGTGGGTGGGATGCAGGGTAACACGTCCCTGTGGGTGTATCCAGGGGGCTTCATCCAGAGTTGTTACATTTAAACACCCTCACTTGATTTTTTCCCCCTGTTCCATTTACTTATTATTTGCATCCTCATTGTGAGAAACTTCAGATGATGTTTAAATAATATTTTACAGGAGCAAAGAGAGGAGATAAAAACCAGATAATCCCATTTTTCCCTGAAGAATTTTGTGATGTGATAGTCATCCTGACATCGTTTTCATGTCCGATTCTTCTTTTTTTTCCCTCTTCTTCTTGGCTCTAGGTATCAATTCATATGAAGACCTCGGAGGGAAAGCCTTACGAAAACCAGGAAAAGTAAGTGTTGATTTTTGGATTGCTGCACATTTGCCCTGCCAAAAAGTTTATACAAGTTTTTCCACCGTGACCAGAGAACTTGCTCACACTGACTATCTTTTTAGGTTCTGGTTGGAATCGCTATTCTTATCCAAAATATCGGTGGTAAGTGAGCCCCCGGTTCAATGTGCAGTTACATACATCATTTCTGACATGCTGGACAGGAACTGATTTTTGTGGGATTTTATAGGAGAAGGGTGGTGAAGAGGGTGAGGAGTGCTGCAGGGTCAGACTATGGTCAGTTTATTTTGGAGGTAGATAGCGCCTCCTGCTGGTGCCCAAATGGCTGGGGTTGTACAGCCACCCTCCTGTGTGGCTATTATCTCGATTCCCTGATAACCTCTGACCCTGCAGCCGCTGTCTCCTCCCCTGAGCCTGAAACACGACTTCTCCTCTAATTGATCGCTGATGGTAAACCCACTCCCACCGTCTGTGTGTGGAGTAGCCTAATGGGACCCCTCCCTTTATTTCCCCCACCCCCTCACTTCTCTCTCTTTCTCTTACTGTCATTCCTCAGCCACAAACCGTGCTTCCCAGACAGTCGAGAGCTGAGGTGATAGCTCCTCTGCAGTCATTAGTGGCACGGCTGAGTGGATTATTGCCGTGCCCTCTGGTATGTGTGCGGTTTTCCCAGCATGGGGGCACTACGTGTGAGAGTGTGAGAGCCAGCACTCCAGCATGCATCTGTCTATACCCCGGGCCCCTTTTATAAGAGTGCAATTAGCCTCACTCTGGGTAAACATTCATCTGCACTGCCAAAGGCTGATGGGCCAATTGACCTTAATTACTGACCAGCCCAGGGCTCTCACAGCCGGCTTCAGCCCTTGTCCTTAATGAAATGAAAGTGGCTCTGGCCTTTGTTGAGCACACTCTGCCGCTATTTGCTGACCACACACAGAAGGTTTAGGTCAACTTTTCTTGAAGTTTACATACGTACTTATTATTATAATACGTTTTCTTACCACTTGGCAATGCTTTCTCTTCACTCAGGGTTTTTTCCCCCCTGCTTTTTTTTGAAGATGCAAATACTGTCCCACCAGCAGTTTCCACAGATGTGGTGTTATACTTACAGTAACCAGCTGCATCGAACGAAACCATTGCATCATGTCTGCTGTGTGTGATCTCTGTCAGCATGTCTTTATTTGTCTGTGGCTTAAAACGACACATATAATATAAAAAATTTTCATGCTTTCTTTAAGTTGACGGATGAACTCTCCCAGGGTACGTTTTTGTGTAATCCGCTAAAAAAAACCCCGCAGCCTCAGAGTAACATCTTATTGACAGATTTGAGCGCTTGCATAAAATGTCTGCAGTTATTCTCAGAGAGGGAATGTCCGTGCGTCTGTGTGGGCCGAAGTGTTTCTGGGGGGAATTTTCTTTCATAAACAAATACAGGATCTGGGGGATTAAGGCCAGGCTTATTTAACGGCAAGCGCAAGATCTGCCCTCGGGGTCAATAAGGGCCCAACTAACTCTGGCTAGCGTGGCTTCACAAATCTAAATCCCTTAACATTATCTCCTTTTATAACTGGCCACACACTGCATCTGAATACCAAACGTGCTCACTTCTGACGATGCTCTCTTTCCCCCTTTCTTGCTTGCCTATTTAAGTTTTTGGGGCTTCTAATACTCACAAAAAGTGACCCCCCCCCCCCCCCTCTCTCTCTCTGATTGGTCGCCTGTGCATCCTGTTTCCTAGTGAGGTGGAGAAAGGGGGAGAAGTACCTGGATTAGCGTCAGAGATCATTATTGTTAGCATTCCTCCCCCCTTCGCACTTCTTCGTCCTGGCTGCTACTCGCGGTCTCCGGCAGTTGGAAGTCCTGCATAATGTCCGCTCCTCTATGCTAAGGGCTTTGCCGGTGATCCCCTTGAGCTGCCTGCCCCACCCGTTTGCATTGGAGCCGTAGTACCTCCCCCCCCCCTCTTCCATCCTGCTATTTCCTCACACTGGAAAAACGCTCATCATCCTCACACAGCAGCTTATGATTGCTTGTGACAGCACACATTCATCTGCTGTTTTTATGTTTTAGTAGTTTGGTGTGATTATGGGCTTTTTTTCTTTCTTTCTTTTTTTTAATAAACACTCAATTTCTGAACCCTTTCTGTTCTCTCGCTTCTCAGCCATGTCATCCTATTTGTTCATCTTGAAGTCGGAGCTTCCTGCAGCCATCAGCAGCCTCCTGAGTGCAGACAGCACAGGGTGGGTATATCCAGCGCTGTGAGCTCGCTTGTTTGCCAAAAAAGAAATTCAGCTCAAAATCTGTCACAGCTGCGGGTTGAACAAAGTCATTCTTTTGAATTAGCTGCACTGAGATAAAGAATGAGTCATTCCTGTTCCCATGATGTTGGAGATTATACCTTTTTGGCCTTTTTAAATAAGTCAAATTTGACACTTGTGCGCCACAAAGCTACACAAACTGGAATTAGTCGGGCAATAAGAAGCGCATGAATAATGTCGGGGAAGCTCCCTCGCTAAACCAAAATACACTGCTAATGTTTTCTCTGTCTGTCGTGTAGCGTGAGGCATGCCCACAGGAAATGTATTCCCGATACGAGAGCCATTCATCACCTATCAGCAGCAGCCAGTGCCTTTCATTGGTCTGCGTGGACATGCCTGCAGAGAAGTCCTTGGCAAAGAATGTAACTTCTATCACTTTATTATTGGCCACACTGGTTTAAGCAAGAGTTGTAGCTGCTCTCAGCCCTATCCGTCAACATCTGAATCTTCCACACACAGCTGCTTTGTATTAGTGCTCTCCTTTCACCCCCACCCCCCAAAATCTCTCACACATGTTCCCCGGAATCAGACTGATACAAGGGGATATCAGTTTTGCCATTCTAATTACAGCTCACTGCTGAGGGAAACAAAACATTTCTGTTAATGAGCGGCTTTGAGATATTAACAGACGCGCACATTCGATTCCATCAAAGCCCAAATAAATGAGTTGTTTTATATTAAAACGCGTTTCTTTTATCTGGCTCATTTATCACAATACGGCAGAGCGAAAACAAAGTCACGCACAATCTTTTCTGCGCTGCCGCTAACAGACTGCGTGTGTCCCGCTTCTCTCATCGCGTTTAAATTCAAGGCCAAAGACACGGACAGCTGTGGATCTGGGATTGTGCGGGGCCAGATTTATGCTGATGTTCGAGATTGACTCATTGGCAGTCGTGCTCCGGCTTTAACCGAGAGCTATCCTGCATCTCGTTATAGCGTGAAATGTTCCACATTTCATGGTTCTTCTAGGTATCCTGTGACTTTACAGTAAGCCTGGAGCCTCCAGAGATCCCTTTTTTTTTTTTTTTTTACAAAAATGTCTGCAGGAATGAGAGCTTTTTTTTCTTTAATTTAAAGTGCTTCTTGTTGAAAAGTGATGTGCAAATAAACCGGCCTCGCCTTAATTAAGATTGGGTCGAATACTTCACGTAAACTTGGCTTGGAGCAGACCTGATTGGACCAGAGAGAGTCTAGGTCAGAGCAGAGGTCTCGGTGACATCCAGTTACAGGACAGAAACGGTGTAGACGCGGAGGCAAATCCATCAGCGCCTATGGTAACGCCACAGCTGTGAAACTGCCAAACAGGGGTCAGTGGGTGTTGATGTTGTCAGAGCAGGTGCTGCTTGACTCTGGAAGCCCCCATAAAGAGCGGTGGAGCCAGTCCCTCACGACCCCCGCATACAACCCGCAGCAAAGAGCCGGGCAGCACCCGTCTCGACCGCCCCCGGTGGAGCCGGCATGCCTTCCACATGTGTCACCTCGAACGCCAAGCCCCCACCCCCACCTCCTCCTCCTCATTTTACTCCCCGATCTCGAATGAACTGCCAAGGCTATCCCTCGGCAAAGGAAAATATTATTCTCCCTCTCCAAAAACCCAGCAAGTGAAATGTGGTCTCATCTGATGGAGCGACACAACGTTTGCATGTGAATTACATAATTGTTATGGTTTGCAAGAGCTAAAGCCTTTAATTCATACCACATGATGAATCTGTCGCTCTGTATTTGAGCACGAAATGGAGACAAATTTCCAGAGCCGGCCCATCTTAAGGCATGGAAGAATACTCTCTCCTATCCCTGACCTGATAATGAAACATGTGGCTTAATTCAGTGTTAACCTAGAAATAGTAATAGTTCATGCCCTTGCTGTTTTTATTCATTCATTCATTTATTTATTTTCCAGAAATGCCTGGTATGAGGATGGCAGGCTGCTTCTGATCATAATCACACTTTGTGTCGTTCTACCTCTGTCCTTGTTGCCTAAAATTGGTACGTTAAGCGATCCTCAAGCGTGTTATTTATTTTTTTCTTGTTTGGTTGCTTCTTGATAGATCTTTCTCCCATCCTTACAGGCTTCCTGGGTTACACTAGTAGTCTCGCCTTCTTATTCATGCTGTACTTTGCAGTTGTGGTAAGCTCTGACACGAACCTCCATACGTCCGTCTGTTTGTTTGTTTTTTTCGTTTTTGACTTTATTTATTATCTCGTGTAGGTCGTGGTCAAGAAATGGTCCATCCCCTGCCCACTGCCCCACAATATAACGTCCCTTTCAGGTGCCTTCAAGGTAAGAACAGCATTTCTTTCAGCACATAAATACTCTTTTGAAAACAACACGGATCTGGTGCAGTATGGTCCAGAAGGTCACGGGCACGGGATTAAGAGGAAAGCCCAGGAGATTGAGCTTACTGATTGTGTCTGCACAGGCTGATGAGGACCAGAGAAGGCTGCACAGATCTGTGTATGGTAACTGATGCTGTTCCTGAAGGACAGGAAGTCCAGATGACCTTGCCTGATCCTGGAAATCAACTCTGACCTTTAGGAATTAAACAGACCATACAAAAAACCTGCTATGAGCTATATTAGAATACTTGTTTCCCTTAAGCTTGAAATTAAGCTTTACTATTTGCAGCAGCACTGCTGAACTCATCTCTTTCTAGAAATAACCGGCTCACTTTTTCACCTTGTTTCTCCAGATATCAAATTCCTCTGACTCAGAGTGTTCTCCAAAACTCTTCGTCATCTCTAGTGAGGTACGTATAGGAAACCAGCGTTTTTCCTCGGCACTGAACACGCGGAGGCTTTGAGGTGGCAGTGAGAAGCTGTTAAACGTAGATCTGCTGCAGCTGCTCCACTGTGTTGACAGGTCACACTCTCACCTGTGAAGTGTAACCTGTACGTGTGGAACTCAAGCACACTACGCAGCTGACACGTGACACCGATTTACACTTTCTCGACCGTTTCCTATAATGTGCTCACACGGCACTATAGATGTATACTTGCACGTAGTATAAGATGCATTTAGTGGAAGAAAAGCTCAGAAAGTTCACACTTTTCGATTTGCATCCTCACTCTTAGCAGCCCAAGCAGTAATTACTACTATGAGGACCATACCTTGACCCACCTACCTCCTCCCTCCAGTGTAACTGAGTAGGTTGTTAATTTGTTAATGACGGCTGTGCTCTGACTGATGTGTGTGTGTGTGTGTGTGTTTGTGTTGCAGAGTGCCTATGCCATCCCCACCATGGCCTTCTCCTTTCTGTGCCACACGGCTGTCCTGCCGATCTACTGCGAACTGGATCGGTCAGCTTCACATTTATTTCTACTATTTTTGCCTGTTTTCTGTCATATGCATCCAGTTATGACAGAAAACAGCTGCTTATATTAAACACGGCAAAGTTTCAAGTAGTTAGAGGATGCATGAGTCAGAAGCTCAGGCTTTAGGCTCCTCTACATGCATTTCCTACAGTTTGCTTTCTATGTGGAGAGGAGGTTAAATGACCTGACTTAGGGGCTCCACCAAGGCCCAGGATAGGATAATAAGATAAATTATAATTGTTATGTATCATTTAAAGCTATTCTAAGTCTATGAATAAAATATGGAGCTGGAAATGACCATAATAGGTGCTTGTCACGTGAGTGCATTATTATCGCTTTGTCTTTCAGACCTACCAAAGCCAGGATGCAGAAGGTCACGAATATCGGCATCAGCCTCAGCTTCTTGCTGTACTTTATTTCTGCACTGTTTGGCTACCTCACCTTCTACGGTAAGTCATCAGGGACACTTTCATTCAAAGGAAAGCATTGTCCCATCACTGTTTTCATCTTCTAACTTTTAGCTCACGTGGAATCCGAGCTGCTCCTCAGTTATGATGCATACTTGCCCCGGGACATCATGGTGATAACGGTTCGACTGGCCATCCTCCTGTCTGTGCTGCTGACTGTGCCACTTATACACTTCCCTGTGAGTAGACCTGCTTCATAATAATAATAATAATAACGATGCTTTTTCACACAGGTTTGTTTAGTGCTTCTTCTTTTTTCTTTTTTTAGTCAAACTGTGAAATTGAAGAACTGAACTGAAAATACTTGAAGGCTTTGTTGCTCATTTTTATGTTGTTATTGTGATCAAGATGGTTTTATTTTTCAGTTCCACCTTTTTACTCTTTAACTTTATCAATTTAAATTTATTGTCGCCTAGAAAATTCATCTGTCTCTGTTACTGTGTTACAGCTGCCAGAAAAGCAGATTACTTCACTTTCCTTCTTTCTGCTTTAAGACATTTAGTTGCAATAACACTCGAGTGCTTTCAGCTTGAATGAGTACTGTCTGTGTCTGTGTGCTTGCTGCAGGCCCGTAAAGCTGCAATTTTGATGCTTTTCGGGGGGCGTGCCTTTTCTTGGCTGATCCACATCGCTGCAACTCTAACCATCCTGTGTGTGGTGCTGATACTTGCCATCTTTGTGCCTGATATCAGAAATGTGTTTGGAGTAGTAGGTATGTGGTACTTTGAAAATACCTTTAACATATGGGAGTGGGGGGGGGGGGGGGGTATCAATAGATATTATATTGTTCATAAATTATAGATATATTTTTATTTCCTTACCTGTAACCTTTTAAATATGAACAGGCATTATAAGCTGCCAATATCCCAGTAGCCCACAGTTATTGATTGTACTGGCTAGAACTGCAGTATCTGCTTATACATAATTAATGGCTGGAGTCCTGCTCAAACAGTTTATAAATCTCCTATCATGAGCCTTTCCTGTTTGTTCCTCAGGATCAACAACATCCAGCTGCCTCTTATTTGTTTTTCCGGGCATCTTCTACCTCAAAATCAGCAGGCAGCCCCTCAGGTCCTTCGACTCTGTTGGGGTAAATGAGCTCTTCCGTAAATAGAAGATCTGGTGATGAAGTTGCATACATTATATTTTGAGGTAATCTGGTAATTTTTTCGATTTTTTTTTTTCTTCTCTCCCCTTCAGGCTGCACTACTCGTGGTCTTTGGTGTGATTATGGGAGTCATCAGTTTCTGTGTTATCGTGATCACATGGGCAAAGAGCTCCTAGCCCCCTTCTGGTCTCCTCCCCCAGACCAACAATAAAACCAAAGAAAAGGAAGCGTGCACCAAACAAACTGAAAGTTGAATAAATAAAGGGAACAGCATCGCCCCCAGGCATTTTATTTATGATAAAATTATTCTACATTTGTTTTTTTCATGTTCTTTCCAATCTCAGCTCAATGTTTACATCTCCTGTACTGTACTGACTTTTGTACTGTACCTAATTCAGGGCAAGTCTTATCTTTTTTTTTTCAAATCTGATGTGTGGGTTTGTGATACAAAGCTGTAAATTTACTTTAATGTGCTTGCTTTTTCATTTCTACTTGTTCTGTGTTTGCAATTTTTGCACTTTATGTAAATTATTGACCACCTGATGAAGACTACATCGAAGTTTACTGCTTTCCTAAATTTTGTATGTGACACTATATGTATTTGTAAACACAGTGGGTTTTATGAATCACATTTATTTTTTGGGCATTTGTTTTGAGTGTCTTTGAGCTTTGAGCAGTCTAAAATCAGGTAAAACTATTTCTGCTACATTGTCTACTGCGGTGAATGTGATAAAACCGGTGATCAGTTTGTTGGTTCATTATAGCGCACGCCATGTGGGCCTAATTTAAAATGATGTGTTAGATTGTATCAAATTGCCAGCACTTGATAAAAGAGACATTGTTTATGTAATGACATGTCAGTTTTGCTCTATTTAACCACTAAAATGTCTTTATCAGTTTTCTAGAAAGCTCATCAGTCAAAACATGTCTGCTTGTTTGATTGGCAGGCACACTGCTGACGCTGAGGCCCCGCTCCTCAGTTGTACTGTGGTTTTCAGCCTGTAGCTAATGAAAGCCACATGCTCTGTACGTTTCTAATCATGATGCTGTTTAGATTGTCTTCATGCTGCCTCTGGAACCTACGGCCACCCGACTGCTGCTTTTAATCTGAGGAATTAGGCAGGCTGGCCCCCGCCATCCCTGCGAGAAAGCAGCGGCTGCAGGATTTTCACGCCACCCTTTTTTCTTTTTTTAAAACAAGGTTCAGTAATGCAGGGAATATCCCCCTGCTTCAATCCACCCCTCTTAAGGACACTCCCAGAAATAAAGGGCACCACAGCTGAATATATATTTGGTTGTCATGAGGGGTAGAAGCAATGAAGTATGACAGCAGAAAAAAATACTGAAATACATTTTTTCCAAATAATTGTAATAATTTTGGGCTTGAAGGAATAATTTAAAGAAATGCTAGTGAGAAAGTCCTTAGATAAAGTAGCTATAAATGTAGTGGGAAAACAACAGTGTTTCTGACAAATAGGAACAGAAATTAAGAATCGTGACCTTCTCCTGCACGGGATCATTTACAAACCTCTATACTAAACGCAAAAGCAGAGCAAGATTGCCACCTGGTGTCAGACTGTGTCCACAGCAGTCCAGGTCAGCACCATTTCACAGAAACTCAGGCGTCCTATGATTTATCAAAACCTAACTAGGTGAAGATAACCACATGCTCAGATATTTTTCCAGGTTTATAATGAGCTGGAAAAATGCATGTTAACTCAAACCAGAGCTGGGGTTTTTTTTGTTTTTTTTTTAAGTGGAGATCTGACTGGGTCCCGAGTCCTCGGGCCCAGAGGTGGGAGTGTTTTTGTTTAGTTAAACTCACTCACACCCTGGGCCCATGTCCAGCAGTATGACAGCACCATCTCCCAGGGTTAAAGGATGGAATGAGCCAGCAGAGGAGCGATGGTGGGCCGGAATTAAGCTCCCGCTGGCAGCCGCCACTTTTGTATTGTTTCAAGAGGTGTCGGCTGTGTTCTTTGAAAATCATTTTCTGTTGTTGGAAATCAGGAGAAGGGCTGGCTTTGAACCTGGTGTCCTCACTTTGACCTTCAGCCTACTTTGCCCATCCTGTGTGTGAAAACAGGCTGGAAACCACTGGATTAGATATGCAGAAAGTATTATCTACGTTTCTACAGGTGGCTGGAGACTGTTATCAGTGTGTCTTCTCTCTCCCTCCCCTCACCCCACCCAGTCACGGCAGACGGCTGCCCCTCCAGAACCTGTTTCCGCCTTTATTTCCTGTTAGGAAGGAGTTTTTCCTTTCCGCTGTTGCCAAGTGCTCGGTCACAGGGAGTCGTCTCATTGTTGGAGTTTTCTCTGCGTTATTGTATTGTCTTTACCTTACAACACAAAGCAACTTGAGGTGATTGTTGTGATTTGGTGCCTTTATAAATAAAATTAAATTGAATTTTCTGTTGTGGTGGACGTCAGAAACTGAAAATCTCAGTGCGGACAACATCTGCTTTCTGTTTTCCCGCATAATCTTGTTCAACAGGCATTCCTGGCTGAAAGGTGCTTCACATGAGCTTTTTAAATGCCGGTTGGCATGATGAGTGGCTGTCCTTGTTAGTCACGGTGGGGACTGCAACTCAGAAGAGACGCCATCAATACGCAAGTGTCATCACTGATGAAGTGCTCTCCATTTATTTATTTTTTTCCTCTTTCCTCCCATTCTCTCTGTTCCCTCCATCTACATTCACTCCATGCCGCTTTTCTGCTTTTAATCAATTTCCATGCTCTATCAGTAAACATGTTCTTTGTGTCACAGTAAGAGCATTCCTCACTCTGAGCACTCTTTCTGAAACAGCACACGCTTTGGTCATAGGAGAATGTGACCCATTTATACTCTTTATTTCTTTATGATTTTTTTAAATATCATATTGCTTAAATAAGGCCTCAAAGCAGGAGAAAAACACGATTAGAGATCTTTATATGTGACATGGTGCAGTTTGACAACATCATCTGCTCCTGCTTTTCAGCTTCAGACAAACCCGTGCTGCATTTGTAGATGAGCGATGTCCTTCAGCCCTTTCACCATGGGAGTTCCCAAAGCTGTGTATTAACTGAAAACCATTGTGTGCAGCAAACTCATCACTTTCTCGAATAAAGGGGAAGAACTGACTGACACACACATCACCTGCCAGTTCACAATAAGGGCCAACACAATAGCGAGAACACAATGACTAAAAAATAAACTTGACTCCAAGATTGCAGTCCCTATATAGTCCTCGAGACACTATACCCCTCTGTAGCAGAGCCGTATGTTTTCAGGACTGGAATCAAGGTCAAGAGTGAAAGAGGAGGTTTTATAAATAAACAAGGGAAGTTTTACAAGGAAAAGCTTTGTAGTGGTTTGTCAATTTGGCATGTAACGACCAGAGGTTGAGGAGTAAGGAAGAGCGCCGATGGAGGCCCAGTGGTCAGCAGCGCAGTGTGGGATTCTGTTTTTTTTGGTTGGGAGCAGGGGTTAGTTTGTGTCCCTGCAATCCCATCAGCCCTGCGCTGAGCCTTTAATGCGGCCCTGACGCCTTTCTGGCGCAGGGGCCACGCTGCCTCACATCTGGAGCCAATTACCCTGGAGGGGCTGTGACAGAGCCCCCACCATCCTCTACTCTCTGCTCCTCTGTCCAAAGCTGCTCAGACCACTCTCACAGTTGCATTCTTCTTTTCACAACATCATGCTTTATTTGTCAGTCCTTTTCCTCTTTCTTTTTTTTAATTTGAAAACCATAACCTCCTCTACACTCAGAATCCCCCCCCAATAAGCTGATAAAGAAGAATAACAGGGTATGTTTGTGGCCGAAGGGCTTAAGAGAGCACTACGTAATGTCAGAGTCTCTTGTTTGAGGCCAGCTGTGTGTGTGTGTGTGTGTGTGTGTGTGTGTGTGTGTGTGTGTGTGTGTGTGTGTGTGTGTGTGTGTGTGTGTGTGTGTGTGCGCACAGCCTTACCTGAGGAGAAGCTGGGGTCTTGTGACTGGACTGTAGCACGGGGGTTAGTCCTGCTGCTTGGACCCGATGACTGATGAGGGTAATTGAGTTTGTGGTAGTGCAGCAAGCGTGTTAGGGGTGTAGACTGGCCCCGTAGGATTTCTCTCACCGAGGTCACAAGCGCTGGGAATGGGCTTCACCATATCTGGACCATACTCTTGTTAGTTCCCACCCCACAGTTTGGCACCAATGCTATGGTTCATTAGCTGCAGCTATAGGGTGTACCTGGGCAGAGAGCCAGGGGATTGAGCTGTCCTGGGTTACACAGACATAAATTGAGAGTGTAGACTGTGAAGCAAATGTGGAAACTCTACAGGTGGCTGAAATTAAGCCATATACACAGAATCAGCCTGCTCTGAAAAAAGGAGGGGGGAGGCTTTTGGTAGCTGGCTTTGTGCTCGAGGCAATAAAATCTTGGCATTTTAAGGAGATACCTCAGAAGTATGTGTTCATGCCTTTGCATGTGTAAAGCATGCACATGTCTAATGTATATGTACACATGAAGCTCACAAGTCTGTGTGTTCTCAGTCTCTGGAGTCATGGAGAGCTGCAGACGTCTCCCATGGGTGCATAAATTCACGATTTGGCCGTGACAGCCTCTTCCAGAGAGAGAGAGAATGTTAGGCTGGAATGAGGGGGAAGCCATGCAGGGCAAAGAGCCACTGAGTTGGCAGACAGAAGGAGAAAAAGAGAGGGAACTGCTCGTAGAACAAAGAAAGAAAACAAATCATCCTGAGCTGTAAAAGTGCCATCTCTCGTTCTGGGGTAAAATATGAGCGAGTGGAAGAAAAATAGATTTTTAAAGTTTATCATAAGAGGGATGTGAGCAGAAAGGAAGAGGAGGGGGTGGAAGGTGAGGGCGGATCAATGGATTAAGCAGTCTTACGCTGCCCTCTGCTGGACAGTTCAACAAAACAACATTGAGGCTTTGCTGAAAGCAGGAACACTCTTATGACCTTTCTCAAACTGTGCACAGAAATAGCACTAAAATACCCCGACTCTAACATGTATTTTAAAAAAAAAAAAGCCATGTGAGAATACCTGAACATTTGCTCCTGCTGGTCGGGGTGATCTGCAACAAATATTTAAAGGGGCAAAATGTTTTATTTTCAACCACCAGCTTTGAGAGTCCTGCCGCTGATTGCTGTAAGTGCACTGACACTTTTTGCACTGAATCAATCTGCTATCGGCCCGCTTTGGCATTACGACCTTCTCTTCTCAGTAAGGTCATGTCTGAGAGGCCGTTTACAAGACATCCTGGATTCAGGGGATGTGCAAGTTCTGGGACCCCAGCCCTTTATTTATAACAGCTGGACCAGAGAGATGTGGAGTCCTGACATTTGGCAGAGTGGGGTGAGAGGTCAAGTCTAACACCAATAAAGTGAAGACTTTGATCGTGGCATTTATGGATGGAGGAGGTACAGCACCCTCAGAGTGGGAGAGAACTGGGAGAGAGTGGTGTTTAAAGAATAAAGAAAAAGAGCACTCCTGCAGTTAGGTGAACCAGCCGGTCAAGAAAGAAAAAAGAAAAAGAAATTAAGTAGCTGAACTTTTACTTTCACTTCAGGATTTATTTTACAGTCCATTCCCTCCTGCTGGTTCACTGAGCCCAGTCAGAGGATGTCAACAAGCACAGATGTGCATGTAATAATACATTTAATTACTGCTTTTTTGTGTGTGCTGTAAATATTGAGGAAAGTGCAGCTTTAATTCAAGAGGTTTAACAAAAATATTGCATTTCCTGTTCAGGAAATGCAATATTTTTTTATATACAGACTTTATAATTTTCAGGCACAAGTGCTATTTAAGTGCTTGCTTGACTGACAAGCACTTTCATGGCCAAGTGGAATCTGTTCTCTCATTATTCCATGACAAATTAAGCAGATAAAAATCTGTAGTTGTTAAGCGTTAACACAGATAGACAAATACATGTTTAGCACAACAAGTGCTCTCAACATGAGGTCCAAAGATATAGGTAAAGGTGGCCATCATTAGTCTGAAACACTGGAATAAAACTATCAGGAAGATAGTAAAAGCTCTAGGAGCGGCCAAATCAACAGTCTGGTGCATTCTTATAAAGAATAAATGCTCCTATACGGCTCAGCATCTACCTGGAAACCACAGAAAACAACTAAAATGGATGATTACAAATGCTTTGCTTGGTTAGAAAAAGCATTCACAACATCTAACCAAGTCAATAACACTCCCATGGAAGCATGTGTATCATTGTCTACAATCATGAGACGCCCTTGTGAATATAAATGCAGTTTTTACAATGAGGTGGAAAGCACTGGCTTCCCCGAAGAGCAAGAAGGCCAGATTAGACTTTGCAAAAAAGCATCTAAACGGCCTGCACAGTTCTGAAAAAAAAAAATATATATGGACAGATTAAATCAAGATTAACTTGTACAATTAAAATGGGAGTATGGAGAAGAGAAACAGCTCTGCTTAACATACTGTGGCAGGAGTGTGGTCTCTGGTATGCTGCAGTGGAGGGGTGGGGACAGGTGTGTGTGCTGTGACTGATGACTCTCTCTCCCTATATAGAGTGATGGCAGAGACTGACGGGGTGTGTGTGCAGTGGAGGAGCTACAGAAGGAGCTGACTCCTTGCTCGAGAGTGCCTTAGTCACAGCGAACTGCTAAACAAGCGAAATAAAGAAATGCAAAAACACGTCAAACACTGTGTGTGTCGGGTGCTTGCTACACATGCCGTCTGTGATGGTGGGGGCAGTGTTAGGGCATGGGTATGTATGGCTGCCAGTGGAAGCAGGTCCCACTGTGGCTGCTGATAGAAGTATCAAAATGAACTGTGAGGTGTGCTCAGATTCAGTCAAATGCTGCAAACTGACTGGACAGCAATTCATGGTGCAAATGGATAATGACCCAAAGCATACTGCAGAAGCACCCAAGAGTTTCTCGTGAAATGAAAGAAGTGAGTCAAGTCGGTCACATGATCTCTGGCTAATAGAGCGTGCGTTTTAGTCAACTGGAGACCAAAATACCCACAAACCAGCAGCAACTCCGTTTGGCTGACATAGCATCTCAGGAGACGAAACACAGCATTTGGTGATGGGTTCTAGACGTCATGGAGTCATGAAATATTAAAAATGATCCTTATGGACCTTGGGATGGGGATTGGTTATATGCTGTTCAGTAGTTCTCAAAAATCATCCAAATTGTAATGGCCTAAATGTATTGAGGTATGTCTTTGTATCGTTTGGTACTTGTTTTATTAGGCCTGATATGTCAAACTGCATGTAAAAACTCTATAAATAAAGAGGGGGGAAAGATCCTTATGTATAAAATTATGTTAGTTTGTCTAATTAATTTTGAGCTTCTGAGAATGACAGGCTCTATGTAAAGATATATGCAATTCTTAAACAGTCAATTAAAGCTGAAAGTCTGCACTTCAATCAGATCTTCAGTCTTTGATTTCAGATCCCCTGCGGTGGTGCACAGACGCCAAACTGCATGTTAATACGTCACTATGGCTCTAACTGGAAACATGATACTTCCTGCTTGCTTGTTTGGTTTAAATTACATTAGATTTTTGAAATATTTCTCATCATAACGTCCAACAATACACTAAATAATAAATATCAAGTCTCGTTCCAAACTGGTCTGTTTGATTGATTTTTACTTGGTGTGCCCTGATAGAATCCATTAAGGCTCTAAATATAAAGACAAAAAGTAGAGCTTTGTATACTTACTTACTTACTTAAATGTCACGTCTCATGTTCGTTTCAGGGTGTTTCATTGTATTTACTGATCTTTCATGGCCATCTACTGGATGAAGAGCAAACTGCAAACATAAAACTATCAATACACTGTGTAAAAGTACTGCAGATATTTAAATAAAACATCCAGTTCTTTATTTATTAGTTATTTGCATTGTTTTTCTTTAATTTAGAAACAGATTTTTTTTCATTTGTTGTTTTTTTTTCACTTCTGCAGAAGTGCAAGGCTAAGCTGTTGTCGGGAGCTCTGATGCGAGGGTAGATTTTCTTTGTTGACAGCCTGTGGTCAGCTGATCTGTGCTGGTTCTGATCAGAACTGATCAAGCCTCGGTTTCCTACTCTTTATGGTTTTAGCAAGCTTTAGATTAAAGTGCACTTAAGCAGCTGTTACACGAACTATGACAACTGCATGTAAAAAGTATCCAGTCAAGTCTGACAAAGAAAAAATTTCTTAAATCTCTTTAAAGGTTTTTAAAGCCTGATAAAGCCCTTGAAGTTATAAATTAGAAACTCGGACTCTGTAGTGCATGATAAGAGCCAAAGGCGCGATATTTCATCACAGAGTGAAGGACAGGTGAAGCGCCACAACACCTTACACAAACAGAGTGTTGCATCATGGTCTATATAGTACCAGACTCCTTTTTTTTTTTCTACACAAAGAACTACAATATAATCACGTGACACACCAACCCGACAGTGACAGGTTGAGAGGTTTGCTGATGTGTGTGTGTGTGTGTGTCAAATGTTATGCGGAACTTGTGCCTCCTCCCCAGCATGCTGTTGCTTCCTATTTACTGAAAGCATTTGAAGCAGGTTCGCACCGATACTGGCTGCAGCTTTTTGCGCTCACAGTAAACGCGCTGCACAGACGGTCAGCACAAAAACCTTTAGGTCAGGATGAGCTGACACCAAGAACTGTGAACAGATTTGGTCGTTGTTGACCTGAAGTGAGCGTGAATGACTTTTTCTCCATATTGTTTTTAAAATATTATTTTTAATTTGCCTGCTGTCTTTTTAACTTAGCGCATATATAAGCTTAGTAAACATGAAGTTTAACGGGTATCTAAAGCTCCGGATCGGCGAGGCGGTGGACCTGAAACCGACTACCTTCTCCCTCCGCCACTCTGTCATCTTCAACAAGGCTCCTCCAGCCATGGACCCCTACATTGTGGTGAAGGTGGACGACTACAAAATTGGGCAGACTCACACCAAGCAGAAAACCAACATGCCCACGTACAACGAGGAGTTCTGCCTCAACGTGAACGACGGCAAACAGATCGAGCTGGCTGTTTTCCACGACACTCCAATCGGATATGATGACTTTGTGGCCAACTGCACCATTCAGTTCGAGGACCTCATCGAAACTTCCAACACAGGGGAGACTTTTGAGGGATGGGTAAGTTTTAGGGTTCCCTTGTTTTTTTTGTTTAAGTGAAACTGTCATTTAATGGCTGTTTAAGTGTTATTTCTTCCATTTAAATTTAGACCATCCTTTAACCATAAACATGGGTGGATCGTCTGTCAGGATGCCCTGGGGCACAGATGTGCAGCTGGCCACACACCACTACATACACCTCACAATATGAGAGCAGGCCTGTGGTCTCGTACTGAGAACAGTGCCTAATAATAATAATAATAAGAAGAAGAAGAAGAAGAAGAAGAAGAAGAAGATGTTTTTATTATTAAAGTACACACACTAGACCTCCAAGCAGAGTTTATTGGTTCAACCCGGAGCCAAAAACGCCTCAGATCCAATGACAGTATGATGGCATTTCCTGCCATCATACATTGCCTTGGAAAATTAAATAACAGCCAGAATCAATATACCTGAAGGTCCAATACCAAAAATACTTAGTATTTCCAGCATGATCACTCACATCACTTACAGCTGCCACATACCCAGACATGAACCAGTTCCTGTTTGCTGGAGCAGTAACTGACCCAAAGTTTCTGCCTGTCTCATCTCATGTAGCTTTATTGTAGTATATGTATGAGAAATAATGCGAAGGAAGAGACCTTTAGAATTCTTTATAATACAGAAACTTTAGTGTCAAAAGCTCTTAAAGAAATTTATCACTGATCCACTTTTAGTTGGTAATGTGAAATGGGCCTACTGTTTACAAACCTATGGATGGCTTAATGGGAACATATACTTTTATTCTTATTTTTTGTCAGATATATATGCAATTTAAATTGCATATTCATGTTAAACAAGGCTTTAACTATGTTAAAAATGCATTATACAGACAGCTTTGAATTAGGGAACGGAATCAAAGAGTATCTCAGGAGCTAGTGTGATATTATTTTGATACATTGCCCACAATAACATTTGAATACAGTATTCTGTGTAACTGAAGGAGTATTTTTTTTTTTAAAGGGTGAAAAGCTGGAATTTTATATGCAGTATGTACACTGCGGTGTCACATTAGTGTATAACTGATTAGTTCAGTGAATTCTCAGCTGGATGTTCATCATCTTTACTAAAGCTTCTGTGCATTTTACCCTCATTCATTTGAGTAACACCCCCCAGTGTGTCTGTAATTGCATGGCAAAAAAAATGTATTGTAATTTTATTGACCCACCTGTACTGGGAATGCTAAATTTTTACTTTCGGCAACAAAAATGTTACAGAGATTTCTTTATAGTTATCTTCAGGCCTACGAAGCCAAGCTGCTGTCGTCTTGCTGCCAATATATATGTAAACATTTCAGTAAAACAGTGTTCTTCAGAAGTCTTACTGACTTTTAATTTACTCTTGTCAGCAAATACCATGCTAGCTTTGTTAGCTTTGGTTGTTCCTGACAGCAGACCTTTCCCATGTCAGTCATGCATTGTATGCCGATTAACTGAAGCATGTACAGGAAAAAAGCTGCACATGTGTTTTTTGCAGCTTGTGACTGAAAGACTTAATTGACCGAACACGAGAAAACAAACAATGCAAAGGGCATTAATATTTACAGATCAGTCACATGTTGCACATGTTGCACATGTTGTTCATGCGCTTATTCCTGGTTAGATTAAGGTTCCAAAATAAGCAAGTTAAGTTGAGATTCAATTTTTAATCAAGAACAAACAAACCAGTGAACAAATGCAAAAATAAATAAGCGTTGCTCACAGGCACGCGGTGCTTCTCCTCAGCAGGCTTTCTCAACGCTGGCCAATCAGACAAGTGTGCTTTAAGTCAGTTTTTTTGTTTTGTTTTACTTTACAAGGGTAACTTTCTGAATTTAAAGTCCCAGAAACAAAATATGGACCTTATGATGAAAAAAAATCATCCTATATTTTCTAATCCTGCTTAAATTATTAATTTCTTCTATCCATACCTAAGCAATTTTAAGACAACGCTATAAGACTGATTAAAAATGTAGTTCCAGCTTGATTTAGAGTAAAAAAAAAGTTAACCTCTAAAGTCACATTCACATTAGGCGCTATTTTAACTTCACATCAGAGCTTTAATACTTTATGAACAGCGTTTTAGAGCAGGTTTAGAAGACAAAGCCTGTTATTAAGCTCAGGGCCCTGTTCACTACACGCCTCAGTGTGTGACTAATTTTCCCTCTTTTTGTGCCTGAAAACACTAACACCATCCCGTCTGCACCGAGGTCCTCCCTGCTTCTCTCTAGGAGGAGGAAGAGGTTTAAACAGAGTCCGAGACTTATTTACTCATTTTCTTAGGCAACATAAAGTGTTGGGTCAAGAACCTCTGTCATAAATGTTGCTCATACTGCCTTAGAATTGTTATTAGCAGCAACCATGGTCACAAACCACACATGTAACTGTAGTGGGGAGGTGTTAATTTTACTTATAAGACCTGCTAACTCACAAGCAAATACAGAGAATTACCCAGGCCTGCACGAGCTGCCTCTAGAGACATGTATTTTTATAACTTCCACACGTCTGCTCTCAGCCGTTTACAGAGTTTCACAGTTCACAAAACTTTGTCGATTGAGGCGTAAAAGAAACTTTGTCCAAAATTTTGTTGCTATAATACCATATATGCACAGTTTTCAGTGGAAAAAATGACCTCATGCAGCTTAAATTAAAGCCTTATGTGAAGTACCACAGTGGTTTCACTCTTATTTACACTGAAACACAAAAAAGTGCTTCTTGAAACTGGAGTTTCCCTGTTCAGACTTACTCTCATCCCTTCAGGACTATAAGCCACTGCAGGTGTGAACGTAACCTGAGCATGGCCCTTACGCTGTCTCCTCACTTTCTCATTACGTCATAGCACATTAGAAACAAATGCCTCATAGAGTCCTTTTAATGTGGCGGTTTTGTATAAATCAGCAATAATATGCAAATTGCAATATAATGCAATAGTGCTATAACCTTCAGTAGTTCTCTATCTCACATTTGGAAACAGCTCTGCCCTTGCACATAGCACAGAGGTTAATTTTATGTATATATATATCTTGAAGAAATATACTTCATTACACCTTAACAGCAGAATTACTAATAAGGTAATTAACTGATTTTCATGAGCAGTGCATGTATTTATTGGCAAGAATCAGCACTTTAAAGTCCCCTGAGAGTTGCATTTGTAGAGAGAAGCATGACTTTCAAGACTGCTTTTGCACACATTTACACCAAGACCCCAGAAGTGTAGGGGAAGTGGTATGAAAGTGGAGCTTGGTCTGCAGTTTTAGAAGAAGTGGCTGGTTAGTGCAGCTGACTTTCTCACTTCAAGACACAAATTCTAAGCTGTTATCCGCTAGATCTGAACTGTGAAGGCTTTAAGGGCTTTGTTGTCAGAAGTGCTGGGCTGGTTTGTTTCACATGAGGCGCAAGCCTCCACACGCCCACACTGCTGTTTATCTGTCTTCTCACCAGGCAGCTGATCAGCTCTCTCTCTTACTGCTAAAATAGTTACTCTCAGTTGGCTTGTGTTCAAATACTCTTCTTTCTGTGTTGCCTTTTTTTCTCTCTCCCTTCTTCTCACACCTTCTTGTGTCCAGGAAAGTAACCTCCACAAAACTCTTCGTGTCTTTTCTTCTGGCTTTTACTGGACTCAAAGCACAGCTTAAGCAGAATTCTTCAGGAAGTTACTCAACTCCTCCATTTAACCCAAAGGCGTTCAGAGACATTTAACATGGCATTTATACACACACACAAGCCCAGCTCCTTTGACTCCCACCTGCTGACAGTACCCAGCACTACTTTGTGATGTCTTTCGCTTATTATTCGGTTGTTTAGCTGCTGTTTATTTTATGTGTTTGCTCTAATCAGTCTTGAAGTACTTGTGGATGTGTTCATGCAGTGGTTTTTGAGGGTTGCAAGCTATGAAACTAAAAGTGGGTTAAATGTGGCCCCTCAACATTTTCCACCACTGATTATTGTGCTGCTCGCTTGGCTGAAAAAGGGACCCTACCCTCCTCCCGTTTACAAAAAAGAAAAAGAAACTTCCCTCTCTATGATGTAGCATTCAGTTGTTCTGCTTTTTAACTACAGCGTCTTGCTGTCCTTTACCTTTACCCACAGTTATGTGAGATTACTTTAAGGTCTGTATAAAAATGTGCACTTGCACAGCTTGCAATGGTTCCCTTTCTAAAGTAAGTAGAAATGTCTGCATGTCCTGAAATAGATGCAAAAGTCAAACCAAAACCTTGTTATCACAGATTTAATTTTCTGTAGCACCACAGTTCTTTATGTGTTTGTATAAAGATAAACAATATGGACACCTCCTTTAATCTGCCCATCTGCCCACTTGAGCTCTGTCACTCAGTGAGAGGGAAACAAATTCTAATGTCTTAATGTATTGTAGTTTTTTGATTATTATTATTATTTATTTATTCACTTAAACTAAGCAGCAGTCAAAAAGGCAAAGATAACATAACACAAACATACACACAGAGGAAGTTCTCACAGTGGACAAGTCAAACCTGTCGTCTAGACTGTAGATTGACACACAGGATATGAGCGGCAACTGAAAAGAAAATTGAGGTTTCTTCACTTCTTAACTGAAATTATCTTTTTTTTTTTTTTTTCATTTTAAACTTTTACACCAAGTCATTTTTTTCAGAGCTTACTATATATTTATACTCTCCGTGTCATCGTCTGGTTTGCTGTCAGTATTTTCCAGGAAGAGTTTATGTGTATAAATAGAGCTTTGCTCGACCATACGGTGACATAAAAATTTCCATCCAGTGGTTTCTGCAGGAAGGAAGTATCTCTTTCTGTCTGCTAGTCTCTGTCCAGCTTTAAAGAGGCCAACTTATATATGCAGATGGTGATGCTGTTAATTATGGTTAAATAGCTTGGCACCACTCTCACTGTAAGTAGCCTGACCTGTAAGACCTGTCAGGCCTGCTTTGTAGTCTTTCAGTCCCATTGTCCAGATTCCTGCGACAGTATGTACACTCTGAAGAATGACACAAAAATGTCGTGCCATAGTTGTGAGTCTGGGATAGTACACCTGAAGGACTCAAGCTCTATTTTCAATGCTATTTAAATCCAAACATTCTTTGATCTAACAGCTGTTTCTAAAACTAATATTTTTCTATACAATTTTTATAAAATTTTGTATAAGTGTGAGGTAATGTATTTTTCCTACACTTTGAAATATAAGGCGATGTTTGGACATAAATATCGCAAAAATTATGAAATATAAGAGGTAAAATTTTGAATATACTAAGAGGAATTATAAATGCAACACTGTAACATTTCATATATTAAAATCTGATCCTAGTCCCTGCTTGCCTGTAGCAGTCGTGGGATTAGGGATAGGGTCTCGTATGAGATTACTCACATAAATTCATATTATTTATTTGTATGTATGAAAAACTGTACATCAGTACAACTCTGTGTGTGTGTGTGTCTGCGCGTGCACACGTGTATATATACATGCATACATACACACATGTGTGTATATATATATACATATATACACACATAATTTTTTTGGGCATCTTGCCTTGGTAAGTGAAGACAGACAGGAAATCGGAAAAGGCACACAGCAAAGGGCTGCAGGTCGGCCTCGAGCCGGGCGGCATGTGGTTGCCTGCTTACCTGCTGAGCTAAACCGGTGCCCTAGTCTCATTATAGTTTACACTCGACCTGAATTATAAGACTCTTCCATGGGTCATGGAAATGAACGGTATGCGTATTCGCTGATATTTTAGGGGTTTTTTTTGCTATAACGTCATATTTGCTCAATCCAGCACAGAAGATGAATGTGATGTAAATAGTTATGAATTTCAAATTAAAAACTGTTCTACATGTTTTATTTTTCCGTTCGTGTAGAATACTGTTTACATTTACATACAAAATTTATACTAGTTGTCTTCTGAAATGTAATTTCTTTATTGAATTATTTAAAGTTATTTTTCTTCAAACATGACACTTTAAGGACTTCTCACTTTTTTCCCCATATTGTAACTAGCCAATACTCAGTCATTTTGATGTATCTGTGCCAAATTACACACCCTGATTCATTTTTATGTTGAGAGAGGCTCTTTAAAGGTGTTTTAAGGTATACATGCTTTGCTTCGGATTTCAAGGCAGGAAAAAAAAGGCCTGAAAGGGGGTGGACGGGCTTTTTTAAAAAAAAAAAAAAAAAAAGAAGAAGAGGAAAGAAGTCGCAGTTTTGGTCATATTTGTTTATTATATATGACCAAAAGCATAAAAATTTCAGCCAAATCAAAGGTCACTGAGAAAAAATCTTCTAAAAATGTGATGATCTGAGATTGAACGATCTAAGTGTATATAAATGGCTATAAATTTGTGTAATATTAGTAAGCTAGTTTGGTTTGGATATCTCTGCTTCTAGACAGATACTTTAGAACCGTGTTTCACTGTGGCAGATGTGTGTTTCAGTTTTACTGTCTGGGTGTAGTGAAATCATTTCGTGTCATGTCTTTGAATCTGCAGATGGACTTGGAACCAGAGGGCAAGGTGTATGTGCACATCACACTCACTGGATCTTTCGTAGATGGTATGTATGCTACGCACAGTCTAGTTGTTCTCCTCGTGCCTACATGTCAACACCCTCCAACAACAACATAACAACAATGTCAGCTATTTAAACAATTCCACTGTGTTACCTTCACCTTTATTCTACTGTGAAACTCCACTTGCCCTTATGAATAATGATTATCTGACTCATTAAATACCAATGTCTGTCACTGCAAAGGCTCTGATAGGTGCGCGCGCATGCACGTGAATGTGAAAAATGTTTGCCTTTTTTAGATGTCGACATCAAGGCGCTAACTTAAGTACAAACTCTTTCACCAATGAGACAAGGCCATTTAAATGAGATGAGTGGGAAGTGATGGTGCAGGACTGTTAAAGCAGAAGTTGATTAAAAACAACACTGGGCTACATTCTCTGTTGTTCCTGTCAGTTTTCTCATGTAGGTCTAAACAAGGTTCTCCTAATGTTCTTCCTCTCATGTTCTTCCCTTATGGAAATAATCCACGTCCAAAACAGCTGAATCAAAAGCTTTCGCATCATTAATGTGATTGACCTCAAGGAGGATGCAGATAGCCACAAAACATCCAGTTCTACATATCAAGATGATATTTTGTGATGGGGTAGGTCAGTGTGGTTGAAATCTTTTTTTTTTTTTTTTTTTTTTACACCGAGACTGTACATCATTGGCAAATGTATGCCACCTCACACAAGTTCCCAATTAATTAATTCTCAGAAACAAGAGCCTACAGTCAAGAAAACACAGGAAAAGCAAACAGAAATGCTTAAAGTTGTGTGAAAACAAAGTGCTCCTTTACTGCTTCCATAGAAATTAGGGTAGCAGCCAAGTGCCGCTCATTAAATTGACTTGATTAACTGATCATCAGCAAGTATGACCAGCTTTATAAAAGCAGATTTTTTTTTGGAAGTTTGCTTCTGTGGAGTATTCAGGTGTGTGCTGAAATAATGCCAAAATCCTCCCAGGAGTGGACAGCTCAGCAAAATTCACCCTGACTGTCCAATGCTCAGAAAAACTGCAAAAAACCCCAAGAAATACATCTCAGACTTTACAGACCTCAGTCCGCATGTTAAGTGTTAAAGTTTATAACAGCAAAGTTAGAAAAAGACTGAACAAGAATGATGTGTTTGGAAGGAATGCCAGGTGAAAGCCTCTTCCCTCTAACAAAGAGTATAGCAGCTCATCTTAGGTTTACAAAGGGGCATTTGAACAAACCAGGAGACTTCAGGAACTATGGTCTTTGGACAGACAAGACCAAAGTGGAGATGTGTGGATATAATGTACAGTAGAGCTGTGCAAGGCCGAACAACTTAGCAACAAAACACAATCTGTCAGCACAAACACCTCACAACAACTGTCTAGCACATTGGAGGAGTGATGATTTTGGCTTGTTTTGCAACTATGGGAACCTGGGCAATCTGCAGTTACTGATTCAACCCTGAACTCTGTAAACTTTTATTTGAAAAAGTGGGTGAATGGTTAGGTTTAGGACGTTATGATTAACCTAACCAGCAAATCTACAACAGAATGGCTGAAAAAAAGAAAAGAATTAAGGAGCTGCAATGGCCCAATTGAATTCCAGACTTCAACCTGATTGAAATGTTGTGCCAGGACCATAAGAGAGCTTTGCATGAACAAATATCCACAAACCACAAACCTCAGTGATCTGAAGCATTGCTCTAAATAAGCCAAAATTCCTCCACAATGACACGGTAGACTGATAAAATCATACATAAGTTTCTGCTGCTACAGGTGGGTTTTGAGTCATGGTGTGTTTGATTTTGACAGATTTGCAAGACTTTCTCATATCTTTAGGTTGGAAAGTCTCATGTGGCTAAATGACAGCATATCACAGCTTCATGCAGATGACATTGCAATCTGTGGCAACGACATAATCATCATGTACTGAATTTTAAATGTTTATATGCGTTTCTTCATTCGAAAAAAAGAAATTAAGAAGTATTGAAGAAATGGGGAAAGCCAATTGATTTAAATTCTTAGGAATAATTTTAGATTCACACCTCGAGTTTGATAAACATGTAAAGAACAATACAACCAATCAAGAACCATCTGTCACACCCTGTCACATGTTTAAAAAGAGATACAATCTACTTAGCTTTGAGACTTTTACTTAAGTTTGAGTTTCTTAAATAAGTCTACAATTATAAAACAAATTCTGGCCACAGAGTCTCTTTCTTGATGTATAGATATATATATATATTCAATGACAAGACCGTAACAGAGTAGCCAAGATTACAATGAATAGCAACAAACACCACATCAAATACATAAATCTAAATTAAGATGTTGTGTATTTTCAAGAAGTGCCTGTCGCCTGTGGAGCGCACTACCACCTGAAATCAAATGATTTACATTAAAGGTAAAGGGTTGATTAAAAGAAAACCAAGCTGTAGATATATATATATATAGATATTTATATCTATGTATATATTTTGTTTTTACAAAATTTATTTTCAGTTAAGACATTTGGTTATTTGTATCACATTTCAGTTCTGGGCACTTTTTTCTATTAAGGTTTTCTGTGCATTCAAGAGATGAAAGGTGTATATTTTAATTTAATATCCACTGTGTAAAAGCCAAATATATGTGTAGAGAGTATATTGGGCTTTGCAGTATATGTAGAGGCTCTTAGTCTGAAATGAACGCCCCCTTTTCATACAAATACCACACTACATCTATGTGTTGTTTGCAGGGGTAGGGTGTGGGCTCAGCAAAAAGGTTTCCGTAATGCATGTGTAATGCTTGTGTGGTTTTGCAGATTTCTTTACTGACTTTCATTACTTGGGTCTAAACACACAGTTACACAGTGTAGATGTTCACAACATAAATTACAATATGACAACTCTAGACTCTTTGTCTCTTTTATTCTGCCTTCCTTTCAAAGTCTTGTTTGATCTTTGATAGATGACTGAATTAATTAATTTAATAATAAAAAAATATATATATATTGTGAATCATGCTAGGGTTATGTGATATGGGAAAGAAGTCATGTTTTAATAGTGTCAGGAGTTTTTATTTTTAGTTATGGAAAATTCTCTGTTAGACTTTTTTTGTGTAGTCAGTGTCTGTCTGTTACGTTGGCTTAAATGGTTACAAATAAGTAATATCAGACTGTTGTTTTGTATTCTAAAAATCATTCAGAAATGCCAAACATTTATTTGTTCCAGCTTATCAGGTTGATAATTCAGGGCTTGGTCCTTTTTGTTTTTGTGTTTTTTGCTTGTTGGTTGTCTGTCTTGCTTTTGTTCTGCTGGTGGGGCAAAACTAATATATCATAGATGCCATCTTGCAGTTCATGGAAACAATAATGGCAATTTTTTACATCATTTGTGAGACAGTTCGTCGGTTGATTGAAAGATAAGAGGATTGACAATAATTCATTCTAAAAATAAAAAAGTTGTTTTTTACAGTCCCTGGGAGTAGTCCTAGAACTGTGAGAGATAACAGTGTCTGCTTTTAGCTGCTAATCGTTCCACCTTTTTCTTGCTTGTCCATACACTGTAGTGGGTGTGTAGAGGACATTTTTATGTGAGAGTGGCTCCCTGCGGTGCCCAGAAATATCCCGATGAAGGCTGTCAAAATGAACCAAAGAAGTAACCCAGACACCCCCTCGCTAAAATCACGCAACCACACAGACTGTAATGCAGCACCATCACATGTAACTGTCAGATACAGTTAAATAGTACGTCATCAAACTGTTGAATTAATGCAAAACAGTGATGTTGAGCTGAAATATCCTCAGAGTTGAGCAGAAACACAGATTTTAATAATTCATATTTCACATTCAAGTATAAATAAAGACTATAAAGAATATAAAGAATATATCCACTTTAAAGAGATCCCATAATGTGATAAATCCATTCTAAGAGCCTAAGAGTTAGTGCGTCGAGTTCACTCACTTCTTCTGTGCTTTTTATGTTACAAACTTATGTTCTTGTCTTGTTGCCAGATGAGGCCGTAGTGAAGAATTTCAAGCAGTTTACAAGGAAGCGGCAGGGAGCCGTGAGGCGAAGGATTCACCAGGTTAACGGGCACAAGTTTATGTCCACTTTCCTCCGTCAGCCCACCTTCTGTTTTCACTGCAAAGAGTTCATCTGGTGAGAAAGTCACGCATGGGTGATTCAGTGCTGGCAGCACATCTCTGTGTAGAATGTAAACTGGATCTAAATGTGTTCTCTTTTATGTTAATAGGGGTGTTTTTGGAAAGCAGGGTTACCAGTGTCAAGGTAAGCAGAACTTATTTTTCTCTTTCTGCCTTTTACCACAGTTGCCTAAACACACCTGTGGGAGTTATGAGTCCGCCATTGACTCGTTGTCTTGTCTTTTTTTTGTTTTTCAGTGTGTACCTGTGTGGTGCACAAACGATGCCACCAGCAGGTCGTCACTGTCTGTCCACGCATGAAGAAAACAGCAAAAGAACAGGTAACAGCAATTTCACGACACACTAATACACTCTAATCAGCATGTTTACTTCTAATTAGTTGTTCTCTTTACAGTTTTTTTGTTTGTTTGTTTAAATACAGAATGTCAAAAAAACAGCACTCTCCCCCTCCTACACTCACATTCACACACGCATCTGATTAACACCTGCAGTGATCAGTAGGCTGTTTCCTGTTTCTATATTCTGTCTAGGCTGGTCACTGAGGCAGAACACTGTACTGCAGTATTATTTTCCACATATGAACACTACAAATTTTTATGCTTCTATAAATACATCCATGACAGTTTTAGCAGTTTGAACGCAACTATGTAGCTTAGTTTTGTTATATTTTGCTGAATATTACAAGTTTCTGTTCCCTAAAATCTGACAGGATAATACAAATTTATACGCTAAGCATGTTTATTTTTAATACACCATTTACAAGTTTTGTAAATATAGTATAATCATCATTATTTAATTCCTTTAGACTTATTGTCTCTTTTATGCTATGTTCCTTTAAAAGTCTTATTTGATCATAAGTGACAGAGAGTAATTTGAGTTTTTTTGTTTGTTTGTTTTTTAAGAAATTAAACATAAGTATGAGGCATATTGTCAAAACAGATGAAATTCTTTTCATGGAAGGTGCTTGTACATTTTCTTCTTTGGAGCTCCACAGGGTAGCTGTCTGGGTCCATTACTTTTTTTCTTTACATGCATGGAAACATTATTAGACAGCATAAATTTTTGTTACTGTAGTTACACAGATGCTAGACAGCGTATTTCTGTGGAGCCAGGTGACAGTGTACTGAACTCATTCACCAATGTGGTTGGCTGGCTTTAACAAATGGATGACTGCAATTTTTAAAAAATTAAAGATAAAAATTTTGCTTAGTCCTAAAATAAAATGTGATCTGCTCATTTGCAAATTAGGAGCTGACAGAATAAAACCAAAAGTTAAGTCTTATGATCATTACTGTGATGCAAGCTTTAAACTTCTTCCATTTCAGGAAGATGTGTCTGACAGTACCAGACTCACCATGATTCTAAAAAACGTCTTCATGCATTCATTTCCTGTGGACTAGTTTGAATTTTGAATGTATTTATTCAAAAGGGACAGTGCATATTAATCAACTTATCACACAAATGTGCAAGAATGAACCTTAAACAGTTTTCTAGCTCTAGTCCCTGACAGGGCAGACAAAAGATAAATAACAAAGAAAATTAAAACACCATCAGACAGCGTACAACAATATAGTCCAGACAACAAATACATGAAATCCACAGTACAATAAGAAAACACAGAACAACAAATAAATATAAACACATACGGCATTAAAGATAACACACATTAGTATAAAATGAATGGTCACAGGTCTGGTTCCTGAGTTTTAAATGTGTTGAAGTATATTCTCTTATTACAGCTGGAATATTATTCCAAATCTCACTACCTTTAAGTGATAACAGCTTTTTACTAAATATTATATGTCTAAAAGGTATTGCACAGTCGCATTGGGTAGAGGCTCTGCTTACTCGGCCACTAATGTTTGATTTTAATACTGATGAACTCACACAAGTAGGGTGGAGCAAGTTCATGCAGGATCTTAATAAACTGAACAAGCAAACTTAGTTGTTTTTTTTGTTTTGTTTTTTGCTCCAATGCTCTTTTTGTTGGACTTCCCAAAAAGATTGCGAGAAGGCTGCAGCTTACTTGAAACTTGACTGTGAAGTTATTAACTTGTAGGATGTTTTTATGTTGCAGATCAAGGTCAGTGAAGTTAACATAGTAACATACCAGTTCCTCATACATTTAAAGGAACATTAGTTTCTGAACATTTTTATTGATGCACATTGGCAGTTTCCATAAATTTAACAAACATAGCAAAGTACAGCCCTGAGTAGACACAAGCAACCCAGTACCTGCAATAAGATCATGTGACTAAACATTTAAACTTTTCTACAAAGATAAAATTTAATTCACTGAACTGAGCATGTGTACACATCCTACTACAGGTTGTGCTATCCTAGAGCATGGCACTTAGGCAAGTAGACAGCTCCACAAACATGAGTACATCTTTGAGTCAATGTCCTGACATTTTCCATGTTTGTAGGAAAACGGAATCAGTAAAAACAAAATATATTGACATAGAAATTGTAACTGCATAACAAAAAGTAACAATTGCAATTATAACTACTCATTTTTTATTACACTTAATTTATTCAAACGTAAATAAATCACAAATATTGAATTACTAAATTAATTTTAGCATTAATAATGCTTCCAATAAAAATAACCACTAATATATGCAATTCAAGTATAAATTAAAAAACTGCTATGTCATAAGATGATCAAATATTTTACAATGTCTAGCCTTAAAAGTCTATAAACAGGTTCAATTTCTTACTATAGCTCTGTATAATAATATATACGAAATTGTGGAAAGATCCAAAAGAGTATTTAGTATTGCTGCTCTACGTTTAAAATAGAGTGTGGGGTTTTGTTTTGTTTTCTTAAAAAAAAAAACAAATATGGCTCACTAGATCCACCTGGTACATGTCTAAAAATTGCCTGTCACTTGCACTAGTTTTAAGTAAATTTCACTAATTTCTAGAAATCCAGCACATTGAGTTTCTAGAAAACAACACCCATCCCAACATTTAGAAGAGCTATTGAGTAGGGAAAGTTTGGGAACAGCCTACCTCAAAAAAATAGGGAAGCAAACAGATGATTTGAAGAAACACATAAAAATGCATCTCTTTTAATCTAGCACTAAACTAGTGCTATAATTCGACTGTAGAGCCGCACGTAATCTGGTAGATAAAGAAGATAGGCATCATTATTCATCAACATATTGGCCCTCTGGTTCTATTACTTCCAAGATTGTTTGTTTCACAGGATTTTATTTATGATTTAATTTTCATTTTGTTATTTGTATGTCTGCGTTTGTGGTTTTATATATGTGTGTAAATATGTATTCTGATGGGTTGCTTGTTTGTTTAAATGTTTTAATATGTAAGTGACTTTATTTCTCATATGTTTTTATACCTGCGAAGCCCTTTGAACTTCTACATGTGATGTTGGCCTGTGCAAATAAAACTGAGTTGAACTGAAAATGCATTGTGGACGATAGTGTTGCAAAGCAGTTTTACAGCTCGTAATTACCGTGTGCCCTCTTTCTGCAGCCTATAAATCAAGGTTTCAGCATCAACATCCCTCACAAGTTCAACATGCATAACTACAAGTCGCCCACCTTCTGTGACCACTGTGGCTCGCTGCTGTGGGGGATTGTCAGACAGGGGCTGCACTGTAAAAGTAAGACTCGCATCAGCATTCATGTCTCAATATCTGCATCTAAAAGTTGTCTTTCATATAGAGTCACCGTTTCTGTGATTCCTCTCTTCAGTCTGCAAAATGAACGTCCACATCCGCTGCAAAGGCAACGTTGCTCCCAACTGTGGGGTCAACAGTGTGGAACTGGCCAACAAGCTCGCTGAGATGGGTCTGCAGGCAGAAGGACTTGCCAAAAGGAAATCAGTGGTACAAACGTCTGAGTTTTCCAGAATAACGGAACAGTTGTAAATCCTAATCACAAACGTGAGTGTAATCAGAAGAGTGTCTTTTTCTCTTTGCATTGACAGGTGAAAAACGCAGAACAGACGAGGACTCCATCTGAGGGGAGGGATTGTACGGAAACTCAGCACCAGTTGCCACGGCTAGGAATTTCAGACTTCACGTTCCTTCAAGTGCTGGGCAAGGGCAGCTTTGGCAAGGTAGGAATGAGATAATAAGATTATAGGAAGTGCTCTGTGCACTTAGTGTAATGATGAGCATTGGCTCATACTGGACAAAAATGGATTAGAGCAGCTTAATTCTAACATTTGACTAATAAAACATTTACATGACCACAAAAATATACAACTGGCATTAAAAAACACTGAATTTTGATCTCCATATATTGAAAAGTGAGCGAACCCTTTCACCAGTGGCTAAAGAGATTCAAAAAAATGCTTGAAGAGTGTGTGTTGTTGAAATGCCTCCCCCACATTAACAACTGAGGCCTCAAAACGGTCACTTAAAGAGGTTAAAAGCTTCAATTATGAGTCCAACATTTGCAAATAGAGATGGTTTAAAGAGCCAACTGCAACATGGTGGTTTGTGGTTAGCATTGTTTCCTCATCAAAACCCACACAGAAGGCCAAAACCCTTCTGGGTCGGTTTTAGCATGCTTGTGCTGGCTTCTTCCTCCAGTTTATCTCGCCATTGCAAATGTCTCGTTACTGTTCCTCTGACGGATGCACAGACTTACTCCGGGCAATGCACGAATGCGGCCCACTGCTCATAATATCAAGGATGGTAAAGTAGATAAAAAGCAGAGAATTAATGTCCCTGCAGGAATTAATAAAGGGAATCTATTAACCCTGACATAAGAAGAACCTCACTGTGTCCCTTAAGCTTGGACAGTCCATGATGCCAGTGGGAAAATGTTTTTGGCTGATTTGTTTTTGAAGATCAATGTAGCAATTAAGTACCTTAATTTTTGGAGTTTTTATGTGAATTTAAGATATCTCACAAGATAATATCAGAATGATTACTGATTACTGCAAAACCTTTTGTAAAGCCTAAACAGAAATACTGTGGAAGGAAGTCCTGTTCGTTTAGGCATCATTACAATGCGACTTTCTAAACAGCGCATCGGTCCAATTGATAACTAATGGAAACTGCTGCCAAAAAAGACACTTTTAGCAAATACTAAATTTAAGTTTACTCGCCAGCACTCTAAATGATTAGCAGGTGTTTCCAGGAAGGACCCTAAATCCTGTCGCTGTCAAGTTTAGCACATTTTATTAGCAGTTAAGCAAATCGTTCACTTTCTCACGTGGCTTTTCCTGTTACTATGTTTGTGTTACTCTCCAGGTGATGCTGGCGAGACTAAATGGCAGAGATCGGGTTTTCGCAGTCAAGGTGTTGAAGAAGGACATCATTTTGCAGGATGATGACGTCGAGTGCACCATGACAGAGAAGAGGGTGCTGTCACTGGCCCGCTGTCACCCGTACCTCACACAGCTGTACTGCTGCTTCCAGACACCGGTCAGTGAAAGCATGGCCGCACACTTCTTTCACATAAACTCATTTGTGACTTTTAGTCCTCTTCACTCATGAGAAGCTTTCACCCCGTCTTAAATGGCTGAAGATTGTGATGATGATGACATTTCTGCTGAAAAATAAAAGGGGATGTTTTGGCTCATGATGTCTGTGTCATGCACAGATCTTCCTTATGAGTGCTTTAGAAATGTCGTGGCCTCATATGACCTTATTTTCATTTTTACTGCTTTGCTTACCAGTAAATGATCCACAGAACTGGTTCAAGTAAGGGTCACGGCACTCAGGCATACCCTACTTTTGGTTTCTGGTCCTAAATGTAAATAGAAAAATATGGGTCTGTTTCCATAGATGCCAGTGCATCATGTGGTCAGAAGGTGGCAGCAGTTCCCCAATCTTATGTCTGTTCGCTCCTGGCACAAGCCAGTGAATGATGCTTGACTGACAGAGCTGTTTTTCTGGCTCAGACGGGATATTTCTATTCTGCTTTGGGTGGTTGAACCACGACTGATTGAGATCGAAGTTTAGTAGCACCAAATAAGGGCTTAGTGAGCTTGCTGCGCAAACCGTTTCAAACCCACACAAAACAATGCAACAGCTATTGTTCCACGAGAACGCCCTGTTTTATTTAAATGCCTGTCACTTGTTTCCTGACAAAATACTTAAAAGCACCTTTTATTATACCAGAAGTGTAAAATGGTTCTATATTTTGGTAATAGAGTCATTCAGTTCACACTAATACAACAAAATCACGTTGCAAGGGACAATTAGCGGCACTTTCTGCATGGCATATAGTTCCATTTCACAATAATTCAAACTAAAATATGTAGAATGTTTTTTAGAGATGATATTCCATTGCTAACTATATGCATATTTTTCATTTTCAAGGCCCACTTTGTAGGTACGCAGATTGCCCTGGAGGAGTCTTCAGATTAAGTTTAAAATATAAAAAAAGGCATTTAAATCGCAACAAATCTCAATGTAATAATTTTTTGTTTCTACAGATAAGCAAAAACAAAAGAGATTAGTAGCTCATTTCATGTGATTATGCTTAAAAGTTGCCGTGTTTACATAGTAGCCTCGTTAGTCCGATACAAGAACCTAACCCTAACCACGACTCCTACCTGCAAGCAGGGATCAGACAGTCGGCATGCTGACCTCCGGCATGAATGCTTCAAGTACTGTATTAATAAAAAGGCTACTTTGTTGTAGTTTTAATGTATTATATATATTTTAAACAAAACCTGAATCTGAAGCAGAGGGTTTAAGAAATGGAACTGTGTTCATGTGTACAGGTCATCTAAAGTGCTAACCAGGAAATTAGTAGTAATAGACAGTCAGACTAATGTTCGTCAGGTTCCAGGATGAATGGAGAAACTCTTTGGATAGCAAAACTTTGGAAATCCCAGTAACCACTATATTGGCAAATTAAAGAGCTGATCCATTAAGTTACGTCCATTCTTGCTTTTATGTTTGAGCAGTTATCTATGGAGGGGTTTAGTATTGCAAAGTAAATTGTCACGCCAGATCTCTGATGGCCTGACAAGTCAGTTTGACTCGTATAAGACAGAAAAACCCAGAGAGATTTCTTTGAACATACATTCAGTTGCACTGCAGGACCACACAAAGAGTGCTCCCTACTTTGCCTGTGCAGCACGTCCTTAGTGGACATTATACCTCTCTAAACCACAGGCCAGTAAAACACAGTCAGCTGTGCCTCAGTACCCAGATCACTTCAAGAGGCAGATCTCTAAATCATGTCCTACTGCAGTCTTTTCCCCAGGTTCCCATTTTGTGGATCATCTATCGACCGTAGCCTGTAATGAGAAAGAAAGAAAGATTTATGAGTTAGATTAGGTTTTTTTTTTTTTTTGCTAACTTTAAGCTGCAGTAGGTTGCACAGGAACACATTATACAGGCATCTGAAGTTAATGAGAAGCAGCCATGTAACATCCTTGAAGCAGCCTCAGCATGTTTGCGGTCGTTGCTCCTTGGACTGCCTAATAACATGGGAGCTTCTGTGTGCCCAGTGCGGGTTTTGTGTGCACACGTGTAAATGTCATCTCCTAATTCTCATTGCAGGACCGTCTCTTTTTTGTGATGGAATTTGTGAACGGCGGCGATCTCATGTTCCACATCCAGAAGTCCAGGAAGTTCGAAGAAGGCAGAGCCCGTTTCTACACAGCCGAGATCACCTCTGCTCTCATGTTCCTGCACAGCAAAGGCATCGTTTACAGGTATAAATACATAAAGCAATCGAACTAGCCTTTATAGCGATACCTCAGAGCTCACTACCATAGTTTACTATATTTAAAAAAAAACTTTAATATCATAAAGAGTGTAATATTACTGCAAAGACACTAATTATGCAGTTTCTTCTCTCTCGGAATCAATTTATTATCAAGAGGAAACTGCATATATGATACATTAATCATGTGAAGTACTACATGGCTGTGAACACTCAATCAGAACATTGCAATCCTCAGACTCATATGTCAGGTTAAAGAAGACTGCCGCTGAGAACCATCCAATGAAAATGTGCTACCAAGCATACTTGCAGGTTTAATGAGAGTTTGCTTAATTCATGCATTAAGCGGAGGGTGTGGAGGTTCTCTCCCAGGAAGCACTTCATTTCCTGCACTCTGATTTATCTTTATGTACCACTTTTGCCTTTTCGCCATCAATTTGTGTTAAAAATGTCTTTATTTATAAAAAGAAAAAACCAAATTTCAAGTTACAAATGATAAAATCATATCAAAGAGGATAATGCTGCTAAATCTCGTTGTGTCAGCACACACACACACAAGCACACACAAACACACACTGTACTATAAATTAAGTTCAACACATCTAGTGTGTCTTTGCATTAGCTGACTCAACAAAGCTTAAAACCGCAGCTGAAAGTAACGGATGATGACAGTAATTATCATCTTTCTCTGTTAAGTCAGGCTTTCTGCTTCAGGCTCTAAATATAAAATATATATTTTCCAGCAGCAGATTTGAATCAAGTAAAACATTTACACATTTTCTGCATCACCTACTTAACAATTATATGCTTCATTCAGCAGTTTTAGTAGGATACAGATTAACGACGTGGACATATGAAGCGTATTCCTCAAGCTGAGAATCTATAATGAACTTAAAACATGCTGTAAATAAAAGAATAAATGAAAACTTGCCACTTTTCACTGTTATGTATTCAGCATAAACTACCACGGTTATTTAGGCAGGAAGAAAGAGAGGCAGGCAACACTGTGAATCCAGTCTGGGGCCTTCCTGCGTGGAGTTAGCATGTTCTCCTCGTGTCTGTGTGGGTTCTTTCCAAGTACTCCAACTTTTTCTCAAAGACATGTGCAGGATTACAGTGATTCTAAAATGACTGTAGGTGTGAATGCGAGTGTGAATGGTTATGTGTTTCTCTATGTTAGCCCTGTGATAGATTAGCGACGTGATCAGAGTGTATCCAGCACCTCTTTCCCCATGACAATCAGGATAGACTCCAATACTCCCTGTAACCTTGAATTTGATAAGGATTAATGACACAGAAGACTCTGACAATAATGTTGCTACCTGCTATCCTGAGCTGTGATAATGTTGTTACATTTCAGATTCCTGAGAATTCTCATCTCTACAGAAACACACTGTGTCCACATATGTCAGGCTCTGTGACAGAACGCCAGCTTTTACCAAGAATTATGAATAGATGAGCCAATAACGATCCCCCTTCCTCAGCTTCTAATAGCTACATATATTCAGAGACCTTTTTTTCGGACTGTCCGCTCAAGGAAAGTTGAGTGGGAAATCTTTTGGTGTCCTGCCAGTACACAATGAAAAAGGAAAAGGAACATCAGTAAATCCTGAGTTATACCTAGTAGTATGCCTGAGTCTCCTTTCAGCATGCACTGCATAGCATGACAGCAAGCTGAAGAGGTTGCATGCACCTTGCGTGCTATAACTAAAAAAGTAAAAAGCATCCAGAATAGTAACTCGCACATCAGGCAAGTGTGGGAAGAATAAAATTGTAGCCTCGGTCCTTGTGTTGTGTAATATGCGTGTCTTTTACATTGTGTGTGGGGGGTTTTTGGCTTCAGGTAAAGGCTTTGAGGCTTTGAAGCTTCTCAGTTGATGCCACAGCGTGTCCTTGCGTTTCCTGTATTTGTCCTTAAAAAGACGTGTACAGTTCTCAAGGTTTCAGTTTGAGGTTTTAGACATGAAAACTCAGCTTTGCAGTCTGAATCCACACTGGCTGCTTTTAAGAGAGCACGTTTCATGAGGAGAGCCAATTAAATCCACAAGGATTAAAAAGGCTGTATGGAGAAAAGCTGCTCAGTGTCATGCAATGTCGTGCAATAAACACATGCTTTGTGAAGCCTGTTTTGAACTCCGCCAGGGAGGTGTTGTGTGTCTCTTTGTTTTGTCCTGACCCACATATGCAAAGAACAAGTAAATTCAAGACTGAACAAAATAGATAAAAAATACTCGATTTTTTTTAGGCATATGCAAGTTGTGATATATATCGCATCCTTAGGTTGATGCATAACATTTTAGGAGCCTTTGATAGTTTGATTAGACTCTTACCACAATGAAAAAAACAAAGTTTGTGCGTCAGAACTTTTTGTGAACTTCCTCCTCTTTTCTTTGGAATCTCTTTTATTAGTGCAACTCTATCTCCTACTCAGTGACTCATTTTGCACCTCAGCATTTTTTTTCTGCAGACATCGCATTGTTTGATTGACCTGTTTCCATCAAAAACAGTTCAGTCATTTTCGCCTGTGCACTGCAGCACTTCCATTTTCTCTGCTTTAGCAGGTGGAAAATGCAGGTAAACATTACATTAAATTAAATCAAAAAGAGTACTGGCAGTAGTGACAACATTTTCTCTCCTAATATCGGCCAGAGTTCATGTGTGAAACTGGCTCAAGTCAGGCTTGTCTCTCCCATGTGGTGAAGTCGTTGGATGAAGGAGCTCATACAGGATGATTAGGTGCAGTGAGTGATGTGTGGTTCTGTGTAGCTCAGCGATAAGAGGCGGTTAAATTTCCCACTGGACACATTCATACTGAAAAAAACAAAAACAATAATGGTCCAGGAAATGGTTTGGCAGCGTGCGAATGATTATCAAGAAGCAGAACTGGCCTTATAACTGGAAGAGCTCAGACACCCACTTAAAAATACTTTCTCCTGCATCCAGTTTCCCAGTTTTGTTTTCCTAGCTGTGATAATCCCTAACACAGCTTAACACAGTCTGTGTGTACTTTGTGATGTGTGAGTGTCAGAGCTGCTCTCTTTGCCATGTTTTAGACTGTGTGTGATCAGCGTTACACAATCGGCTTAAAATAGAGAACGGCAGACTAGATTAATCGAACCAAACTGGTTCCTGACCCTCAGTCTTTTACAGTCAGGCTTTCTGTATTTTGGTTTTTCTCATCCTGTTATGTATACATTAACAGTATCACTGTCCAGCTAGCCTCAGGCCATCTATGTAACACTGTCTGAAGTTGAGTCACCTGATCACAGATTAGAGCTTAACTCCAGAGCCCACACTCGACAGCTGTAATCACTCTGTCAGCTGTCATGAACACAGAACAGGAGATTTTTCCAGTGTTTGGTTTGGAGACATCCCCATGCACAGTCAGCAGAGGGGAAAATATTCCTCCAGATAATACATCTCAATTTTCTATTCCACTGATGTGGAAGGCATACTGTGAAGACGGTGCATATTAGCAGTGAGTGGCAGAAAAAACAAAATGCATCTTTCTATCTAGTGGTCACATCTTACGTATTTTGCTTTAAGCTGAGCCTGCTTCACAAAGGCAGAGCAATAAAATGGAATAACTGGGAGAAGAAGTTTTGCTTTTCTTGGGAGCAGAATAAACACAGACACTTTTTCCCTTGGTGTCAAATATGCAAGGGTTTGCTTTCATCCATGTGAAGTGCATTTCATCATCAGGGGGTGCACAAATGGCAAGCTACGAGGGCACCAGCTACCAGTTGAGTCTAGCTACTTGGCCTGCCCATGTGTGTTTAACCCCAGCTCCAACGATTTTTCTTTTTTTACTGGTTGCCAGTTAAGGGTCAGGGAGTTGTCCGTCAGTGTCTCCCTCTGCTTTAAAAGTGTCACTGTCTTCAGAGAACTATTTCCTTTTGTCTCACCACAAATTTCTAGCTTCCTCACATATAATTAGAAACAAGACCAGCAGGATGCGACTGGAGTCTGAGCACTGAATTGGATTTTTGGTGGCTTATTTCAGGCTTCTGATTTATAGGTGCTGAATAACAGTCCCTGAGCAAATACCTCATCTATTTGTTCCTTTTTGCATTTGCCTTTCTTTTCAGGGATCTAAAGTTGGACAATGTTCTTCTTGACAAAGACGGTCACTGCAAGTTGGCAGATTTTGGCATGTGCAAGGAGGGCATATTTGAAGGTGTTGCCACGGGAACGTTCTGCGGGACCCCGGATTATATTGCCCCTGAGGTCAGTTTCTCCCCCCTACATTAACCAGCAGAAAACATAGTCGGCACTCAAAATAACAGATACTTCAGCTCCAGATTTATAATAGAACATTTCATATATTGAAGCAATGTTTACACATTTCCATTTTTAAGATGACACTAAAGAATAAACTTGACCATCTTTAGCTTCCAGCAGCTCAGGTTCTCTGAGTTCATATGTTTAATTTCCATCACACCACCTCACTAAGAGCAAACATTGTGGTCACTGCCCGGCACTTCAAGCTCCCTCCCTCCTGACTGGAAGGCAGCACACCTGTGAGGTCAGCTTATTGACTTGACAAGCCCAGATTTCCACTTCTTCAGACTGCGCCTTCAGAGGCGTGTTTGGCTTTCATAATGAGGAATTAAGATGGCCTGCATCCTTGTGTTTGAGAGCTTTTTCTCTAACCAAGAATGTGCATCTGCGTTTATGAAAGACCCCTTTGCTGCCCTCAACACTTACTCCTCAGTGTGTAGCTCCACTAATCCAGCACATACCCCTAACTAAACTTCATAAAGTGGTTTGAAATTTGCTGTTGAGACTCTCTAAAGTCTCATACTCATTTTTCTACTCTGACATGTTTTCACAGATCCTGCAAGAGATGCTGTATGGGCCTTCTGTGGATTGGTGGGCCCTCGGGGTGCTGCTGTATGAGATGCTCTCTGGACATGCTCCTTTTGAGGCGGAAAATGAAGATGACCTCTTTGAATCCATCCTCAATGAAGAGATTGTTTATGCCTCTTGGCTCAGCACAGAGGCAGTGAATATACTGAAAGCTGTGAGTCTGCCAGGAGTAATATCTTTTATTCACATTTTTGCGGTCACCAGCAATAAAAATTTAATGATAAATGGAGCTGGGTGAAGGCCAGGTCTCACTCTTCTCAGACCAGCACCGTCAGACTGTGTTTGCTTTATACAATTGCAGGAAATGTCAGAACGTCTTTTTTAAACTCATGTAATGAATTTGTCAGTGGATTTGTGACGTCACTGTGGAGAAAAACGGATGAGCATTTCCATGCCTGGATATTGTATCAGTAGCCAGATTCTTGTCTGTCTGCCTGACTGACACCGTCTGACTGCAGAGTGAGTGGCAACCCCACACAGTCTTCCAGCCAGCTGTTTGGCTGGGGTCTTTACATAACTATATTAAGGCATGGTTCACTGCCCAGCCACAGCACACAAGCTATAAATACAACTGCACCTCCTCTCCATTCCTTCTCTCTCACACTGTTCTCCTCGTGTCCTTGTTGTTATTCCCGCATGGCTGAGGAAGCACCAAATCAGTCTCCCCATGCCGATTTGTCATTGCCCCCCACTATCACACGTTAGTGACTGGTGTGAGTGGATTTTAAACGCTGCTGCTCTATTTTTACTGGAGGCAGATCCATTGCCAAGATCACCTTGTTCTTAAAAGGAAGTTCATGGAGCTCAGTTGTCAGGTTGTTCAAGGTCGTGTGAGAATGGCTGTAGAAATGTCAATGAGTTTGTGAGTCATGGTGAAAATACCTGAAGGCTGGTAGATGCCAATAGTCAAGTTAAACTATCACATAGAGCTGAAACAAAGCGCTTTTGATCGCTTGTGTGACAGCCCAGCATCAACAATCTAAAAAGAAATAAATCTAAAGTTGTTCAATTTATATTGTTGTATAACAGCAAACCTTTCATTTCAGGAGCTGGAAGTGTTGAATTGATTTTTCTGCCAGCCGACCGATTGATTGACTAAAAGTTTCAGCTCTAATATTCCCCGCCTTCCCGTAAACGTCTTTTTTGCGAGTGTAGAGGAGAACGGCTTCTTCATGCAGAAATGCCCACATGGCAGGTCTGGCTCTGAGAATGGCACAACTGACGTGCAGCCATGGAAAGATGGCATCAGCTTTAGTGGAAAAGTTTTTCTTTGGTTTTGTGGTCAGTTTGCTCCTGAACTGAGTCACCTCTGCTACTCTGTCATGCTTACAGTTAATTCCAATTCAAGCACCATACTGGTGTCTACTGGTGTGCCTTTTTTCTTTTTTCAAACATGTTTTAATTCAGTAACTGGAAATAATGTCATCACAGCTGCAAATCCCTGAGTTTAACTGCTGTAACCTTAAACTTTTTTTTCATTAGCAGTGATGAGTATAAAAGGAACAAATGCAACATTTCAACAAAGCATGTTTTTGTCTTAAAGTACAGTCACAACCATGGGCTGATGCAGTTCAGTACATAGATATACAAAGGAAAAGCAACGGGTGAAAAGGCTTACATGAACAATAACTGTGCATCTCCCAATCAATCATGTTGGAGGCGTTATTGGCAGAGACACTGACTACAGCAGAGCGACACACATGCTGTTTATTATATAAAATTACACATGGCAAGGCATCAGAGTTTCATTAGTCTCTATGAATCCTCGTTATTGTTCTTTGTAGCTTGATGCTTTTGGGACACCTCGCGTCTTTTTGGGCATTGCCTCATCTGGCTCCGCAGCTGCTTCCTCATTCTCTTGGAGCTCAGTATTGTTGAGATATGCGGTTTTGTTTAGGCAAAGTCTCTGTAAAGTAAAGTGTCCGATTCCCATAGGGAAATAGTTCCTCTGCATTTAACCCATTCACCCAGTGAAGCAGTGGGCAGCCACCAATGCAGCGCCCGGGGAGCAGTGTGTAGGGACGGTACCTTGCTCAGGGGTACCTCAGGGTAGCCGTTCAGTGTAGTCGAACCCCCGACCTTCTGATCATGGGGCCGCCACTCTACCTACTGAGCTATCCCTGCCCCCACTCTGGTAGTTAATATCGTTTGGAGCTGACACAATGAGACTTATTAATCTCTGTATTAATCAGTGTCTTCAGGTTAATCTGAACACTGTCACAATGGAGACGGGGACTCATTAGTTTGCTATGCTGGGTCTGAAGGTCACCATTATCCCTGAGGTGCACACAGAGTCACCGTGCGACACGGTTTTCCAAAACAAAGTGGTGTTTTTTTCTGTTTCCCCCCCAGAGGCAAGTTAAAACTATTTTAACTTTTATTTGTTTTTGTTTGGGCTTCTTCCTAAGACCTGCACTACCTACCTGACCTTGGTCAGAGAGAAACGGTTAAAGTTCAATGGCTGATTCACTATTGTTTTAATGAATACAACCCCAGGAAGTTGAGACACCTCAGCTGCACTTTACTGAAACTAGTTGAACTCTGGCCAACTAAGGCTTTGTGGGAGGAGCTTAACACAATTCAGGGTGTGTGTTTTTTGTCAGTTGAGAGGGAGGGACTCACTGGATGAACTTGAGCCCTGTTTGGCATCCCTCCAGAGAAATCTAGTCTGATCTGGTGCTACAAATTTCCCTATTTTGCACCAACCACACAGTCATGGTAAACAGAAAGCAAACTCGCTTTATATTCTGAAGTTAACATAACAAAAATAATTTGGCATTTAGCAGCTCTTGCTAAGGTAAATGCATTCTCACATGATTTCCAAAACATGACATATTATACTGTGGTATTTATTTAACAGAACCTGAGCAAAAATCCCAAAACAGTGTGTGAAAAACTAGGTAGCCCCTTATTGCTTCCATAGGAAATAAGAGGATAAGTAGCAGGCAGTTGCTGCTAAATCAACATTTGGTTCATTCTTTTTTTGTCAGGAAGTATAAGCATAAGCTTTGGCGCTGAAGCATTCAGGTATGTGTCATCATATTGCCAAGGATGAAAGACATCAGCAATGGTCTTAAAAAGGTGTTGAAGTTGCTGTCCATCAATCTAGGGGAGGGTTACAAGGCCATTTATAAACAATCTGAAGTTCATTATTCTACAGAGAGAACGATTATTCACAAGAGGGAAACATTCAAGACCGCTGCCAATCTTCCCAGAAGTGAAAGTCGCAGCAAATTAAACCCAAGGTCAGACTATCCAACGCTCAGAGAAACTGGAAAAAAAACCTCAAAAGCTACATCCCAACTCTACAGGCCTCAGTTGGTGTGTTAAATGTTAAAGTTCATCACAGTTCAATTAGAAGAAGACTGAACAAGTATGGCTTGTTTTGAAGGGTTTCCAGGAGAAAGCCTGTTCTCTCCAAAAAGAACATGGCAGCGCAGCCTAGACTTGCAAAGTTGCATCTGAACAAACAGACTTCTGGAAAAATGTCCTTTAGACAGACGAAAGTGGAAATGTCTGGCCATAATGCACAGTGACATATTTGGAGAAGACCAAATTCATAACAACTGTCAAACATGGTGGTGGAGGGGTGTTGATTTGGGCTTTTTTTTTGCAGCCACAGCACCTTGCAGGCCTTGAGTTCACGATGGACTCTTTATACCAAAGTATTCTAGAGTCAGATGTGAGGCCATCTGTCCGACAGCTAAATCTTGGATGAAATTGGGTCTTTAATTCATCAATTGTTTTTAATTCATCCGCATTTTATCTTCGCAGCTCTTGACCAAAAACCCAGCACGGCGTCTGGGCTGTGTGCCCACAGAGGGTGGAGAGGAGGCTGTGACCAGCCACACTTTCTTCACAGGTATCGACTGGGAGAAGCTAAATCGTAGAGAAATTGAGCCACCTTTCAAGCCCAGGATTGTAAGTCACATGATTTTATTGATGCTAAATGATAATAGGTGTACTCACCAGACATTACGCAGTATATGATTTTGTCTCACATTCTGTGTGTGTGACTGTACTCTATTGTTGTCCTCCAGAAAACCCCGGAGGACGTCAACAACTTTGACCCAGATTTTACTCAGGAAGAGCCCACGCTCACGCCCATCGATGACCCTATGATCCCTTCCATCAACCAGGAGGAATTCAGAAACTTTTCCTTTACTTCACCTGAACTGCTAGAGAATTAAGACTCAGAGACTGATCCACCAGCAGTCGTGCGGTCACCCTTACTCTTCTCAGTGTCTGTGCATTTGCCTAAAACATTTTCCACTGGTATGTAAAACACGGTGCGGACACATTTCCCAGAGATATAACTGTGCGAAAGTTCCAAGCGGCCAGCCAAAACATGCTTGACAAGGACCCGAGCTGCACCTGAACTGTAAGAACTTGTACCTCAGACCCAAGTGTGGAGTGTGGCCAGCTTTTGAAATAACATTTAGTTTTGGCTTCATTTACACATTCATGCAAGTGTGTATGTACGTGTGGACAGGATGTATTTTATTATGTTGTATTGTGATGAAATTGCTTCTATTTACTAAATTTTTGCTCTTTCACTGCTCAGAGATGGGGAAAAAAAATTGGGATCTAAATCTGCTGGAGATTCCCAGAAAAGTCAAAGTTACACAAATCCTGGAATGATTTCATGCACAGATGGAATAGTTTCTGAGTGATGCGTCTCCACTCTGGAAAAAACACAAATTCACACAGAAACTCAAAATAGTGAACCGCTGAGTCCATCCACTGTTAAATAAAGGGTTAAAATCACCTGAAGCCTGAAATATTGGTTTCAAAATGAGATAAAGGTTGAAATTGGGTTAAAGGATAGAATTTCACTGCACTGAATTCCTGATAATAGAGTATTTGTGTTTTTTATTTGTGGCCCACACCCAGTAAGAAAAACTTGGCATCCGTCGCAGTGATTCTCCATGTAAATTGCTCCGCCAGGCATGTAGACGATGATGCAAGATTTCATCTGAGGTGAAAGCAGCTCGATGATTCATGGTAACTGTGAAATATTGAAAAGTCTGTAGATTTCACAACGCTGTTAGTGTATTGTCCAACTGTTGACAGAGTGTTTGAAAGCTTCCAGCACTTTCTGCAGACCTGCTTGGATAAGTGAATTCACGTTTTGTTTTTTGTTGTTTGTTTATTCTTATCCATAAAAAATATAAGAAAAACACGTAAGTCTTGAAACCCTGCAGTTCTGTGCAGTGCATCTAGTGGAAGGCCAGCAAACCAGCAGAGAATAAACAGGAAACCACACAGCGTCACTACTGTCGCCTTTGCTAGAAAAAGGAAGACACGAGAGAGAAAAAGTGATGCTTTTTTTTCCAGGGGGGTGACATTGAATTCATATATAAATGCAGTATTGTATACTGCATGATGTTGGAAATAAAAGCAAAAACTTTGAAAACAAAATGACAAAAAAGAAAAGAAAACCCTGTGTTCAGATGAATCTCTTTCCTCCGGAACTTGCACAGACACGAACAAGCCCAGCCCTCCAGGACGGAGTCTTCCTGTTAGTTTGAATGAGGAAGTTTGGGTCTCAACATCTTTATCTCTTCAGCTGGGTGTCCTGTGGAAGATTCTGTCTCTAAATACTGCACATTAGCACCTTAATACTCGGAAATGCCTCAAAACGAAGCCTCCTCTGCTTTCTGAGCACAGAACAAACCTTTTGAGCTAAGGAACCTGCTTGAACCTGCTATGTTGGTGTGGTTTTCAGTCCGGTTCTCCCCTCTAAGTGAAGCAACACCATGAAATGAAAACAAATTTTTATGAGTGATTACCTCTACCCTTTGACGAAGCATATCGGAGTAGTTGTCCATGATGAAAATAGCTCCATCCGTGTGGCATGATGAGGGACTGGAAGATTACATGAGTATGGCCTCCATAGCAACCCATCTCAGCCCAAAGAAATAGCTATGGTGACGATTCTCCACCACCATCATTAAAAAATCAAATGCAGAAAGATCTTTTGTTAAAATGATGGTGTTTTAGCTACAAAACTGCAATGAAAACTTTCCTGGTCCAGCACAACTTGCTGCCTGTCTATACATTTGAGCCAGTGGTGTGTCACATATCTCTTCCTGTTGCGGTTCAAACCCCTGTTAAGCCTCTGATCACTCATTATTTAGAAGAGCCTTGATGTGGACTTTACAGCAGCCCACTAATCTACATTAAGCTTTCCCTAACAACGACGGTCGACATGTGCTATATAAAGCATAGGACACTGGATTAAGCAACTTTGCTTATTGTTTATCCTTTGTTGTGCCTCAGTTTGGCAGCTTTCCCCAGGTTGTGTCTCAGTGAAGGAGAGATTTACGAGCTTTCCTTCAGCGTTCATTACTGAGACTTCCTGATAGCTGCCAGCAGTGTCTCTGCAATGACTGATTGAATAAGTGTTTGACCCAGCTGTCCTATGCGTTTGATTGGTAACCCCCCAAAGCAGCGACCGATAATGGAAAAAAAGTCTCTCTGCACAGACGTCACATAAGTAATTCCCTATAGAAATCTATAAATCAACAGCTTCATTTTTGTCAGTAAATGAATAGATAATGGCCTCATGTTCACTCTGACCTATAGTTAATATAAGATCATGACTCATAAACTCTTAGAATTTACTTAAAGTGATTCAGACAAAGAAAACTGCTTCCTATCAGATGGTGTCTTTTATAACACTGACAATGCAATCTTCCTTTTGCATTTCAACACTTCTCTTTCAGAGCTGTGTTAATGCTGTTATCACACAGCAGGGTTTCCTTAATGCATTCTTATATAAATGTCTTCATTTTGTTGCTCGCACTAAACGCATTACGAAAGGCTAATCTTGCATTGTTTGTTGGCACATTTTATGCTCAAGTGTACAACAAAAAAGGTGTGGCTAACACCACCTCTCAACTTCCCGATATCATAATGTTAATTACAGTATGGAGATAAGTAAACAGGATCTCCAACAGCTAAGTGAATTTTAAAGTGAAAGGTCATTGCTGACTTTCATGTTGAATAGTAGCATAATGAGGCAAAATAAACCTATAAGCTCAGTTAGTGTTGCCAAAGTACATATTGCATACCTATGTTATAAAACAAAATCCATCAGATTTACATTTAAAGGACGCAATGGGCATATAACAAAACCCCACACACAATTAATCCTATGTAGACATGCATGGTTTACTTTAAACTAATTTCCTCAGGTCTCTCTAGTTTCTAGGTCTAGTAATAAATGATTTTATCAGGATTTAACTTCAATTTCTACACTTTTCTCTCTTTTTTTGCCTTGTGTAATGAATAAAAATGTAACCCTCCCAGGTTTGTTCGATTAAATCAATATGAACCGTCAAGATAAAGTTCAATTCAGGGGCGTTGTGCCACACACCCTTTATCTAACGGGAAGTCACAGCAAAGGCTTTGTCTAACTATCGTGACCAGATGCAACAATAAATATGTGTTCACCTAGTAGCATTGTAAGGCAACACAAAGAATAAACTAACCTGCGACTAACTTTTTCTGTGATTTAGAGATTGAGAACAGAATTGTTAGTCTACAAGTTCATAAGTTTAGTTTAGTTAGTTTTTGGTGTAATTTAAGTTACTTTCAGAGGTGATTTTCTGGTTTTAGTTGAGTTTTATTTTTAAAAATATCTACTATTTCCATCCATCCATCCGCTTATCCTTTCCAGGGTCGCGCTGGAGCCTATCCCAGCTGTCATAGGGCGAGAGGCGGGGTACACCCTGGACAGGTCGCCAGTCTGTCGCAGGGCTAACAAATAGAGACACAGACAACCACATCACTCACAGATTCACACCTATGGGCAATTTAGATTAACCAATTAACCTATCCCCATTAACTGCATGTTTTTGGACTGTGGGAGGAAGCCGGAGTACCCGGAGAGAACCCACGCAAACACGGGGAGAACATGCAAACTCCACACAGAAAGACCCCGGCCTGATGGTGGAATTGAACAGTGCTAACCACCGTGCCACTGTGCTGCCCTACCATTTTCATTATATGTGTTTTATTATTATTTATTATAATATGGATAGTATTTGTTAAACACAATCTTAGGAGTGAGCTGTTGGTATAGAGGACTGTTCAAAAAGATGGATGCAGACACTCACTGTCATGGATGTCTCCTGACCTTCTCCATACAAACTAATGATCATTTGAACCCAAATTTTAATCTTTGATTCAACATTACATACAACCTGTTACAACTGATGTAATTTGGCACATCTCAGCGTTTTCTCCCTATTTCTCTTCCTTAACAATGGCTTCTTGATAGCTACCCTTCCACTGAAACTGATGAGGCTTCAGTGAACAGTACGTGACTCAACTGAGGAGTCAGATAATCCTCTGTAGGTCCTGTGTCAGGTCTTTGCTGAATTTTTCCTATTTCTTAAGGACATGGCTTTCAGATATTGTTGCTATAATATACCAAGTTTTCAGCAAATAGTTCTTTGGAAATCACCACTTTGGTGCCCATCAAACTGCGTTATCTTTGGCATTTTTAACAGATGAATAACTAAAAAACATGTTTTTCTTACAGGCTGATTGTAACAAAACAATATAAAAATTTGAAATTTGAAAACAATTTGAAAATGGTCAGGTATAACAATTGGATTGTCAGTGAATAAAAAAAGCAGCCAATGTCCAAGGAAAACCTTGGAAAGACCTTCACAAAGCCTGGAGAGCTATTGCTCAAGACCACATTAAAATTTACAAGAAAGTCGGTCTCCTTGGAAACAAAATATAAAGACATGAGGGATGACTCAAGGCTTTTACACTATACTGTGCTACAAAAGGATTATAACACATTGTGGAGGTAACTAACAAGCCATAAAGTAAAAAATACAGACTTAGTAAATATATTTGTATTTTATTGGTACATACAGTGTTGTAGCAATGTGAAAAGACTAAAGTGAAAGACGTTTGGTGTCCATTATTATATTGTCATAATTAGCTCTTCTAAGTACATAATATTACTTTAGTTATTTTTAAGTCCAGTTATTTACAGTTAACCAAAACGTTTTTTCATACATAGTTTCCTCCCTTTTGCTTTTCTTTTACTGTCATTTTTTATTCCCAAAGTAAAACTGAATCACAGATTTCATTGTAAAATGAAGTCCACAGGGTGAAGGAGGAGAAGTCTGATTGGACAGAAATATCCAGAGCAGTGGAGGAAATTTACCAAGCCCGCCTCCAGGACCAAAGAAATCCTCATCTGCCCTTGAACTTTTTAACTTCTAAAGTCTAATAAGACTCAAGGGGCGACACAACAGTAAACTTACTATCAACCCACAATAAAGCAGTGATTCTGATCTTTTTATTTGTTTGTTTGAATAAAGAAACTCGAATATTATAAAACAAACAAACAAAATGTTACAACACTGAGGATTTTTGTTAATGTCAGTCCTTTGTTGGGTGCTAAAAAGCCTGTAATGAATTGTAACTGCATATAAAAATACTGGTGCATAATGATATTATTGTTTAGGCTTAAATACAGTGCTGTGACACTATTTGTGGTATAACTCACTATGACTGTTTATGAACAGCTTTTGTAAAGAGCTCTACATTTAACACTATTTAAAACAGTGCTTTTTTATTTTATTACATGTGTTTATTTATCTCAGAGTGATATTTAGCTATTAACAGTCGCTGTATGTCTCGCTGTTGTAGGATCTTCTTGAAAATTACAGCAATCTGTCGTTTGTCGGTGGGACGCTCGGATTTCCTGTGCGCGTCCTCGATGCAAAAAAAGAAAAAGAAAAAAGAAGCGTGTGACTGCGCGTCCGCGGAACGGAGGAGGAGTGAACACCTCTACTCTGAAGCAACATTGTCTCGGCTCTCCAGCGTGGCAATATTTCTGAAGGAAAGTCGACGGAGGATCTGCTTTTAGCGGTGGAGAGTTTGGTTTGTTAAACTAAATCCACAAAGAGAGGACTCTTATGCAATCCACTTAAGGATTTACGGACTGATATCGGTAGAAAATCGTGGGATTTTGGTTCATTTCTTGACGGGCCCGAACACAGCTCTATACCGATAGAGAGACTCCACACAGGTCTTTTCGTCCTGAAATGGACACAGGAACTGTACCCGAAAAGAAGAGGTAAGAGCAGTGCCGGCTAATGCTACGTATGTGCCCAGTTTTTAAGCATAACTGGAAAATATGTGTCTCTATTTAACGTTTGGTTATTGTGAGACCTGCGACACTGTGGCCTTTTTTTCAAGGTTAGAGGCTAGTTTGGTGCGTTTCGTCAAAATGTGTCGGCTAGCGGCGCTGTTAGCAATGGCTAACGCAGCTAGCCTACAAATGTAGGTCAACCTGATAAAAACTGTCAAAAATGTCAGTTAACAGGTAAACAGCATCAACTGGTCACTACCCTTTACATCAATCTAGACTTCTTTTTTTTTTTTTACTTAGATTAAATCTGCGTTAAATAAGCGCTACTTGGCCAGCAACGTTTTTGTTTGTGACCATTGCTAAGACTTCCTGCATGCAACATCAGCGTTATTTACATTTATTTTGAGTGTGACACTTTGCTTATTATATAGCTTATTAATAGTGTATCACTGGTGGTGTACTGTTTGGACTTTAGGTGTCAACCTTGACACTTCAGTGAAAGACTGCCAGCGCTCATGTGATTAGTGTGGTGTGCGGTTTCTGCTGAAACGTTGAGGCTTTTTTTTGGGGGGGGAGCAGGCCTTGGTTTGAGTTTTCCGCGTATGAATTTGTGCTTAACTATAAAACCAGAAGTAGGCATAATTATCTTGTTTTGGAAGGCCTTGTAGAATATACTGTACCCCCTCAATAATGAGCAATATCAATTGCACAAAATCCACCCCCCCCACCAGAGTGATCAACTTTAATAATCATCAGAGTGTCATAATATCATGTTAGTGGCTAGTAACCTTTATTTATACAGAAGCCCAATTGATAACAAGGCTTCATTTGGAGGTCTGTGTGGTAGAACAAGAGAAAGTTGATAAACCATTTTTGACTGACAAGTTGAGTTGTATCTTAAAAAATAACTAATTCATTAACGGTTAGGTAAAACAAACAAAACAAAACAAAAAACAACAAAAACAAATAAGTATGGCTATTACAAGTTATCAGAGCCCAAATGTGTGATGGAAAAAGAGGATTTTCCAGGCCCCAAACGGGTCTTTCTGGGTGAGAAGCACATTATTAAACAGTCTATGTCATACAAAAACAAACAATCAGTCAAACAAAAAAGCCAATAACACCTAATATTTAAGGTTGGCATTATTTATAAGTAAACCTTACTTAAAAGTGGTTAACATATTTCTATTACAGGTCTGGTGGCCAGAGCCTTTATTTTCAAATGTAGGAAATCCTTAACATCTAGCCACTGCAACCATTACTTTCCCACAACAAATAAAATGTATAGGACTGTAATACAACTCAACTGCGCAGGGATTATTTGTAAACTCTTAATCCAGCCAGACAGTCTGCATCAACTGCAATATGCAGCAGATTTTCACGAGTTTTATTGAAGTGCTTGAGTGGAAAAAGTGGTTATTATAAGCTTGCCTCCACTCTGCAGCAAGCGGATTACTCATCCAGGCCTTTCTGTCATTCTTGGATGTTCTAAAATAGGCAGACAGGTGATGAGATTATGCTTCTGTGTATAAAGCTTAGATTAGACTACAAAACAAACAGAGGATAAAAGATGGTTATAATGGTAACAGCAGTCACAAGACCAAAAAATAGTCTGATGAACAGAGTGAATCCTGAGATTAAAAACCCCAAAAAAGGTGGTCATAAGATGGTGAAAGTCATGAAAGAGAAAACAACCTGCCGGTAGGCTGATGGCAAAATAGTAAGAATAACACTGTTTTCAGAAAAGCTTGCTGTGTGTGTATATGCAAACAGTTGTCTTTAAGGAAAAAATGTTATTTGTAATGATGCAAAATATATTATGATGCAACATATGGTGGGTGGATCTCTAAAAACGTTTGGTGAAACAATTGTCAGAACAACATTTTTTGAAACATTGGCAACTCAACATGGGTGCAAACTGGTTTCATGGAACATCCTAAAAAGCGCACCGGGCTGTTGTTAAGATCTTATCATGACTGTTGTGTGTGTGTCTGTTACCTCCATAGTTACACAAGGAAGGTAACCGTGACGCTGGTCACCCTGTAGATATTTTTAACAAATGAATACTCCATTTCCAGGCAGTCAGCATATTTTAATGTAGATTGCATTCAGGGGCTTTGCTTATTGTCACCTAATTTGGAGTTTAGGTGAAAGGTTGACATGTAGATTAAAATGTGTTGGAAAAAAAATTCCAGTGCGCAGTCTGGTTTGATGCAGATCTGACTGGTGTCTGTGTGGTGCCTTTGTAGTATTACTTCTGTCTCATCTCTTAATCACTAGGGCTTGACGTCAATAGGAATGGCCAAATGTCTGCGTGTGTGTGTGTGTGTAGCAATTCGCTAGCTTGTAATTTCCTGGTTCCCTTGAGGGATTCAAGTAGCAGGCTAGTCTGAACTTGAAAGAGAAATTGGGTTACTTGATAATATGAAGCACAGGGGGTATGTTTGTTTTTGTTTTTTATGGATTTTTTTGTTTTCCAGATAAGTTAAAAATGTGTGCTGAAGGCTCGCATTTATCCAACATTTGAATAAACATTCACTTTAGGCCTTCAAAGCTTTAATTGTGATGACTGATTTTCTTAAAGCAAAAAAAGCACTTTACAGAAAAGTAGTGGAAAGGCCCTGCTGGGGTTGTGTTGTGAACTGTTGTATAAACAATCAAACTTGGTCCATATTATATTCCACTTTTATATTTTGGAAACTTTAGGTCACAAATATCTTTATGGTTTGCTGTAAAGTAATTGTACTTTTGTAGTGTGAAGGGCAACATGTCGCACATGAACAAACAGTAAAGTCAGTGATCTTTGCCATGTGAGAAGGAGCATATAAGCTAAATTGTGATAATTCCACATTAAACAGTATTTGTAGTCAAAGCTGTAAGAGCCTACTAGATTTATGAAAGGCCCATTTTTTTAAACTTATCATTTCATGTTGTGATTCCAAGTTGTTTTTTCCCCCCTTTGATCACGTTTTAAAATCAAAGCATGGTCAACGAAGACACGGGAAGCCAGAGGAAGTTCCGTTGGTTTGAGGTTGATTTGTAACGTCCACTTCTGGTGAGTCAGTCAGACTAGAACACCCAGAAGTCCCGCTGAGTTGCTTTTGTTATCATGCTGCAGTTGAGTCAGTGGGTGTTCATGGAATAAATGTAATCAGCTGTAGTAGTAGTTAGCTCTTTATGTGCTCCACAAATGGAGGTGATTTGAGTAAACTATGGCTTGTTGAAATTATTTTAACTTGAGGTGAAATTACTCTTCTTCTTTTTTTTCTTTCTTTCTTTTTTATTTGTAAACCTGGCACCACTCCTGCCAAATAAGAACAGGAAACTGAGGCTATAGTTCACATGGGCTCATAAAAATTGGACAATAGAATTTGGTGTAAGCAGTATGAAAGCATGGATCCATCCTGCATTGTAGCACCAGTTCATGCTGCTGCTGTAATAATGCGCACATTGACACATTTTATACCCCTTAGTGGCTTCCCTGAGCATTGGTTAAACACCAAAGCTTACCCGAGTATTGTTCTTGACCATGTCCATCTCTTTATAACCACAGTGTATCTATCTTCTGGTGACTGCACCTTGCAGGAATATGCGCTATTTGACAGAGCTCAAGTCATGTCAAACTGTACCCACTGTACTCTGATGACCTCCTCAGTCCAGTAGAGCACCTCTGGGATGTGGTGGATTGGGAGGATTTGCATAATAGGCAGCAAACAAATTTGCAGCATCTTGTTGAATCTGTGCCACAAAGAATTAAAGCAGTTTTTAAAGCAAAAAGGGGTCCAACCCAGTACAAGCAAGGTGTGTCCAATAAAGTGTCTGACTGTGTATTATTACAGTCACCACAAATGTTCATTCAGTTTAATGTTTGTTTGTTTTATTTAGATGGCTCTTTATTGGACAGAATTTCACTTTTCTGATCCACTGCTGTGTGCAAAATATTTAAAACCCAATACGATGTGCTAAAATGTCACACTAAACACACAGGAGTTTGTGTATGTTTGCTATTTACAAAAATATTACGTCATGTAGCTATAATGCAAGTGATTAATTTGACTTTTAAAGGAGTTATTTTGAGCCCTGTTCTGATTTTCTCCCTACATTGGGCAGTGTTGTTTCTCCAGAGCTGGTTATATAATAGTTTGGTGTCACACTGAACAGGACGGAGTGTTTGTCTTTTTTTAAAAAAAAAAAAATTGGGACAGCCTCTAGTAACAAGTTTCATAGGAAACTCTGCTAACGTTGTTCACACTGAATTTTATTGTGGAGTGTTTTGTTTTTCTATTAATCTCTACTCCACTTGGCTACAAGCCAAATACATTTTGTTTATGTAATAGCGCCAATTCACAAACAAGTCTAAAGTGAGCAATACTACAAAATGTGACTGCTGTAGGGCAAGTAGAGGGCAGCTGGGCAGACATGACCATGCGCTTTAATCCTGTTGCATAATGATGGCCTCTCTGGTGGCCTTAGTTTTAACATCAAGTGAACTGTGTGTTCCTAGGGAAAGATAAAAGCTGATTTCAAGCTTGGAAATGGTGGAGGCGGTTATGAAATAGTAGCGGTTTTAGATTTTTGGAATTTAGTGTCACAACTGAATTAGAAAAGCACAAAAGTGAAGGTGGTGTTTGACTATTGTCCAAATGGGAAACTTTAGAAACTGTCTGCTGTTGTTTATGACCTATAAATTTACTACTTCTCTGCTGTATCCTTATCAGTGGTGCTTTTAAAGGTTTCATAAGAGGTACACAGTACTGTTCTGTTCAGTGAAGCCTTAGGTAAATGAGATAAATAACCTTTGTAATGGCTCTTTATTCAGTATTACTTGTCGGCTTGATTTGGGCAGGATTTGCATGAGGACCTGATACAACTACAAAAGAAAATGCGTATGGCAGGCTAATGTCATGATGAGCTGCTCAGCAAGAGAAGTTTCTCAGTGTGTGTTCTGTGTATAAAGCCATGTTAATCGTTTGTTATCATTTAGTTTGTAATGATAAATTGACCTAATTAATTGAGTAGGCTGGAGGTGATTGTGTTATACATACAGACAGAACTGCTCTTATTTTGACCAGATATCCTGGCTGTGTCCAACAGAGTTTACAGAGGGTGTTGTAAATATTTGTCCATGGTATTGACAATAGTAACTGTGAATCTGCATGCATGTATGGGTGTAACTGCTGCTTGGCTTGAAATCTGTTTACAGTACATATAAACAATCTTCAAGAGGTTTCCTCTTGGTTAATACACAACCAAAAGTCTCAGTTTGTCACTTGATATTGTTTTAGTTTTATTCAAAGTATTTTGATGATAATGTGTGTTAGTTTTAGTCTCGTCTAATCTTTTTCCTCATTTCTGTTTTGATTGTTTTGCTGCTGTTTTTGTCAACATTTATGATGGTCCAGCATAGCGAGCTATACACCTCGCTATGCTGGTGTATAGCGAGGTAAATGGAAAATGCTCTGTGTCAAATGTCCCTCTGCTTTGCAGTGATGCAACAGATGGAGTCTCCTCAGTAAATATAGTTAGCCTTATCTTGTCCCAACTCTGGCTGTTTTAACAGAACCGCTCTCTCTTTCTTTGCTTGTCCACTCTGCTCAGTTTGCATTAGCATAACTGTGGCTACCTGCGCACTTCATTTGGAAGATGATTAACTTGCTCACTAAAGTCCTGAATGTGCTTTGGGTTTTGGCTTGAGTTGGAAATTGAGTTCGGATTTCTCGGCGTTTACATTAAAAGTAAATTTAATGTAAACGCCCCCCCCCCCCTCCCAAAAACAAAAACAAAAACAAAAAAAACCCTATCCTAGCATTTGCTTTTAAATCCAGGCAGCTGCATAATTGCTCATATTTTATCCTACCAAGCTTCATCTTGGTAGTTTCACTGATGCTGCATGTAGCTGGGTGAGACTTTTAATTATAAGAGTATTATTATAGATAATCAAGCAGCTTTTTTCTGCTTGTGCAGTTTCCCCCTTTTATAAAAGTCCTCTTGCAGGCTGTAGCAGGTTTATTCCACCTTGACCCAAGATGAGTAAGACAGACTTTGATTATCAAAATCTAGTAAAACTTTTTTTGTTTTTTTTTTGTTTTTTGAAAGATTTTGGTTTCAAGAACTTTGAGGAACAACAAATGCATGAGCTTTCAGAAACCTTAAATATTTTTGTCATCAATATTAGCCAAAATTATCTTTATTGTGACCTTTGTCATACTCAATCAGCTAGGGCTGCACGATTAATCGTTAGAAAATCGCGATCTCAATTCACACTTGTGTACGATCTCATTTCCAAATGACAACGATTTAAAAAAAAAAAAAAAAAAAAAAAAAAAAAAAGACGACGACGATTGTACCGCATTTTGATCCGGGACGTAATCTGCATGAAAACAAGCGCTCACTCTTCCTGCTCAACAAATGACAAGGGCGGAGCCTTATACCACGTGATACAGAAGCTGGCTGCTAAAATTAGCAGGGAAAAAACAACGGAGAGCACGTCAGGGATGACGAGAAAGTGACAGGAGAAAATCCGTCCCGGTCAACCACCCAAACATCAATAACGGGAACCTTATACAGCGCTTCCCTATACACGTCGAACTCCCGCAGGCACAAAGAAATTACGGAGGCTATCACTTATCACCTGACCAAAGATATGGCTCCCATCAACACTGTGCAAAACGAGGGATTTAGGAAAATGATCAACACCCTAGACAAACGCTACACAGTGCCGTCCCGCAACTATTTTTCTATTGTTGCACTACCTGCTCTATACACGCAGTGTCGAGCAACGGTGGAGACGGAATTTCAAGCAGTACAACATTTTGCGGCAACGACAAAATGTGAGACATTTGCTGTTTTTATGTTTATTTATTGTTTTTATGTTCAGTCTCAACTGTTACAAAGTTGATGTGCAGTTAATAAGTGCAATAAATATTTATATTGGAGAAGAAAATCGTGAGAGAATCGTGATCTCAATTCTAAGCAAAAAAATCGTGATTCTCATTTTATGCAAAATCGTGCAGCCCTACAATCAGCCCTACTTCATCATATACTTTTTCAATTGCTACAGTTAAAAAGGGGCGACAAGTGGAAAAATAATACAAGGAAGTGTGTTACTAAGGTTTGTGGGCCAATATGTTTTTGCACTGATTTAGTCAATTCTCAGAAACTCTGGATGAAACCATTCTTCCAGAAGATATTCCCTTATTTGGTGTTTGGGTGAAGAAGATGGAGCCTTCTCTTACAAGCCGGTCCCAAATCTCCCATAAGTGTTTAATTTGTTACTGTGACCACAGCATATGACTCACATCATTTCCATAGTCATCAAACCACTCAGTGACCTTCATGCCCTGTGCATGTGGGTATTGTATCCTGAACTTACTCCAGGATAGAAATGTTTGACGAGATGATGAAGGTATGTGTTGACATTCCCCCAACATTAAAGAGGTGCTGGCTTCCTCACTGTAGAATTCAAGATTCTCCAGTTTATATCTACATTGATGGTTTGACGGGTGAGGAGTGGAGTAAGAAGGAAAGAGATCAAGTACATGTGTGGATTGGCTGTTATCCAGTATGATTTTGCTCTTTCTCTCTCTCTTTTTTTTCCCCGGGTTGAAAAGTGGTCACTGCATTCATGTTTAGATTTTCGTTTGCGCAGCTTTGTTGGGAGATGCCTCACATGTTTACAGACTGCTTTTTTTGCTCTCAGCACCATGTTTGCGACTTCCTGGGGGATAAATGCTTTGCCTAGACTTGTGCAAATCCTTCTGCCCCAAAGGACTAATTACATTGCACAGGAGTTTGCACATATTATATAGTTGATGGAAAAAATGCATCCTGACACCCTGCCAGGTGATTTGATATACAGTAAGCTAATTTTAGTTGGCTGGCCCCTTTTCTTGTTGGAGAGCCTCAAATAACAGCATGGCCTTGGTCAGCGCTGCAAGTGCGTAACAGATCAATTTCAATTAGGTGTGTGTTTCATAGCCAAGGGCTTTTGAGCGTCCATCCATTCCATCCATGACATTTCCTTGTCATGCTGGTCCAGTGTCAGCTAAATGCATTTGGGTTGAAGTAGAGCAGTGTGGTTGACAATTAGGATGATGATTTTCCAGTGTATTTATGTTTGTGGTCATAAAAGAATCTGTATTGCACAACAGTGTAAATAAAACACCAAATCAGTGCCTTGTTGAATGTTTTTCTGTCCAGCTGAATATAAAAACAAGAACATGATTTATTTATTTATTTATTTATTTTTATAGTAGCTATCTATTTTTATCACTTTAAAGATTTTGGGTGTTTTAAAGTACCGTCAGCTCCTGTGATTTTTTTCTTTACAGTCCTCCGAGAGTCCATTAGGCAGACCTTCGATCACTGCCTGGATTAAATGTAAGATCGAAACTGGAGCTACGGTCAGCAGAAGCAGTCATGAGCCACTAACATAAATGAAAGAAACTGTGATCATTTGTTAGTCCTGGTAGGTGAAGGTCACTCGCAGTGTGTCACTGTGTTAGTGTGCTTGTGTGTTTACCCTGTGTTGGTGCAGGTATTGTCATCTCTCGTCCCCATAGATTGGTTGAACCAGGCTTGTAAACCTCATGATGATTGATGTTGCACTGTAGCTTGGCCGTGCACCAAGAGACAGGAGAATCTATGACTATCCTCCTAGCCAATCACTTTGAGTGGGAGGACTCAGTTTCTTTTGGTCAACAGCCAATAAGATGCTTGCAGATAGCCATGCATGTAAATGAGTCTGACGGGGATCTAGACGGTGGCTTGGCCGTGAGGTTGCTTGTTGCAGACTCCAGCTGCCGCAGCATTCTCTAGACACTGTAGACTGTAGAAAGGAGGGATGTCAGGTCTAGCAGTGTGCATAACAAACCCGGTATGTGTCCGAGCTGTGGCTGATCCACTACCTTTGTCCAGCAGAGCGAGCTCAGAGCGCAGGAAGGAGAAATCAAGGGATGCAGCACGATGTCGGCGTGGGAAGGAGTCAGAGGTGTTTTACGAGCTGGCCCAGCAGCTGCCCCTGCCCCACAGTGTCAGCTCCAGCCTGGACAAGGCCTCAATCATGAGACTCACCATCAGTTACCTGCGCATGAGAAAACTGCTTTCCACTGGTCAGTATCTGTATGCTATTCCACCTAATAATGAGCAGTTCAGCTTGGTGCACAGTTGTGTTTCTTTACACTCTTCTGATTATTGAATTGTGCAGCCATTGTTGTTTATGTCATGTAGCCCCATAAGGTTTCAGTTACAGGTCCGTAGTGTAAATTTGAATTGTTTATAATAAGCTCTGCCAACAACGTGTTGTGATATAATAATAGGATATTTCCAAGTCATTTGCCTGATCTCCTTTTCCTTTGTTTTTTCCCCCTGCCTCCCTCTACCTCAAATTCTCCCTCCTCTCCTCCTTCTGTTTTCTCCTCTAGATGAGCCAACAACAGAGGAAGATGCAGAGCTTGATATTCAGCTAAACAGCTCCTACCTAAAAGCTCTGGAGGGCTTTCTCGTGGTGCTGTCCGAGGATGGAGATATGATCTATCTCTCCGAGAATGTCAGCAAGTGCCTCGGGCTTGCACAGGTTGGTTTGATTTGACCTACCGTGTCAGAAGGGAGAAGCACAGAGCAAGAGATTGATCGGAGGAGACAAAAGTGCAAAATTCAGGGCGGAGGAGTTTTTGCGTTGACTGTATAATATAGTACATTATTTTCTACAGTTAATTTTGTGCAAATACAGATCTGAATTGTGTGTCTTTGGAATTAAAGTGATTTGAAATTTGGTTCTTTCTAGAAAAAGGTTAGATCCTGTATTTGTTAACTGTTACTAAGCATTTTTGTCTCTCTCTCTGTACTCTGCAGTTTGACTTGACTGGACACAGTGTGTTTGACTTCACACATCCCTGTGACCAAGAGGAGCTGAGGGAGATGCTCATCCACAGAACAAGTGAGTAGTGTCTCTTTATGAAACCTACAACACAGAGGAAGGGAGAAATAAACGAGCGCAGCACTGTGTCAGGTCAACCAATTAGCAGGAAGCGCAGTTCAATCTGAGCCGATAAATTCATACCAAGAAGCTGTGAGAACAATTGATCATTTCCTCTGTCTAGTCACGAGGTCAGCACGATCAATGAGGTCATGTCAGCTTATAGTTTTGTGATTGTGGTGTATCACAAATTGTGCTTACACCTGTGGTTCATAACATTGGTGTGACTGATAATTTGTTAACAGTAGGTCAAATTGGAACCCACACGTGGTTCTGTACTGCTTGGATTCGGACTCACTGCACACTGATGTTATGTGCACTTATAACGGCTGGTAGCGTTGCAGCAACCACTTTTGCACCCTGGTGTCTCCTGTATGCAAATTGGCAGTTGCTCAACACTGAAATATGAAGATTTAAAATAGAGGCAGTAATAAATGGAAGTGGTTACCATTGAAACAGCATGTAAGAAGCAGCTTCCCCCTTTTTGTAATTGTGGCTCCATTATTCCTGCTTCTGTGATTTCAGGCTCCAAGAAATCCAAGGAGCCAAATACAGAGCGTAGCTTCTTTCTGCGGATGAAGTGCACCCTCACGAGCAGGGGCCGCACTGTCAACGTCAAATCTGCTACATGGAAGGTAGGCTGTGGTGGGAACACACTCGCAGACATGCCATCAGAAGCAGTAATGTAATAATGTAATAAGCGATAATATATTTATTTGTGTTGCCGTTTCCAATGTGCGTTGTTCATCTCGGTTTGTCAACACCACGGCTGCTGGCTGAGTCAATCACATTTCACAGAACATTTTAATAAAGCCTGGCCTCCTTTGAGCTGGACCACTGTGCTGTTGGCAATAATAAAGCCACGTGATGACAGCTATTGTGGGCTAAAGAGCAGGGAGGAGTGATGAAAACAAGACTAGTAAGCAGCTGTCCACGTGATGTCATTTTTGTAGGTGCTGATGACTGAGGGAGAATAAACTCAGCGTAGCTTATGATCAGTGTGTTTGAAAACTAGTTTGCATCCATAAAAGTGAATGATGCAAACTACATTGAGTTATGGCAGACAGTGTTACTGTGTGAAGGAAATTAACATACTTAAATTTGCAATGCTTCTCATTTACAGATTATGTCAAAGGACTGAAAGTAAAAAAATATGTTGTGGTCACACAAATTACAAAAGTACATCCCATAATCATCACACAACTGTAGTACAATAAACTGTAGGCTAAAGTGCTAAATGATTAATTGTTATGAATATACTCATATTTTCTAGTTGAAGTCACTTCAGGTGACCTTTATGGTCTGCTTGTAACCTTTGGGGTCTTTAAATGACAACTGTTGTCCTCCTGCAGGTGCTTCACTGCACAGGTCACGTGCGCGTTTATGACAGCCCGGCTGAAGAGGGCACCAACGGGCAAAAGGAGCCACCTGTGCCCTACCTGGTTTTGATCTGCGATCCAATCCCACACCCTTCCAACATTGAGGTCCCTCTGGACACCAAGACCTTCCTCAGCCGCCACACGATGGACATGAAGTTCACGTACTGTGATGAGAGGTTAGTTTGCCAGTGGGAGTAAGTCTTATATGCTTAAGATACAGGGATCAAATCTAAATCAGCTTCTTAAACCTATGTTCTCGCTATTGGCGCTCATCAGCGTCGCTCTATCTATTGTAGTGTAGTGACACAGAGCCATCTAGTGCTCAGTGTAGGTACTACAGAATTCAATCTAAATAAATTGTTTGTTTCTCTAGGATCACTGATCTCATGGGTTATGATCCAGAGGACCTGTTGGATCGTTCTGTGTATGAGTACTACCATGCTCTGGATTCAGACCACCTTACCAAGACTCACCAAAACCGTAAGCATAAACAAAAATGTTAAACATAATTGGATTTAAAAGTTTAAAACAGATGTTAGCTGTTTCATTTTGCCTAACTTAATTTTTTTTTTCTAATCTCTCCTCTTTTTTTTTTTTCCCCTGATGTTTTTAGTGTTTGCAAAGGGCCAAGTCTGCACAGGCCAGTACCGAATGTTGGCTAAGAAAGGAGGCTTCGTGTGGGTGGAAACACAGGCCACTGTCATTTACAACAACAAGAACTCCCAGCCACAGTGTGTTGTCTGTGTCAACTTCGTGCTCAGGTACACTGAAGTCATTCTTTCAGAGGAAACACAATAATCCTAACCCTTACCCTTAGGTTATTTTTTTCATCTTTTTACTTGAGATACACTGGTAGTAATTTTACAGCAGCATAATTTCATCGTGTCCTTCCTCTGTTGTAGTGGCATCCAGGAGGAGAACCTGATCTTGTCAGTGAAGCAGACTGCAGATGTGAAGCCGGTAAAGGAGGAACAGCAGGAGGAAGACCAGCTTGTAGTCGAGATCAGCCAGGTCGAGCTCTCTCCAGTCCAGCCAAAGAAGGCTGAACTGGAGGAGGAGGAGGAAGTGCAGAAGGAGGAGGAGGTGGTGAAAGGCCCAAAGATGAACATGCTCAAAATCCTTACTGATTCGGCAGTCACCCAGCTGCCGATTAACCTGTATGACCACCTAAAGGGAGAGCCTGAAGCCCTCACCATGCTGGCACCAGCTGCCGGAGACACGATCGTCTCCCTGGACTTCAGCTGCCCTGGTTAGTACCTGACTACACATACTTAAACTTCTTTAAACAGCATAACTTGGTTTATTTCTTGCTAAATGAAACGATTCTGACCTTTGTCTACCCTCAGGTACAGAATCAGATATCCATCTTCTGAAGGATGTCCCTCTCTACAACGATGTAATGCTTCCCTCCACAGATGACAAGCTGGTTCTGCCTCTTTCCCCTCTGCCACCCAGTGAGCCTCTGGATGTTTCCAGCACAAACTCTGAAGATTCAAAGTCTGAGAGCTATGCTCCAGCCCAGTCTACTACCACAACCAGCCACAGGCCCCCAGCGGTAAAACTGACTTACTATTTTGTTGTCAACATTAGACATTGACAGTTAATATTTTTAACCACTCAGTAATATCTATTGGAAAAAATTGACCTTTGACTTCTCTTCTTTTTAGCCCGGCAGTCCACTGGACTTCTGCTTCCCCATGGATTCAGAGATGAATTCGGACTTCAAGCTAGACTTGGTTGAGAAGCTGTTTGCTATTGATACAGAGCCCAAAACACCCTTCAACACACAGGTAGTAAATCTAGAAAAAGCATCACTTTTTACTCTTTTTTTTTTTTTTTTTAAATTAAGTTAGTCATGAATCACATAAACACCAGAGTTTTCTGTATTCTTATCCATTTGATTTTTTGTTTCCTCATAAGGAAACGGAGGACTTTGATCTGGAGATGTTAGCTCCATACATTCCCATGGATGATGATTTCCAGCTGCTCAGCCTGCCCCCAGGAGAGCCTTTGTCTTGTGGATCAGTCAAGTCCCTTGAGAGTACTCCAATCCGCAGCTATCCCAGCTCCCCCTTCAGTGCACCAGGCAGTCGCACAGCTTCCCCAGCACCACCTGTGGAGCCTGTAGATGCTCCTCATCCTCCCACCATCTTGGCAAATGGGTAACATCTCTTAAACTTTTTAATTTTTTTAGCCAAATTACATTTTTATGACCTTTTTTAGAGGATAGCTAAGGCCTACTTTTTGTGTGCTGCAGAGCCCCACATTTGGAGAAAGAGATGCCGCTGAGGACCCTCGCAGTTCAGAATGCACAGCGCAAAAGAAAAATTAGTGACCTAAAAGAGATTATAGAACAGGTTAGTCCTCAGCATATACACATAGTCGGTATAATCTGACTTCTGGAAGTGGGACCGTCATTATTTATTTATTTATTTTCATTCTTTTTCAGGAAACTTCGCTCCAGCAGCAGGTTGAAAAGGGCAAAAAGCTGAAGCCTTCAGGGTCTGGTACAACCAGGACCATCGTTCTGCTGTCTTCAGGTGAATAAACTAGTTCTTTTTTGTAAGTAGTGTTAACTGTGTTACTTGAAATTGAACATCAGAGATTCAACTGGATCTTTTCCGATCTTAGATTTGGCGAGTCGCCTGCTTGGCAGCACTTCAGAGGCCACCAGTTCCTCCTTCGGCCTGCCGCTCCTCACCCGCGACGACTGCGAGGTGAACGCACCCTTACAGGGTCGTCAGTACTTACTGCAGGGAGAGGAGCTGCTTCGTGCTTTGGACCACATCAACTGAGTCAATATTTAGCCTGCTCACTGCTGGACTAGACTGGACACTACAATTTGTTCCTCACATTGTCAACCCAACCCCCAACGCCCCCTCCAAAACACAAACACACGTTTCCAAGACCTCCCACCCCCACTTATTTATGTATGTGTATGAGTTCATTATAGTTTGGCTGCTGTTTGTGCACATCTTGTGATATTTGCAGCATTCCACCGTGACAAACACCATAGCAGCAATTGGGTTTAAGTGCGAGCGATTCAGGCATCGTGTGATGTCCAGCTGTCCTTTCTCGGTTAGTTTTTTCTTCTTTCCCTCTCTTCCTGGGAGTTTCTCAGCACACGGCGCCTTGACGGATGACCCATTCCCAGCTGGTCACCACAGAATCTGGCGCCACTGCCAGCAGTGTATTGTAAGCTTCAGTCGCACAATTTATATTTTCTTAAAAAGAAAAAATATTACCAGCAATATATATTAAGCCTTTTTAAAGTAGTTTTAATGGGGTTTGAACAATTGTATTTTTCCTCCCATACTTGTATGTTGTAGTACTCGTACCTAATAAGATGTCTTTAGTCCAGAAGTATGAATATATTGTTTAAAATATTGTTTAATAAATGTTATCTCAATTTATTAGCTATCAGTCTTTGAGGTTAATACATGAAATTGTGTAGCAGTCCAGTACATGTCACTTTATTACTTTACTGTAAGTGTGTGTTACTGTACATATACCAGGGAAATTTTATTTTGCTCATTATGGCTTCAGAGTGCTCAATGAAATCTGAATAACCTCCTCACGTTTACTTCTCATGCAGAATTGGCATTTTAAACATTCATGAATTGAATTCATGTCATTTTTTCCTTTTTGGTCTTTACTGTGTGTGACATACTCAAAGCAGTTTAAATCAGTGCGACTTCATATGTTACTCTCATCATCATAGCGGCAACATTTGTGACTTCTGTGCTCATGTAATGGTAGTCAGTTTAATACCATTCATCCTTGCCATAGTGTTGGGTCTCTCTTGCTTCCTTTTGCTGTCCTAACAACATTAAATGGCTTTAATAAAGTGCACCCTCTCAGGCTCCGTGAGCTTTTATTTTACAAATAATGCATTTTGGACACAAATCATTACAAGAGACACAAGTTTGGCTACTCTGAGCAATAAGTAAGAAAGTAGAGGTAGAATTCACTAAGAACCCCTCCATGAATAAACAGTGAGCATGGCTTTTACCATTTAATGAAAAATGGCACCATGAAGACTGCACCAGTGTAGTTTTAAACAGGTAACACTTACTATGGCTAAAATGCCTACACATTCACTGTAAGCTGACACCTCTCCAAATGTTAGTGAAATACTGGAGAATATAAGAAAATTTTACATAAAATCCAATTTATTAAACAGCAAACATTTTCTTTTGAACACAGTCACTGTAAGGTTTCACAGTTTTCTGGTGTACACAAGCTAACAACTCATTCTGTCCAGCGGCTGACATGAAATAATGCGGTTTGCATTAATCTATATACTCGGGAGTTATGTGAAGGCGGAGTATCTCTTGTCCTCGCTGCACCTGCATAGTAATTTTGTCGCTGCTGCGGACGGCCTGATAGATCTCCTCTGAGGTGTTCACCTTGGCCCCGTTTATCTCCAGCACAATGTCTCCGGCTTGCATGCCAGCTCTGAAACAAGACATACGACAATTATATACCAACAATAACAAACAAACAAACGTATAACGTATATCTACAGCTTTAAAAACAAAAAGACCCTCTACAGTTATGAATCCTGCTATTAACACACACATAACTTTGCCTTTTCTCCACACAGATGAATCCTGATGTCTCAGTGCAATCCTTCGCACGTTTTGGTTTCTATCACTTCTGCAGTTGTCCGTCACATTATTGTGTCCCCAAAAACATTGTGTTTTGTGAGATTTTTTTTTGTCTACATTTACTGTGTTTCATTCAACTTCGATTTTGTGTTTTTCATCTATTTCCTGGTGCTTTCTTAAGTTGCTATGCATTTGAACCCTCAGGGCCACTGTAAATTCCCCTTAATACAGCAATAATGACAAAAGTAAAAATGTATTCTGTGTGCACCAAGTCACTATAAGTCTGTACAAACATCTCACATATGCCTGCGTCTTAATTACAACCACAAACACATGTATTAGATTAAAGCAACCTCAATATAAGTTGCTGAACTTGAGGAGCTGAAAGAAGAAGCATCCTTTATCCTTTATGCTTACCTGTAAGCTGGAGAGCCCATGATTACCCTGTGAATCAGGATACCGTGAGTCACATCCGGAAAAGATGAGTCTCTCAACCTCAGCTCAGCAATGATCCTAAAGGAACACACAGAAAACACCTTGTTTTAGATCAAACACTGTGCACTGCTGCTCTAACGGGGCATCGCTCGCTACATTTACCTCTGCGTCAGCGTCAGCATTATAACACCAATGTACCGCTGCTTCGTCTCATCCTTATGAAACCAAGTGCCTGGGAGAGGTGAGAAAAGATGTGTGAACTTCATGAAAGACTGCAGGTTTTCTAACATATTTTTATAACACCATGAGGTAGAAAGCCACATAAAAAGATGCGATGCATTGCTTTTGATTCTTCATCGTTTTCTTACTTTTTCTTTTGGCTGCTTTCTCCAGAAAAAGCCTCACACGATCAGACGGAATTGCAAAGGAGATGCCAGCGGTAACCTTCATGGTGTTTATACCAATGACTTCACCATCCTAATAAAAGGAGAGATAAGGCACTCTGATATGCGGAACTATGAGATCAGATCCAACAACATTTAGTCAACAAACACCTGGCGCATCATCAACTGAGATGACTTGGCCATTTAAATTGTTCGGGCTAATCGCACATCAACCCCACACTCTTAACAGACTGTTGACACAAGCAAAGAAATCGTCCTTCAGTGGAAAGAAAGAGCAAGTGAAGCCATTTTAATGATGCACAAATACGAATAAATGTGTCTGAAAATATGATTACTCCTTCATCAATTACAGTAAGGAACAAATGCAACACATTTGAACAAATGAGGCAAAAAGACTGCATTGTTCCTATGTGAACAGTATGACAAGTAAATGGAGTTTCAGGTTTATGATTATATCATACAAAATGCCAGGAAGGCTGAAGATCAGCAGAATTTTTCAAGGGTCAAGGGAGAGCATTTTAAAGGGATTACTGACCAACAAATATGCATCTTTAAGGTTTTTAAAGGCTGCTTGTGTTATTATATTAGACAGTACATGTTAGTTTTATGTTTGTTGCGTTTAACTCATTTTTACCTGATGCAACAAAAGAATTGGGAAACATCGGAAAAAATAAATTAGAACTTTTCTTATTGTATCTCAGTGAAGGTCACGCACACAGTATAAATTAGCCGATCAACATTACAAATAATTAAAATCCTTTACAGCATGTGTCTGCTCTATAGCAGATTATTCCTTGTTATTATGTTTTAGTACTGTCCACTTTCATTACATTAACGCCATGTATTTGTTCCATTTATGAGAATATAGAACCACAATGACTAAACGTGTTTATGTATAGACTTGTTTTTATTACCAACAAATGAGAGCCACTGTAAAGTGAAATACAGCATGTATAAAGCTCTGCTGAAGTAGCTCTGGAAGGAAAAATGGTCTGGAATTCCTTGTAAATGTTGACTAGGATCTAGGTCTGAGGCATTTGGCCAAAGGATTTACTTCTTTCACCAGGACACTGAGTGTTTAATGGGTGTGCTCAGTAAACACTCAAAGTATTATCATGGTTTTAGTTTCTGTGGTGTTAGCCCAATCAGCATGAGTTTGTATATACCTGTGGCTGAAATCAAGGCACATTTTATGACTACTTACTGGAGAGCACTTTAATTCCAGCACTGCATGCTGTGTGACTTAAAATAAACACTTCAATAGACTAGAATACATCAATCGTAAACAGGCTGCAAGGCAACGGTTTTGCCACTGTATTGCATCATAAAGACAGAGAGAGTGTGAGAGTGAGACACACAAACAGGACTTGTGACTCACCAGATTAATGAGGGGACCTCCAGAATTTCCAAACTGAAAAACAATTAGTCAAATGTGGCATTTAGAAACACGACAGGAGACGCCTGAGTCACTGAAAATACACTATCAACATATTCCAGTTTAAATATATTCTATTCAAGTACTCACATCAATGGTTGCATCGGTCTGTATGTACTCCATGTTGGAGTTGGACAGGCCCAGCTCCTTACTGCCTCTCTGCACTGAGCTGACAATCCCCGATGTGATTGTATTTTGTAACGAAAATGGGCTTCCCATGGCAACCACAAACTCTCCCTGTCGGACGTCAGACGACTGGCTGAGTGTGAGAGTGGGTAACGGGTTCTGCATGTCAGGGGAGAGAAAGAGCATCTGAAATAAAGCTCTGTTTCTCCGTCTGTGGTGAAAGCACACATGCTAGTTTAGCTCCTTTCACTGAGACTGGCCTGTATTTTCTTGCTCACCCTCGCAGAGATTTTGATGGTGGCGATGTCCGCCACAGGGTCGACATCCTGCACGATGGCATTGTACGTCTCTCCATTGGTGAGCTTCACACGGACGCCTCGCTTGTTGGCTACAACGTGGGCATTAGTGATGATGAGACCATCGCTGCTGATGATAAAACCGGAGCCGTTTGACACTGGGACCTCTCGTCCTGAGAACGGGTGTCTGTAAAGAAGTAAATGCAGCTTATCTTACTGAACCTGGTTCCTCAGGGTTAGTTTATCATGGCAGGAGATACCGTATTGTGCAAAAGTCTTGAGCCACCCCTCATTTTTTTTTATGTGTGTCTAGGAAAAAGGAATATAAGTTCCTTGTTTTTACTGAAACATGTGCAAACATAGAGTAATGCTACATGAAGCAAAAACGGTGTTTGTACAGTTCTAATTAGTTTTAAAGTCAATATTTGGTGTGATCACCTTCATTCATCAACACACTCCAAGTTCTCTTGTAATTTTTTTTGTAGTTTTCAGGAATAGTCTTTCTGTTTTTCTATCCAGATATGCTTGATTTTGTTTGACATCATTGTGATACTGAAAAAAAATAAAAAATAAAAAAATAGAGCTGTCACCAATCAAAAGATGGATTGGCAGATGCTAACAGAAATGTAGCATCAAGATCTGACGCTACTTTTCTGTTTGCGATTGCATAAATTTTGACATCCCCAACATCACAGGCTGAAATGCAGTGCACTGTGTTTTAAAGATGCATCTCTCAGGTCTTGTGTCAGGTCTTTGCTGGATTTTGTCTTCTTTTGAATTTCATTTAGACAGACTGTTAGACAGGCCTGTCACTTCTTCTTTAAAGAAAAAAAAGAAACAAGGAAACGTCCTCCACTTGTCCAGGTTCCTCAATTTTTTTAAGGACGCACTGCTGAGATGTGTCATGTTTTCAGCTAATAGCTTTTTGGAATCATCTTAATTAAAAAATACTACTTCATGCTTTTCAAACTGTTATCTTTGGCATTTTGCATAGATTCAGTTAAAGAAAAAAAACAAACTATGTGTTTTTTTCACAAGCTGCAGTAACAAAGTGCCTAAAAACACAATTCAAAAACTGGTTCTCAGGCAAGTTGTCCATTATTCCTCCAGTGAGTTAAGTGCCTTTTTAATGTTACTTCAGCTTCATCGGTCAGCATTAAGTAGCTTAACAAACAATTAAAAAAAAAAAAACTCTTCAGGAAAAAGGTCAGGTAAAAGGACTGGACTGAAAATAGGTAAAAGCAGATCTCCTTTATGAGAACTGTTGCTCAAGTTAAACACACACAGTAAAAGGTTATTGTGACACAAACAGTAAAGGTGGGGATTGACTGTCAGGACTTTACCCGATTCCACTTACTGATAAAAACAAGACTATCCACTGCTAAAGTATATCAGCAGCTGATGATGTTTTTTGAAAATAAAATCACAAATGCTTTGGGTCCTTTTCTGTTACATCTGTAATAAACAAAACAAAACAAACAAACAAAATAGCCCCTTTTCTCGTGTTTTCTGGTACATGTCCGGGCAAGTAAGATCAGCTTCTGGGACTGAGTGCTCATCTCCAGTGTGTGCTCTTACAGCTGTCTGAAATCTTGATTTAGGAACATAACCGAATAAGTCACACAGAGACACAGAAAAAAAAACCTCACTGACATTTATTACCGTCAATGGCACCTCTCTAGTTAACTCACCTGCCCATGATTTCAATGTACACCACAGCTGGAGTGGATTTTTCCACCACATCTGCAATGAAGTTATACTTAAATCGGGGGCTGTCTGGTTTGAAGGGAGAAGCGCACTGAGCCGATGGGAGGATGTGCTGGAGAAATCCCCGGGATATTGCCAATTCTTTGTCCCCCTTTTGGTCTTTTTCAGTGTCCAGAAGCACCGCACCACAGAGCCCCAAACCCACCGACACAGAGGTGAGCAAAGAGGAGCTTCTGTTGCTGTCCCGACCGTTTCTTCTTCTTCTCTCCCCAGCTTGAGCTCTCCTGTCCAGGCTTGTGTGTCCTCCTGCAGCCTCGTGGTTACATATCACAGCAGAGGAGACACGACTGGTTGCCCTCTCAGCTAACGAGTTAAGTCCTCGGGTCTGACACCAACTTTGAGTCCTTAATGCTGAAAGAAAGCCCCTATTGACAGCCGCTGCTGCCATGTTGCATCACTTTACTCGCTCAACGTCGGTTTGAAGGCAGCCAAAAAGCACTTTATATCCCAATGTTTGCAGCAGTCTGTTATTCACGCGCCTTCATTTAAAGTGTACCGTTATCTAGCCCAGTCAGAATAACGGAAATACAAAAAAATTCTCCACCTATTAAGTTTTAGCACAACACACTCAACACGGTAATGTCACTAAGATTGCGCCTGCGTGGTAAGGCACCTTCTTCTTCGGTGCTGTTTTTTCCTCCCTGGACTTTTGTGGGTTCTGTACTCATTACTGCCCTCTGCAGGTGAGAAAATGCAGGGGTTAAAAAAAAAATCACCAAACACATATATGTATGTGTATGTATGTATGTATGTATGTATGTATGTATGTATGTATGTGTATATATATATATATGTATGTACTAGAAGAATTTAATAATTTAAACTACATGATAAAGAACAAATAAGTGTAAAATACACAAACATATCAATTACATTGCAATATATATATATATATATATATATATATATATATATATATATATATATATATATATATATATATATATATATATATATATATATATGTGTGTGTGTATATATATGTGTGTGTATATATATGTGTGTGTATATGTATATGTGTGTATATATATATATATGTGTATATATATATATATGTATGTATATATATGTATGTATATATATGTATATATGTATATATATGTATGTATGTATGTATGTATGTGTATATATGTATATGTATGTATGTATATATATATATATATATATATATATATATATATATATATATATATATATGTATGTATGTATGTATGTATGTATGTATGTATGTATGTATATATATGTATATATGTATATATGTATGTATATATATATATATATATATATATGTATATATATATATGTATATATATGTATAATCATACATATACGTATAATCATACATATATAATCAACTCAACAGCAAATCTAATTTTTTATTTTGGAAAATTACAAAGTGAAAGAAATTCACATTATGTATTTATGTTTTCTGTATTTATCACGTGAAAGAGTCATCTTCTTTTTTAAAAAAAATTCTTCATAAAGAAATTAATTATCAGTTACTTTTCTGAAGTCATATCACACTGGTTATCATTTTTTTAGTCTTAAATTTAATTGACATTTTTAGTTTGAATTATATTGAATATTATATATGTATAGTTCTTCGTTTATCCATTTATTATTATTTACTTCTTTTTTTTTTACATGCTCAACCTTTGGTGAGTAATAAAATATCATATTTATTTGTATTTTCATGTTAAATAATAAAATATATTTAAAAAAAAAAACCTTACAGAATGCAAGAATACGTTTTCAAACTTTTAAATAAAGTTTTATTCATAAAAACAAAACTCCAGAAATGAGCGGCAGTGACGTACTTGTTGTGAAAGTACGTCACACGGTTTGAGCCAAAGGCGGCGGTGATGAGAAATTTAAAATTTGCGGGCTAGCTCGTTAGCTGCTAGCTAACGCCTCGGATCCACAGTCAGGTAACTTCAGCTCGAGAACCATGGCTTCGTATTTTCATTCATTACAACAGACAAAACCGCAGTTTGAATCTCCGGCCAAAGTTTTTGCTAAGCTCAAATCCAAGGTGCAAAAGGAAGCGATGTGCGCAAAAGACGACAACGGTCCGCCGAACAACGCTCGAGAGGAGCACAGAGTTAATTTAAAGTCGCCCAGGAAGCAGCAGCAGAGGATCTGGGAGTCCGAGGAGTTCGATGAGAATCAGAGGTTCGGCAACGAAGCCCAGCCTTTGATTCTCTCGCCCATTAAGAGTCCACAGAAAACCTCCCTGTATTCGTATTCAGACTTTATCCGCAAGCCTTTGGAGGAAACGCTTCCAGTGATTGAAATGGGACTTGAATGCACAAGAAGCGAGAGACGTTTCCTGGAGTCCACAGCCGTATCTCACCCTCTCTTTCTGACTAATCATATCCACAAAGAACCTCCTCAGGTCAGAGACTCGGATCGGTTCATCGTGTCCAGCAGGACTCCATTGAAGGTTCAACCTGTCGAAAGTGACTGCAAGAGCATTGCTTCTGATGAAGAATGCGCTCCTGTCCACAAACCCCTGTCTACAGCCAGTGCCTTTTCCCCCATGGTGAAGAGGCTGAGGAAGAGAAAGTGGGAGCAGCAGGAGTTTAACAAAGTCAACAGCACTGAGGAGGTGAGAAATGAACTCACATGTCAGCCTCGGCAGAGGAAAGCCCCTGCTCTCAGCGAGGAGAACACCCACAGCACCTGGATGAACATCAGAGGATGCTCCACTGACCAACCAGAGAGGATCCCCGAAGACATGTTTACACCAAGAAAATCCGTGGCAGAGAGACGTGAGACATTTTTTCCTGCCTTTCCCCACCTTACATCAGAATATAGAGGTGTATAGAAATCACCTGGTAGACGCCTACAATAGAATAATAATAAAATATTTCTTCTGTTTTGAAACAGGCTGTGGTGTTGTTTTGGAAAAAATTCCTATAATGTCTCCAGCTAAGATGTTTGCTTATATGAAGGAGAGAGAAAGCAAAAGGGAACTGCGGGGAGTTCATGAAGCTATCAATACCACGAGGGACATCTTTAATGCAGGTGAGTGTGCCATGGTGTTAAAAAAGCAGCACATCCGGTTTAAGCAGTTTCTATAGATATAGTTTGAGTTTTCCCAGGTCACCGTGCACAACACACCTTTGCTTATGACACAATATCTTTCCCATAGGTAACTCCCTTAAGTCTGGAGACAGCCCTCTCTCCACACCTCACAGTGTTGGTGAGAGGGACGACAGTGTGTTTACAAATACCTCAGAAAGTGATGTTCCTGTAAGCCAGCGCATATCAGAGTCGGCCTCAGCTGACGCTCTGGCCTCGGCTGCGTCGTCGAAGCCCGTTTTGCTCGAAGACCCGCTCGTGCTCAATTCTCCGAAGATCTTGATTCCGAAGAGACAAGAGGCTGTGTTCAAGTGCAACAAGTGGCCTAAGCAAGCAACATTCCCCAGCGTGAGTAAAACAAATGCCTCTTAATGAAATATAAGTGAACAAATGGCAGGCCTTGTGTCGGTTGAGCCTGAAAACTCCAGCTGTTTGAAGAAAAACAGTTACTGATACATTTCAAGAGCAAATTGGAAAAAGTAGGTCAGCGGCAGTTTGCATTTCCCTATATAAGTTTTCTCTGGTTCATCATTGTCCACTTGTTTCCCTCCTTTGGTAGGAGAGTGTGATTTATCTCAAAAAGTGGTTCCTGAGGAAGAACAGCAAGGGCCTCTTTGTTGATGGAATCCACGGGTAAGTGTTGTTTGATGTAATTTTGAACTTTGTGAATGAGGAGAATGACATGATGTCAGGTTGCTTTTCTCATTTGATAGACATTTAGACATTAGACTTAGACATTTTTTTGGTTTCATCCAAAAGATTTTTATGAGGTTCATATTTAACTGCTGGTCATTTCCTCCCAGGGAAGACAACATACCATGGAACAGTAACGTCATCATGCACCGGGTTTCTAATTCTATGATAAAGACCGTCTCCGGCAGGGTTTACATCCTGGTTGGGAAGATGAACTTGAAAGTTGAATCTGGTAAGCCGACTTGAACCTTTTTCCGATTATGCGTGGGAAGATATTAAAAATGGATAAAAGGATGAAGCAAAGCTGTATAGAGAGAGTCCTATGCATGGTATTACATGGATTTACTCTTTCTTTTTTTCCCAGAGTTTCCCAGGTGGTTTTTGAAAAAGTTTGAAAAGGGTTTTCCTCCTAACTGGAAGGCGCTTTACGACAAGATGCTGACAGAGTCGAGAGAGTAAGAACACTAATTTCACATCCCTGCTCTTGCGGTCAATAGATTGTGTTTGTTTTTGCAGGGGGATTGTGACTAAATTAATTATTTTTTGTATAATTTCTCTAGATTGATTGTTTTACACCTTTGGGCTTGGTTAAGACCTAAATTTTGTTTTCCTTTAGCAACCAAGGCAGAGGAAGACAGAAGAAAAGTGAAAGTAGTGGTATCAAATCGAAGCAAAAATCGGAGGCCTCCCTCATCAACAGTTCTTTGAAGCAGCAAACTTCCTTTATGACATGTAAGTACAAGATACAAACCTGATGATGTGGTTTTTTTTGTTTGTTTGGGTTTTTTTTAGTGGATTTGGGGGCATGAATAAATTGTTGTTGTTTTTGTTTTTACAATAAAGTAATTTTACTTTCTCTGTTAATTCTCTCTAGCTGAATCCTGCCCTCCCATGGGTGCCTCCTCCTCTAGCATGAAAGTGTCTCGAAGCGGTCGAGTAATCAAACCACCTTTGGAGTACTGGAAAGGAGGGCGCGTCATTCTAGATGCGTTCATGAACGTTACCATCCATGAATGTTATAATACCTCCATCTGCAACTCTGTAAGCACCTAAAGTTGGGCTTGTGTGTGTTATAATTAAGGGTGAGTTACTTCAACTATATTCATTTTGATATTCCACAGGAGGTCAATACAACATTGTCTACAGGGATGTCGCAGGAGCCCGTCCGTGTGTTCTTGCCCTGCAGTGAAGGTAAAGATGCTCTTGGAGCTTTAGTCATAGCAGTGTGAGATTTTAAAGTACATGTTGCATAAAACTGTGTTCTCTGATCCTAGGTGAAAAGGAGGCATCAGTACTACTGAGGAAGGTCAAGGCTCCTCTTCACAGACGCAACAGAGTCAAGGCTAAACCAGACAGGAATCACTCTGATTTTCTCGAACCTGCTGCAGAGCTACTAAGCCCTGAGGAGGGGGCAGGAAGAATAACAAGGTCTGGCCAAAAGTGTCCTGCTAAAGAAAGAGAACTACATGTGGACACTGTCCTAAAACACCACAGTGATAATGAAAAGTCTTCAGCACAGAGGTCACAAAAACAGTCACAGGGCAGCTGTAGTGCTTCAGCAAGATTATCTAAAAGTAAACAGGCTGTCATAAATTCCCCAGAAACTCCTTCAGTTAAAATATTACAGCAGCTGTCATCAGATAATGAGTTATCTATTAAGAGGAAGAAGCGAGGACACAGTAAAGACAGCAGGAACACTCACAGGGAGTCAAAGTCGAGCCACAGCTCTGCAGCAAACAACTCACCAGGATCTGAAGAGGAAAAAGATAACAGAGAGCATTCAGCACTGAAGTCCCAAAAATATGGGTCACATGCCACTCGCAGGCCTACAAAAAGAGTAAATACAAGAAAACAGATCACAAATCCCCTAGAATCTCCCCCAGTGAATGATGAAACATCCCAGAATCTGTCATCGGACGATGAGTTACCCACGAGGAGACGGAGGGGAAGGAAAGGAGCGCACAGTAAAAGCAGTAGAAATGCTCGTAGCAGGCCTCAGCCAAAACATGGGTCCTCATCCACCAAGTCAGAGGATTCAGATAACTTGATGAGGCACAAACCAAAACACAAGTCAAGCAAATGCATCAGAGCACCAGCACCCACAAAGAGTTTGGCTGCGCCCACGCAATCCAGCAAGAAACACAGTACGAACGAGGGCAGCATACCGCCGGAGCACGATGAGGATAAGTGGACAGAGGCAGAGCTGATGAGACTACAAAAGTGAGTTTTGTATCCTCAGTAAAGCCTTGTCGCTCTCTTGTGGTTATAATTGTGTTTTTCTATGTTCTGTTTGCCAGGGCTGTGTCCTACTATCCTAAGCACATGGCAAATTACTGGGCAAAGGTAGCACGGATGGTGGGAACCCGTTCTGCAGAAGAGTGCCACAGCCAGCACACATCCCAGGGAGCATCGTACAGTCCTGCTAAGAAAGCCACGAAACCCAAAAAGAAAAAGGTTGAGCCGCCCCAAGCTCGAGGTAGGGAATTGACCCTGTGCACGAGAAAATGCTAACTTCCTGGTTTGAGACCGGATGTGGGGTTGTACATTTCCGGTAGCTTTACTTTTGCGGCCAATTGCTACTGCTAAGATATACTCCAAAATCATGTCCAAAACTCGAAAACGGAAAGATCGCGTTAAGTTACAAAGAGGAGAAGGTGGGAACACTCACCACTGTTATGTCATAAAAAAATCTAATGATCAATTTTGAGATCAGTTGTTTACATCACTCAACACAAGCAGAACTGCATTACTGCAGCAGAAGACACATCGTCCACATTCAGAAGCACATCTCTGTATAATGACTGGTCTTATGATTTAAACAGGCAAATGTTCATCATTCAAACTACAGGTGAAGAATAGTCCAACCAGATGTTTCCCCGTTATGTCGATATCAGCTAGTCAAGTACACACCTACACAGCATGTTAACAAACCGTGAAAAAAGCCACACAAAAATGAATGATTGCTGGTAACGGTTTCTATACATTAGTATTTACGAAGGGTATGTTGTGACTTACCTTCAAAATTACAGCGGTCCCTCCTATAACGCGGTTCACCTTTCACCTCGCTGTTTCGCGGATTTTTTAGTGCAAGTTTGCATGCTTTTTTTTTTTTACGTCACATTGTGTCCTGCGTCTGGATCGCTGCAGACGATCTCCTCCGTGACGTCTCTCCTGTACAGTACAGAATCGCTGCATCGATCGCTAGCAGTGTGACTCTGAAGTGCAGTGCTGTATGTCCACGATGTCCACGAAACGTTTTGCACCGTCAAAAAATAAAATTGGCTACTTGATTTCACCTATCACTGGTTATTTTTAGAACATAACACCCGCGATAAACGAGGGACAGCTGAGAAATATAACATTTGAATCCATTTTCTCTTTTGCTCTGAGGCCCGGGGAAAAAATATTGACAAGTCGATGAACATCATTTACAGATATATTGGGTAAATGCCCAAGACATCTATAGAAATGTAAATCGCCGCTTGATTCATTCATTTGCTTAACTTGTTTTGGACCGTAAACCGGGCGCGAATAGGACACCGGAAACAAAGCTCCCCACAGGAGTTTCCGCACCGGAAGTAGCATATGCTAATGTGCACATAGTCAATAGACACTTCTGGGATGTCGACTGCAAGCTAGTTAATTTGTGTACCATTTTAAGGGAGGTGTTTCATTAATAACTTTGAGGGATATTTTTCCAGCATTGAAAAGTATTACTTCACTATTCACTACTTTGTGTCCCATTATACTCTTTAAGTAAAATGGGACAATTTTAGGCATACAGCCAACAGGTACCTTCATTATTGATCTACTGTTTTCTCTTTGAGTAATAAATTCTTTAAAATTTAAATACAGTCTAGAGCTTGTTTTGTTACACAGATTTGAACAAAGTATACACAAATTTAGCACCCTTAACCTTACAAAGCCTTAGCCGGTGATGCCTATCTGCCTGTGTTTGGTTACAGATCATCCTGTGATATCAGCCCGAGTGGGAACCCTAAAGAGAAAACAGCAAGTGCGTCAGTTTTTGGAGACTATGCCCAGAGACAATGTTGATGACGTTTTCAGCTCTGAATACATGCAGAACAAGCGCTTTGAGGTTTGTCTCCCTTTCACAGGTTTTTTTTATGAGTAGTCGTTACACTAAACAACAACTAACCATTCCTCTTGACCGTGCCTCGACACGCAGCTCCCTTCCTTGTGTTCCGAGGACGAAGAAGACTTGGCAGTGTCGGACCTGGAACCCTTGACCCCTATGTCGGCACGTTTCCCTGAAGTAAAGACTCCTCAGTGTCTGCATATCACTCCAGGCATGATGGGTTCTCCAAACAGGTGGGCGAACGTCTGTTCTAACCTGAAATGAGAAGAGTGCAGGAAAACAACATTTTCACTTAATTTTTGCCTCGATTTTAAAGGGACAATGACGATAAGTACGTGTATCAACTGCAGAAGAGGATTAAAAAAAATCAGTTTAACGCCTGCAAGCTCCCACCTCCTTCAAAGGTACTTCTTTCCTAACAGATTGGGCGTAATTTGTGACATTTTTCATCATGGAAGTTTGTTACACACAACACTGTATTTCTTTTGACTTTCAGAGATTCACACCCACACCATCAGTTAAAAGAACAATGAGAAGATGTGGCAACACGGGTAAGTGTCCTGAAGAATTAGGTAACAGTTGTACAAAAGGAATATATAGATAAAAGGAAAATAGTTCATAAATTTACAGGTAGAGTTTTGGTTTTTTGTCTTTGACCACCTGTTTTATTTATTTTTCCCCTCTTTTGCACTAGAAAACGATACATTCGTGGTTTGGGAGATGTTCCCTGGAAACAATGAGGCGCTGTCTGAAAGTGAAGAAGAGGAGGAGGATTTCTACTTCTCAGATAACGACTGATCAAAGCCAGAAATGAAATGTCATGTTATTCATTTTATTTTTAAATCTGAAATTCTTCAAATGAGTCAAAATTAGCAGAGGAAAGGTGGGATCCCCCCACCTTGAGACATGAACAGCCAAACATCTGTTGCCAGTCTTCCTCACCACTTCAATGTACATAACTTCCAATGTTGTAACATATAAATATTTTTGTGTTGAGACATTGTGGTCTACATTTAATAGTTGCAAATGTAAAATCAATTTTAATAGAGAATAAAAAATAACTGCTGCTGTCTTGCAGTACATCCTTGTAAATATAGTTTTTGTGTATCTGCATTTTTTTTTATATACCAAAGGGTTACTTATAATGAACTTTTTTCCCCCCATTGTTAATTATTGTTTATTGTTTTATGCTTTAGTTGCACAGAGGTTGTTGGTTTTGATGTGCTCAAGTAGTCTTCAGGATTAGTTCTACAGGCTTCCTGAAGGAAATTCAACACTTTCTTTTGGTTGCCTTTTATTCTGTTCTTTGTCAAGATGATTTCACACTGCTTCAGTAATGCTTCCACATGGTACTGTCCACATTCATAATTATGACAAGATCCTTAACACCACTGATTAAAATTCAGTTCAGTACAGTTTTATTTATATAGCATTAAATCACAACAACAGTTGTCTGTGTGCTTTATACTGTAAGGTAAAGACCCTACAGTAATACAGAAAAACTCCCAACAATCAGATCCCAATGAGCAAGCACTTGATGACAGTGGGAAGGAAAAACTTCCTTTTAACAGGAAGAAACCTCAAGCAGAACGAGGGTCAGTCATCTGTCGCGACTGATTGGAGGTAATGAAACAGGACAAAAAGACACTGGAAGAGAGCCAAAGAGTTATTAATAACTAATATTTAAATGAGAGTGGCGTATAAACACATAGTGAGTCAAGAAGAAAAAGTGCATCATGGGGAGCCCCCAGCAACCTAAGCCTATTGTAGTGTAACTAAGGGAGGGGTCACCTGATTCAGTCCCAACTTTATGCTTTGTCAAAAAGAAAAGTTTTATGCCTAATCTTAAAAGTAGAGAGGGTGTCTGTCTCCCAGATCTGAGAGCTGGTTCCACAGGAGAGGGGCCTGAAGCTGAATGCTCTGCTTCCTATTCTACTTTTAAATCTAGGAATGAAAAGTAGAGCAAAGTACTCTATTCAGGTGATACAGTATTTTAGGTCTGTAAGGTAAGAAGGTGCTTGATTCTTTAAGAATTTTCATTTTCATTGTACAGATACTGTACCACAAGATTTCTCTTCTGTACATACTGATGATGATGAGCCAGAAATGTCAAAACTGGATTAATCCCTCCATAAAATCAGTCCAGTTCTTGAACAATAGAAAAGACCTATCCCAGTCCTCCTTTTCTTGCTGTTTCCTGTGGCTATTCACTGAAGCCACATTTGTGATGAGGCTTCAGTGAATAGCAGATGCATTTCTCAGGTCTTTGCTGGATTTTTCCTTTTTCTGAAGGATATAACTTTCACTAACTGCTTTTCCTGCTGTGGATCTTTTTTTAAGCCTGCTGTTTCTTATCCACTTTCAATTTTTTCCTCAATTTTTTGCACACCATGCCAAGATATGCCAAGTTTGTGGCTAACAGTTCTTTAGGAATCACCTTGTTGGTGCAAAATACTATTTAATACTGCAAAACTGTGTGCCTATTGTGACAGGCTGCTGGTAACAAAGTGCCTAAACAAACCATTTAAAATTGGTTCTTTCCTGTTGACCTGTCTGTTATGTGTAGACACAACACTGGTTCAGCCCTTGAGTTAAGTGCCTGTTTTATCTTTGAACGATTCATAAGTCAGTGTTAAGTGGTTTAACAAACAAAGAAAGCATTCCTCTGGAATTTTGCAATATTATTTTAGTTATTTTCTACCGTCTAGTTATTTTAAGTTAGCTAGTTTTTTTTGTTTTTGTTCTTTTGCTTTTAGTTGGGGAGACAATTTTCCTTTCATTCCAAGTCCACAGTGGTGAAGGAGAAGTGTGAGTGGACAGAAATATCCAAACCATAGCAGGAAATTTACAAAACTTGCCTCCAAACCAGCAAAAGTGAAGCTGTGACACAGATTTGAACCCAGTTTACTTTTTCTATTTGAATACTGTTAAGGAGCAGCGTTTACGTGCAGTAAAAAACACAAAACAAACATAAATAAACCAAAAATAAAAGTTAGCAGAACATGCTACATTACAAACATGTTAAAGGATCAGTGGTGGAAGGGGGGGGGGGGCAGCGGTTGCTGATCACGTGAAAAGAAAGTCACATGACTAGTGCGCATACAGTAACCTGGTCGCTTGAGTTTGGAAAGCTGAAACAGGAGAGGACACCATGAACAAACTGTGAGTGCTTTAGATAACTTCAGAGCTTATTTACATAAATAATGAAGAGTGCGATACCGTGAACTGTTTAAACGTAGCTAACCCACGTTTTTTACGTCACTGGTGACCTATAGCTGCTGCTAATGTAGCAGGTTAAAGTGGCCGTGGGACGTTAAAGCTGTAATAAACTAAACAGCGCTTTTCTGTAATAGATGTAGCATTAGCATAACGCTATGTGTGCATGAAGGCAGGAAGAAATGCGTATGATTTTAATTTTACCTTCTTACCTGAATCACATTGAAACGTCAAAGATGCACCAAGACATCTTTTGTTACCGACCAGAAATAACACTAGGTGCTAATTGTAGTTTTGACAAAACTTCCGGGTTTGTTTTGGGTGTATCTGATTTTCAATGCTTTGATTTCTCCTTTCTTCCAGCAGACTGGTCTTCTCCTTGCCGTTTTTATTCAGTTCGGTGGTCTGGAGTGGATATCTGGAGTCAGACCAGGATGTCTTGTGAGCAAACATACAATTTTAAATCTGTTATGATATGTATTATTTACTTTAAGTTACATCTGGATTTCTGCTAGCTATAGACTGTAAAGTGAGGTATGATTCATATGTAATTAATTACTGGGTGCTGTGTTTATTAATAAGTCTGTTATACCAGGTCTCCCAGCCATTTAAATGCTTGCCAATTTAATTTCTGACTGTTAAAATGCATTTTCAAAATTTTTATTCCTCTTTACACAGGATACCACAGGAGTGGGCTCATGTGGATCGGGTTGGTCCCACAGAAGAGCTCGAACTGACCTTTGCCCTGAAGCAGCAGAATGTTCACCTGCTGGAGGAAAAGCTCAGGCTGGTGTCAGACCCTGACTCAGTTCAGTATGGTATGGATCTATCCGATAACTGCAACCTTTACATTTTAAAAACAGAAAGAAATACTCCTTTAAACGTTAACCTGTGCTCGTTTGCACTCCAGGTAAGCATCTCAGTCTGGAGGAAGTAGCCTCCCTCATGCGTCCCTCTGACCTGACCGAAAAGGTGGTGCATCGCTGGCTGCAGAGTCATGGGATTACAAACTGCCTTACGATTCGCACTCAGGACTTTTTGCAGTGCACCATGACTGCAGAGTAAGCATATTTCTTTGGCAGCATTTGTTCTGCTTACTCAACTCACTTGCTCATGACACAGTTAAAGCGCAAAGTCACTTCTTCAACACGGGTTCTGTAGCAGTGTAAATCTCCCACTAATGCTTGTATCTTGTGATATAGTTCCTCTTTATGCGGTTTTGGGTTAAAAAAAAATCAGACATTGACCTTTAGTAAAATGAAATTCATAAATCAAGGCTCAGACAAGGAGTAGATTTCACTTACTAGAAGTTCCAGTTTATCTGTTTTACATTGTTTCCTTTTTAAACACACATAAATGGACTTGCATGTGTTTGCATGGTAATGACAGTAAATGATAGTTGTACTGAATTCTTTTGTTTGCTTTTTTCCCTCAGGACTGCAGAGAGGTTACTTCCAGGAAGCAGATTTCACCATTATATGAGAGATGGACATTATTTAGTGAGGTCTTCAGCTCCATACTCGGTTCCCGATGACGTTCATCATCACCTTGACTTTGGTGAGCTCCATTTCAAAAGCTGCTAATTATTATGTTGGGTTTTTTAGACCTAGGTCATAAAGTTCTACGATTGCTTGCAAAAAAAAATATACCTACTCACATTTTGCTGCAAAAACTCCAGCTTGGATTCTTTTTTTTTTAGATTGCTTCTTTGTCCCGTTCAGTCCACTTGAATAGATGTCACTACTGCCCACTGGATCCTCAATAACCTTTTCATTACATTTTTTTTAACCAGGAATTTTATTTTGGGGAAGAGGATAGTGTCACATAGGGCCTAAATTTTTGGGTGGTTACTTAAATTGTCATTGTGGCCAAGAAAACTCCAGTGTGGCACCAAATATTCTCCCTCACAAGCGTCAGGGTGTTACAGTAGAACCCAAGTTTGACCCTGACCTGTGTGTGTGTGTTTACATGTATTCACCGCTTCTGCAGTGTTAATGACCTGTTAAAGTCCTACAAATCACACTTTTAATCATCATATAGTGCTTTATTCTAACCACCTTAAGTACAGCCAGAATTTAAATCAGGAACCTTGCTGGTGTAAGGTGACACTGCTAACCACTGCACTGTTCACTTTTTCCTTAGAAACTGTTGCTTGGTGTGTGCGTCCTGGTGCTTAGCCACAGGGTAATTTTTTACACAGAAGTTGTGGGTTTCTCTCGGATATTTCTGTTGAAATCGTAAATACCAACGTGCAAGTGGTCAGAATGGCACTTCAGTGACTAATCAAAAAAGGAATAAATAGAAACTACACTAAAAGTGGGCTGGGGATGCAGGTGAGGAGATATATTTGGAGATATGTTTGTGTATTGTATGTACGGTCGGCAAGGTCTGTCATCTCGGTTGTGGGCAAAAGACCTGCAACTGACAAATAAAGGCTATCTCATCTCATCTCATATTTGGGTTCAAAGTCTTTGAACTTTATGAGAGCATCTCATATGATTAGGTTTGGATCTGCATTGACACTGCCGCCCCCGTGACCCTGAAGTACATAAGTGGTTAAGAAAGTGGATGTGGGATAAAAAAAAATTTTAATGTGTGTATGCTTCTGCAGTTGGAGGACTTCACCGTCTTCCTCCTAAGGGACTGGATCTCAGCAAGAAGCAGAAGTCTAAGGCAGGGTTTCACCTCGGGGTGACTCCTGCCGTTTTAAGGACTCGCTACAATCTAACATCAGCTGATGTGGGATCAGTTCAGAACAACAGCCAAGCTGTAGCTCAAGTATGATACACTCACCTTATTATTTAAGGGATGAAAGGTTAAATGTTGCAACTAGCCATATAACCTTCAGCTCCAAGTCTTTAATCTGACTATAACGTGGTGTAATTTTTCACTTTAGCTAGCTGCTTTCTCTTTTAGTTTTTGGAGCAGTATTACCATCCCGCCGACTTGGCTGAGTTCATGGCCATGTTCGGTGGTGGCTTCCAGCATCGGTCTGAGGTGGATCGAGTTGTAGGAACCCAGGGGGGAGGAAAAGCTGGTATAGAGGCCAGTCTGGATGTAGAGTACATCATGAGCACAGGGGCAAACATCTCCACTTGGGTCTTCACCAATCCAGGTATGAGAAAGAGAGACTTCAGACTTTGTCTTTCTATTTTTAGATTATTCAAAACAAAATCATGATATAGAAATGATAAACCCTTTAGCAAAGAGGTCAGAGCTTGAAGTTTAAAGCAAGAAAAAAAACAACCTCCACACAGAGTAACGTTTCTTTTTTCCCTTTAAATTGTTCTGCTGTGCCTCCAGGTCGCCATGAGTCCCAGGAGCCTTTCCTCCAGTGGATGATTTTGCTCAGCAACATGACTGACCTGCCCTGGGTTCACACTATCAGCTATGGAGATGATGAAGACAGTCTTTCTGCAGCCTACATGACGCGCATCAACACAGAGTTCATGAAGGCTGGCGTCAGAGGAATCTCATTGCTCTTTGCTTCTGGTCAGTAATAACAGTAACATTTGTAACAGTAACATGTGTGTGACATGTTGTGATGCTTTTTGTGGTTTTCGTCACCTTGGTTAAAAATGAGACTTGACTTGAATAACTGGGGAATTCTTTAGAGGCCCAAGAAAAACCTGATCGTGTAAAGAAAATAAGAGGCTTTGTCTCCTTGGCAATATGCCACCTGACTGTAAAGTCACTCTCATTGTCAGATCATTATGTCACTTGAAACATGAATACAGCACCATTGTTTCATACTGAACCCCTGATGGCACGGCGTGTGTACGCGATACCTTTTTGTTCTGCTTGCTTTTTATCACGGCTCCAAAGCAACAGTCAATAGGCTGCCAGTCATTAGTAAGATTTACTGCACCATCACCTGCCACCTCACTTATAATCACCCTGATCTTGTGTCGTGTTCAGGTGACAGTGGTGCTGGATGCAGACATCTGGGCAAAGAAAACACCTTCAGGCCCAGTTTCCCTGCCTCAAGGTAAAACATCAACTCCAGTTTTGTGAAACTAAAGCAGCGTGTAATTATTTGCAACAGATAGTTTATTATATTAAAAAAATCATATTTAAAGAGCTTCTTGTTTCCAGCCCATATGTGACTACAGTAGGAGGCACATCATTCAAGAACCCCTATAAGGTCACGTATGAAGTCACAGACTCCATCAGTGGTGGAGGCTTCAGCAACATCTTTAAGATGCCCGACTACCAGGTAATAACATCAAAACATCAGCCTTTAGTGAGAGATTAATTTATGATCCATCTCCGTTCATTTGTTTATCCAGTGATCATTGTGTGTTTTTCTCCCAAAAGTCAGTGTAAACAGTGCTATCTGTGCTCTGTGTGTGTTCCCACAGACCACTGCGGTGAATAGCTATCTAAAGACTGTAGCGGCATCCCTCCCTCCTAAGTCATACTTCAATACCAGCGGAAGGGCTTACCCAGACATGGCTGCCCTATCTGATAATTACTGGGTGGTCAGCAACAGAGTGCCTGTCCCGTGGGTGTCGGGGACCTCGGTCAGTATCCTTTGTAGCAAATAGAGAATTGACAATGTAGCAGAGGAGGAAAAAAGAAACGGAAGAACCATAAAATTAGCCCAATGGGCAAACTGACAGACTAAACGAAGCTGGTGCCTTTTTTCCTCTATGGAAATGGAAATGTTGCAGGTTTAGTTTTTTTGGACAGATACGTTTATTTCCAACAAAGTACACTTCATGTATGGACATTCATCGAAGCAACATAACAAATATATTAGACATCTGTATATAAATAACACAGATTCTGTGGTTGAAATGGAGTTGGTCCCGTCTAATAAATAATAGAAATATTCATCAATGGCTCATATAGAGTAAGACAAGTGCATTCATACCTACACACTGATATGCATACAACAAAAATGCACAATCATACATCTGTACATACATTTATCTATACCATACATACCTGTACCTGTAGTTTCCAGAACAGACTCTGTGCAGTTAGGATGGATCTGAGCAGGCAAACTCAATAGCTACAGGAGATTTTCTTTAAAATGAGTGAAGGTCTAAAAGGGTGATGCTTCATTCCCCCATGTTGCGCTCTTCAGCTTCCTTTGCATTTGGTACAAAAGCCTTACACATCATGGGAGGTTTATTTCAGTTAAAGAAATGTTTGTGTTTACAGAGTGTAGCCACCCCCATTCACCACCTGCTGCACCTGCAACAGTTGGCACTTACCTTAAATCACTTGCTTTGAATGTCTGCTTCTTGTGGCTCATTGCATCTCACATGCATTGCTTACCAATCCAGGCATCGACCCCTGTAGTCGGAGGTATGCTTTCCCTCATCAATGATCAACGTTTCATGAAGGGCCTGCCTGCCCTGGGCTTCCTCAACCCCCGACTCTATAAGCTGAATGGAAAGGCCTTATTTGATGTAAGTGCAGCTAATTATACTATTACTGTAGATAAGTACTTGAAGTAATTATTGGAGGACTCTTGTTGTTACCAAACTATTGAAGAATGCTCCACTTGTATAGATTACATAACATAGACACTGTGACGCTTTAACCGAAAAACAAGCTTTGTTTACGCTGCTACTGTTATGACGGTTATTCACTAAGGCATTTTTTTAAAACAAGAAACCAAATATCCATGGTCGAGGTCTGGTTCCTAAATGCCATTCACTTTTGTCTCAAGGTAACTGAAGGTTGCCACTATGGCTGTCTGGACGAGCAGGTTCAAGGGCAGGGTTTCTGTGCCGCACCTTCGTGGGATCCTGTTACCGGCTGGGGTACGCCAAACTATCCTGCCCTGCTGGCTGTCCTCCTGAGTGATTAGCTGCAAATAACCCACCAGCGCCTGCTCTGAGAGTAGACGCCAGACACACAATGCCAAAGGCAAAAGGGTCGAATAGCTATACTCTAGGTTGCCTCTTTTGGTTTTATTCAGGTATACGTTTGAAGTTGAAGGATTATTGAACTCCTAAAGATTTTTGTTTGCTGAATCATTTAAGGATAATTGCATCGCCTCTCATTTTAAGGCTTCAAACTGTTCAAGTATGTTTGTCAGGGATAATTATAGTGGTAGTTTTTTAAAACTGCACTACAGCTGCCATTTTCTGCTGTTCACTGCATTTATAACTGACCCAGATTTGAGATATTCTTGGCTTTACATCCATCCCTTTAGATACACAGTGAGGACGTACAGTTGGCTATGCAAAAAGATTAAATAACTTTATTGAAAAGGTGGAAATATATACTGTAATCACTTCTTATGCACAGCTTGTTTTAAAATAGTGCTGTTGATTGTTAATGACTGTGAGCTGGATTAATATCTGATCTGTACAGGGAATGAGACTTCCAAACTACTCGGCAGGGATAAACTAGGTACAAGTCATCGTGTTGTTTGAGATTTTTAAAACACCGCTCATGTATGTGCACTAAAAAGGGGAACATACTTTGTGGTGTGCTGATTAAGAGGACCTTTGAAATCTTGATTTGCTGCTGTGAAATGACAAGATGTGTTGTAATATGTGGATTTGAAGTGATTCAGCAATTCTACCCACCAGCATTGTTGTACTTGTTGTGAAAGCACTGCCTTTACTATTTTTGTGGACTGATTAAAGCCAGATTATGTACAACAAAATGTCAGATGGGTGTTCAGTATTATCCTCGATGTTTGAAAGTATGTTATGATGGTTGCAGTTTGGAAATGTGAGCTTATTAGAGCTTCCTTTGGCTGTCACAATGGGTTGCCACAGGAGCCGGAGCTACATATTTGACTTTTACAACAATCAGCCTTTGTGGCACAACCCTCTCAGGGATTTTTGTCTCCTCCCAGTCTCAATCATCATTTACCTGTGGGTGAATTCATCAATCGCCACACTTTGAAGCTAACATTTTAATTTATTATTAATCAAGAAAAATCTGCAAATTATGCATTGAAAATAAGTGTAAATAGATAAATGTAATAGATGTGGGTTATGACTAAAGACCTTATACAAACTGGTTAAAGTTGAAAATTCTGCCCTGTCATTTCCAATGCAAATGTGAACACGGCCTCTGGCCTCTACTGTTTTCAGTATCCTGGCACGCGAAGAAAAACAAGCCGACAAACTAATTTTTACAGATGAACCTTTGTAACTGCAAAAGTTCAAGCTGTAAGATGACAAAACTACCATTTGTGTGTACGCATGGAAAAGGATTAAAACAAAAAGAAGTTCCACTTGTTTATTTCTATTTGAATGAAAGAGGAAACCAAAGTTTGGTAATTCCCTGTGAAAGACTTCGACAAGTTAACCTGTTACATTGTTATTATTCTATAGTATCAAAAATGTACAAGTATCCCAGTTATATGACAATAGAGGTTTTAGTTTTGTTTTTTAAATTAAGTATAAAATATTTGAGAATGATTTCAAACTGAGAACAAATGACACCGTTTTGCATTGGTAGTGCAAGGGGGAAACATTTTAATCACTGATTACTATTGAAAATCACATGTCTATGATCTACAGGATATTGTGTTGTAGAAAATGAAAATATGCAGAGACCACCCAGTCACATCCTCGAAACACACACGTGAGGAAGAAAGGGAGGAGGTAAAACAAACCGAAACCTCTTCGAAGAAGAGCTACAGAAACAATCTGACTACATACATCACCACAGAGCCTACAGCCCCTTTCAGACATGCAATCCCTTTCATTAATTTTGAGGGCACCTGAATGCGTCAGCTGCCCAAGTGTATGTTCGCTTATCCTTAAATGGCAATCTCGTTAGGTCGGACCTGGAAATGTTTACTTCTAACTTTTCAAGACAAATCTGAATGCATGCAGTCAAATTAAGAGAGGTGCATCTGAGTGATTTTGACTGTGCATGTTTCCATTTAAACTTTGCTTTGAAGCTGAACTCATGAGGGAATGCCCTCAACAGCAATACATACAAATCTCTCCAAAATCAGGTTCTAATTTATGATAAAGACATTCCTCTTTCAATAAACAGAAGAGACATCTCTCTTTCTCTGAGCCTGTGTGCAGCTCTCTGAGCAGCACATATACACACAACCTGCTCTTAGTGACTATGACAGAAGAAACTAAAAACAGTGAAAAGAGTCGATCCTGAGAAAACCTGCTGTCACAGAGTCAACAAGGCTTTTCCAGGAAGGGCAAGTACTGCATGCGTACTGCGACTCTCCCAATCACTGTCGTGTGTGTCTAAATAAAACTTTGAGAAAAACATAAACATAAAAATGACCTACATCTGAAGGACAGAAAGCCATTACTTTCACAGATCCCATGTCTGAAAAGGGCTTTGTTCATTAGTGTACAATATGCACACTTGGGGAAAAGTACAAAATTGAAAATGTGTCATTGCTAAGGATTGACGCAAATTTGAAGAATATTGCAAAAACATTTTTTTTTTTAAACTGCTCGTCTTAAGATATAAATAAGTTTCTTGGGTGCAGATCCATGAAATAATATCTCCACAAGAAGAAACTGTTAAGTTGTTCCATCCAGGTAGAGCCAGAGTAGGGCAAGAGGCCTGAGGGGGTCGGGGTTCTCACAAGTTGCTTGTTGAAAACCTCTGTGTATCAAAAAGTTTGTGAAGACGCCTTTTTCCGTTTAAACGTTTTACCCTAGAGGCAACACAAAGGGACTTCTTATGTCACAACAAAGCAGGCCAAGGGATCTTTTGGCTGTCGAAGGAGCGGACATACAGGTCAAATCCTCCAGTGTTTCCTTGTGTTGTCGTTCGTCTGAAGCGCGGCTCATTCACTGGTTATTTTTGGCTTTGGCGTGTGTGAGGATGTGAGACTTCAGGTTGGTGGACTGGGCAAATTTTTTGTTGCAGCCATCAAAGGGGCAAACATACGGACGGTCTCCAGTGTGAATACGCACATGTGTGCGCAAGTTAAAGTCCAGGGAGAACCGCTTGCCACAGCCCTCAAATGTGCACTGGGAAAGAGACAGAGAGAGTGTTAATGCTACTTCATGTCTCAACTTAGCTCACGTATAACTTAGCTCAGTAGCCTTATGATGAAATAGCAAAATTTGCATATAACCACTCTTAAAACCACTCTTTTTATGTCCTACTATTAAATCAAAGTAAATATTTGCAGGCTGTCTGAGAAAGCCAAATAACTGACAGCCTGCCACGTGTGAGACCTCACCTGGAAAGGTTTCTCTCCCGTGTGTACGAGTTGATGCCTCTTCAATTTCGAACTCTCGACAAACGCTTTGCCGCACTCTGCGCAGACGTGCACCCGAGGCCCGTGGGTGTGCAAGTGTTTCCTCATTGCAGAGTTGTCCCTGAACATCTTGGTACATCCCTGACAGGGAAGAGGAAACACAGTTAGTTTAACTTGTTTGCACATAAAGGCATGCCAATGCATAACACACTTGCATATTCTCAAAAGAGGTGTCACAACAAATACACAACAATCAGCAAACTTCTGAGCTGCAACATGCAGAGCACACGTACTTTGTGTGGACAGGCTATCGTCCTGGGCGCGTCGTCTTCTTTTACTTTTCTCGGCTTCATTCTGCAACAGAAATGGAAGTAGCTGCATGTAAACTAGCATTAGAAAAAAAAAAAAAAACCAGAACACAGATAAATAGCATTTATTTGCATACGGTGCTATTGTTTAGCATTTTAACATATGTAAATGCATGCATTTACATATGTTAAAATAGAGTTGCATTTATGCTCAATGTTGCACTTCACACAAAACAAAACTAGAGTGTGCAAAACTGCATCTAATCTATCAGGTCTGCAGAGTTTTCAGCAGTGTTTCTTGTCTGTCTTTCATGGAGCCAATACAGTTTTGTTTTGAAAGCTGCACTGTGTTTCAACATTATCACCACTTACCTTGCAAACTCTGCCAGCTGTTTGGGGTCTGACAGGTCAATGCCTGGGATGCCTCCAGGAGGAAGCTTTTTCCCTGTCATGTATTCCGAATAATCTGGAGGAGAGTTTTCTCCTGTGATTTGCTCCTCGTGGTCTATGTCCTTTTTGTCATCTAAAAGATAGAGGGACAGTTTTTAAAAGAAATCCATAACTACAGCAGTGCATTTTGAGCTCTCTGTGCCCTCACTAATTTCCTACTTAAATATTACGGAAAATCCGGTTGTTGCTAAATAGGTGATTTCTGTTGAGTTGCAAATGGTTTAATCTCAAAAGTACACTATAAACAGTTTTCCAAACAGTATGAATGGTGCATTTGTGTGACAGTCTATTCAACATAAAATGTGAGGAAAAACAGAAAATTGAAAAGATTTTGCGTTAAATACATAACGATTCACTGTAGAAACGCAAGTAAGGTGAGGTTGGCTGCACAAAGTTTACAAAAAAAAATGTTTTCCAAATAAAATTTAAATTAAAACTCGATGTGTTTTTTAATCATCTCAATTTTCATTTTCTCCATGTGTTGAATAGCCAGTTCAAAATCAGTTTCTGTATCAAGCTGATAAAATCACACTTTTTAGGGTTCACGCAAAGAATTAAAAAACATGATACAGTTTCCGAAACAAAATACACAGTTTATTGTATTTTTAAAATCATGTGACTAAAAACGCGTGACTAAAGGGGAAAAACTGTAATGTTTGAGGGGTTCCTGAATGCACCGCCTCCACCGACTTCGCTGAGCTGAACTGAACTGCGCCACAGCGGCCTAGCGGAGCTAGCTGCACTCGCTCCCACTCTCGCCGCCATCTTCGTCGGCCAAATAAACGCCATTTTTTCGGGCCGCCATACTTTCTAGACCGGGGAAATATGGCGGCGCCCATCGACACATAAAACATGGCTTCCCATAAAAACAAAAACATTTCAAAGGGAGTTTAAGTGGCTCGGAGTTGGGAAATGTTTCCTACTTTGGCGGAGGACAAGGCCCCAGCAGGGCCCAGTCACACGACACACATCCTGAGAACAAAGCGAGGCGCCAGCTTGCAGGAATTCACTTAACTTACCCGATGCCCACATAGTGACTGAAAATTCCCCCTCCAACGTCTTTATCTGGACCTGCTTCTGTTCCCATTTTCTGCCCATTTCTCCCCCACTCAGGTAGCTCTTTTTGCCCGATTTCTTTCCGCTTCCAGCCTTCTTCATCCGGCCTGTTGACGAGCTTTTCCCGGCCACAGTAACCAGAGTCTGTTCGATATAGTCCTCCTCCACGGCGGGCACTGGGATAAGAATTTGGTCCTCGAAACCATCATCTGTGTGCAGTTCGGAGTCATCCTCACCCACCACTTCTTCTCTCGTCTGCACCAAAATCACCTCCTGGTGCGGGTGAATCGAGTTCGGATCATCTGTATCGAGAGGCTGTAAGGCGATCATAGGCTGGTGCTCACCGTCGTCTCCAACAACTGTGGTCTCGATTGTCTCTACTTCGATTTCGTGCAATTCAACTATTTCGGCCGGCATTTCTGAGCCATCCGTTTCTATGTACAGGGTGTCCCCCGATGCCATGATAACTTTCGTGTATTGCTTCTTCCTATTGCTATTTATTTTACACTCTAGCCTTCCCTCCTCTCTACTCTCTATCTGCCCCCCCTCTCGCTCTCTCCGACAACAACTCCACAGTCTCACTAGTGTATTCTCGCCGCCACAACGCTCCAGTTCTGAAATCTCGCGAGATTCAAGGAAAAAGTGCCCTGACAGATAGATTATCTTTAGTTTACAGATTATTACACACACATTTTTATGAAATAAATATAAATGTGCATAATATTATGTATGTTTTAACGTAAATACACATCTTCTATGAATGTCTGACGACACAAACTAAACACTGTATCTTTATTTGTAACATACACATCATTATATACATTATGGGTTCACAGTTTGTGGGTTTTTTTTTTATCATATAGTAAAATGCGTTTTTTGATGATCCAGTTTATAAATTAAATAAAGGGGACAAAGTTATTGTTTTTCTTATGAAACTTAGAAATATTCAATTTACAAATACATCAAACAAAAAAGCAGCAAATAACTGAAAAGCGTGATAGCTTGCTATTTTTTCCATGCCAGATAATTTGTGTAGTGGAAACAAATGAGTTGGAAATGTAACAAAAGAAGCACATAAACACTGATATCCAACCTTAAAGCAAAAATTCTGACCTTGACAGTTACAATATGTAACTGTGTGTAAGCTGTGTGTGTTTTCCAGTTAAATTCTTCACTCATTCTTTGAGAGTATATGCCTACTGTAGTACCATTACAGTCCCACCTCCCCTTAATACAACATATTAAAAAAGGTTTCTAGTCTCCACGACAGAAAACACTCGCTGCGGGGTTGCATACATTTCAGCAGGTGCACACGCAGGTTTGCCCCTGCGTCAACTTTCGGAGGAGGGGCGTGAGACCACACCCTAAACCTTCTGTCTGCAACCTGTCAAGGTGGGTGTGTCCCGATACTTCGAAGGTTTGATGACACGGAGCCGGATGCCTCACACGCAGAGTAGATAGCCATGGGGAAGACAGGTGGAAGAGGCAACTTTGAATGGGTCTACACTGACCAGCCGCACACTTCAAGAAGAAAGGAAATTCTGGGTAAGAAATGACAGAAGATTTTTTTTTAAAAAAACAACCCAAAAAAAGTCCAGATTGTTTTTTAAAGAAATTGCGCTTTACAAGTCAACGTGCTAACAGTTGAGGTCAGAGTTTTTTTCTCTGACTATACTTATAAAACTGTAGCCGGTTAAACCTGTTTACAAGCAGTTGCTTAACGAGCTATCAGCTCACAGTGGATGCAGTGAAAACGTAGAAACGAACATGCCGCTCATGATAAACACGTAGTTTTATTACTTGTACTTGAAGTTACGCATACTTGTACTGTTTTAGGTGCGACGAGATCGATTTACTTATTACTTTAAAACCGTGTATTTATTGGCGAAGGTATAGCGTGTACCTGGAGTGTACTCCAGTTAAAATCAATGCAAACGAACAATTAAATAAATAAGAGTACAGCGTGCTGTTAGTGGAATTTCAAATCTGATGTTGCAGTCTTCATGTTTACTTTTGATTGCGGTTTTAAAACTAAAGTCAGTTATTTCTTAAAAGGAAACACGGGGTATAAACGAGGATTAGCATGTTTCAAGCTCGTGATAGTGACACATTTAATTCACTTCAACATTTCTTTTTTCCGAATCCCCCTAACTTGTGAAATAACAGGAATGTAGTGACAGTTCACATTTCCAAATCATGACTGTCACACTCTGAATGCTAATCCTTAAATGATAAGAAAGGTTTTACAGGTTCCTGGGAAATCCTTTAATCATGACACGAATGAGCCAACAGAATGTATCCAAACTGTTTGGAGTTTCCATTTTTTTCTTTTTATTTTTCCCTTGCCTATAAAATATGTATCACAAACTAATAGGTTATCTGATCCGTCATTTGATCCATTTTAAAAGCTCTGCTGCTGAAGTGTATTTAATTCTGGCTTTACCCAGTATTTGTATGCTTACTTGGGTGTGAAAGACACACCTAGTAGGTGGTGGGTTTCTTGACACTACAAACTCCTAAATTATTAAACTGTTTATTGTCCTCTGCTCTGAGGGGACAAGGATGTGGTGGAGAGATGTGTTAGAGGTAATTGTGCTTCAGATCCTTTTACTTTACCATTTGATGGAAGTGGCACCTTTTGATAGAAAAACAAACAGTTTAATAAATTAAATGGCTTTTTTTTCACATCTGCAGACTGAAGGTTCAGGCGGGACTCACAGGCCATAAACTTAACATTATACTGCACATTCAAAGGACAGCAGTACCTGCCATTACAGATGCTTATGAGACCACACATGTGATCAACCACCACATGTTGATAGAATAATGTGTGAATTAATTTTGGCCTTGACCTTTCTAGTTGAAACCTGAGGCTGATACCCTATGCTGGAAAATTATCTAACAGTAAGGCAAATGAAAGGCCTTTCTTGTTTGACACGATGAAGTCAAAATTCTCTAATGGCTTTACAACATGTGTTCTGCATGGACACATTAAGAAGTTATTACTGGAGTTTTATGATGCCTGGTCATTGATTTAACTTCATACCCTGGAGGCAGGCTGTGACAGCATCTGAAAATTTATGGTCCATTATCGGCTTTAATTAGGAAAAAGGGAAGGACGCTCTGGAGGTGAGCTCACATTGAGCCACAGATTTGAAAGCAATACTAATGCTGATGTAATGCTTGTATGTTGATGAATGATTGTTTCACAATGGGAGACTGCAGGGAAGCAACAGGGAATTCTTGTTGGGTAAACATTCATAGAATAAAGGGGATTTGGTCCGTAGAGGAGACTATCAAAATATGAAACGGTCACTGGGACCCAGCCCCAGTATCCTTAATCTATTAGTCACCAAGGTAAGAAAGTTTTGCATAGAGACATTACACAACCTGAAACTGAGGAAGTATGTCAGATTTGCATGCGACATCCCGCGATGGTGTGTGGCTAACTTTGATGTAATGCATATGCTCTGTATGGTGTGATTGTAAAGTCTTAGTAGCCGAATCACTTGGCACAAAGCTTTTTCACTTACCTGCCCAAATTTCTTTGCTGTTCCCATAAGGTGGGGCCAGTGCAACAAATCAGAACCTGTATGACCTAATTATTATTATTTTTTTAATTCTAAAAGTCTTTTTTTTTTTTTTAAAAAAAGAATGATTTTTCAAATGCTCTTTTGTTTCTCCCTGAGTTTAATTTCCCGCAGCAAAACAACACCTCTGCCAATTAAAGCTTAGTTTTATCAGCATGGTTTTCCCAAGAGAAGGGTAGCTACCTCACAGCTTGTTTGCTGAGAGCAACCTTAGGAAAATTACTGTGAAACATATGCTGTGCAAGTCACTGTTTCAGAAAAAAAAATTAATTCATTTCTTTTATCCTCATTTTCTTCACTGCTTCCTTTAATCTATTATTCCCTTTCCTCACATGTCCTCTGCCACTCCTGCTATTCTTTCTTTCTTTTTCAACAATCGCATTACTCCTGCCTTTGCTCTTTTCCATCCCTCTTTTTTTCTTGCTTCTCTCCTCAGCCAAATATCCACAGATCAAGTCTCTGATGGGTCCAGACCCCCAGTTGAAGTGGGTGGTATCGGGCATGGTCCTAACCCAATTCCTGGCCTGCTTCCTGGTCCACGACCTCTCCTGGAAATGGATCTTCTTCTGGGCCTATGCATTTGGAGGCTGTATTAATCACTCCCTGACTCTGGCTATCCACGACATCTCCCACAACGTGGCTTTTGGTAACAAGCTGGCGAAGTGGAACCGCTGGTTTGCCATGTGGGCCAACCTACCCATCGGGCTGCCCTACTCTGCCGCCTTCAAAAAGTACCACATCGACCACCACCGGTATCTTGGAGGGGACCAGCTTGATGTTGACATACCTACAGACTTTGAGGGATGGTTCTTCTGCACCCCAGCCAGGAAGATCCTCTGGCTCTTCCTCCAGCCATTATTCTACGCCCTGCGCCCATTAGTGGTCAACCCAAAGCCAGTGGGTCGGCTTGAGATCCAGAATGCAATGGTTCAGCTTGTAGTAGACCTAATTATCTACTATTTATGGGGGGTGAAGCCCATCGTTTACCTCATTGCAGGATCTATCTTGGGTATGGGACTGCATCCGATCTCTGGACATTTCATAGCTGAGCACTACATGTTCCTTAAAGGACACGAGACATATTCCTACTATGGAGCGTTGAATTTGATTACCTTCAATGTTGGGTATCACATGGAGCACCATGACTTTCCCAGCATACCCGGCAGTAAACTACCTCAGGTGAGAACATATTACTGTTATAAATAGATTTGTAACAGTATAACTTATAACTTTGGACTTGAATGTACTGAGCGTAGAAAAATGAGCACAGTTATATCACTGAGTACTGTGGACAGATGATATGGGCCTCTCCTGACTTTTAGAACCTAAATACAACAGACACTGGGAAATGCCAAAAATCTAATTTCTTTTTCCCATTAACTGCAAGTATTTATGAGCTTAATGGGCAGGTTTTGTAAATGATTAACTGCCGCCTCTATCAGGACAGAGTGTTGGCACTTAATACAAGTTAACTGCCTTTAGGTTTGTTGACCACGAGTTTAAAGAACTCTTAAAAATCTATTTTGTTTAGTTACATTTTAACCCCCGTTCACGGCCCCCTTTTCATTGTCTAGTAAAACATTTCAGTCAGGATATGTCGAGCTGCATTCACCCCGACGTAATGTTTTGTGTAATATCATACAATATGCTGTTCTGTTTGCACAAATCAGCATTTGTTCTAGTCAAATACAGTCATGTCGAATTAGGTCGAATAAATAAAAGCCCTCAAATACTAAACACGTTAACTCTGCACTTCAGATGCAGGCTTTATACTCACCATTTGCAATATTTACTCTTTCTACACCCCCTTCTTTCGCACTGATATTTCTTCTCTTTCATTTTTAACTTCTTTTTTTTTAAACTGGCAGGTCAAGGAAATCGCAGCCGAGTATTACGACTCCCTGCCTCAACACACTTCCTGGAGCCGTGTATTGTGGGACTTTGTGTTTGACGACAGCATCGGGCCCTATTCCAGAATCAAACGGGAGTACAAGCTGAGCAAACAGGAATAAATTTCCGATTGATTGATTGATCTGCTAAGCAAGAATGTGAATTGTAGTTGTCAGACGTCGGCTAACCACAACAGAAAGTTGGCATGCTCTCTAGTTTTGTTGCATAGTGTGGATGTTACCATACGTAAGCCCAATAACATGTTTGACATTGTTATCTAATCAGTGCTGCACTCGTGTTACTATAAGGCAATGTGCACATTTCAGCTGCATATTTTACACAAATGAGATTTCACCTCATATAACTGGATGTTATTTATTCATGCTTGTATTCCTGCTATAAAAAGACAGCCAGTGTCATTGTGCAATGTGGAAATCTACTTGTACCCAGAAAGCACAAAGAAGAATTGCGGAAAAAAAGAAGGTAAAATTTTTCTTATCTGTGACTGAAGGCGATATAAAGCCATAACTTCGGGATAAAGGTCACATACATTCTCATGTGGTTTTACGGAGATGTCACTACCCCATGCCGTTTAGTTTTCCTGATTGTAAGCATTCGTCAAGCCTTGTGAGAGTTTATGCAGAAGCACAATCGCTTAGATTAGCAGTTGCACATCCGTCATGCAGAACAATGCTGAAGTGGAAAATAAGCATTGAAACTTACCTTCCAGTAAGAGGAGCCTTTTCTTCTGTGATGCCTCGTTCTGCTTGGTTGCAGCTGCATCGCCGTACAAGGATTGTATCTCAGAGTGTTAGGCTTGTTAAATGACCACACTGGTGTTTCTTCAGGTTGGACACATGTTCATGAAGTATTCATTTACATCGGTGTTGCTAAGGAGCCTCTTATGACCACTCTTTGATCATACAGTTTTTCTGTTTTTGGATTTAGTGTTTGCCATTTTAAATTAGTGACACACTAACCCGTATAAAGAATAAAATACCAGCGTGTGAAATGACAAGAAGCACAGTGGTGAAAAAGAAAGCATCTACAAGAATCACAAGCCACCACAAACGAAATTGTAAATAAATTACAAGCATGGCTACTGTTTTTATGGAGGGTTTGTGTTGTCTTGTCCACCCACTGACTGTTCAACCTAATGTATATTCAGTCTTAAGCATTATCTTGTTTATAAAAGTTCTATTTAAAAAACTGCACTACATAAAAAGTCTTTATAAGGAGAAACTCTGCATTCCTGAGTGTGTTAATGCTTTTGTCACTGTGGTATCCGAAGAAAAATATGCCTTCAAGGTTAAGACAAACTCGAAGATAGTGACACACACACACACACACACAGTGAGCAGGATACTGTGTAGCTGACAATTTTTTTTTTTTTTTTTTTTTTTGAATGAATGAATTTACTTCCAGCTTTTTAAATGAGAACGTAGTTGAGAGCGGACAGAGTGAACAGAATGCAACAACTGATATTCATCCAAAGCCTTCCTGCAAATACACATTTAGCTACCATCACAAAGGCCTACTTTTCATCTCTTGCACTTAGCTAGGTTTGCATATTGCCAGAGCAACCAATCCTCTTCACTTTTTTTTTTCTCCCCACATTGCTACCATCATCAAGGTTAACATCTCGTAGAAAGGGAACGTTCATAGAAACAAACCACTATAGTAAATGTACCACCGTTTATATAGATTTTTGCATGTGTGTGTCTTTTTTTTCTTTTGTTCTTTGTCCCCAAACCAAATAAACTTATTCATAGAGATGGGGTATTCATGCATACTTGGTGGGGGTGGGGTTCACAAAGCATAGGGTGACTAATATATATAATACTACATTTTTTTTTTTTATACCTAGGTAAAACCAGGTGGCACATTTAACGTTATCGGCCTGTTTTTTGTGAATGATCCCCGAGTTTCAGTGATCTCGCACATCCGAACAGTTACAGAGAAACCTCGGTCACACTGGAGTTGCAGAGCAGACTTTTTGTGTGTTATCTGATTCATTGCTAAAAACAAAAAAAAATTGTTATGCCTTTAAATATGGTGGAAATTAAGGTAATTCAAGTGGTTTAAGCTATTTTTTTCTTAAAGGTTAGATACACAACGCCAGTATGAGCAAGGTCGTAAAAAGTCTTTGTTTTTCTTTCTTTTTTTTTTTTTTTTTAAATATGCCAGTTGAGGGCAGGTGGGTATGTGGAGCCACTCTGCCCATATTGTGCTTGTTATCGTCAACGAGTTAGGGATAAACTAAACAAAAACAATAGAAAATATAAAAGGCTGACGTAGGGTGTGCAAGATTCCTTTCTCCCTCTAGAATATCAATAAAATACTCATTGTCATCAACAGCATCATCATCATTATCACCACATTTTTTTTAAATAATAAAACAGTAAAAACTTAGAAAACAAAAATATTTTCTTCTTAAGACTTGGACTGAACGGCAAACAAAGAGTTGCAACACTGGGCTGACTGAGTCTAGGTGCACAGAGAGGACCACAACACCAAAACTCAGCACGAACGTCCTTCTTTTCCTCACTTCTTCTTTTAGTCCATCTGTCAACCTCTGTTTGAGTTCAACCTGTACGTCAGTCTTCCTTTAATCCATCCCCACATTTCTTCTGCTCGTCCCTCTCGTTAATCCACGCTCTCTTGTCTCTGTTTCTTCTTTTTATTGTTGCTGTCCAGCAGACTTAAATGTTGCCACAACGTCTCTGCAACTCGAACGATGGCGTCTATGAGGTCACAGAAACATTGAGAGAACATTCCCTGGTCCTCGCGTCTGTGCATCTGCGTGTCCGTCCTCCTCCAGCTCCTCCGTCGCTCTCCTCCTCCTGCTCCTCCTCTTCCATCTGTACGCTCGGATGAGATTAGGATGTACTGATTCTGCCGATTTCTTGTCTGATGGCTGCGAGAAAATAAAAAAGCCCATTTAAGAAAAAAAAGGCTACACTGCTGTTTAACTTTACAAGGACTGCTCCTGCTTACCGTTAATGATCTCGTCTTTCACTTTATGCAACTCGCGCACGACTTCGTCCAAAATCTCCTGCGGGGCAGTAAACGAGCTCGTGAGTCTCATTTCAGTTTCGCAGGGTGAACCCGTAATGTGCTTTATGCTACATGGGAAGTTAAACCAACCTGTTTCATCCTGTCAAACTCTGTGTCTGCTTCACTAGTGCTGCCGATGGGCCTCACTCTGAAAGGCAAATGGGTGAAGTGACTAAAAACACAGTGGACAGTGAAGTAGAACAGGCTACATATTTTTATCATTTGCATTGATAAAAGTGAATTTTCAACACTTCACTGTTGTTCCAGTGAAACAGATTTATGCCTAAATCCCTGTGGGTAATGCTAGAGGTTTGGTATCTATTTCATATTCAGAACATTGCTCCTCCTGCTCCTCCTCTTATCTACAGACCTGGACACCAGTGAGGACTTTTCTGCAGAGTTGGATCGCTCCCATGGCTTCTTCACAGCATCTTGCAGAGTAAAATACTTACAATCAGATAACGCGGCTACGCCACGGACTAAAATATACTGAAATATGTGCAGATAAAGCCGATAAAGCATCAGTGTTTATACCTGTTGAGTTCTGCTGACCTGATCCCCGACCACCTGAGTCATCCTTCAAGGAGAGACACATATTGATTATCAGACATTGAGTATTGTTAATAACCGTAAGTAATTTCATACATCTCTGAAATATTTAAAAAACATCCTTAAAACAATGCACATTTCGGAAAATATCCTAGTCACGCTTCTAGAGCTTTATTTAAACACTGATACCAATCATGCCAGCAACAAATGGCAACATAGCAAAATGCCAAAATGTCATGGTCCTGGGCCATGTTGGCCCAGCATTCTTAGTTTTCTTGTATTTTTGTATTTTGTTCCGTATGCCGTGGTTCCTAGGTTCTGTTAAAGATGTTCCTTATTTGATTACCCCCTGTGTGCCCCTCTGTGTATCTGTGAGCCCTTGTTTCCCCTCCTTGTGTTTCATTCAATGTTTTCCCCAGCCCGTTATGTCTGTGCTCTCTCTCCTCCTGTCTGAGCCTCTGTGTACTTCCTGTTTTACTTTGACAGTCTCTCGTCAGTATGCGTCATGTTGTGTTCACTCCTGCCCTGTCTCGTTACGATTATCTGTGTCAGCTGTGTTCCCCGTGTGCTCCCACTTCCCTCGTTAACCCTCTGTGTATTTATGTGCATGTCTCCCTCAGTTCAGTGTCGCGTCGTCAATGTCTCCTCCCTGAACCTGTGTGTCTTTCTGTGTTCCCTCGGCCTTCTGTTAGTATTCCCGGTTTAGTTCTGTTTCGTTGTAAGGCCTGCAATAAAGCAGTGATTTTGAGTTCAGTTCCTGTCTCCGTGAGTTTTGCGTTTGGGTCCTCATCTGCCTCCACACAGCTAGTTCATGACACAAAAACTACAATTCCTGGACTGGTCGTTTGAGACCAGTGCTAACACTTAGTCAGTCCCATGTTAAAATGCTCAGATTTAGACCTTTAGAAGTCGTGTTTACACCCTGTTCTCCACAGCTTATTTATCCCTTTAGTGTGTGGGGGATGAGTTTCTTTCATAACTCATCAGCTGAACTGGATTGCGCCTATAAGTCATGCGTTACTAAGGGCATGAAAGTGCTGACTGACAAGTGACAAGTGTTGGGGCTTTTTAGTGTAAATGATCTAATCATCAGATAAGACAGTGTTGAAGTTTTGGTGAGTGAATTTTTGCTATTCTATTTATATGCTACTTAGCTCCAAGCACTGAGAAGCCATCCATGTCCATTTGATGCACAGATAAACTTTATGCATGCAATTTCCCAGTTTGACTCCAATCTTTGATCCAAATATGATAACTTCTGGCTCCAAAAAAAAAAAAAGCAACAACAATTACAGTGCTAAAAATATAAGTCCAGGTAACTGTGGCGAGGTCAATGTTTTATATCAGGTCTGTAATCTCTATGCTAAACATAAGATCTGTCAATAACCTGTTAGTTTAGCTGTTATCATCTGTTTTTCAAAGGTTGGATATCTCTCTAGGCTTGAGTCTCCCATTTAAAAGAATGAAATGAAACTGGTATCTTTTCTACCAGCTCTCGATGATAAAGAAAATAAGGGAAATTCCCAAAAATGTTGAGCTATATCTTTAAGCACAAAACTTACTTCATCAGGTTTCTCAGAAGCTTTTCGTCTAAAAGAGAAAAGGGAATGAGGAAACTGTGTAAAAAGAGTGAGCTTTCAGTGAGAATTCAGAAACTAGTATGAATAGATTGTGACACGGATATGATACGAACCCAGAAACATTTTTTCGATAGATATTTACTGTAAGGAAAACAAAAAGGCTAACGGAATAGGTTTCTGTGTCACTGCATGATCTGACAGGTGAAGGGGCAAAAAGTTTGTGTGTGTTTAGAAAGCTGTTTTACCTCCGTGCTAGTAAGGCATTCATCTCCTGCATCAGTCCCTCCCCTCCGCCACCACTGCCACCGCTAGATCGGTTGGAATCACTTTTGCCACTAGAACCAGGAGGGCTGCTCTCATCCTAAACACAGACACATTACAAAACAGGTTTCATTTTTTTCTCCCGTGGGGGCAGGTGGAACCTGTCTGCCTAAAATATGCTAATAACATTCCCTTGCTTTAGTCTGAACCTCCTCAGACTAAAGCAGGGAGGCTCACCCTATTCACTTTACGTAGCTTGGCTCCAGCCAGCGCCGCAGCCAGTCCTGAGGGTTGGTGTTGGACCCCAGGTGGGCCACCAGGAGGCCCTCCACCAGCAGGTAATGGAGGGGGCATGGGTGGCGGCACGGCCATTGGGGGTGGTGGACCAGGTGGTGGTGGTGGGGCTGGAGGACCAGCCATAGGTGCTGGAGCTGCGGCTGAAGGAGGTGCAATAGAAAGCAGAGATGGGTTACGTGCAGAGATGAGAACACTTGGGAGGAGTAAGATTCAATCCTGATTAAAGGTTGGGGGGCCTGATATATATCTATATCTATATATATATAGATATAGATATATATATATTTTTTTATTTTGTGGGAAGGTTATGTGAAAGCCAGCTGATGATAGAGGTATGCTTTAAATTTTCCTACAGGCTTTGAATAATTCCAGGACCAGGAATAAAACCAAAGATCTGACAGTGCTTCAAATGTATTTTGTTTGATAACGGCAGATAGTCAAGTCAGGCAAAGTGAAAAACCTGCACAGCAGGAACGACTTCAGGTCCACTGACTTGTCAATACAATCCTGAATTCCTGTGTTTCTTCAATTTTAGGGTTGTGCGCTGTAACTGTGTGAAGCATGATTTGCTGGGAATCTTGAAGAAATTGTCAGCAGCAAAGGCCTATTGTTCTGCTGCATTGACGGAAATATATATATTTATAAAAAGAGGCGCGTAAATGTTTGTCTTAAAGGCTCTGCACACCTACACAGGTATATTACAGTTCTGGTTGATTATATACCTGGTGAGACGGAAGTTGGTTGAAGTTCTCCTGGGAATTACACATTACACTGTCATAAAACCAATAGCACTAATAACACATGACTCATTGTGAGCAGCACTGTGCAAAGGTTTTAGGCAGTTTAGACTTATATCAATCATAAGATACCAACAGGGAATTTGTTCGGTTAGAATGACATCAATCCTAAACGTACTGTGGAGCGGATCTCTGTCAGTCGGGAATAAAGAGGCTGAAGCAACCGAGAGAGCTTATAATGGCAGAAGGAGTGCGGAGAGTTATGCAAGATTTGAAAACATTCCTGCCAAGCACAGTGAAAATGTGTGAGAGTGCGAAAGGAGAACTTGGTTATTTTAAAGGCAGAAGGTGACGTTTTGTTTTGTTTTCTAATAGGATGAATCCGTGTCATATTAAAATATCTTCTCTTTACTTTTAGTGCCTAAAACGGCTGGACAGTACTGCACGTCTCGCCCTGTAAGTGGGACAGCTTTACACAGATTAAACCGACTACGTTCACACCCTAGCAATCCTGAGAAGTAGTCTGATGACACCCTGTGAGAAAACTGTGGGTGGACCTCTGGGTGTGTTTGGGCTTTAACTGCTGATACCACACATATATTTTTCATGTTCTTGTCTAACAGTGCAGGTGTGGTGCATTTAACAACCTATTCTACACACACACATACACATACACTATTTACACACACTATGTAAACATGTCCCTCTGCTGAGGGACTACCTCCTCCGCTCTCCTCCTCATACTTACTGCTGCTGGTCATGGGGGTTGGCTGGGGGACAGGGGAGGGGGTCTTCTTGGGCGAGCCCCCGTCAGACATGGCAGTGTAAGAGGGGGGCGAGGAGGAGGAGGAGGAAGAGGTGGTGGTGGTGGTAGGGGGCTGGGCCTGCTGGTGGTACACCTGCTGCTGCTGTTGCTGTTGTTGTTGTTGTTGCTGCTGCTGTGGGTGGAAAGTGGATGGGTACTGGGGCTGGTGGCTGGGGGGAGGGCCTGGGGGTGTCTGACTTGTGAGAGGGGGCAGTGGGATGGCCTCGCAGTACTGTGGTGTGAGTGGCAGGTGCTGAGAATGAGGGGAGTAGGAATCGTCTGGCTGGCCGTTGGAGTGAGGGTGTGGGTGGTGCTGAGGGTATTGGTGAGGGGCTGTAACGGTATTGGGATCGAGAGGTGGGGGCTTCATCCTAGTGCTTACAGGTGGGAGGGGGTGAGCCACCGGGAGGACCGGCTGCGGGGGCAAACCCTGCTTCACCGGCATGGCCATCATTACTGGGGGGGACGAGGACTGGGGAAACTGGGCGTACATTTGCTGCAAGTGTGAAGCAGACCAGGTGCCATGTTTAGGGGGCAGCATGGTGTCTTGTTGCTGTTGTTGCTGTTGAAGGTGAAGGTGGCGGGCTGCGGTGGGTGGAGATAGGGGGATCTGACGGACCTGTCGGCCCTGGGTGGTCACTCCTGCCTGGACTGGGGAAAAGGCTGATGCGAGCGAGGTGGAGAGCTGGGAGGAGAGCTGGGCCTTGTCCCTAGCGGCCCCCGCCTCCTTCTCCTGAGAGGGAGACATGGAGGCGGAGGTGGGAGGAGAGGAGGATGCCACGCGGACGTAGGAGGGTGGCAGTGTGCTAGCTCTGTAATGTCTGTACTCGGGAGGAGTGTCTGGGTGGATGGGAGGGGTGGACACTTTATATTGGAGAGTGGAAACGACTGTGACGGGCAGAGAGAGAAAGACAGAGAGAGGAGAGAGAGAGAGAGGAGGAGGAAGAGGAGGAGATGCAGACGAAGGAGGGCAACAAACAAAGGAAAACAGAAAAGAGATAAACGTGAGAAGAATGAAAAGCAACCAACTGAGCAACCAAGCAAGTAATGATGAGAAAATCAGGAGCAGTCCAAAAAACAGAAGCCAATAGCAAATAAGAAAGAATCAAAATATTGTAAAAAGAACAAGCAGCAGAATGCAACATGACTGAGCCATGATCGGAAAGCATATGGCATTTCCCCCCCCAACAGTAGCTGGAAGAAAGAGATGGCAGTAGAGCATGTTGCAGGGACAGGGGAGCACTGATATTGCCGGTGGCGGCAGGGACAAAAGGAGGATGTTTAAGTCTGTATGGGTATTTAACAGGCAGACTTGAACATTTATATGTGTGCATGGGTTAAAAAAAGCATAAGGGCATACAGACTGGGGAGTTGTGGTTGAAACTAAGGGGGGAAACACTAACACAAACCACACTGGGGAACCCTATTTACCTCTAGGACCTGCTAGCATGGAATCTCTGCTATGTATTAATGATGAAATCACTTGTTTGCTCTGGGAAAGTAAAGTGTGCTTTGCCTGACTAAATGGCGATAACGTCCATCATGTAATGGAAAAAAACAAAAAAACAAAAACGCAAAAAGCGGGGCAAACAGTTTGTTTACTGACAGCCAGAGTAGACTTTTTTTGTCTAAAATGTTTGTGTAGCTAGGTGAATACAAACCCTTCCATTCATTTTGGTCTCTAGAGCTTCCTGTTTGTGTGTGAGTGTGAGCGCGAGTGTCAGAAAGAGTGCATGTTTATATATGAGGGTGTGTTTGTCTAAACCTCACCTGATCCTGACGTCCGTCGCTCCCTCTCCTTGTGCATCTGATGTTGCTCCATCATCCTATTAAGTGCAAGGATTTCACGGCTCTTTAAAGCTGCAGTTTGTGGCGATAAATCAGCCTAATGTGTAGCTTTGACTGTGTCTCTGTTAAAAACACTACTGATCGTTTTAAAGGGGACCTGTTATGCTAATTTCAAATCACAGATGGTATAACAAGCAGACGCATCTACCGTGACATCATCCAATCATTTCTAAAGGTCTCATTGTAAACAGTTGGCTCATTGGCTAACCAGTTGTTAATAAGATAATCCTCCGTTTTGAAACCTATCATGACAAAGATTTAGAAAACAAATTTCAGTTTTTATTCAATATGACCCACAATGAGTGACTAAGCCCATAAACTCAACAGGAAAGTGTTTACTGAGGTCAAGTCAGAAAACTATTCTCCCATAGACTTCTAGTGGAGCGCAAATCTTCTTGCAACCACAGCTATCGCCATCTGGTGGCCTTCCGTTAGAATGCAGGTTTAAGACACTTCCACATTGATTTTATTTTCTTGAACTGGAAGCTACCTCCATTTATATTCTTACACTCTGCTATAGAAACTCGTCATGATTCAAAATGATCCATTGTTCGTCCTAGACTAGGCGTTTATCAACCCCTATCCATTTTCTACATTTTATCTGTGGCCAGGATGCGGGGCAGCAGCCTAAATAGAAGAGCCCAGACCTCCGTCTAGCCCAGCCAGTGCTACCAGCGTATCCGTGGCAACACAGAGGGGTTCCCAGGCCAGCTAAGAAACATAATCACTCCACCGTGTCCTGAGTCTATCCCAGGTCCTTCTTCTTGTTAGGACATGGCCAGAACACCTTGCCCAGCAGGTGCCCAGAAGGCACCCTAACCTAGCTTTAGCTCCCATCCCTCATCCTTGAAACCAACTTTCTCCTGATTGGTTAACCCTCGCAAACAGGAGGTTGTAAAATACGATGGATCGCTTCTGTATTTACAGCCAATGCCTGACATGTTTGCTGTTAGTGACATCATTCAGATCAAAGAGTGTCTACAGGACTCTAAAGCCTCGCAGGCCCAAAGGGATTACCTGTGCATGCTGACTGGACTATTTGAATCATTGGCTCAAAAATGAGCATGCACCACTGTAACGGTATAAAAATATGACAGAAAATAAGAAAAAGCATAATAGGTCCCATTTAATACTTACACATTTAACATTAACTAGCGAGTTTGGATCTACAGACAAGCTTACTGTTTTGTAAAGTCTTCCACCTGCACTAGCTTTACATGTTTTACGCTATTTCTGCTCGTGCTCTCATTGTAAATGTTTACCTCCTCTGTGCTTCGTTTTCGTCTGAGGAGGGCCCATTTTGGCGCTGCACGACTGGGCCTGAAAGACACAAAATAAGAGGAAAAAAAAGCAATTAAACCACAGAAATAATCAGCTTCTATGCGTGTACACGTAATCCCTTATTACTGTTTTATTCATCTCCAACACTTTCCCCTTTGTGCTGAATATCACCCCTTATAGCACCACATACCAAACACTCGTTTGTGACCACACCGACAGAAAAAAAAGCACAGACAGCTTCAAAAATGTTCAACATTTCTGAGTTCAACAGGGAGTTTTTTTCATATTGAGACAAACCACATAAAAAAGGACTCAAATGACAGAAAACAGTTAAGTGGTGTGCTCAGGGAGAGAAGCTGAATAAACAGATAGCAACAGCATCATGTGAGGCACTGCCCTGGAAGCCTGCAAGCTGTTTATAATTGCTGAACAAGTTGCCAGCCACAGAAATTTCAACTGTGAAACACGAAAAGAACTGAAACAAGTGGAACAAACAGAAACCCGACAGAAAAATCTAAAAATACTGCATATAGTACAAAACAGCAAAATTCATTTAGTAAAATACATCTAATCTCTCTTGTTAGTAGCTGGTTTTGGATAATCAACATCAGCCACATGATCATCTCAGTTTAGCACTTTTGCTTGTTGACCAACTACAGACAGAGCGAAGGAGTCAGCACCTCATTCTGGAGCAGCTATTAACGGGGGGAGCGCTTATCACATATCACCAGAATACCAGTCATTAAACTTCAACGCCCACCGTGACATCAAGATCACCGACGGGTGATATTTCCGTTCGCTGCGTCTGGAGGATGTGGGGCAGCAGGCGGGGTGATGGGGGCAGTCAACACTGGGCACAGTCGCAGCTTGAGACGCTCAGTCTGGATCATTTCCCCCACGCCGTTACATCAGCAGCAGCAGCCTGAACCATTATTACGAGGCAGGATGGAGCCATGTTTTCATGTTGTTTACTCAAATTCTGACTCAAATCCTCCAACAGATATCAAGACTCAACAGTTTTCCTTCTGTTGTGCAGTGGAAAACACGTACAAACTGTAGCCTCACTTTTCTGCTCTTAGCTGATGGGAGTGGGCTGCTGTAGCCTGTCTGCTTCGAGGTGTTGTGCATTCAGAATCTTCTGCATACTTTGGTTGTAACAAGTGGTTATTTGAGTTACTGTCGCCTTCTTAACAGGTCAAAGCAGTCTAGCCATTTTCCTCTGACCTCTGGCAACAACACTGCTGCTCACTCAATATTTTCTCTTTTCAACATCCTTCTCCTGCATGACATAATGCTGACTAAATTTCTGCTTTAACGAGCCGCTGAACAGGTGTACCTGTCGAACCGGTACAGTGAGAATACTCAGGCGTAATGCCGAGAAAGAAATTTAAATCCAGGGCTCACTTGTCAGTTACCACAAGCTAAAATTCATGCTGACAAATTGAAAACGGTTTGGTTTTCGATTCTTTTAACGGCTCTTTAGCTTCAACCATGCGCACAGAAGACAGAAGCGACAGAAGACTTGAACGTGTCTTTGACGCTCCCGTAAATTCAGCTCGTTATCTCTTGGTAATTATTAACTTTCCTTCATGCACATGCTAACATCTACAGCATGTATTACTTTTAAAGTGATACTTCAGGGACTCAATCGTGAAACACGAGCCAATTAACACAATATCAAGACTTCACAACCCTTCAACAAATAGTAACGTCGCAGATGTTAACGAGACACTCGTCAGCCTGCGCTGTGCTGTTTGTGTGTCCATGAATATGTATAAATGTGGGTTTGTTTTGTATTTCTGCTGTTGACACGAAGCATCGTATATGCTTCTTCCTGTTGTCATGGTGAGGGCAAAGGAAGAACATGGAGCCCCGGGGGAGGAGGGGACCTGATCATGCTTGTAGACATTTTACTGGAGCTAAGGAGCTCACTGACTGTGTGTACATTAGATGTGATGATAAAAACAAAGAAGCAGCTCTTCTTCCCCCTCCCTTCCATTAACACACACACACACACACACACACACACACACACACACACACACACACACACACATACAGAGATAACACATTACAAACAACAGCTACCATAGACGTAGGCACGAGGTGACAAAAACAGACAAATGGATACACAATGCTTTCTATCACCATCACAAATAAATTACTTAAAGTATTATGTAAATATGATTCTGATTTGTACTTTCCACTAAGCTGTCAGTTTAGATAACCTGCCTCATTTACTCAAGTAGGAACTACCATGAATTCATCACAGAGTGTATTAAGATTCTGCTTCTCCTTTCCCGATGTGTGCAACAACTCAGGTAGACTTCATAGCCTCATTATGGCTGACAGTGCAAATGTATGATACTTTTTACTGCTTGTAATCACAGACTGTGAGTGTCTGGACAGATCGTCAGCAGTCTGGCCGGTAAGCTACAACCATCACTACAACCAGTGATGTAAAATAGCTCCTTAAATGCATTGCTCAGTAAAAAAGGTTAAGAGAACACTTGATTATCACAATATGACAGAAGGTCAGTCAAAGCAGTATGCTTGGTTAGCAAACACTAACCATTGTGAATTCATTCACCTGCTTTTGGTGCAAATGAAATCGACAGCAGGTGCACTGAAGAGAAAGCAACAAGAAGACCCCGAAAAAGGGAAATGTTTTACAGGTGGTAGCCACAGACCATTGCTCTCTCTTTACTCCTCATGACAGTACCTGCAGCCCATTCATGTGGCACAGATAATCCACCTGCTTCAGGATGCTGTCACAGGAAGGTCTGCTGTGTCTCCTAGGTTAGTCTCAAGTGTGTCTGTTACACAAGGCGAGCTGGACAAGGCCAGAGAAGGGTATCAACGCAGCAGAATAGAATAGAATAGAATAGAATAGCCTTTATTGTCATTGTACAGAGTACAACGAAATTGGAGTGCCACTCCCTTGGTGCAAGTTTCAATAATAAATACAAATGTAAAATATAAAAAGTAAAAAAAAACCAAAAAAAAAAACCAAACAAAAACAAACAAACAATCGTATTACTCAAACAATAGTATGTACAATATATATAGGATAGCAGCATTAATATAATGACAGCAGGACCTGTATCTGCTTCTTTGTGAGAGGAGGATCACTGCCAGAACCCTAATAAATGACCTCCATCGGGCTATGTGCAGATTTCTCACCAAACTGCTCTAATCGGACTCCATGAGGGTGACACAAGGCCCCCAGATCTTTAGTGGGAAATGTGCTCATAACCCGGTGCTGTCCACTCTACAGCCCTGCCCGGCTCTCCTCATATAATGGGATCTACTTCACACTCTCGAGACTGTGCTGGGAGTCACAGCAAGCCTTCCTAACAGCCATCCTGGAGCAGAGGGCTGGTAGGAAGCCCCTGCCACCTAAATGGGTTGCAGGTCTGATGCTACCAGCAGTGACAAGGTCACAAACAAAAAGCAAGACTAGAGAAAAATCAGTGAGGCAGGATAAAGAGAGAGCATTGGTCTGTGGCTAAACCACTCTATTTTGTTGTTCCTTTCATTTGCACCAGAGCAGGCCAAAAGGATTCACAATGTTGTTTTTCCTTCCTAACTGAACAGATTGAAATCCCTGCAGTTTAACTGAGTGTACCCATAATTCTTTTTGTTTGCTTAAAAGACAAAGTGCTGATAGATCAACTAAAAGCCCTGCAATAAAAACACTACTCAAGTAAATGTAGCATTTTATTGGTGTACCTGGTCAATGTGTAACAACTTTTTCTTGAGTGTGGTAACTTAGTGCAGGTTCACAGCAGACCTTCAAAGGGAAAGAAAGACAAATCTAGGGTTCTGACAATGATTAGCTGGAAATCTGTATTTTGAAATTGCCTTTCATGTAAAATACTGGACACACCTGTGAGTCTCAGGAGGTATTTAGAGAAGAGCAGAGTGGGGAATCTAACAAATGGCAGATAAAGAAAGATCTGAAAATGAACTGAACTGAATGTGTTGGATGTTTAACATGGAATGTAGAGGAAGTACAAGGATGTAAAAACAGAAACACTGAAACAAAGCTGAAGTTGCTCAATATTAGACCAAAGTGCACACATTTCACCACTGAAGGGAACACAATGCACAATTACCTTCATAACCAAACGATTCCTATCAAAAGAAATGGTGAATATTTAACTTCCCTCCATTTTTCCAACAGTCTCAGACGATCAAAGATATCCATAACTGCTGGATGATTTAATCAGTCATGCATGTATGGCACTTACTGAGGATGATGATGGCTGAAGAAACCTGCCTGAGGACTCCAGGTGAAACCTCTGGAGTGATCATGGTGGGAAACTTTCCACAGCCTACCAGCGATCAGTACTGCGTGACACTAGAGTGTCAGCGTGGAAGCTTAGCACAAACAGCGTTGTCGAGTAGGAACAGATGTGTCCCAGGAGCAGAAATGCCTTGCATGTTGAGGCCCATGATCCCACATCGAAATGCACCCAAAAAAAGGAGAGCTGCCACATGAGCATGACGGGGAACGACATTCAGGCTCCCTATGAGATATTTTAGCCACCAATGGGGGGTGGGTCACAAGGGTGGGATGGGATGACACCGCAGTTAAACACTCACAGATATTCTCTCTCAGTATCTCCACAGTATCTATGCACAGACACTCACACACACATACACACACACACAGAGCTTATAAGTAGCTTGTAACCAGAGATACTCAGGAGCTATTTAGTAAACCAGAGATAAGTGTGAGGTTAGTGTCAAATTCAGTTCAGGCCTAAACTGAATTTAGGCCTGAACTGAATTTATTCAGTTAGCCATACAAAGAACTAAAATATCCTGATCTCTTTTTTGTCATTTTCTAAAAAAACCCATTGAAAAATCTCAAATTTCAGGCAGCCACCAACAGCCCTTTCATGTTGTTATTTTTACCTCTGCTGAGGAGATCATGTGATCAAATTTTTTTTGTTTTCTTTTCTATATATTTTCGTTTGTCTCTTGAAAGGTCAAGGATGGATCTGCATGAAACCTGAAGTTACGGTTGGCCCAACTCAAAGCAATACATTTTTTTGGAGTCAGAACAGAAACCGGATCTGAATCCTTAAATCTCTAGAATGGTTCTGTGCACAAATACATATAATAAAAAATATAAATCCAGGGACTCAATTCGTGCCTGCTGTTTGGCTTACAGAGCGTGTACCTGCAGTACATACATGTAACCAGCAGGGTGTAGTAGAGCTTAGCATAGCAGTTACACCTCTGAGTGTGTAACTGCTTTATTATCAGCCATACATACTTTCTTGCTATATTCATGTATTGCATCTTAAACCAGCTCATGCTGTCTGTGCACATCTTTCCCCGAATGAGCAAGTACCCACACTGAAGAACATCCAGGTAATGAAAACAAGCTGAAAACAACCTGGATCATTTCATTGCAGTAACCTGACATTCTTTTCAGATAAAAATAGATGTAAATTGATCACAGATGAACAACTGAAGACAGCTGCCTGAAGTACGACCCAAAATCCTCCTGAAGTTCCACTTAAAACATTAAAGTTCTCCAACACCAACAGCTAACAGCTCAGAAGCTTTCATCTCCCGTTTCACTGCGGAGAGAGGAACGATTTAATTTGAATCAAGCATTCGGAAAATGTCCTTAGCCTGCCAGGAAGCGAAACACAAAAGCAGAATGCCTGTTTTTAATGAGAAATCTGAATGATAAAAAGGTAACTGAGTGAATGCTTAAATAGCTGGAAAAAGGAGCAACAGTGATCAAGAACATGTGCTTATTCCATTACTGACAAATGCTCACCTCCGCTGTCAGGTGAGCTGAGGACGTTGAGGGCGAACAGCATGGCGTTGGAGAAGGTGGTGGCCTCCTCCTTACTGGCAAAGTTCAGCCCGTAGACCTGCCGGGCATCACGCCACTGATGGAAGGTCGGGGTGGCCTGATTGTACTTCAGGCCCTTCACTATGGAATAGTTGATCACCACCTTTGTTGGAAGAAAGAAAAATCGGTGTACGTGAATGTGATCATCTAAGACAGGAACTCAATATTTGCCAATTAGTTCTGCCAAGGTTAGAATTTATTATTGTTAAAGTAGATGTATTATTCTAATTTTCACGTCCATATGTTTTATTAATGACTCTACTGACATACTTTTACAAGACTCAGAGTTCAATTTATTTATCTTATACTGAGCTTTCAGTTCATCCTGGCTGAAAAAGCTATATCCATTTAGGGGAACCCTCCTTTCAGCAGACAGTGGATGAGGCTGCTGTGCTCACAGGGATTACTTGCATACCTGATGAGCATAATATTAACCAGTAACATGCTGTCCAGAAAAATCCTTAAATAAATACATGTCTACCTGCTTTTTATGAAGGCAGTAAGCTCTGCTAACATTATAAAGAAGTTCATCCTAGCTGGAATAGCTAGATTTTTGATTATTATGCTAAAGGTCATAGCAGGTAGACCCAGGCAATGAACCTTATTCATACAAGATATAAGTACTTGGAAAAAAATTATAACTGTAGTTATAGCAACAGCAATAAAACCTCTTATGATGAACATCCTAAATATGCTATTACGACGACAGCTTCTGTCTTTGTCATTTGTTTTACTAGTAACATGATCGACAGCCATCAGACTCAATGTTAGCAGTTCATCAGAGGATGAGGCATATTCTGAAATGTTTAGCAGGAATTCAGCTGCGTAGATTAAATGATTTTATTAATGTCACAGTTTTTGTTTCAAAGCTACGTTCGGCTCTGACTTGTCTCTGTAATGAAACTATAAACAAATACAGAGGTAAAAACTTGTTTGTTAAAGATTTCAGGTTGTTTTTGTCTCATTTGGGGGATCAATGATCTTTATTTTGTCCACATTTTCTTCTTTTAAATCATTTTAGTGATGATCTGTCTGAGTAAACTGAAAGCATTAAACAAAGTCCTTGTGCATGTAAATGGAGAGTCCTCTTCACACACTGAGGTTAATTATGGAGTTCCACAGGGTTCAGTGCTAGGACCAATTCTGTTTACATTATACATGCTTCCCTTAGGCAGCATCATTAGAAGACATAGCATACATTTTCACTGCTATGCAGATGACACCCAGCTCTATCTGTCCATGAAGCCAGATAACACACACCAATTAGTTAAACTGCAGGAATGTCTTAAAGACATAAAGACCTGGATGGCCGCTAACTTTCTGCTTCTTAATTCAGATAAAACTGAGGTTATTGTACTCGGCCCTGAAAATCTTAGAAATATGGTATCTAACCAGATTCATACTCTGGATGGCATTACCTTGGCCTCCAGTAACACTGTGAGGAACCTTGGAGTCATTTTTGACCAGGACATGTCCTTCAACGCACATATTAAACAAATATGTAAGACTGCTTTCTTCCATTTGCGCAACATCTCTAAAATTAGAAATATCCTGTCTCAGAGTGACGCTGAAAAACTAGTTCATGCATTTATTACTTCCAGGCTGGACTACTGTAATTCATTATTATCAGGATGTCCAAAAAACTCACTGAAAAGCCTTCAGCTAATCCAAAATGCTGCAGCAAGAGTACTGACAGGGACTAGAAGGAGAGAGCATATTTCTCCTGTTTTGGCTTCCCTTCATTGGCTTCCTGTTAAATCCAGAATTGAATTCAAAATCCTGCTCCTCACATACAAGGTCTTAAATAATCAGGCCCCATCTTATCTTAATGACCTTGTAGTACCATATCACCCTATTAGAGCACTTCGCTCTCGCTCTGCAGGCCTACTTGTTGTTCCTAGAGTATTTAAAAGTAGAATGGGAGGCAGAGCCTTCAGTTTACAGGCCCCTCTTCTGTGGAACCAGCTTCCAGTTTGGATTCGGGAGACAGAAACTATCTCTACTTTTAAGATTAGGCTTAAAACTTTCCTTTTTGCTAAAGCATATCGGTAGGGCTGGACCAGGTGACCCTGAATCCTCCCTTAGTTATGCTGCAATAGACATAGGCTGCCGGGGGATTCCCATGATGCATTGAGTTTTTCCTTTCCAGTCACCTTTCTCACTCACTATGTATTAATAGACCTCTCTGCATTGAATCATATCTGTTATTAACCTCTGTCTCTCTTCCACAGCATGTCTTTTATCCTGTCTTCCTTCTCTCACCCCAACCGGTCGCAGCAGATGGCCGCCCCTCCCTGAGCCTGGTTCTGCCGGAGGTTTCTTCCTGTTAAAAGGGAGTTTTTCCTTCCCACTGTCGCCAAAGTGCTTGCTCATAGGGGGTCATATGATTGTTGGGTTTTTCTCTGTATCTATGAAGCGCCTTGAGGCGACTTTTGTTGTGATTTGGCGCTATATAAATAAAATTGAATTGAATTGAATTGAATTCTAGAAGGACTTCTTCCTCTTCAGTAATGCTGAACGCACCCAGCAGCAGCTCCTTACTGCATATTCTGTGTAAAGTGTGCAGCACAATCTCCGAAATATCATCTATCTAAAGAACTGAAGAATTCCTGATTTTAAACGGTCTGATAATAATCTGAGTGCCTTTAACAAGATCAAGTATCTTGTACATTTTATTCCAGATCAAATGATAGACGATGAACAAACTGTCTCTGTTCAGAGCATGTTGTATTTCACTCTATACTGCACACTTGTGGTCAAACTACAGAAAAACAAGCTTACAGGGACTTGAAGATCAAAGCTTATAATGATTAAATTAAGATACAACTGAAAATACATATGATACTGAAGATACACAGCGCAAGTGAAATGTGTTAAAAAACACCCCTACTTAATAAATATTCTTGCAGGCTTAACTATTCTAAAAAAGGGGGAATAAACGTGCGTTTATAAGGGACAGGGTTTAGCATAGTATTTAGTATGTAGACTTTAATTCTATAGCAATGATTTATTGATTGCTCTTATTAAGAACCTTATAAAAACTATTTAATTGCATCTTTATGATGAATATGAATATGCAGACCCTGTGAGGAGGGAAGATTTTTTTGTAGCTGAAGCTTCCTGGTTTATAGTTTATTTGTAGTCACGTCTGAGCAGGTGTGCCTTTACTTGCATTCCATTAAACTAGTCCACGTGCAGAGCAAAAGAGGGATTACATTTTCTGAAATGCAATCTATAAACCATGAGCTATTATCTTATGACAACTGAGCTGCATGCGTATGACACAATAACAACTGCATGAAGATAAACGAAATCAGCAGTCTGAACCATATAAAACTAAAGTCATGAATATCAGCAGTGTTTCTTGGCAGCAACTGAATGGATTTACGCATGTAAACATGGTCGAGACGACCTGATGAAGTTAAAATCGAGCATCAGAAAGGAGGAAAAAGTTGGCTTAAGTGATTTTCAATGCGGCATGATATCTGGTGTCAGATGGTCTGAGTATTTCAGAAACTGTTCATCTGCTGGAATTTCAGATTGGTCCAAAAAGACAAAAATATCCAGTGAGCAGCAGTTTAGTTATTGATGCCAGACGTCAGAGGATAATGACCAGGCGGCTTTGAGTTGATGGTTGGCAACAGAAACTCAAATAACTACTTGTTACAATCAGTAAGTATCAGTGCAGAAGACCATCTCTGAATGTCCAGCATTTTGATGCTTGAAGCAGATGTTCTACAGCATCCACACCAGGTGCCACTAACGCCAGCTAACAAAAGAAAACTGAGGCTACATCTTGAGATGCCGTTTGAGTTCTCTGTACTCAAACGGCTTCCACAGTCACCAGATCTACATCCAACAGAGTGCTTCTGGGATGTGCTGGACATAATCAACATGCACCAGACAAGTCTCCAGGACTGTGTGATGCTATCATGTCTTTGTCAAGCAACATTTGTGTCTCCAGATGTGAGAGTTGCTGAATAAAAAATTAAGAATTAAGCCAGTTCTTAAGGTTAGAGGAAGTCCAACTCAGGACTAGCAAAGCCTACCTAATAAAGTAGCTGGTGAGTGTATAATTGGAAATCCTCTCTGTTTTAGTGATACTGTAAACTATAAAAATAATAGTAATCTACAACCTTATATAGAAATAGAAAAATCAGTAGATTTGTATTTATCCTGAATTGTCACTAACACTATCCAGCGAAACATCCCCTCGTCATGTGACGTGCGCTGCTGGTTGCTTGTGACTCTCACCTGCTGGTCCTGCAGTTTAACGCCCACCACTCTGAAGGTGTTGTTGGCAGTATTGTGGTAGATGTTGATTCGGCTGAAGCCCTGTTGCCCAGGTTTGATGGGCACCCATTTCTTACTGGCATCATCGTAGACCATCACAGAGGCCCGCGCCTGGCAGATACTCTGTTCACTGGTATAGAAGAAGGGGAGAGGGAACACAAGATCAAAAGGTTTGGTAAACATCCTAGAAAAAGTGCTTCATTTCACTCTTTATACTGCCAGCGTTGACCTTAAAAGCAAATATAACGGCAGTCAATAAAATAAAACCAGTGAAACAGATTTAGTGTGTAATTTTCTGGTGAGCCGAGGGCCACTGGGACTGGCGAGCCACACCTTTTTTCAGTCACCACTTAAGGAGGAACATTTTGCCACTGTAGGAATCTGACAGCTTATATATGTGCCGTGCATGTGCTGAGTAAAGGATGGGTTGCTGTTTTTAAAATCTATAAACAAGACCTCAAACTAAAACTAAACTCTGGAAAATTCCCCTTTTCCTTGTGGCCTTTACTGTGGTGCAGTTTCATAAAAAAACAAAACAAAAAAACAGGCATCGATGCAGAAGGGTGTGTGTGAGTGTGTGTGGCGTGCTGGGTAATGACACACTGTGTTAAAAACATGTGTTTGATCAGCACACATGTTGCCAGCTACAGGCACCCTTGGTAAGAAGCTAATGAAAAGTCAGAGGACACACGGCTACCAGTGAGCATTAAATAACCGTGTTCACAACCACAGAACTGCAAAGAAATTACTTCAGTGTAGAGATGCATTTGGCCACTGACTGATGTGGCTTACACAAGTCACATCACAAAATTATCAGTTACAGCGGACGCAGCTTTGTAAAAGTTTAACTCGGTTTTTTGTGTGTGGCGACCGCCGTGACTTTAGCAGCACGCGCTCCTAAAAGTGAACTCATGCTGCTGAAGCCACAGCGTGGAAGCACATGTGAGAAGGTGGCGAGGAAAAGAACAGGTGACAACTTCAAGTTCCTGAAATTTCCACTTTCAGCACCTCAGAGATTGACACTCTCTGGACGTTAGACACATTAGCAGCCTGAAGGTGTGAGGGCTGGAGAAAGAAAACTAACAAAGCGCTGGTTGTGTGCACATTGCCTTAAACTCTGCAACAGTTTGTGAAAAATAACATAGAGCATAACAAAACTTCCCACACTGAAGGAGTGGATTAGCTGGCAAAAATATTCAGAAACAGATTACAAATCACACAATTCATTCCAGCTTTAACAATATAGGAAATCAGCAATCCTCACATTTCACAGGGAGGTACCATAGACTATATTTATAAGAGGCCTCTCATTGCACCCGGGACTGAAAAGTGACGCCTTCATCCGGTACAAGGGGCGACTATAGCTATAAAAGAAATCAAGACTGTACAGAAGTCTATGGGAAAATGACCCTATTTTTTTACTTGATTTATGACCTGAGCAAAAATCAGTTTACCAGTTGGTAAAATATGGCCTCAGTCAGAAGAACACATACAACAAAAAGGGCATGGTACGCTTTAAGGAGCAGTTCCTATTGCATGACCTTTTTCTCTGTTAGATTAGATATTTAGTGTGTAGGTCTGTTGTGTCCATCTTTTATATACAGTCTATGTCCTCTCGTCCTTTGGTTGGCAAGTGGATCAATTGGCAATAATGTCAAGGTTCTCAGCAGCTGACACAGCTGCTCTCTTATGCTTGCACAATTAAAGGCTGTGAATTATTCAGGGCGTGCCGGTCCCATTTGTCCTTTCAAAAATGGATAAATGAACAAACTGTAGCTGCTTTTAGGTTTACAGTTTGAATACGGTTTTAATATAGAATATATAATTCAATATGAATATAGTCAACTGAGACTTTCAAATGACTGAAAAGACAAAAAAAATGCATGTAAAATCGCAGAGAGAATATTTCAAAGTGCCACTGAACTTATTATATGCCACCTTGTTACAGACAGAACAATTTACTAAAATTAAATGATCAATAAAAATAACAGACAGCGAAGGAGATGTGAAAAGAAGGTTGGTTTGCACAGAATTTATTAGGAGCCACGATTTGCTGCAAAGGCTCTGAGTACATCAGCGCTGAAATGCCACCATATGAGACCCTTCTCTGACATCCTTTCCTTCAACGTGCCGCTCTGCAGGAGGAAGACAGCATGACACCTGAGAGACCCCCCGGTGCAGCACTAACATGTTCGGTCTCAGCCGGCTTCCTCTTACTTTCCTGCAATCAGCTGCTCTCTGGTTCCCTTGTGGTTGTTTTAACAGCCTCACAAAAAAGTCAGCGATGATGAGATAGCAGCATTTTCTATTGGATTCACCCATGCAGTAAATTCCTATATTATTCAGAAAATGTAAGTCAGACAAGGAAGTGATGTTTTCTGATAAAGACGTTGTAAAATAAGAAATGTTATTAGTGGTATAAAATAACCTGCTGTCAAAATATTTTCCGATCCCTTCGAAACCACTTATCTGGGAATGTCAAAATAAAAGCACCGCTCTGACACATGACAGCTGTGTCAAGTGCATCATTTTTGGGTAAAAATGTCTGAACAAAGTGAGCAGCACATCGCAGCGCTCCTAAGGGAGGAGACTTTAAAACTCGCTTGACAGACGGACTCAACCTCCCTCCCTCTGTCAAGTATCCATCTCTCCCCACTGCGCAACTGCTGTTGAGCTAACCGGCAGCAATATCACCACGTGAGAGTAAAAAGCAAGACAAAAGTGAGCGCTGATGCCTGGAAAGTGGTTACACAATAAAAAAAAATCTCTGTCTGGGGACAAACAGGAACTTCAAAATGAAACAGGAAATTCAGGCGGGCAGACGGAAATATGAAGTCCCCTGAAAATAGCACAAATCTGAAACACAAAGCAATCCGCTGCAGGAAAGAATTGCAAGTTTTATCAGACAAAATGAAAACCTCTGAATAACACCGATCATGCCATTACACTGCAATGATATGCTGGAAAAATCAGGAGTCCTGGCATCTGAGTGAATGTTATTTAGGAATGAAAACAACCAAACTCCCACGATCCAAATCTGATCAAGCATGCGTTGAAAATACTGAAGACTTAACCCACAACCAAGTGGACCAAAAGGCTCCCATGTTTATGACCTGATGGGTCAGAGCTGTTTTGGTGGCACGATGAGGGCCGTACAGTATTAGGCAGGTTGATCTGTGTATTTGATAGGTATGATTCATCCTTAACCTCCACATTCCTTGGCATCTAAAATAGATACAAACACATTGCTTCTGCTTAGCCAAGCTTAGAGTTAAAATCAACTTATAATCTAGAGAAGCTTTTCTCAATGCAAAACGATGCGGGACAAGTACAAACGGCCTCTAAATATGTTTAACAGACCCTCTAATCACATAACAGACACTTCTCTCCACTTCAGAGATCTGACAGACCACCGCAGTCCCAGTGGGGCAGATCAGGGCAGGGAAAAGGGAGGCGGCTGCATCTCTGCGATGGATCTTCTTACAAAAACAGACCCTATTTCTGGAGCAGTTTGTGCCAGAGGTTGGATGGTTTCAGTTCTCCTCAACAAGTTAAAAAAAAAATGTCCGTCTTGTCTAGTTGATCCTTAGACATAGCATGTTACTCAATCAACACATCATGTGATATAAAGTAAAAAAATGGAAAAACAGGAGGACTGTAGGAGTATAAAAGTGTGAATTAGGACCATTACACAGGAGTTCTCACCAATTGTGATAGTGTGCTAAATGCTTCTGTGTGTGATCTACTATTTGGGGGTGTTGGATTATAGATCATATGGCAAGGAACAAGAGAGAAAGGACAATAGGTAGAGCATGAGGATAGTAGATGCTCATATTAAAAATGCTCAAAGCTTCAAAGAACACAACAATACAAACTGTGCAAATGATGGCTGTGAACTGAAAGCAGAGGCTTCAAACCTCTCTATGCGCTTGCTTTCAGGCAGTTTGTATTTCTAGTTAAGAATCCGCATGATGTGAAAGCGAGGAGATATCTTTAATATGATCATCTTAGGCATAAAACTCTGGCTATGAACCCAGCAATCTGTTGTTTAAGCCTTCTGAAAACCAGAGGCATCAAGTCAGAAGAAAGCGAGCTTGAAGTGGGAGGAGGAGAGGACAGCAGATGAACTGAGGTGCAGAATTAAGGCCCAGTGTAATAAAAATAGGTAGTCTAAGAATAAGAATACAAATCTGTAAATTAGAATGATAGCTCACCTTAAAAAAGAAAGTGAACTGGTTGATTTTCAGGCAGAAAGCAAAGATGACTGAGTAAGAGATGACACACAGGAGAGGCTGTGACTATGTGTTTGTGACGAAAGGCGATATGGCATAATCTGAAAAAGGTCAGCTATGGCTAAATATCAAAATCAGTGACATTAAAATTAACGTGTTGAATCAAACTGATGTTCAAGGTTGTACAGAGGACAGCAGAATATTGAGGTTTATACTAAAGCAATTGTTAACACTATTTTTGAACAGGCCTACCACCCCCATTTATGGCCCCAAGCTGTGGGTAGTGACCAAATGAATAAGACTGCAGATATAAGTAGCTGAAAATAGGTAGACACTTTGCAGGTGTGATAATAAAGCTAGACTAAGACTAAACAATACGAAGAGTAGCTTAAAAAACTGCATGAATAATTGCAATTGGGCTGGCAGTAGCATGTTATAACGCAGGAGCCAGGCTCATTTTATGTAACTGAGACAGCCCACATAGACCAGAAAGTTCTTCTGTGAAAGACTGATTTTTTTTGGCACATTTCTGTGACATACATTATGGCTGCAGCAGGCTTTTTTGTTTATATAGCAGTCTGCTTTTAAAATGTCACATCTGCACTTTATTTATGTGCCATGTTAAAATGTAAAAGACAGAAATCGTTGAGCTGTGTAGAGCTCAGAGGACGTGCAGAGTAAGGTAATATTTCACTATGGCCTCATCATTACAAGTGACCTTTTACATGCATGCTAAATTAAAAGTATTGATTATGGCTGATGAAAGCGATTTCATCAAAGTGCAGAAAGCTTGCGTGAACTATAGTGCATTGATCATTTGGGCAGTTTTTGACTCCAGGCCACTCTTATGTTCTTTATTGACTACATCTTATATCTTTAAAGTGCATAATTCATCTCATGAATAAAAAAAGAAATACATGTGTTTTTTTTTTACATTATATTGACAGGCTAATGAGACCTGCATTCAGCAGAAAGCAGTTCTATAGGCCTGTACATTCATTTTTTATTTAATATACAATCAATAGCTTCTAAACTGGGTCCACCTGTTGAACTGCTTGTTAACACAAATATCTAATCAGCCAATCACATGGCAGGAACTCAAAGCATTTAGGCGTGTAGACATGTGAAAATACCCACTGCTGAAGTTCAAACTAAACATCAGAATGTGGAAAAAAGGTGATTTAGGTAAGTGTTGGGGTCAGACGTGCTGGTGAGTATTTCAAAAACTGCTGATCTGCTGATATGTTTGCACAACCTTTTGACGAATCGTCTAAAAAAAGACAAAATATCCACAGTTCTCTGGGCAAAAATCAAAAGAGAGCGGCCAGATTACTTTGGTCTGATAGGAAGGCAATAGTAAGTAGTAGGTATGCAGAAGAGCATCTCTCAATGCACATAGAAGCACTATGGCAGCAGAAGACCACACCAGGTGCTACTCCTGTCAGAAAAAACAGCAAAAGGGAGGCTACAATTTGTATGCTGTTTTGACTGGACAGCACAATACTGGAAAATATTGCCTGAACTGATGAGTCTCAATTTCTGCTTGAGCAATCAGATAGCAATGTCAGAATTTGGTGTAAATAACATGAAAGCATGGATTCATCCTTCTTTGTATCAATGGCTGCTTACAATTGGAAGTCACAAATGATGATGACACTTTAAGGCCTCCGTAGCCACCAGATCTCAATCCAACAGACCATCTTTGGGATGTGGTCGAACAGGAGATTGGATCATGAATGTGCAGCCAACAAATCTGCAGCAACTGTGTGCAAAATATGGACCAGCATCTCTGAGAAATGTTTCCAGCAACTGTTGAATCTATACCATAAAGAACTGAAGCAGTTCTGAAGGCGAGCGGCAGTCCAATCCAGGACTTCCTAGTTGTAACTAATAAAGTGGCTGGTGTATTTGTATTGGTGCAGAGGAAACAAGTACTCCGAATATTCCAGTTCTTTCCTGGAAAAAGTGGATGCGATTTCCCCAATAGATCCCATCTGAGCATTGCACCTTGTTTTTTCTGGAATAAGTAGGCTGAAGCTGAATAATAAATTCACCCCAAAGGCAGCCCGAGTGGGGTGAGAAGAAAAATCTAAGTAGCAGAAGAGAACAGTGGCAGTGATTGAAAAGAAATAAAAGAAGAACAGAGAAAGCTATGAAGGCTTCTGGTGCACTGAAGCCTTCCTCATGTTAAATAAAGCCTCATAGGCGAGCGGTAAAAATGAGGCCACATTCCCAGGCTTCTGAATTAAGCAAAGCACTTCCCTGCACACATGGTTAGACATATGTGCCTGCCTCACCCCACCCTCCTCCACACAAATCCTATATTATACAATTTGAGTGTTTCCCCTCAGAGATCAGTTATTTTCAGAAATGACTCCTCAAACTGATCACGACCAGAAAATACTAAGACCATACATTAGGGGTCGAGACATATTAGAAACAGAAGTTTCATATTTCTGTGAGGTTTGGCAAATCAAAGATTAGATCACTGGCTGTATTTAGTGTTTCCTTGGCAGGGATGCGAGTGGGTTGTGGTGGGTTGCATGAGGCGTCTTCTTTGGGTAGCACCCGGGGGGCAGGGCTTCTGTTATCATGGCAATTAGCTTTTGTATCTGGGGTAATTGTTTCATCCTGCTGGTTCACAGTGGAAGGCACCCGAACGGATCTCAACAACTGATGAGTCATTGAGCACGACCCTGCATGGCCGGCTCATGACCGTGGATCGGATTGTTAGGCCTTTGTTTCTGTGAAAACTAGATGTCAAAAACACTATTAAAGGACACTAAAGCGTCACAGAAATACACCGTCAGCAGAGATCTGTTGACACAAATGCATGACAAATCTATGACAGAAAAAGAGGTTAGTGAAGGTTAGTTTTCCCTTTAAATTTTCCTGGAATAACACTGCACTGCAAGAAATTTGCATGTTAAATTACAACAATTTCTTCTCCTACTCCCTTGTACTGCTCATAGTAACAACTACTCTAAGTTGAACTCTGGTTCACGGTGGCCAATTTTTAGCTAAACTATAACATTTTTTCTCTACACTATTTTTAGGCACGCAGTCAGTGGGAACCACATCACACGTCCACAACAATCACAGCAAAACTCAAATGACTGCAGTAACCATGACAACACTTCTGAATTAATGACTTGTGCTTAAACATTTCCACCCAATTAGTTCTGTCGTTGGCAGGGGAAAAAAACAGTAATCTACCCTAAAAATGTACAGCTCCCTACTGTATATTTTTACATATGAACCACAATAGATTATACTATTTGAAACTTTGGCCATGGTTAATAATACAGGAGAACTTTTATCTAAAATTAATTAACTAAAAGGAGAAGCAGTGAGACCAAACATAAGACACATGCCATGTTATCATACTCGAGGTCTTTTTCAGCACCTCTGCTTTCCCCCAGCCTTTCACGTCACCATAAATCTCACTTAATTACTCTGTCAACTGTCACATCAGTTATCATTCACTGCAACTTGGAGGTGCCACAAATACAGCTTAATCTATCCAACTAATGAGTTTCATTTCATGCTAATTAAGTAGCCTAAAAAAACAAAAACCCACCATAACCTCCCACACAACAAAAGCCAGCCGAGAGAGAAGAAAGCACCCAGAGAGGCTTCCAGTGCAGCAGAAGTGATAATTACACAGCTTTATGCATCCCTTGTTGGTGCTGTAGCTAATAAAGAAATACAGTCAGTGTCAGGGAGATGTTTGGGAAATAAACATTAGTAGCCTCAAGTGAGAAATGTTTCATTCCTGCAGAGGAATTTGCTCCCATATTGGAAATTTGGTTGTAGGAAAGGTCAGGAAGTCAAACAACCAACAGTTCAACCACTGTTGTAAAAGTTTCCATTGAAACATTATTAATTGTAATTACAAGGAGAGACATAACCCACTAACACCATGCACAGTAGCCAGAAATCCACCTCGGTTCTTAGTATCAGTCAGTCTTATGATGTGATGTGAGGTGCTGCCCCTTTTTTTCCAAACAGGAAGAGAAATACATAATTATACACCCACACACAGTATATTATGGTACCCATAGTGTACATACACCATTACATGGTAACAGATATTTTTAGTGAAGGACCAGAAACAGGGACAGAGAGATTGGTTGTAAAGTAAGGATCCAGTTTAGTGTTATTATTATGCTCACAATGAGGATTATAGGCCCCATGGCTTTAGAGCAGGGCAAAGCCATACATTTAGAGACGGGATGCCACTCTCTCTTTGTGTGTGTGTGTGTGTGTTTAAGTGGGTGAAGGGGTCTGGCTGACAGAAGGAAGAGGTCTGTCTGGATTAGAGACAGAGCATAGCAGGCAGATCATTACCTCACTGCAGCCTTAAATCTAAATTAACCCGGGCTTAACTCTCGTACAAGACCTCTAATCTGCTCCATGGGGGAAAGTAGTGTTCACAGGCACAGGCAGGGAAGGAGGCCCGAGGAACTAAAAACAGCACAAGCTCACTGTGGCTCACACACAGTGTGAAGCTGGGTCACTGGTAACCCGGCAAGCTATACACACTTAGTCTGTTTAAAGGATGCAGTGAGATATGAGGCAGGGGCCAGATTGCAGGGGTTGTAGTAACTGCCGCATGTAACCTAACACTGCTACTAAACTATATGGAGCACAGTCATTAAAAATAAATAAGAGTGACACACACTCACAGAGTTATAATTACAGTGTTTTTGCTGTCTGCATTTTGCCAAGCATGCCAAATCTGACTCTTAAAGGGACCATTTCTGCTTTTCTTTAATGTCCGTCACAGATTTACTCCCATAATAATGGAAGATTATATCAAATATGGACCAAGTTTTTAAAAAAATGAGGGTAAGTGTACAAATAATGCCTACGAGTGAGAAGCTCAGGCTTTAGACTGCTCTAAACACTCTAAACATGATTTTTTTCACTCTTGTCTCTGTATGATGTCAGTGAGAGCGGATATCCTTAATATATGAGCCCTGGAGCCCCACCCACATGCTGTTTAGCTCTTTAAATCTCCTTTTACAGAGGGTTGACCAATCGGAAAAAGTGTGGCTTAAAGGGAGAGGAGCTAAATGGGCTTTTTACAGACAGCTGCACCCAGAAAAGGATGTTTTTTGTGTAGCTGTGAAAACACCTGAAGTACTTTTCCTGAGTTCAAGAGTAAAAATATGGAGTTGGAAATCTGAAAAACAAATGTAACATATATTTAATTCTACAGCAGAGGTGTACTTATTCAAAAGACCTTTGAACTCGTGTATCACAGTCCCGCTAAGTAGACAACTAAGACTATTTTAAAGCAACAGCACACAGCCGATTCACAAAGGCTTTCACATCCCAGATCCATCATGTTGTGCCTCACTTTTACTAGATCACAGGGCATTTATCTAACCCCCGCCCCACTCATATACGAATACTGCGCAATATTGCAAAATGCAACTAAGCCTAAATGAGAGAGAACAGAGTGATGTGGTCTTAATGGCATTAATTTCAAACTGCATTAATGTGCTTATGTTCTTAGCCAAATGCCCCAGTTGTTCTGTGGAAAAGGTTCAGTTGTTTGAATCCTTCTGCAGCACAATCCTTTTCATTCAGAGCCATGTAAAACATAAACAATGATCAGACAGTTTGCTTATTACACTTGATATCTGTGTGTTGTATATTTTGTGTACTTGGTGTCCTTGGTCAGTCTGTGTTTCTGCCCCTATCACTGCCACTTCTCTCCCTGTTCATTCAGGTTTAGGTTTAAATGAACATCCTCTACAGATCATATAAATAAAATGATTTTAAAATACTTGAGGAGTCAATTAATTATAAGAAAAATAAATAGAAACAGATACACAACTATTTCTTATCTTAAAATATAGAGTTCAGGTCCTGGGTTGGTTGGCTTAGGTAGGTGGCACAAGGCCACTGTGGCACATGAGTTTGATTCCACCCCAGGCTTTTCCTGCATGTTGTTCCCCCTCCTTTCTTATCTGCTTCACTGTCCCAACCACCAATAAACGCTAAAATACCCCCAAATAAATCTTCAATTCAAACCAGACGAAAGACGAAAATCCAATAATGACGATATCTGTGAAAAATAAGGGGCCATAAATCTACCACGAGGATACATATCCATCTGAGAGGAGTTTGGAGTCGGGGGACAATTTCTGAAGAGCAGTTTAGAATGAATATGAAACAGTACTTTTGTATGAAATGCCCGTTCTTACTTAAAAAAGTAACATTGCTCACAATATCGTATGCATTTTCAGTGTTCAGTGCTGCAGCAGACACAACAGGAGTTGCATGTATTAGACAGGAAGTCAGTTTTAAGCAGCGGCTGCACATCTCGTCATAAAATCCTCATTGTCCTTTATTTTCACAGCCCCAGCCTCCCCCTTTCGTTCTTCTTCTCCCTTGTGATAACAAGGCAGCCAGCAGAGCTGTTTGATCCTACCGCTCTCATCAGCAGCGACCAAATATCCCTCTTTCTCTCTTTTTCCATGTCTTCCCTCGATCTTTCATCGTCCAACAGAGAGAGATGGGAAGTGCACTGGCCTGAAAGGCTGCCTTTCTAGCCGGAAGCTAAGCAGTCTTTAACACGTGTGTGAATTAAACATGTATAGAGCCCTTACAGAGCTCTGCTATTCAGAGATGCTCTGTGTGAAGCTGCAGCGTGTTTAGAATAAAGAAGATGCTCGGCGTCGCATCACGTGCACACGCTGAACCGCATCTTTCTGGCAGCATCTCTGGCTTTGATGGGAATGCTGCAATCAGGCGAACAGTCATCAAAACACATCAAGAGTCAAAACTTTGCACACTTTTGTGCACTTTTAACATAAAAACAGAGAGCTGATTCATTCCACCTTTATGGCAAAGTTAACATTCTCCATGCACACAATAACTAATCCAAAATAGCCTCCATTCTGTGTCAGTTTGCTGAGGCCAGATTAAGATGACAGATTAGCATTTCAGCTCTGATTAAAATACAGCAGGGAAAGATTTGTCCGTCTGTGCTGCTGGAATATTACAGTGCTTTCTTTGTTGACGATAATCATCGACTAAACAATCAGACTTTTTTTACTCATCCCAAACTGTTTTTATCTCATCTTTGACATCCTTCCTTCATCTTCCTTCCTATCTTCACCCTTGATCCTCACTGACTTACTTACTGGAAGTAGAAATGATCAGACAGACGTCAAACAAAGTGTCAGCACAAACCTGGCAGCGATGTGGCTGTAAAACAATCCCGAGTCACTGACGCTCTGAGGAAGGCAGTAACGCAGCGCTTGCAACCGGTGTATGTCCATGCTGGTCAACAGGAAAACAAAACAAAACAAAGCAGCAGCAGCAGCAGCAGCAGCGGCGTCACTATAACACAAACTCCCTTCTGTGCTGCTGCGTTACATTTAAACTCTAACCTATTAAAAGCGATTTAATCCGCACAAGGCCAACAGCTGCATGAGTAACTAAAATCATCCACTTAGAAGCGAAATGAGATTTAGAACATTCCCGAGTTCTCGCAGTGCTGCATTCACATCCAGACAGATGGCCCCTCCATCCAGGAACAAAGGCGATGACGGACAGACAGACTGGCAGAGATGAAGTCACTGACCAGCCAGCGATCCCTAGCACACGATTGTGAATGTGCGATTGTCACTGAACCTCTGTGCTATTGTTGTACTGAAAACCCAAGGGAGATTACCTCATATCCGTCTCAACCAGCAGCACCCCCCCCTCCCCTAACAAATCCAAACACACACTACAGTTTACTGGATATATGAAAGGGGGGGGGGTCCTGCTGTTATCTCCACCCGCCCCTCCTCCTGACCTGCCGTTGCCATAGCCACCCAAATAAGCCGAGCCCGAATTAACAACCAGTGGTCTATACTGTGGTCAGCTACTATTGACTGGGATGTCCTCCACCTCTGAGGACAGTGGATGAACACTCACGGGGCATGCACATTAACTGGAGGTGGTCTGTGCATGTGTGTGCGTGCATGTGTGTGTATGTGCTAAATGTCCATTAAAAGCTATTGAATAACTCACAAGCTAACGCTCAATCTGGTTTAGATTCCCTGGGTGAGACAGCAAAGGGAGGTGGGGGCATTTTGGAAAGCATCGGTGTTATTGTTGAGCGGAGCGGCAGTATTCGATCCAAATGTAATAAAACCAGAGGTAGAGAACGATTCTGGCAAAGGACCCTGTCCACTGTGTGCTGTCCTGCAGGCTACAAATAAACGATCTCCCTCTCAAGCTCTCACACACAAATCCACACAACCTTGGGCTGACAGCAGTCCAGTGTTAAAATGACAGAGCATTACCCTTTGACCTCTCTGGTTCACATGCGCTCGGCTCTAACGGCTGACATCATATGCCGCTCAGAGAGCAAACAACCCAAACGACAGAGTCACACCACCAAGATGCGTGACAGGGCACTCTGTGTCACGTTGACATTGGTTAAACCGGGGTCACGATCAACAGCGATTTGTTATTCAGGGGTAACAGCCATGCCAAGTGAAATTACTCTTGGCTCGTGTGCAGCTCAGATGGCCCAGCTGGACCGCAGGACGTTTCTGTGGCCGGACGGGTAAATGTTAACAAGCTCGATCTGTGGCAGACGAGGCTCTGTTGTGCCCAGAGGAGGAGACACTGCCTGCTCACTAACATTTATAAACTGATAATAGGAAAGAGCTAAACTGCTGCAGGGAAAGTGAGCGCATCGAAAATCAAACATGAAGGCCATGCGGGTACGTGATCCCATCGCTTTCACTTGTCACATTGTTGCTTAGAAAGAAAAAGACACATTCACAGTGATCATAGGGTGCTATTATTCTTTCTATTTAGGATTTTTCCAATAAATGTATGCCACAGCAAAATAATATTTATTTTAAAAAATAAGACAATAGCAATTAAAGCATAGTGTTGCAATATTTTGCATGACAATATAGTATCGATACAGGGACACCAAATATCTAAATTTTATTAAATTAAATTAAATAGTCTGGGAGTTTTATTACCAAGAGGGCTCATCTCATGGATCACCAGCCTGAGTTAATGTTAGCTGAGCAAACTTACATTAAATGAACTGATTAACCATCCAACACTGGACACTAAAATACCTCCTAATCAGAGTAAGCTAATGGCTCAGTCACATGAGGGAAAATAAGACAGGAACATCCTTACCTCTACACAAAAACTTGGCAGCGTTCTGATGATTTTATTGAATTTTTTCACATTTTGTGACCGACTGCAACTATTGGTGACTAAATGGTTTCCCAGAGCTTGAAGTCACTGCACACTCACAAGCACTTTTGATCAAGGTTGCCTTCTATTAACCCTACCTTGTCAGGATCCTGGGTCTCCTGACCCAGCGTTTTTAGTTCTTTTGTGATTTTTGTATTTTGTCGAGTACTTGTGTGATTTATTTTATGGTTTCTAGTTTGCCCCTCATGTTTCCCTGTGCCCCTTCTGTTCTGTGTAAAGTCCGCGTTTCTTGGTCTGTGTCTTCGCATGTTTTGAGCTTCTTGTGTTTCAGGATTTCCCTCTGTGTATTATTTATCATCTCTAGTCTTTTGGTTCTTTGCCTTATGGTTATGTCTCTGTGTTTCTTAGTTGCTGTCTCTACCGTGTCAACTTCGCGTCTCTGTGTTATACTTCCTGTTTTACTTTGAAGGTCCGTGTCTCATGTGAATGTGTCCTGATTTGCTTCCTTGTCTCGTCAGTTCTGATTTCTCCCAGCTGTGCCCTCCTTCTGTGTCTCATTCCCCTTGTTACTTCCCAGTGCATTTAAACCCTGTGTTTCTCTGAGTCAGTGTCGTGTTGTCCCTCAAGCTGTGTGTTTCCTCGTGTGCCTCTCTGCAAAGTGTACGTTTATATTTTCCCAGTGTAGTTTAGTTTTGTATGCTTTTCCCCTGTCAGCAAATAAAGCTGAGTTTTTTGAGTTCATCCCTCGAGTCTGAGTGCCTGCATCTTGGGTCCAACTCCTGCCTGCCACACAGCACTTCCTGACATACCTGATAGAAGGCAACCTTTCTGCAGTCGCAGTCTTGGTTGGACTGACTGCAAACACTCAAAGATACAGACAGATTTCCAACGTGTTGCCAGTCTGAAAAAAAATCTCCACTCAACTGGTTTTATTCTTGTTGGAACAGGAAGGCTGCAGAGCGCAAATGTGAAAGTTAAATGTGAATTTCTGTCCATGTACACAACAGCAGATATGTTATTTTCAGTGATTTATCACAGTTAACTGCTGCATCATCACAATCAGATTGCATGTAATAGCCAAACTGACCCCATTCAAATAACTGAAGTGAGATAAAAAAAATATACTAACTGTTAAAATTCGAAATAATAATTTGCAGTTTAAAAAAAGGTGATATTTTATTGCAAAATGTTAAAAATTGCAGTAAATTCTTTTACTGAGGCTTCCAGTGCAGCAGAAGCCTCAATAGATGAAGTATTGTGATAGTCATGGGGTGTTTGATGATTCACAACATTACTCTCATATACGCTTATGAAAAGTTAAAAAAGCTAAAAAAAAAAAAAAACCAAAACCTTTAGCAATTGATTTATTTTTGCTTGTTTTTTCTTCTTCTTTTTGCTGGTAATCACCTAAAATGTCAAAAAAATTTCTAAATCTCTAAGTCCTTTTCAAGTGCAGAATTTTAACAAAAAAAAAAAAGCATAATTAGTTTGAAAGCACTGAAAGAAAAACTAGACATGAAGTAGAGCTGAATAAAGACCGACACCAGGGATGCACCAATCATGCAACATGAACAGTTTGCCTGATAGTCAATAGTGTTCCCACACTAACCCCATAATACCGTAACTTATTCATTACTCCTAAGATACCAGTTGCTGTTCCTCTTTCTGTGCCAGGGAAACAGTAACTTAACTGTAGTCACATCTTTTAGCTCGTCATCACACGATGTTTGAGAACAGTGAAATAACTGAAATAACCACTGACACTGGGAAATCTCATCGTACATACAAATATTCAGACGGATCATCTGTAGTGTGCGAAATGTTCGATTTTTAATTTTTGCATAGATTGTTTTATGTTCACTGAGCTCAAAGCTGCAGTGCGATGTCGCAGCACTGCCAATATACTCATACTAAATCATAAAAATGAGACTTTTCTGATTCTCTGTTTTCTTACTAAAAGCGGATCACTCGCTTGCAGTGCATCTTACAGCAGGCAACAACCAACAGTAAAATTAGCACACTGACCTCCATAATACCATCACTTATTCATTACCCTGTAGATGCCAGTTGGGCCTCAGGCTAACCGACTGTGATCACATACAGTACAATATGGATGGCAACCCCACATTTCACTGTCTTACCCTTCCCCCACCACTCTCCTCCACCTTCTCCAGTCCTCGTCACCGTCACTAATCCTGATCCTTAAAGGGATCCGCCGCTTCCGTTTGGAGAGAAAATACTTTGTAGGTTACACAAACGAGAACACAGGAAGAACAGAGCGAACGTTAGCCTGTTCAGATTGATTAACATTCTCAGCCGGAGAATAATATACAACCCTGCGGAGCTCGTATTTTTCTTTGTATCCTGTGTCGTTGATGGGAATAAGAATGGGCCGGGGTCTGGACGGTAGAAAAACGGAGCATTAGGTTTAATTTCACAATTTGAGGTTACGTTTTGGACAACTTTTGTTTTTATTTCCACATTACAATCAGAATAACACTGTCATAAATAGTGAGCATACTGTGAGAGATGCTGAGAGATCTTCCCTGTGATGGAGATTACTAGAGTGCACGCGGTCAAGTGTAAACCATCAGTCTTATCTCTTCTGCCCCACTCGGCTCTGTATCTGTATTTGTGCTTTAACAAATTGCCATGACCCGCTCTAATCTGGCAGGGCCACATTATACTGGACTATACCCTCTCTTGAGAGTCTCACTCAATCAGCCAGTCAGATTAACACTTTCTATCTCTTTCTTCTTGACTTCCTTTCTCAAACGCACGCACATGCAACGAGTCAGATGGGATCAGTCCCGTGAACAAGACTGAGCAGCTGAGCAGATTCAATGGCAGGCAGCAAGAAACTCATTCCTTTATTTGCCAGGAAAAGACTGAACCAATGAAAGACTGTTAGAGGGTAACCAATCAGACTTCTCTGCAACAGCTGGCTCCAAAGAATCACAGGCAGAGGGGTGGAAAAAAGGAAAGGAGAGAAAGTCAGCAACTCCTGGAGGAGATTTTTTTTCCAAGCTTTTCCTCCAATTCAACATATTCAGCGGCATGTCGGGCTTGGTGAAATAGGGGTTTTTCTTGCAGGCGCACAATCCTGTTTCAAGGAGCAAACAGATTGTGTGGTCTGAAAGCTGAGCCAGGCTTCAAACAGAAACACCACAGAGTGAAGGAGGCTACATCATTAGCGCACAACCCAAAGCCAACCTTAGCTTTACTCACACAACTCCAAAAACACAGAGAAGAGACGATCACTGATGAGTCATTTTGCCTTACCCGAAGTCGTCCAGGGAATACATGTCGCAGGAGAAGAGGGCACAGTCCTCGAGCACGGGATGGAAGGAAGTATAAAAAAGGGAGATTATGGAGGAGAGGGGGAAATGTCAACCTTGAGAAGAGAGAGCAATACGCATGCTGTCCAACCCTGCTGCAGTCAACTCAGTCTTTCCCCTCTTCACATCCCTCTAAAAAAGTTTAAAAAAAGAGAAAAAAATCTACTACGCCAGCAAGGCAGTCATGAGCACGAGACACAGAGAGAGTAGGAGGGAAGGAGTGAGCGAGAGAGATGAGGAGTGTTGCAACAGAGTAAGGGAATGCAAGAGAGAGAGAACATGTGACCAGCGCAGACCAGTCACCTTCCTCTGCTTCGGGGACCGAGTCGTCGTCTTTCAACCTCCGAGGAATAATTTCCACTGGATGGAAATTACATGTTAGCCTGTATTGGAAACAGGAGCGCTTTTACACTCCCCTTTCTATACCGGAGCTTTAAATAGATTCTGCATGTCAGCCTTTTATCACTAATTAACTACAGAAGAGGAAACAACATCAACAGTTCATTCATTCAGCTCAGATATCATAACGGACACAACATTCCCGTTCTCTGCAGGAACAACAGAGCGTAACGAGCAACAAAAGTTTCCCCGATGTGGCGTAATATTCGCGGCATCCCTGCGGCTTGTATCAGAATTCGCCCTCCAACGGCGGTCCATCTGGCAGGAGCAAACTTAAAGGCTTTTAAGCTTCTTTGCAGCAGTGAGCCGAGGTGTAGGAAACAAACAAAGAGCGATCCACTGAAAGATTAGGAAGCTTTATGGATTTAAGAAAATAGCCAGAAACACACAACGGATCCGGGGTTCTAAAGTGACACCCAGAAGGTCTGAGTTCATGTGCATCCAGGTTTAGTGACATTTGACTGAGGCCTAAGCGAAAACTTTCAAGCAGACTTTGAACTCCACAACAAACAGAAAAAAAGTGTTAAAATGTTGTTACTGCAAGTAAATACAGAGCCAGATACCAATACTGATACCAGTACTTTTAACCTTTAAGAAGAGAGCAGCGTGTCTTGATTTATAAGATGAATCATTGTCATCAGTTTGCTGATTTTGAAGACATTTTAATGATTACTAAATCACGGTGATTTTTACTTTCCACAGTAATTAGTTCACACAAAAAACTCCACTTTTCAGCTTTTATTGTATTTCATGTAAGAATTATTTAACACAATCCAGGGGGCTACATACTGAACTTAGAGGATAGAAAAGTATCGTCCATATTGATTGATTACTTTTGGAGAGTTAGTATTGATCTGATACCAATACCAGCCTTGGACTTGATACTAATCAATATTTGGATCGATCCGCCCACCTCTAGCGAAACCCTTGGGGAGTGAAAATGGAGAGACTAAAGGTTAGGCTGAACCTGTTTGACCTCCACCATGCCAAAGGACACAGCCTTATGGATGATGTACAGGAGCAGATAGAAAACAACCAGATAAGGGTAGATTCATAAAGGATTGCTATGTGAGAGTCAATTAATCATTTGTGATATTCAGTTGTCACTATTACTGCTAGCTAAAAGCCATTTTCCTTTCCCCTGAAATCCAGGCTTTATCATTGTATCACAAATGGGAGCGCTGTGGCTGCGGTGATGCCGTCTCTCGTGGAGCTGCTCTCTGATCAGCTCAGAGGGCAGCAGCCTGCAGTAGGAGGCATAACTCAGCGTTTTACCTTGCAGTGAGTGCACTCGCTCATTCTACTTTTTGCACAGTGAATCACCACAACGAGCCCTTCAGAAATAATCCTGTCCTATAATAGCAATGGACAGACGCCTACATGCACGCTCACGGTTCTTCCTCCCAATCCACTCTGCCTACTCGTAACACGCACGCACAAGCATGCAGAAACAGCCAGGTCTAGACTGACGGTAGAGAAGAAGCGCCGCTTAATGAAATCTCTAAAAATAACTCCACTCTCGTGTGTACACTTATGTGTAAGTGCGTGGTCATCCACATACATGAATGCATGCGCACCCTCACATAAATGCAGCAAATGGAAGCGGCGAGGTTGAACAAATGGGCCCATTGAATGTAATTCTTTTTTTTTTTTTCCTTTAACCCTGCAAAAATAAAAGCCAGGTCGCCCCTCGCTGATTCTTTGTGGAGATTTAAGACTTCCCTTTTGGGCCTGAGTCAAAGAGCAGATCTGCTTCGGGTGAAGACAAACACACAGGATGGGATACAAGCAGCGTTGCTTTACAGAAAAAAAGGAAACGGCGTGCTCATCTGACTGGACTGGAAGATATGAATCTTGCATGTTTACGTCTTGGAGCAGTTGAGCCACTGGCTTTGTGCTGGGTGAGGTTACAGGATGACGGTGAATTATTGGGACTGGAAATAAAAAAGCAGAAGCACTTCACAAATATGATTTATCCCATTTTTTGTTCCCTTTCTCTCTCTTTTTCCTTTTCCTTTTTGATTCCACAGACTCTCAGCAGACTCTCTCACAAACATACAGGCCAACACCGGTAGCTACAGGAAAAGCAGAGCGAGAGTGCACTGTATCTGAGGAGAGCTGTCAGAGTAAATCTGAGGCTGTAAAACGGAATGGTGCAGGCTGACTGCAGCTACGGAGACATGGAGGAGTCAAACTAAGGCAGGAAGGGGAAAACATAAAAGGACTGCTTCATAAATAGCACAGAGTATAAAGACTGCTGCTCCTCCTGCTGAAGAAGAAGATCTGGGCCTCAGCGCGTTCTGCATACCAGCACAACCAGGAAAGGGCTCAAAATACCGCCCATAAGCTCAGATGTAGAATGACTTCAAAAAGAGCCACAGACTGGATAGTATGCATATAGGTGTAGGTGTATATGGGAAGTGGGTGAGGGGGTGGGGGTCTGTTAACCTGCCTGGCAACCACCGGAATAAACACCCTCCTCCTCCTCTTGCCACGGTTATAAGCACCCTCATTTATCCTGCCCACCACACCAACACACTCCCCTCCTGCAGCCACTCACCCCGGCGGTGCATCAATCACATTTAACGAAAGCAGTATTTTATTATTTTTTTATCATTTCACCGGGTGCACCCGAATTGCTTATGTAGGGAAATACATGATGCTGTCGTTTCCATGACAACATCAACCTGGCCTGAATCCTGCATTCAATGCGCTGGGTGGGTCCGGCGGTGACAAAGAAGGGGGTGGAGGGGGGTGGAAAGCGGAGAAGTCATTTCGATAATTCGCCATTTAACAATATGACATAAAAGCGCACAGTTAAAGGGCGCACGTATGGAAGGTGGGTGAAGGGGATGAGGCCGGGTGGGTGGGCACCCGGAGGAAAAACTGGCAATAAAATATGAGAAGATGCTGCAGTTATTCAGTAAATGATCATTCCAGCGAGGTTATTGTGGAAATGCAGATGTAGCCCCGGAGAGGGCTCCGTGTCGCTGCGCATCTGCCATGACGCGTCAAACAGAGCGCACGATACGGTGCTTACCTCATTTTCCTCCTCTTTTATTCAACCGGGGCTGATGGCACTGATGAGGCTGCTCAATACGTCCCGCTATTATTTCAGTATATACCCTCGTGTGAGGCTCGGAGCAGCCCGCCGGCCTCCACCTTGTGTCCTCTCTGCGCGTCTGTGGCGATATCACAGGCTGAGGATGGGTCGTGAAACGCTAAGCGACAACCCGAGCGTTTTCTTCCATCCGCTTTGTGCTCCGTTGTCTCTGCTCTCCGCACGCGCTGCTGCTTACGCCGCGTGTCCTTAAGTCCATGTTCAGTCGGTGCTCGCGCTCGGTAGAAGACGGTGAACCGTGGTCGTCAGCCGCCTCCTTCATTCCATATTTTCTTCCCATTCGGAGTGTTTTGGTGAGATGGACAGATTTTGGGGAAAATGCTAATACGGCGTGCAAAGGGAGAGGGGAGGGGGTGCGAGCTGACCGGCTCAATGCTGCCCACCTGCGGCCAAGACGCACACATGCAGGGAACTGACGCCCCCTAAGTACCCCACCCGTCAGAGTCTCAGCAGGCAAACAAGTAGTCTGGTCTAGCACCCTAATGTATGGAGGACCACATGAGCCAAAAATAAAGCTAACTAACCAAATGATTGTTAGTAAACACACACACACACAAAACAATATTTATATTTATTTTGATTTGCTTGTGTCTTTACCGTTTAATTAATCCTCTATTTATTCGTCTTCCAATTAGATTTTACATTCTATTTATTGATTTACGCATCAGGGCTCGCAAAATCGCTAGCCCGACGTCCCGGAGCTAGCGATATCTCCGGTCGGGCGACCAAAATCTATCTCAGCCCCGCCCGTCGGGCTATATGATAACCCGACGGGCGCATCATTGTATTTATATGATTATTTTCTTAAAATATTTTTTTGCTTTTTACATTTCTTTTATTAATTTCCATTGAATTTTTTCCAACTATTTTATGGGGTCAGCTTTGTTCTTTCTAACTAAACTCAGGCTCTTAACAGAAATTATTCCCTCGAATAGTTGCTATAGAGAACTGAGGTGCTTGGCTGGTGTGGTGGAAAATAATTATGTCTTAATGTAATTCAAAAATCTTGACCTGTTTGTGAAAAAATCCCTTCATCCTACATGGTCTTAAGGTCCGTATACAGGGGAAGTAATTCCAATGAGTGGTTGCTTGTTGCCTAGGTAACGTTCTAACATGTTTACTACCAAGTCATCAGGTCATATGTTAGTCAAGAGAATCCTCACTGGTAGTCTCTTCAATCACTCACAAGTTGAGAAAAACTTATGTGAGGTTCCGCTCACTTTGCATCCCCGGTGTTTATTTCTCCCGTAGTTGCCTGAAGTTATCACGCTGCTGTGAAGTGCTTCCAGTGTGGACACAGCATTAGATCCCTGAAGGTTCTTATCTACAGGGAGTGCAGAATTATTAGGCAAGTTGTATTTTTGAGGAATAATTTTATTATTGAACAACAACCATGTTCTCAATGAACCCAAAAAACTCATTAATATCAAAGCTGAATGTTTTTGGAAGTAGTTTTTAGTTTGTTTTTAGTTTTAGCTATTTTAGGGGGATATCTGTGTGTGCAGGTGACTATTACTGTGCATAATTATTAGGCAACTTAACAAAAAACAAATATATACCCATTTCAATTATTTATTTTTACCAGTGAAACCAATATAACATCTCCACATTCACAAATATACATTTCTGACATTCAAAAACAAAACAAAAACAAATCAGCGACCAATATAGCCACCTTTCTTTGCAAGGACACTCAAAAGCCTGCCATCCATGGATTCTGTCAGTGTTTTGATCTGTTCACCATCAACATTGCGTGCAGCAGCAACCACAGCCTCCCAGACACTGTTCAGAGAGGTGTACTGTTTTCCCTCCTTGTAAATCTCACATTTGATGATGGACCACAGGTTCTCAATGGGGTTCAGATCAGGTGAACAAGGAGGCCATGTCATTAGTTTTTCTTCTTTTATACCCTTTCTTGCCAGCCACGCTGTGGAGTACTTGGACGCGTGTGATGGAGCATTGTCCTGCATGAAAATCATGTTTTTCTTGAAGGATGCAGACTTCTTCCTGTACCACTGCTTGAAGAAGGTGTCTTCCAGAAACTGGCAGTAGGACTGGGAGTTGATCTTGACTCCATCCTCAACCCGAAAAGGCCCCACAAGCTCATCTTTGATGATACCAGCCCAAACCAGTACTCCACCTCCACCTTGCTGGCGTCTGAGTCGGACTGGAGCTCTCTGCCCTTTACCAATCCAGCCACGGGCCCATCCATCTGGCCCATCAAGACTCACTCTCATTTCATCAGTCCATAAAACCTTAGAAAAACCAGTCTTGAGATATTTCTTGGCCCAGTCTTGACGTTTCAGCTTGTGTGTCTTGTTCAGTGGTGGTCGTCTTTCAGCCTTTCTTACCTTGGCCATGTCTCTGAGTATTGCACACCTTGTGCTTTTGGGCACTCCAGTGATGTTGCAGCTCTGAAATATGGCCAAACTGGTGGCAAGTGGCATCTTGGCAGCTGCACGCTTGACTTTTCTCAGTTCATGGGCAGTTATTTTGTGCCTTGGATTTTCCACACGCTTCTTGCGACCCTGTTGACTATTTTGAATGAAACGCTTGATTGTTCGATGATCACGCTTCAGAAGCTTTGCAATTTTGAGACTGCTGCATCCCTCTGCAAGATATCTCACTATTTTTGACTTTTCTGAGCCTGTCAAGTCCTTCTTTTGACCCATTTTGCCAAAGGAAAGGAAGTTGCCTAATAATTATGCACACCTGATATAGGGTGTTGATGTCATTAGACCACACCCCTTCTCATTACAGAGATGCACATCACCTAATATGCTTAATTGGTAGTAGGCTTTCGAGCCTATACAGCTTGGAGTAAGACAACATGCATGAAGAGGATGATGTGGACAAAATACTCATTTGCCTAATAATTCTGCACTCCCTGTATATCAGATCTTATGATATTGTCACGTTGTCTAGCAACCACCTTTCAGTGGGCTAAAATGATCTGTTTTAAGAATTTATGCACGCACAATGCCTTATTAAAGCACACTGTCCTTTTTAATTTTACGACAGTGGCATCCTGTTTACCTCCACAAAACTTCAACCGTGCATTATGCATTATGATATCATGAGGTTGCTCAGCAGCCACCTACCAATGGGCTACAATGAATGATTTTTTCCATTTCTATACTTAGAAGACCTTAAAAGGGATTGTCTCATTTTCTTTTCGTGACCTATAGCAAAACACAACAAAGAATACTGGAGCTTGGACATGTACCAGTTACATTTATATTAGCATTGAATTTATTATCCAATTATTAATTATTAATTTATGTATTAATTATTTTATGTTGCATTTAATTCCATCTTTCATATATATATATATATTTTTATTTTTTATTTTTTTATTTTTTTTTTTTTGATTTGGGCAATTTTAGCCCTCCAGGGCGTCTAAAGGTACTACAAATGTTGTATTCTGCTTTAGAGTAAAATGTTGTTGTTGTTTTTTTTTTTACAACTAACTGATTTCAATTTCCACTCTATAGTCCCTGTGAGTGGATTTCCTTTGTTAGAATTTTCAATAAAACAAAAGCCAACATGTCAAAGAAAGAATTAAACAACAAAACGACAACAGTGAAAAATATAAGACAAAACATCATTTGTATTTCATCATTTAATTCCAGAGAGATTTTAATGTTCAATGGTATTTTGCAGCCCCAAGTGTTAAAGCGGTAAGACAAATAAATGTTACATTCACTCTGTAGAGTGGCAGCTTTAAATCACTGTTGTTAAAAGATCTGAAATTTTCCTAATAAAAGGACATAAACCGATAAAACAATCAGCCAGCCTTCAGGATTTTTAAACCACCTCAGTGTGCCTCATAACAGCAGCAGCTATGTTCACACTAAAATCAGCTAAACCCCAACCAATTATCACGTAAAAAAAAGTCCCATTTACTCATGCACGTGTGCTCATTTGGCTTTTCTGTTAACCATAAGGAGTGTGACATGCTACACATCGTACCACTGATCGGATGGCAGACAGCTTTAAAGCCTGAGAGCAGACATTGGTTTATGAAAAGCTCCAGTAAGTGCTAAATGTTAATTAGCTTAATAGACCTGCTGTATTTTTTTTTTAAATCAGGCAGAAGCAGTGCATTATAGAAAACCCCCCCAAAAAACATCTCAACAGTTCTGTTAAATATCCTGCCAGTGACTGATGGCGCACAGCTGAGAAGCACATCAGACAGTTACAGTGTAATGGTCTCATTCTTCCCCTTCATAAACTGATGTAGGTACAATAAAAAGTGGAAAGACACAGATTTGAAAGGGCTTCACATCACTGAAAACCTCAGCATACGCTTCATTTTGATTCTCCTTGCACTCCAGGCAAAAGTCAGAGAAACCTAGCAAACCAAAATAGTGTATATTTCACCCACAGCGTCCTCAGATCAGTTTCAAGCTTTTTAGCACATCTACCAATCTAAACAGAGATTTATTGCAGAAAAAAGGGTCAAAGGAAATCAAGCTGGCAGTGAAGGATTTTACGCACAATCAATAAATAATAGGAAAGGGGTCCTGTGTAAAGAGCTGGAAGCACAAACAATTTGAATATGTTCAAATAAATTTCTTATTAGATCCTTCTGGTTTGTTTTAAATAGTGGGTAACAACCTCCTCACTCACAGTATCCTCCTCAGTCCCACAAAGCCAACAAAGCAATAATGGCTGAACAAAAGTTGGATCTAATATTAACCGTTAATGAGACGTTTGGATATTTTAGTGAGATGTTTTTTCAGAGACTCTTTCTGATGTGACAGTGTTAACAAAACGGGGAAGGGCCTTGCTTCACTAGTGCTTTCCTGAGTTGTTAAATACAAAATAAAAGTTTGACAATTAGAAAAAAATCACACTGTATTTCTTTCTGTGCACAGTTTTTGTTGCAGTGTTCTCGGATCTCCAGTTCAGTGTGGAGGGGCTCTGAAAGGCAGCAAAACAAACCTCTTCAGTCCATTATCTGGTGGCAGGAGTGTGTACTACACAAGGACAGTGAAGCCAAACTGTAAAAACGCACCCATCGGGTCAGACAGGGCCTTTGGTTTTCGCATTGATCCGTTTGATTTGTTTTGTTTAATGTCGCTGGGTGCAAGGCTACAGTACGCGAGGGGGAGATTTCTTTTTACATGTAGTACGGAGACAGAGAAAGGGGGAAATAAGAGGATTTTTGTCTTTCAAGCAGGCGCATGTCAGACCCCCGACAGTTTGTCGCAGTTAGGATCTGTGTGTGGATCGGGGAAAGGAAACCTCAGGTCAAAAAGTTTCTCTTCAATCAAAACCACTTCAGTTCATTCAGATCCACATCTGTGTTAGCGTCTGAGTTCGTTTCAGTTTGGTTTGGTTCAGTTTAGTGCAGTTTGGTTCACTTTGCTTCAGCCGCAGCAGCAGCAGCAGCGAGAAGCTGGACAGTATCCATTTCTGTGCTCGCTCAGACTATCCTCCACTGCATCACGCTCATGTCCTTCCCACCTGTCGACACCAGGTAGCTGTCATCATACAGGAAGGTTACATTGGTCACATGACTGCTGTGGCCACCGTAAACATGGCTGGGAGCCTGGAAAGAAACAAAAACAACACAGTTTTTCGATACTGAGCCGAATATCCTGCTTAACATCACCGTGAGCAGCATCTCACCCTGAACTGTGAGCAGGGGTATGAGAAGAGGTGGACCTTCCCAAAGTCGTCTCCGGTAACCAGGAGGCTCTTATCGTTGGATCTGCACACGGCGTTGATGTCGGTGCCGTCTGAGCCGTCGGGCCACAGGCCTGGGGAAGCAGAGGGTGCCGGAAATGTCTACTGAATGCACAATTAAACACCAACATACACGTAAAGAGGGAGATCAAAGGATCCGCCACTTACCAAAGACCTGGAAGCCCAGAGTGCAGGTGTGGGTGGCCCACTCAATATCTCTGGTTGTCTCCACGCTGACCACCTGTTTACACACTGATGGGATCCCTGAGGAAACAAATACAAAGCAAATACAAAACAGGTCTTAGCGTGGCTTAGAATGGGTACTGTTGGGCATGCCAACTCCAAATTACTGTGACTGAAAACTTTACACTCAACATCTTACGAAACTAACTAAGATTGCTCAAATGCACAACCAAGTCTGTGCTCTCCTGCTACCTCAGAGCTGGTTGTGAACACAGTTTTGCACGTCAGCACACAGTGACTAGTTTCATGAATGCATGAAAGGGGAAAAATCATTTTAGGCCAACTTTACTAGATTTCGTGGCATTTTTAAGGATTATATCAATCCTAAAGGAAACCTGAGGATAAGTGACTTACAGTACAGTATCTCATAGTCGCCTGAATTTGATACCAGATACTGAGAGTCCACAGACCAGTCCAGATGAGTGATGAAACTGGAGTGACCCTGGGAGAAGTTAGAAAAGTTTAAAAATGCATCTCAGACACACACAGCAACACACACTTCAAAGTATTTTCAGAGTGGAGTCAGTATGGGTATCCAAGAACTATAAATAATCCTAGAAATGTTGATGCATAGTCTCAGCAGGGTATGACTCTGGGGGTTGTTATTTATGACTTTGCCGGTTCTCTGTAAACACACATCCAGAAAGCACTGAAATGCAGAACTGAGGAGGGAGCTAAAGATAAAGGTGAAGCAGAAAGGAACTTGAAATAAAGGATGAGGGGGATTATAAATACAGGTGCTCACCGAGCACTTCCCCACTCGACTGTACTTCCTCCCATTTTCTGCCACAGCGTAGATATAGATGTAGTTGTCGTGGGATCCGATGGCCAGGAAGTTACCATCTATATAAGATGAAGAAAAGAGGAACATTAGAGGTCATAAAATGAAATATAAATTAAAAAACATGTTTGCAGATGGCAAATAATTAACTAGACTGTTGTAGATGGATATCCACTGTGAGGAGGGAGGCGATACATCTGATGCTGCAGGTATAGCAGATGTTCATTACCTAATATAGGAAAATATGGATCAAAGCATTCTCACACTCTTGGCAGAATATCAGATATTTGCAAAATTCATTTAAAACTAAATAATCGAATGTAATTTTTGAATGTATATATTAGTGCTGGTAGTGTTAAAATGACGTTAACGCCATAACTGCATTAATGCAGCAAATCTCCGTTAGCGAGTTAACGCCGATCACCCCATGCGGGGCTGCACGACGTCAACGTGTTAGCGCAGTTAGCTGGTTGTATTAACTTTTTGGTTTTTCTAACAATATTACTTGGTCATTCATATACACTCACTGATCACTTCATTAGGTACACCTGTTCCACTTCTTGTTAACAAGAAGGCTATAATTAGCCAATCACATGGCAGCATCTCAGTCATTTAGGCATGTAGACATGGTCAAGACTGCTGAAGTTCAATCTGAGCACCAGACTGGAGAAGAAGGGTGATTTATGTGACTGTTGGTGCCAGGCAGGAGTGTTTCGAAACTGCTGACGTGGGATTTTCCCACACAACCATCTCCAGGGTTTACAGAGAATGGTTGGAAAAGGAGAAAATATCCAGCGAGCAGCAGTTCTCTGGGCGAAAGTGCATTTTTGATGCCAAAGGTCAGAGAAGAATGGCCAGACTGCTTTAAGCTTAAGCGGATTTCACATAAACAATATAACAGCAGGGATCCACCCTGCCCTGTATTTTTGGTTCAGGCTGATTCTGGTGTAATAGTACAGGGGATATTTTCTTGGCATCCTCTAGTACCAAGTGATCATTGTTTAAACTCCACAAATGACCATGTCCATCCCTTTATGACCACAGTGTACCCATCGTCTGATAGCTGCAAGACAATGTGCCATGTCACAACACTCAAACTGGCTTTGAGTTCACCGTATTCAAACGGCCTCCACAGTCACCAGCTCTCAATGAAGTAGAGCACCTTTGGGACAGGATGGAACGTGATATTTGCTATCATGTCAGTATGTTTCCAGCTCCTTGTTGAATCGATGCCGCAAACAATTAAGCCTGTTCTGGAGGCAAAATGGGGTCGAAGAGAGGTGTACCTAATAAAGTGGCTCATGAGTATATGACTTCTTTTGTTTTGATTTTGGCAGTTTTAGCTCTCTTCAGTCAACATAAACTACAACACATACAAGTCTTCTGTGTAGTCTTCTTAATTTTCCTAACATTAATACACAAACATGAGATTAACACCATACCTGGCCCATAGCGCATAACCGACAGCTGCTCATTCCCATCTGTGTGCATTGTGACTAAATCCTTAGAGTCTGTGTCCAGTACCAGCCACCTGCAGGATTGATGACAGAACCAATCAAAATCTTACAAATACTTTTTTTTTAGCTGTAAAGTAAAGGCTGTATCTCTTAACCAAGCGCATTGGCACTAAATGCTTTTTGGTGATGGTGTCTATACCTGCCCGTCTGGGTTCCTACAGCAACCACAGCTCCAGAAGGATGGAAACCTGCTGACTGTGCAGCATCCTGTGAGAAGAAGAAAGAATATGACATTTAAAGTCCACCCCTTCACTCATTAATGGGTTTTGATTATTGTTACCTCACTATGCAGATTCACTTGTGTGCAGCTTTTACGTTTATCTCCTGGTTTCACTGCTTGCCTTAAATTTAAGATGCGTTTGGTACATATGAGCATGATTTTGTGAGCTCTACTTTTGTAGTCTACAGTGCGCAGACATTGAAAATGATGATCTCAGTCATGTAGAAGATGTATAGCATTATGCTAATCAGAATCGGAATCAGTTAAGCACTTCACATCTCACTAGTATGACTGGTATCACACATATAAATTGATTTCTTTAGCAAGAGAGAAGAAATAGATGCAATAGAAAAAGAAGATTTATTTTTTACTGAATTGTGTTATGAAATGTATTTGGAGGGAATCTTTAATGTGATCAATAATTCAAATAATCCAAATTTATCCATCCATTCGCTTCCGCTTATCCTTTTCAGGGTCGCGGGGGGCGCTGGAGCCTATCCCAGCTGTCATAGGGCGAGAGGCAGGGTACACCCTGGACAGGTCACCAGTCTGTCGCAGGGCCAACACACAGGGACAGACAACCATTCACACTCACATTCATTTGCACATTCACACCTAGTGACAATTTGGTAATCCAAATTTATATAAAGTATAAATAATGTTATGCTGATAGCTTTGCTGTAAATGTGTAAATGCACTTTTGCTACTTGATGTCCTGTTTATTCTAATAGACATAAAAATGATCTTCATATGTTTGCTGTGTAATTCCAGTGACTGACCCCAGGGGCCAGTGTTGCCTAAACTTACTTCCAGGCTCTTGGACCAGATCAGCTGATGGGAGATTGAGTCCCACAGACAGACCTGCCTGTCATACCCACAGGTCAGGAACTGAGGTTTCCAGGGATGGATGGCTAAACCCCACAACTCATCAGTGTGACCCTGCAGAAAAGAAGAGAAAGAAAGAGAAAGAAACAAAGCTGATAAAACTAATCAGCAAACTACTGTTTTGGGGTTGTGCAAAGCATTTGAACACATCCTGTTGTAACTTAATCAAACACATTCATTTATTCATTAAAATTTGATTTTCATCTGCATGAACTTGAGATGAGCTAGTAGTAGGTTCTAAGGAAAGGAAGAAAGAAGGAACCCTCCTATTGGACAGCCAATGTAGAGATAAACCTGACTGCTGCATGTACCTGTGTAATGGGCATGAACTCTCCATCCAAACTGCCTTTCAAAACAAAGTTCTTTGTGGTCCCGATGAGCACACTCTCCCCTCTGCCCTCTGCTATAGTCCGGATGGGACCAAACAACTCAGGCACCTGTAGAGAAAAAGCAGCGATCATGCACAGCACCGCTTCACCTGGAACCTAACAGCTGCCTCAGGCAAGACCAGCTAATTTATAATAATAATACAGTCAGTGTGAACCCCGAGTGTCATTGCTATAAATGCCTGTGAATCTCTTTGAAAGCACAAATCCATCTTATCCTCTGTAATATTTATGATACGATGCAGTATTCAGAATGCATAGTCAGCCGCCTCAGGCATGCATGCAAATTCTGGCTAATATTCCAGACTGAGACCTACTTGGAGGAAGGTGCTTGATATTCAGCTTAACATTTTATTAATACATCTTAACAGTGTGTGCTTCTGGTGCATCATTAAGAGCTATAGAGCTCAGCAACTAAGCATTAAAAACCCAAGGATTCTGTCAAATGCTTAACAGCATGACTAGTGTACCCCATCTGTAAAATTATGTGTAATTTATAAACTTTGCATTTGCCTCAGAGCGTTTTTGCTTTCTCACCTCCACCGTTTGTGTCTGCTGGTAGCTGCTGTCCCAGGAAATGAGCCTGCGGTCTTTCCCCCCAGACACCAGAGTGCCGTTCCTCAGCATGCACAGAGCAAAGATGCTGCCTTCGTGAGCTCCTTGGATGACGTGGCTGATGCGATTAGTGCCTGCACAATGAAGATGGGACAGAGAAGGGCGTAAAGGTCGACTGTACGCAGAGGGCAGATAAACTGACAGAGACAGATGGTGTGATGAGGGTATAAAACTGTAAGACTGCACATCTCCTGCACCTTTTTTTCCTTTTAAATAAAACAGTTCAGATCGAGACACATCTTTGACTCCTAGTCTCCTGATTCCACCACCACAATGACGCATCTTTGAGCTTATAACCACAAAATCCTTCGCAGGCAGAATCATTATTTGTTTTTTTCGTTGTGCTTCTGACGCACACTTCTTCTGCGAGTCAGGTGAAAGCACACAGTGGTACGCTCTCTTTCTCTGCAGACTCACTCACTGTGTACACCCTACAGACATGATCCTTTTCACAGGCGAGCGTGAAACAGTCGAGTACCTTTTCCCCACACCAGGATGTTCCCACTCGAGTCTCCGGTTATAGCGTCTCCATTTTCCGCGAAGGTCACGCACAACACAAACTTGGGCTTCTCTTGTTTCTGCAGTAAACACAAGAACATACATGAACTGAATTTTGCTCAGCTACCCCCAAATTTCTATATATAGCAACGCAACAACTCATGACATTACATGCTGTCATGACTCTATATGTGAATATGCTTCCTAACATGTGAGGAACAGTCCTACCTCAAACAGTCCCTGCTTCTTGACCAGCATGCCTTTCTCCAGGTTCCAGAAATATAGATGGGACTTGCCACACGTCACCACGATGTTGCTGTCTGTGGGGTGAAAGTCCGCAGCAAACACCGACTCGTTGGAGCACTGAGCCGAAACACGTGGAAAAAAAAGAAAAGAAAGAATGAAGCTCAGGAGAAACATTAAACACTGAGCCTACTGAGGCAATCACACCCAAACACAAAGAAATCACACAATACACGTGCAGATACCTTAACTTCAGCCAGTCTGTCCTCTCTCTGCCAGTCCCACACAGAGAGGACGTGGTCGTTGGAGTCGTCGACGACACAAAGTGTGTTTCCTCCGTTCTGACATTAAAAATGTTTTTAAAATAAAGAGGTTAATTTTACAGAGAACTGGAACTGTCAAAATAAAAAATGAATAAAGTAATAAATGGACTCAATAAATAAATAATCAATTCATTAAGTGTAATAAAAACATATTAAAAATTAATGTAGCCAATGAATAATTTAAGACTAAATTACTGACAGTATTAATTTTTACTAGATTAGCTGAGTGCTTGAACTATATATTGTGAGCTTGGCACTGATAAACCAACAGAGGTGAAGTTAACCTCCGACCTGCTGTGAATGACAGCGCCTGTCCTTGCAGTAGAAATTAAGAATTAATTAAATATAGAACAAACTAAATGGGAAACCAAGGTTAATAAAAAACAAAAGAAATTTAAACAAAATATGAACTTATGTCACAATTTATACATCAGTTCATGCAGTTTGTGACATTGTAATTAATTTATGAAGTCACTAATTTATTTATTTAAGTGTGTCAGAGGGGGTTTCCTCACCGACTTGGAGAAAGCCAAGCAGACGAGCGCTCTGTCAAAGAAGCCGGTGCCCAGAACATGGAGGGTGTTGAGGCTGACGGAGTCCCACACACGAACGTGAGGAGCCAGCTGCTGCCAGACAGGGAGTGCACACAACCATCGGCACGACACATCAGTTTGATGTGACGTACGGCTTGAAGAAGCAAATTCACTGAGAAAAATACACTCACTGGCCACTTTATTAGATACAGCTCAGCTGCTTATTAATGCAAATATCTAATCAGCCAGGGTTACGCTAGTTTCTTGAACACGGCGATGAGTTCACTGCTCTCAAATGCTCTCCACAGCCACCAGATCTCCACCACAACCCAAAGGCTGTTTAGGTTGCATCATGGCTGTGCTCCAACATTTCTGCAGCATCTGTGTGATGTTATCATGTCAACATGAACCAACATCTTTGAGAAATGTTTCCATAGAGAATTAAAGCAGTTTGGAGGGAAAAAAGGGGTCCAACTCTGTAAGAGTAAGGTGTACCTAACAAAGTCACCGGTGGATGCAGGAACTCTCTGCCTGAATTAGGTAAATCTGTTCCTTCAGGAAAATAGAATTTACACCCAAACACAATAAATCAAAATGATAACGGATAACTTGATAAAACATGAGGAGCAGATCTCACTTACTTTTCCGTCTGAGGAGGTGCCCGCCACCTGCCCAGTTGCTATGGTGATTTTATCAGGGTGGACAGCCAGACTGGTGGAGAGAAAGACATGAAAAGTAGACGTGAAAACAGGCTTTTTGACATCAAAGGACCGTTTGAATAAAGATGAGCCATGTGCTCCCAGGACATGAAACGCTGCTTTTGGACTGAGCTTTTTAAAGATATGAATATGATATTCGCTGTAGCTACCACACGCTGTCTGCGTCAAACTGTGGAGGGAAATTAAACATATTAAGATGAATTCCTTTGGGGGCTTTGGCGGTGCAGCACCACTCGCAGGAAGTTCAAACACTTTGTCTTAAAAGGAGCAAGAATCTCTCTGATTCATCCTCTGATCTGTAATCCAAACTGGTGATTAATAAGCTGAACTTTTATTAACCTCAGCGTGTGATAACATAATCATGGCAGTGACTGCTCAAGGTTACTTTCACTGCACTCCGAGCTTTCCTACAAATATACTTTCAGCCTTGTGCCTGAATGCAACCCTTGAGTGCACCTGTTACTTCGCCCGCTGTAGTTACATGAGTCAGTTGTGTATTTGTCAGGAATAGGAGATACAAAAAGAGCAAAGAGATGAGAGCGAGATTAAAGACTCGATCTGGGCTGCTGACGTCTCTTACCATTTGATGTCGTCTGTGTGTCCGGTGTAGTGTCTCTGCAACCGCTCGTCCACGTTAAACAGGACGACCACGGAGGCGATGAAATACACCGTTTCTCCAGTGGGGAGCAAGTAAAGGTTGGAGCGACAGTCTCGACCGCGGTAGCCATAGCTGAACAAGAAAGCGGTCAAGGAATGAAAGAAAGGAAAACTCTAAATGGGTCTATAACACATGTTTTGCTCTGTTTTCTTTAATCACAAACAGCTATGTGCTTTCATTTGTGTAGCATTCATAAATTTAAACTGTGTGGATTAAAACTGAGATCAGGAGAAGCAAAAATAATAGACTATAAAATTATCTTTGCATGATTCATAGTGCAAAGGAATCCTTTGTCTTCATTTCTTTTCATTTCATCCACTGAGTGAGCTAATCTCGCCTTTCTTCTGATTGGCTGCCACTTGCAAACAGAACACTTGAACAGTGGGTGGGAGGGGCTTCTGGGCTGAGATGACTGCATTAAAGATTCCAGTCTCTTTGACATCATGTAGATCCAAGGAAAACGGTCTGAAACCAAGTGTTTAGAGCTTTTTAAAGCATTACATGCTGCTCTATTCATATTATTGTTGAATTACACTTTCGGCATGTTTACTGTGGACATTCTTCACTGCAAAAGAAAACAACCAAAAGCTATATAGGTCCATTTTAAAAATGGGTAATTCCAAAATGCACGGCCCACGTTTGTATTTCTATCGGTGTGTTTGTGCTTTCCTTATCAGATTTGATCATTCTCTGTTTTGCCTCTGGGTTCGTGACAGGCTTAACAACCAGCTATATTCACTCCTTCATCAACGAACAAAAGAAGCAAAGAAATAAAACCGCAGTGACACAAAGTAAAAATAAAACAGCACAAGAGGAGCTGCTGACTGGCCGTGCTTTAGCCTGCCAGCTGTGCGCAGGTTATTACTGACTCCAGGCCGCAGAGCGATGAGCCCGGCTCCGACAGCGGCAGCACAATCCGGTGAAAATGAACATCTGAACAGATCTGCTCTGACAAGCAGGGAAAGCAAAAAGACAGGCTCGCGCCTTCCTCCTCTTAACTCCCACAACTACATCACAATGTGGATTTCCTCAGATGATTACTTTGAGAAACTTTCCAAATCAGAAAGTGGGATTATACTTGAACTTTTTCTGTTCAAAACATGTCAAAATGCTCTCACACAAGCTCCATGCCTCTGGTATTTGGCAAATAGGTTGCAGTAAAAGGATACACCCAGTCCAGCTTGAGTTTGTTGCTGGGTAGCTCTGCTCTTGCCTCCAGGCAGTAGCTGTCCACTTGGTCTCTGGGCATGTACATGGTGACGGGGCGACCTTTCAAATACATTTTCACATAACCCTCCTCTAGAAAAGGCAACAAGAATAATCGGTGAGATAATGTTTAGATGCACAAACACAGAACCCCTGAATCCTGGGTGGAATTAAATCACTTACAGTGTCATTTTTTTTTTACTATATGGCAAAACAGAAGCACACACAGCACTGCTACTTAATACATCCATTATGGTGTGAATGACAAGGGTGATAATACTGAGTGTAAGACAAGACGAGAGGATGAAGTGATGTGAGATGATCAAAAAATGACAGAGCTTGGGAAGACAAACAGCTTTTTAACGGACTTTTATTGGCCATTTCAAAACACATATTTGACAAGAAGCAGCACAAAATAAAACTGCAAACACTTTGTTAAAAACCTTCACAACTCAGGAATATTCAGCTCACAGCAGAGATTGACCAACATGAAACGCAGACACAAGAAGCAGTGAAAAGAAAAAAAAAAACAGATTGAGGCTTAGAAAAGGAAACACTGAGAAATCATTTTAAAACATGCAAAATAAACCATGCAGAAGGAAACCAAAATGAACAAAATGAACTTTAATGTTAACAGATAATCAGAAAGGTTGACTAATGGATCAAATTGATGGCTTTAAAGGTTTTTGTACTCATTTGGCTGCTTTTTCTCTGATTCTTTCCTTGTGTTGTTTTTAAAGGGAAAGATCAGGTTTAAAATCATGAATCTTCCTTTATTACTTTAGACATAAAACATGCTGTCCTCTCTAGATAAGCTTGCTTATGTTTGCTAATAACAAATCTGGAAGTACTGGCTGGGGGATTTAATAGGGCTACGGTAGCTGGGTGTACCAAGAGGAGAGTAGGATGACAGGCTCCCTGACTTCCTCAACTGGATGCTAAAGTTCGGGGTCGTTCTGGCCACTGAAACCTTAGCAGAGTTGCCTTTTTTGGCCCTGTTGGCCCTGCTGATTTCTGAGGTTTGTTGTGTGTTGGCGGCTGAACGGGTTGTTACCCCTGAAGCTGCAGGGACGCTGCCTTTCCCAGTCAACTTTGTAGCGCGGCTGAGGTAAATCTGTACTGTGACTATAACATAGATAAGGAGAAAGAGCAGGGGAGTTGTTGATGAAGTGGGGTAATAGAGGTTGTCAGGGCCGGACAGATGAAGAGGGCAAAATAGGGACAAAGCAGGATCAAGAAATGCAAGAAGTTAGACACATGAAGTTTTTTTTTTACATTAAGTACAAGAATTATGAAACTGGTAGGACACAGGGAAACTATGGAAATTATTCCCAATTTAAGCCAGCATATTGTTGAAGACTGGGATATATTTAGAAATGTAGTAATTTAGTATCTGTTGAGTAATGCAAATTAAATTTGTCATTTTTAGTTGGTCTCATATAAGATCTCCCCCTCAGTCATTCGAAACCTGGTTTTGGAGCCTTTACATAAACTGTATATAAACGATGGCAGCAGTCATGGTTGTCAACTGGTTTGCATATTAATGCTTTGAGTTGACAATACTGGTTGTGGCCATCTGGGTTTCTCAGTCAGATTTGTGCCTTGGGTATCATTTCTGGTTTAAAAAACTAAGACATAGCACAATTGCGGATAGCCACGCCCTAAATAAAAGCATACTCTGCATTATCCTCTATTTTACTATGAATGGAGATCATAATTTACAGCCTTTGGAAGTGATTGCAAAATAAAGAAAATGGTGTTACAAAAAAAGACCATATATTTTATAACTGCTATATTTTATGGGGCTATAATCTCTTAATTACATTTTAAAAAAGCCTTATTGCTGAATTTCCGATTAATCAAATTGGACTGAAAGTCTAACTTCAGTGTTGTTTTTTTCAGGTTTTATTTTAATTAAAACATTAACATGAAAGGTTTAGGGGGTAAACAACACCTTTTTGGGGGTTAACTTCTCAAAAACACAAATGCGTCCAGTCTGCGACAAGACACACAACACACACGACACACACGACACGCACACACACACACACACACACACACACACACACACACACACACACACACACACACACACACACACACACGACTTCATTTTAAGAAGTCACTAGCCTGAAACGTTGGAACCAGATGCTTTTAGCAACAAAATGTTCCCAATCATCTCATTGTTTGTTTTAAAGATTACATTCCCCTGTAACAAGGCTGTGCAAACACCAATATATCTGTAAAGAAGTGGGCTTGGCTTTCACTTTGGTCAGTTTTGTTCAAACACTTATCTGAAGGGGACCACACAAACACACACGTACACACACACAAACACACACACACTCACACTCGTCAGGCTGTGTGAGAAAACTACAAGCTGAAAAAAAAAATCAAACAGACTTCAATAGGAACTACCCAAAATCAGATACTCAGTGTGTTTGTAATGCAAATATTCACTTTGAGGGTGGGGAGGTAATAAGCAGTGGCAAATCTACATGCTCTAAACTGAAGCGAGGGATCTGAGAACAGAGGATTTAAAGAGTTCGCAGAAAAACTCAAAGCGACTGCGAGGCAGCAAGTGTCAGAAATCTTTGTGTGGTTACTATGGTGACAGAGACTAAATGCCTGTGAGCGAAAGTGAGGCTGTGAGCAAACAGGCACAACTGTGGTAAGGCAGCAGCTTCGCCCACAGCTGAATAATAAGTAAACTGCAAACACTGCAATCCCACTCCGATGCAGCACTCGGTGGAGGTTAGGTAGGAGGTGTGGGCGTTTTTATGTTAATTAATCCAGGGAAGGCTATGTTCACACAATTTTTGTGAACCCACTCCTGCCCCTGTCTGGACAGCTTTCTGTGTACTGCGAACGTTTTAGATACCTAAAAGTTGGAGGTGAACAAAACTATGAGTTGAAATTTCAGAGTAATACTCCATATTTTATCCAGAAGAGTAAAATAGCTTTTGAGGCTTAGAGCAAAAGTGATATGTGTTCAGAGATCCGAACAAATTGTCTGCAGTGTCCAGAGAGCTGTGGATAACTGGGAGCGGATGGGTATTAGGGGACGGGGGTGAGTGGCCTACCTTTGCAGTGGGTCACACGTCGCATTCCTTGTAAAGGTCACAGAGAGACACACAAGCACCAGGTGAGGCGTGGCATCACTTCCTCACTTCCTGGTCTGTCCTAATATGAGTGAACTTCCTGTTTACTGGTTTTAATGAACAGCAGCTTCTCTCCGTAATTTTCTTAATGAATCAGCCTCATTCCTAATGGCTACTTTCCTTAAATGGCCAAAAGAATCAATGCTCGTTTCCTGGTGCTCCACCCTCTGCTCCTACACTGTAAGTGAATAATTAAATTAAAGCCCCCACCCGACCCCCATCTACTAACCCTTTTAGTCCTTGTTAAGCTAAAAACAAAGAAAAATGTCTATTTTGTTAGATTAGTTTAATGTGAGGACAAAGACAATTTTTTACTGAAAATCAAATGTACCATTTTACGTTCATGTCCTGCAGGCAAGCATGAGATAAAAGCTAAGACTGCAATTATTGCTCACATTGGTTTATTGTCACATAGTGATAGGTTATGCCTATCAAACTGCCTATGATCAATTAGCCTAAATCATCAGGGCATGATATAAGTGAAATAAATTAGCGGGAATATCGACTGGCTCATTCGATCATTTTTTGTGTCGTAAATTGCTGTTTTTCTTTTTTTTAAACTATGGCCTTAAACTTCTGAATATTTAAGGCAGTTTGTGACATGTGGTGGATCAGTAAGCTGCACACTGTTTTATCTTTTCATAACACAGACAGAAACCTGGTAAAGCTTTGTCTCGTTCTGTAGATCGCGCCGAGTAAATATGGAACCAGATGAAATGCAGCGGTGCAATTTAGGCAGAAATCAATAGCATGCTGGGTATGGAAATTCTGATCAATACTCATCTAATTTTATATTCAGTCCCATTGTCTTGTTACAATGTGCTTTCTGGATTTTGTTCAAAGGATACACCGTGTAAGACCTGGTTCACCTGTGAGGTGCATGATTCAAAAAGATTCAAAGCATCAGATTGAAGGATTTTCTTGAGAGGAATTTTTCAGCTGTTAGATGCTTGTATGTTTTTAACTTTTTAAAATTTACAGTAACTCAGAGAGGTCAAATGCACTGTGATTTAAGAAAACACCAGCAAATAAAAAAAATGCTGCTAAAGTACACAAAACACAACAGAAATGCAGATAAGAAAAAAAAAAAAAAAAAAAAAAAAGACCCACAATGGAAGTACAGAAAACCGAAAACTTGTGTTTTTGGGGAAGCATTAACATGACGGAACAGCTGCATAAGTGACAGAAACCAAAACATGGGAAGAATCGCCCTGAGACAAACTTAAAAGAAGCGGAGGACGCTTCAGTGTTGTGAGGAGGAAAACGATACAAGGGGCTGACTGTTTTAGTCTCATAACTCATATAATTCTGTAGATGCGTGTTTGCTTTTAGCCGTTAACTGTTAGCATGTCACTTCCGCTGCTGTTCCGTCACATTATTGTCCCCCCAAACACGTTCTGTTTTGTGAGTTCTGTTTAGTTTTTTTTGTAAAGGTTTTTCTATTTTATTTTGTGTACTTTTGCAGAATTTTTGCTGGTGTTTTCTTAAGTTACACATTTGACCTTTCAGGGCCACCGTACTTTTTCTCATTGTTGCACTAATATCACATATACATGAGTCATATTAACCTTGCACTCCTTCCGCTATTAAAAACGTTTATATCGTTTTATGGAAATCACCTGGCCGCTAATTTAATTAACTAGAAAGTTACTATAGCAAATTCCAACGCAATTAGCTATAACAGTTTACCCAGGAGTGTACTTTATATCTTTATTTGTGGCCTCAAAGAGAAACCCTTAAAAAATTTTCTGTAAAGTTCTGATTTACTTGGAAAAGCTCCTGGAGGCTTGCTATTGACATATTTATGCATTTGAATCTCTTCAACAAAAGCAGAGGAAGTTTATCAGCTCACTGGACAATATTAGGATCTGCTTTTTTAACTGAGTATAAATGACAAACTGTTTAGCAGTGCAACCAAAAGTTCAGTTTAACATAAGAAGCAGGAAGAACTTATTACAAAAAAAAAGACAAATGGCAATTTGAAGATGAGGATGTAGGATGCTTGTTACTTGTGAGGGAGGAAATGATGGAGAAAATGAACACTAAGACAAAGCATTGTGTGTTAGCCGTCAGTGGTCGTCTGGGTACAGAAAACAGTTCAAAGCATCTCTTGCACTGCTTCCTTTTAGGGATAAACAAAAAAGTGAATACATAATTCTGTATTTTAACAGGATTTCTAAAAAAAATGCATTGACCTCCGACTGACACAGAGAACCACTGAGCATCTTTTATGTAATGGCTCTCAATGAGTTGGACCATAGCTGGGAAACACATAGTCATCAAGGCCAGACAGCCATAAAGGAGACGCTTCTTACCTGCATTGAACACTGGGTCCCTCTGTTTGCTGCAAAGTAAACGAGTAAACGGACAGCTGTCAATCAGCACCCCAACTTTGGGTAAACCATCGCTACTGTATGTTTTAATTTGAAAGAGCCTTATAAGGAAAACCTTGTAGTTTCTGGTTTGCAAAACACAAACATTGTTATACATCTTAGCTTCCATGTGGCGCCGAATGGAGAAAAACTGATTCACTGCTGGTTCTGCCTAACCTGTCACTCCTTTTGCCGCTGGAGTTGCTTCCGGTGGATCCGGCTCGGGTTCGGTTGCCCTTGGAGTCACCTGAATCTTTCCGATTGAGAGTCCCCATTTGTTCATTAGAATTGGCTCTCCTCACAGTGCTGTGATTAAAAGGATGGAAGACAAAGGCACAGAGAGAGAAAGAGTCAAAAGAAATAGGTCACAAAACTTACCGGATGCTGCTTTTTCTGAAAATGCCATCTGGTAAAGTTTTCATCCAGATGTATACAGTTTTTTCCCCCTTAATCAGCTCAGATCTGTCCCCGTCTGCCACCTAGACAACCGGCCACTCACAAATAGGGCAAAGCTGGCAGACGGCTAAATACTAAGTAATACAGATTAATTTAATTCTGGATTAATTCATTACATAAAGAAACCCTGCTTGTTGCTGCTTGTTGCTGCATTACTACACAACTTAAGTACTAGAATAGCTTTATCCCCGCTCTACCTCCTGGCTGTGGCTCAGGAGGTAGAGCGGCTGTGCACTAATTGAAAGGTTGGTGGTTTGATCCTCCAACCTGGATGCTGAAGTATCCTTAGGTAAAATACTGAACCCTGAGATGCTCCTATCAGAGTGTGAGTGTGTGTGAATATTATGTAATATTAATATTAGTATTACTGATTACAAGTAAGCATTATGAGCAAAGTTGTTTGAGGAGATTAAGAACACCTTTCAGGACTCGAAGCATCTTTCTTAGAAGATTATTAAAGCTCAAACTTTGGGGCCATGTACCCCTTTCAGGCAAGGACATCTTCCAGGGACACCTTTATAATGGTAGCATGAATAGAGATGTTCATTTACTCACGCCATCTCCATTCACTAGGAGGTCAAACTGTGCAGCAGCAGTAGAGGTTTGTTACACCTTGAGAATGGTCAGTTACTCTTGTCCCAGAGATACCATGGGAGGGAATAATGGACACACAAGCCCAGGTGTTATTGGTTAAATGAGCTGTGTGATATGTATATATGTCATTTTTTTTTTAATGATACGACTCAAGTTTGTATTTTACAAGAAATATTTTAAGGACCCTCTGATTATCGGTTGTGAACCTGCAGAGGGTCCTTGCAGCCCAGTGTGAAGAACCACTGATCAGGACAAAGCAACAGATTGGGCCTGCTTAGCAAACACTGCTACCTCACTAACAGCAAAACAGGAAAGTTGAGGACATCAGGTCCATCAAAGGTGGGAAGTCACCTGTATAAAATGCAAAAATTGTGCAATCTATAAAACTGCATCTATCTGTCTTTGCCAGCATTTTGACACACATAATGCCTCACATTAGGAAAGAAGAAGAAACAACTTTTTACAAAACCGCACAGTGCTGTTTCCTCAGAGTTTTACTCTGTTTACTCTTCTGTGATTATAATAACCACAGCATCTGCACAGACCTCTGTAAATCTGCATATTGGTGGTGCCGGCAGCCTGCCCATTCACAACAATAAAAAGGCTCCATCAGCAATCCAATGACCAGCAGGCCGAGTCACCTAATCCACCCTATGGGAGGAAAGTCTATTCAAATTCTAAAACTGGCCGGTGGCTGTTATCCCTTCTGGGATAACTTCTGTGTGTGTTTGTTCATTAAAGAAGAGAACAGGATGGAAAGAAGAGTGAGAGAAAGAGAGACACTGTTGTTTGCCGTGTTATCCCATGAGGAATCACAGTAATTGGACCACAGGGCTTTGAAGGCTGTTCTGTGTACGCCAGTGCTGATGGGATTGTGATCAGTCTGCAGTTTAAGTAATCCCACACAGGCACAGCAAATAACACACACGCTGCACCAAAGACTTAAAAAACATATGATTAATCACACCGAATAAAAAAAATCTCAAGTTTCATATAATTTAGTGAGCGATTTTAAAAACTAGAGATCGAGTTAAGCATGTGTTAGATCAGTTAAGCGCTGTATAAATCTACAGCATACTGTAACGTGGTGATAGTCTCACCTGAGGGGCAGATAGAGAATTCTGGAGGAACGAGACAGGGAGGAGAAACTGGACAGAGTGGCAGGACATAACAACGTAGGTGAACGAGACATAAACAGGATGCATCACAGTGGGAAACAACACATAATCAGAGACAGACAATGAAGACAGGAAAAAGATGGGGAGGACCCAGCACAATTCAGGAGACTAAACAGAAGAGATATCTGATGAGAAATAACTCTATCTTGGAATACAACTAAAAACTAAAGACTTTATGTGGTATAAGATTTGCTGCTATTGTGTTATCGGCGTTCACTCTATTTCCATCTTTAGCCTGACGTTGCCTCCACAGGGAAGATGGATTTGATTTTTCCTAACAAGTAGCAAGAGACCCATATGTCATATCTTAAGTTAACACTGATTCACAGCCATGCCAACATAACAAGTAAAAACAGTTGGGCTAATCATTAGTCTCCAGTGCCGCTCATCATCCTTCAACTAAGAAAGTGCTGTTTCGTGTCACGATGCCAAGCCTGGAACTAGACAACCCTAAAACTATGACTATTCAGGGTTGGATATATATATAATGAAATATACATTTAAAAAAAGATCTTTTCAGTGTCAAAGCTTGAGCTCCTGAGTTTAATACTTCTAAAAGAGAGGCGGAGAAGCAGAGTTAACATTTGCGTGGACTGGAGCAGGCCCCTGCTGTGTGCCAAGCTTCATCTGATTTAGTTAATGTCATCAGAGAATGGGGAAAGGCTATTGTTATGCTGGCAGGCAAGATTGATAACCTGCACTCCATATTCACCTGTAAACACACGGACGCACAAAGAACACAGAGCAGCAGATGATGAAAATGCTTCGTCTCCCTTTATCAGGGCTGTTAAATGTCAATGTGTGTGGATGATAAAAAGCCAGAAATGTGACGATTTATGGCGGGAATGACCTGGCGTGGCACAGGCAGACATGAGGGAAGAAATGTCGAGACACATAAAACTTCTGGGGTGAAGAACAATAAATCTTTCCAGCGGTTTTAATTATGCTTGGGATTTTGTAGAAAAACACGACAAAATCTGCTGACTCTGACAGTCCACACCTTCAAGTTGCTCTAAGGAAGAAAAAGGTTCCCAGAAATGCCGATAGCCTCCTTAAAATCGATTATAATGAACAGACAAAGAAGAGCAGAGGAAAAGTCAATGCTCAAATGCATTTACAGTCATACTGGGTTTCCTTACGTCTTGTTGGCTGGCGCGCTGGTGTCCTTCCTGGATCCAGATCCAGATGGGGATGGCAGAGTCCCGCTGCCTTTCTTTGGTAGGACGGTCCCGTTGTTTACTGTGGGCCGTAACGGCAGGGTGGCGATCATTGGCCTGGCTGTAAGAAAGAGGACGACATGACGCGTTCAGAAAGAACCAGTATCAGAGTCGGCACCTGTAGTGTATTTAAAATAACGCTGTATGTACTGCCACCTCTGTTATTTGTCTACAAATTCATTGAATTTGGAGTCAACAAACTATTAAACTCAGAATTCTTGATTTGAAGTTAGTTTTTTCTTTGCTTTTAGCTGAACACTCAACATGTAAAAATTACTTTTTTCTTAGAGTGACCATGGGTTTGGGGAGGGTGGGGGTGGGGGTGGGGGGGCTTCCTGCTGGGGCAAAAGGAGCTGAGGATTGATAAGTCCTGGACACATGCCATGCCGAGTCAAACCATGCGCTGCGATGTCATGGATTTATTGAAATATTTCTTCATGTTTTTGTAGAAACACGGATAAATGAAATGTACAGTAGTGCTGGTTTTCCCAAAAATGCCCCCAGGGTTGCCACTGGCCTACTGTATAGGTTTATGGACACGTTTGTGTCATTTAATATACACAGTATACACTCACTGGTCATTTCATTAGACACACTTGCTCAACTGCTTGTTAACACAAATATCTAACCAGCCAATCACTTGGCAGTAGCTCAATGCATGACCTTGACTCATTGGTCGGTTTGAGAAACTGCTCATCTGCTGCGATTATGCCACACAACCACCTTTAGTGTTACAGAGAATGGCCTGAAAAATAGAAAGTGTCCAATGAGCTTCAGGCTCCTGGGTGAAAATGCCTCATTGATGCCTGAGGTCAGAGAAGAACGGTCAGACTGCTTCAAGCTGATAGGAATGCAACAGTGACTCAACAAAGGCATGAAGAAGGAAACATCCCTGAACACACAACCTTGAAGCAGACGGGCTACAGTAGCAGAAGACCACACCAGTTACCAATCTTGTTAGTGAAGAATAAGAAACTGAGGCTACAGTTCACTCAGGCTCACCAACACTGGGCAAAAGATTACTGAAAAAGTGTTGCCTATTCCGCTGTGATATTTGGATCACAGCGGAATAGGGTCCTCCTTTGGGATGTGGTGGACGGGGAGATTCCAATTACGGATGTGCAGCAGATTCCAAATCAATATTCATACCATTAAGGCAGCTTTGAAGACAAAATGTGCTCGCAAGGGGTAACTAATGAACTGGCCAGTGAGCGTAGTTTGACTTTCAGGGTTTTTTTTCCCAAATGTAAAGATAATTCCAATGTGAGGGTTCAGAGATGGGAAATAACTGCACAGTGTTTTATATCATCAGGTTAAAATAGAGGGAGAAGATTAAGTGATTATATATAAACAAGTAAACTAAATTTAAATGTAATTGTTTTAAAGGTTTCCCATTGAGATGGAATACAGTTTGTAGAAAATGGAGTGGTATCAGAAAAACTGACACACACACCCACCCACCGACACACACACGCACGCACAATTCATTCAGGCAGCATAGACTAACAGATCCAAGCTGCAGCTTTATCTGCAGTGATAAATATTTAATAGACACTGCTTCATCCAGACACACATTGATACTCAGGCCTGTGCACACACTCCCTCTGTTATCTTTCATGTAGTAATTACGCAGCAGGGGCAAAACGAGGTTTGTAATTTTGTTAGCAGGTTAAAGAAGACAAATGCGTGTGCTCCTCTGTGTACACGATGGTCCACATGCAGTCAGCCCGACTGGGTTAAGCTTTCTGAATCAGATCACTGTGCTTCAGTCGAGGGGAAGTAGACTGCTGGTGGGGAACAATGAGTCCGAGTCATCCTCCACTTCCCCAATCAAACTGAAACTCCATCCGTCCAGACTCACTCCTAAGAATCCTAATCTGCTTTTGCTTCATTACTCTAAAGCACATGTGAGGACTTGAAACACATGAAGTGCAGCTGATTTCCCATGCAGACTTTATCAGCCTCAGGAGTGACAGCACGATTTCATGATCAAAGTTTACACATCTCCACTGAAAAATCGATGCATGCAGTATTGTTAAGCAATAAAAATGCAAAAAACATGTGAAAAAAGTCTACCTTTTATCACTCTCTGGGGCTCGCTTTTTTAAGTTTATGCAATGTTTTCAGCACAGATGAGAAGAGCATGCAGCTGTGTGACACCAGGTGGAGAGAACATCAGAGTGAGGCATTTTAAGGTTTAGCAACTGTACCTTTGACTTATGATAAAACCATTCGTGAAGGTGAATCACATTCTGGACTTTGGAAAATAAACTGGGCCTGTGTCAGGGAGGTGTTGATTTAACTCCACACCTCAGCCGAATAGGTTGGGATGCTTTCTTATTCCTTTTCATTCCAGAGAGAGAGTTGTGAAAATCAATACAGCCTCTGTTCAGTGGGAAGCTACAGCCAGCAGCTAGTGAGCTTACCAGAAAGACAGGAAACAAAGGAGAACGCTAGCCTGGCTCTTATCAAACAAAACCTCATAAAACAGTTTTTGTGCTGACACAAATTCCCACAAAGATCTGTCTTCAAACTCGGATCACAGTGCAGTGAGCCGTATTGAATGCAACTGTGCATTTCCTGGTGAAATACTATATATTTAGGATAATAGTAGCAGGGCAGGCAGTGACACAATACCAGGTCTGGTTAGTGCAGTCAGGCTACACAGTGAGCCTACCTGGCTTCCCAACATTGCTGTCTGCTGAGGGAGATTTTCTCATCATAGCGGGGTCTATACATGTAAGGCAAAAGCATTCAACAAGACAACACAGTCCAAGAGCAGATGGGACAGGAAGGAGAGGAGAGCGATGAGTCAGATGAAAGAAAACTAGCGGGATTTGAAGATCAGCATCGACAGGTCAGAGTGGAAAAACAGACCCAAGAGTCCCGAAAAACCACGTGTGCAAGCCAGTCTGTGTGTGATGCATATACTATAATAGCAAGCCCCTAGGCTTTGTGCTGGACTGTATGTTACCTTTGGTGGGTCCTCTACGTGCACCCATGGCCTGCTGCTCCTCAGACACATTGAGTCTGCGGACCACGTCAGCTAGAGCGGACTTGAGCAGCTGAATCTCATCCTCCTGCATCTGGACCCTCTGCTCCAGGGAGGCGATGCGGTCGGTCACCTCCATACTGCTGGCCGCTGACGCACTGTCATCTGAGGACGCAGTGAGCTCACGTTAGAAAACGCAGAAAACTAATGAGAAAAGTAAACAGTGGTTTTTCAGATAATGTCACATTATCAAAGGCTATTAATGCTGCATAGAACTGTGTCAATTATTCAGTTTCCACAAAAATGAGCTGTGGGAGAAATCATGGAATATCCACTGTGGCTTTATTAATTTCATCATCTAATTTACAGTGAGAAGGCAAATACACATCTCAAAATGTCAAAAATACTTTTTAAATATAAATTTAATATATGCTTATACAAATGTAGTTGCATATCAGCATATTTGAACAGAAGACATTTCCTGAGTACAGGCGGCTACAACTTTCAAACCCTGAACTCACTTTTATCCTTTTATACTTTCAGCATCTTTGACTATGAAGACTGTTCGCCAGCCTGGTTTTAGTGTCTGTTCTCTGATCTTAAACTAACTTAACACATTATTACCACCTCTCCACCTGACACACTAATAAAGGCCAAGCATAGGCCACCAGGGTCCACTTCATTAATGATCACACACACACACACGCTCATCTTAATGCAGGGTCTCCTCCATTAAGACTTTGATGTCACAGGGGTTTGATGAAATATTAATGTAAATCACTGCTGTGTTTTCCCTGCAGACTTGTAATAACAGCCTGATGCATTATGCATTAGAGAGCAGGCATCTGGTGATTAGACAGATCTACAGCCGTGTTTCTGCTGGGAATCTGCGTTAGACCCCAACTGCTTGGTGACATTATGGAAATCGTGAAAAAGGCTTCTGACCTCTGTAAATAACATTCTCAAACAATGTAGTGCAACAGCGTCTCAGACAAACTGAAATGTGTTTGTTTACAGACAATCTGGTGAAACAAAACGGGTGTGATGATGCTCTAAGGAAGCAAAAGCTGCTCTGCGGAGGCGTGAGTTCCCCAAATATTCACTTGTAGATAGAAATTCAGAAAAACTGCAGTATTTTTAATTCCATAAAAATAATTAGATAAATAAAAACACACATTTGAATCAATGACACTAATAACATAAAGACAACTTCCTACCAAATATGATCTAAATAGAACAAAGAGTCGTTAGTGAAATTGTAATACTTGATTATTAATTTGAAATAAATAATTCTTTACTCAAATTTAATTTTTCTTCCAAAATGAATGGCAAACATTTAAGCACAAATAACACAAAAGAGTGTGCGACTTTAGGACTGTCAAACTCCTTTTCTTACAATTTTACATCATAAGTATTCATAAGTGTATAATCCCATAAGATCCAACGAAGTCGCGGTAATCTAATTGTCAAAACATGCCGGAAAGGCAATTTCACTGATTTGTTTACAAGTGGGAAATTCCATTAGCGAGCAAAATTCACCGTTAGCTCGTTATGAATCGCTTCGGTCAAGGAGACCCTCGATTAGACAAGATGATGAACTGGCGCATTAAGCAGATGGGGCACGTGAAGCTTGTAGCATAAAATGGAAATCTGCATACGTACAGAATGGCTGAATCAAGCAATTACAATCGACACACAAACACAGACTCCAGCTGTGCACACGGCTACACATTACTGCTGACTTGAGATTTCCCTGAAACATTGCAATAATAATGCTAACTGTGTTTTCAGACTGGACTAACATAAGTATAGTGCTTAAAAAATTATTAGACCTTCTGTCAAAAAACAAGAAGACAGAAATATTTTAGAAATCTGTCAAAAACTAAAGTAAAAACTACTGACCTCCACTTTTCATATCCACACCTGAGCCGGCACAGTCGACTTCTTTGACAAGTCAGGAATTGATCGAGTAGAACATCAAGACTGTCCGTCCATTCTCTTCTGCTTAATAGGTGTTTATAGGCGTCTTACCCTGTTTACTTATTACATAAAGACCCTAAGTCTAAGTTTAAATGTTCTAATTACACAAATTAAAATGACTTTAAGTGGGAGATAAATATCTATGAAGATTCATGGCCACCAACCAACCAATGGTTATTTGTATGTTTACCTGCTAATGAGGAATAGAGATCACCAATGTCGTTATTATTCATCTTCAACCATGAGTATCTGTGAAAAAGATATTTGAGCAAGCAACTATCGCCATGTCCAGAGTAGAGTGCTTATAAACACTGGTGATTAACAGAGTTGCTGACTTTAGAATTGAGGTAATGTGACAGGTATTTTTTATGGCATCAAAGCCTGTAACACACTTGATATAGGTATTATTTGTATGCACTGTCTAATATTTTCACCGCCTGGTGAGAATCCTATAATGAAACCCCCGCTGTGGAGAAATGGCATCTGATGAAAACTGCAGGTGTGCAATCTTTTACATTACACCGACAGCAGAAGCTTTACAGGTTCAATGAGAAATATGTCTGTCTCATTATACGCTCATACAGACAGATTTCTACTCCAAGGATATGCTTTCTTGTTTCATAAGCAAAATTGCAATCTTGCTCCTTCTTTTCCACAGACACGCACACTGACAAAGCCTTTTCCACAGATCTTAATAACATTTAGCTCACCTGGGATTCTCTCTTTGAAGCAATCCTTGTTCATATTTACATGCAACAGTGTGTCACCGAGTGAACATCCAGAGATAACGCTTCTATTATCTGTCGAGCATCTGTCGTGGGTCTGCTCCCAACACTGACACAATGACAGTGTAATACCGAAGCACAATGACTGGCTGTCACGGCCCCGTTTCCACCCAGCCCTGTGCTACCATCCCAACATATGCCACTTTCTGCCTTGGTTCCAACATCTGGGCCGAGTTAACGCCCACTAACATGTTTACAGCTACAACCAGAATCGGAAAAGATCAGACAAGTTTGTTTTCATATGGAGGAATATGTGTTGATGGCGAGATGCTTATGTGCCGACAGCGCGATCACACACAGAGCCGATTTAGCTAAATTTGCTCTTGATGTGCTCTGTCTGGGGCTCAGGTCACATGCTTTCTGTCAGAGACTCAGTATCAGTAAGATGTCAATCTTCATTTAACAGCAAATCCATCACCACAAAACAAGATTGCTGCACCAGTGTGGTATTCACACCTGTCAGCCATCTACTTAAATCACTTCATTTCTGTCAGTCTGCTCCAGCATCTATCTGACTTTTTCTTTCTGTCCCTATTTTGTTATGTGGTCAATACCCGGCTGGGTCACAAATCCGAGGTGGATCTCAGAGCCCATCTGTCTGCTCGCCGTAATGCATTTTGACACCCTGCTCTCTATTACCTTCCTCCTGCAAGTAGATGTGATTCTGGCAGAACCAGCAGCCTGCTTAAGTGCTTGTCCATCACTGCAGCCACAGGGATTAAATGAAAAACTCTCTTCAGTTCATTTTTTTTACAGCTCTAAAATAACCCAACACTCCAGCTTGCATCTCCGCCTTATTTACTGACCTTACTGTCATCAATAATGAACACTGGAGGAGGAGGGCACACATGCTTTGACTCATTTCCCCTTCTTCTGGACTCGTGCCTTCCAAAGAATCGATACGCTAAAGGAGTAAAAATAGATGTGGAAAATGCTTATGACGAGCATAAAGGGGAGCAAAGCACAGCAGCCTCATAAATTCTGCAGGAGCCTTTTTAGCTGAGTCACTCCTTCAATATGTAAAATATGTAAGGATATGAATGCACACACAGACATGAGGAAGGGAAAAAAGACAAGGTTAGGGACATTCCCTTGGAGGAAATGTCATGCTAGCAGCTGTCTCCCCATGTGTTCGAGCACTCGTGCTCACTTTGCCAATAACCTGCTGACAAACAGAGTGATTGATGTCTGTTTTCTTTTCTCTCAGCGGTGCAGAAGATCCAAACAATAAAGCTAAACTGATTTGATGGAAAGTTCAGCTGCCAGGTTAAGCTGTGCCACAATGGGAGGTACCGAAAAAACCGCAACCAGTGTTTGCAGAGAACCACCAGATCAAAAGAGCGAGAGGCTGCAGGAAACAGGCTGTCACAACATTTTGACAACTATTCCTGTTTTTCAGGCAGAAGGGCATGATATCGCTGCAGCTTCGGTGCATCTTTTTGCTACTTGCTTGTGCTCCAGCTTGCCAGCTTTTTTTTTTTTTTTTCCCCTTTTTAATTTCACAACACAGACGCACATAGACCAGGTGGTGTTACTGCCACAGCGCCAGTTCAGCTGCTCCAAATTGAGTCACACTTAATAAACAACCAGTCTTCAGCATGATTCACTAATGGAGGTCTGGACTTTATCACCATTGAGCAGCACAAAGGAATTAAAGGAGGCAGCAATTTAAGGACAGGCATGAGAAATACAGAGCTAAATGAGAGAGAATAAAGGTGGGTCTGTGGCCGTGATCACAGAGCAGGTGGTGCTTTGACCTGAATGCTAATTTCAGTAAGCACTCTGATGAAACGTGGGTGTGATGTTAGCATATTTTTTGCATATTTACCTTAATGTAGCAAATCAACATGCTACTTTGACAATTAGTTCTGAATTTCAGCTAATGATGGCACTTTGTTACTACCTCATGATAACTTAATGTCAACTTTCAGGGCACTTCAGCACAATACTAGAACTAAGTGGAAGACTAATAACATGTGTGATGATTATTTTTTTCTAATGTTATGCACAGTACAAGACAAGAAAAGTGTTGTGCTTAAAAGTGACGCATTTACACAGTTACAGTGTGCCTCAGGGACGACTGAAATGATCCATCAGGTGCCTGTCAGGAGGTCGGAGAGTTTAGTTACAGTTACAGACTGGAGAGAAAAATGAGGAAAGAGAGAAACAACAGACTGAGAGTTACTTAAAAGCCCATCAATCCCCTGTGTCACCTGCAGGAGAGAGCAGGGGACGACCTGATAGCTTTAGCTAATCAACTGGTCAGATTAGGGAGACAGATGCAGTTTACAAGCTGCCACTGAGGGCTTTTGCCTGACCGGGGCTTAAGAGGTAATAAATATCTAGAGGTGGATAAGAGAAAGGGAAGCCCTCACAGGCAACCTGGGAAGAGATTAAAGAGGAGGAACCACTGAGAGGAAGATGGAGATGATAAACAACGGAGGAAAAGCTTCTTTGTCCTGTCAAAACGGTAGCTCTGAAAGATCCCAAATAGGCTGACAAAGACAAGAATGAAAGATGGAGCTGTGTGCATGTGTAAGTGTGTGTCTTTGCACACACAGGGGTCAGAAAGAGCGTGTCTGGGTCAAACAGGGGTATGAAGTGGGACCAAAAGACCCCCCTCTGAGAGATCCTACTGTCCTTGTAAGAAGACGTTAAACCTTTCCTTCCTGACATCAGCTACATCCTTCCTGGGGTCAGAGTGAGGTCAGACCTCCACCTTGCTCCTCTCACCATCACACCTACACACATCCAACATACTGCACAGGAGCTGAAATGTTGGAGGCAGTGATTTACAAATGGATGGTGTTAAGTGCTGCTCATTTTTCTGAGTGATTGATCAGATAATGTATTAAACACCATCAGTGCTATTCCCCTGCCTCCAGTGGGACTGCACACCAATTATTAGAGAAATGGAGGAAGGCAGAAAAAATGGAAGGCTTTTCTCATAAATCTCTTAAACTTGTCTCCACAATCCACGTTAAAGGAGCTTATTGTGCATTTTTTCCTTTATTCTGTCACATATCTAGACTATGTAACTATACACAGTTTCAGTGGATGCCCATATTAAACACAGAACTTTCCTGTAATGAAGTCAGCATATTTACAAGTCATCAATCCTCAGTTTCAGACCATTTCAGGCTATGAGCACTGAAGCTCAGCCCACCAATAGGTCCAATTTAACCATGTGGTATTTGCTGTCAACATTACAATGAACAACATCAAATTCAGTCGCTGTCAACCACAAAGTCTCCGTAACAACAAGGCCTAAGGCCAGGACATGGATGTGTGTTTCAGATGTGAGAGGATCTGAAATAACAAATATAAACACCTGCTCAAGCCCTGTAATTCCCCAGTGATTTAGAAAGAAACAGTCCAGAAAAAAGAAAAAGAAACTACATAAAAGAGGCCTAATCAAGGCAGATTTACCTCGAGCACATGACATACATGAACTCCAATCCCAACACTCGGCTTCACACAAACACACTCCCTCCAACACACACACACTCTCCTCTGTCAAAGAGGAAGTGGTCACAGTGTGGCAGAGGGATTATGCTGGATTTGTGGAGCAGATCTTGCTCAATGCTAGTGATCCTTAAACTCTGGGGGGGGGGTTTGAGCTTAGCAGCAGGCTGAATTTTATTCTCCCTCCTTCAGTCTCTAACCTCTTTCACCTCTCTATTTGTCTGCTCTCCTCTCTCCTGAAAGTCTTGTGGGATGAATTCTTGAAACAAAGCAGGAAATAAATTGACTGTGGGAAGAAAAAGTGAGACTGAAGGATTAAACGTAAAGAGGACTTGGCAGTAAAATGTTTTTATTATCTTTCTCTAGCATTTATCTCCCTCATTTTTCTTGCTCTTGTCCACGCTGTTCGCCCAATTAGAGATTAACTCCTAGTGGTAGACTGTTTCAAGAGGTGGGGCTTTCAGAGTGGGGGTTACTTGAAGCGTCAATAGACTAAGATGTAGCTGAAGCCCCAAAGCTCCATCGGAACGAACCGCAATGTGCACACATGAAATCTAGACATTCTCAAACACTGCCAAAGCTTCATAATTAGAAATCTTCTTCTTACTATTATTATTATTAGAATTAAACTATTGCAAACACATATATAAGCCTACAGCCAGTATTGTACTCTGATATCCTCATGCTGATAACGTTAACATGCTGAGATGCTTACTATCTTAGTTGCCTTAAATTCCCTTAGTTTTGCAGGAATCAGATAAAAGATATATATATGTCAGAGAAAACAATGAGACCAACACATCATTGAGGTTTGCAGACATTCGTTTACGCACAGCTCTCTTAAGATCATGCTCTAACATTTTAATCAGATGTTGCATGACCCAATTTGGCCCAAGTTTTAGCTGCCAAATAGAAGGCCTTATATTTGAATCTGGAATACTTTGATATACAGAAAAGTTTGTAGTTAACTTAAAGCAAGCCCAATTCATCATCCCTCCACTACCGTGTTTGATAGTTGGTATCAGGTGTTTGTGTTGATATGCTGTGTTTGGTTTTGTACATTATGGCCAAACATCTTTATTTTGATCTTGCCTGTCCAAAGTGTCCAAGTGGGACACTGTTTTAAACATGGCAAACTTCAGTCTTTTTCTAATGTTACTATCATGAACTTTAATATTTAACACAGTAAGTGAGAAAAAATATATCAAATACTATATATGAGACATGAAGCCCCAGCTTCTGAACTTACAAAGCAATATGCTGAACTTTATATAACATCCCTGTCTAAATCTGAATAAAAATAAAACGGTAATAAACAGCCGAAGAAAGACATCCTTTTTATTGCTGTGACTTTTAGGGATGAAGCAGACCACAGAAGCACAAAGTCATGGTTGGCAGCAGCTCCAGGCTCCAACACAAGCCCGTTTCTCAGTCTCAGCCTTCGTCTACATAAAACACGGCTTTGTCCCGCAGTAACAAACAACCAGGAAGGAACAGGAGGCGGGATACTTGTTCCATCCAGTGTGTGTATACTGGTGTTGTCCCATCCAGTAACATTGTTGTTATGGGATACCAGATTTCCATGGTGCAGAAATGGTCTCACACACATACAGAGAGACAGTGTGCCAGAGACTGTTGCCACACTGAGCACAGGCCAATCGTATATCTGCCATCTGGAGGGGAGAGAACATACAGTGGCACTGCTGGCAGCAAACAAGATCATTACAGAACAAAACTGAGGAGAATTATTACAAACAGACTTTGGTGTGTAATCAGAGGTTTTCCTTTGTTTGTAACTCAGTGTCTGGATTCTGCCCTATAAATACTACATGTCTCTTTCAGTATATTCACTTTAACTTTAAAATTATTATTATTCTCTGTTCTTGCCATCAACTAAACCAGCTCTGCTTGCATTTTTGGAGTTTTGACAGCACCTAAAGACCTGAGTCACATCCAACTGTGTTTAGTTTGAGTGAACCTGACAAGTGAACCTGACAGGCCACATTATTAGATTTTCTCTTCTCCCTGCAGCCACAGATGAGACAGGGGAGTTTAAGCTGATTATGTGAGACACATTTTTATACAGTTTTCTGATGAAATGAATGGTTCAAACATCTGATTAGATAAACACACAATTCAGTGAGCTGTAATAAAACATTGTTGGCACTATAAAGGTGGAAAAGCGCTATTAAAGAGTCGTCAGTAGTAATCCAGTTGTTAAGTCTGACGTCACTAGCCGTGTCTGGGCCTAAACTCCGCTGCAGGTCCATATATCAAACGATCACTATGGCATTACTGAGAGTTGAAAAACTGTCTAAAGTCTTTCATCTTTAATAAAATGATCAGCGTTCTGCTCTACCAGGTGTAACAATTGAGTTTAACATCCAGGCATCCATGAAAACAGAATTTATGACATTTAACGGAGTTAGAAGTTAGCAGGAAGTTAGCTCGCTAGCTTCTATCTAAATACAATATAGCATGTCCTGACTGCGGGATTTTGGAAACAAATTAAAACGTACAGCTCTGTTATCACTTCCAACATAAATGAAGACAGAAAACTAAACAGCAGAGACGTTTGTAGGGTTACTGAAGTTTGGCTAGCTGGTATATAATGATGTGCTACGTGACCGCTAGCGACACAGCTATGTTAGCATAATATAAACAAGCTAACTTTTTTTCCACTCGATAAAAGTTAACGTGAGTGTTCTCGGTGGTCAGGAACAAATGTAATCGCATGGCAGGATGCTGTAAAAGGACCAAACTTCAGCCAGGAGAACAACTGAGATAATCCATCCACAATACGAGGTTAGTCATTCATACTGCTGCATGGGCTGGGCTGTAGTTACATCCTAAGGTTTTAAAAACTGAGCTTAAATAAATGATTAGCGGTAATAAAAGCAGAGGGAGGTCAACAGTGATCACTGACTGTTTTAGGAGCTTTTTGAGATTAAATAGAAGAAAATACAAAATATTAAACATGTTAACAACACAAAAGCCATATTAAACTTAGACTACTTTAGGCCCGGAAGTAGGATTCGTCACGTCATCACTTAACGACCAGATCGTCTCATGATCTTCTGTGGCTTCAAAACGGAATAAACTAAAGAGTAAAAGTAGAATCAGTACTTGCAGTTTCTTAATTTCAGTGGCTGCTCTAAATAGTTTAGGATGACCAAAACATCCTTTAAATTCTTCTCCTAGTTCACTGATTTGACCAACTAGCATTTTTTTGTCAGTCTGTCTATGACGGGTGTCCACTCTTAAATCAGACCATATACTGAAGACACTAGATTTAAGGTAGACTTACTAAATCAGAAAACAAAAGGCAAACCATTGTTCAGGTCACAACAGAATCCCTTACAGGTAGCCAGGACTAACTTTTATAGGAAAATGCAAGGACTATGGCAAAGACTAGGAGGAAGGACGGGACTATTTATACACAGGGGTAAGTGGAGAAGCTGGAGAATGGCATCCAGCTACAGACAATCCAGGCAACCATCAAAGAAAGACTCAAGAGGCAACTGACTTTCAAAGTAAAACTGAAAAATACCAAAAAACAAATAAATAATAGAATGGAACAATCCATAAATACAGCAAACACAAAAATCTAAACTCTAAACTCTGGAAAATGCAGGAAAAATCTAATAGAAACTCAAATGCAAACATATTCATTGAGGACTCCAAACTTGAGAACATGACCAAACACTGGGTCTATGACACAGTCTCGGGAGGAAACCAACCACAATCATGACTTCACTAATCTTCTATAATATTTAATGTTTATACATCAGCCAGAGTTAGAGCATACAAATTGCAATGTGTGCATACTTCAGATGCTCTTAGTACATCTCGTTTGGATCAGCGGCATCTTTAACATCTAGCCACAGACATCCTTATAAACACCTGCCGAGACCTGTTACAGCCCCACAGTTTGCCATTAGGATACATACAGAGACAAACAAATTTTTAAGGTAAAAGTTAGAGACCATCTGGTCATAGTCTCACACCACACACAACCACACCAACTACTGCTTGGACTACACCCATCCACCACCACTTGGCCTTTGTGATGATACCCCGCTACAGTTTTGACACTCTGGCTTTGAGAAGGAGTCTGACAGCAGTAGATTTCTGCCTCTATAACTGTTGATTTTTTCTCTTGTGAAATGTGTCTTGAAAACATCTATGCTTCCATTGTAAGAGCAAAATGTGACATGCACGCCCACCATGAAGGAGTCCTGAAATCACTCGCTGGTAGCTGTCCTAGAACTGAAAGCAAAGAATCAAAAGCATCTTTGGACCAAAACAACTGCCATCTAACAACAAAATTGGGCTGTCAGTAGACAAGAAAACAACCCAAATAACCCCTTTCCTCTCATCTCTGCACCTGTGATCTTGATGAATTTCTAATGGGATTCTCCTCTTTTCCCCAGCCCATCTGTTAGAGGCCGGCTGAATGCATGCAATGGGGGATACACCCTCACACTCAGAGCTGGCGCTCTCCCCTTCGTTCTTCCATTAACAACAGATGTAAGAGACCAATTAGAGTGCTGAGCAGCCCCTGGGAGCTGCACCACGGATACCAGGAGGTTAATTATATCTATTCACCTTACAACCGGCCAAGGTTTAAAAACAGAGGTGTTGCCAAATCTTTGGTCCGTGACGAATCAATACGCTTATAGAAATAATTGCACAACACAGTCAAACCTACACTCATCTTTTCCAGGTTACAGAAGTGATCTTTAATTACTTTAAGAGGGTTTGGTGGTGCAGGATTAAGAGTGAGATCCATGCACAGACATTCACATACAGACATGCATGTGTGCACATGAATGCATATACACATACCAGTGCGCAGATGATCTGTGCTGGAAATAATTTGCATAGTAACTTGATTTAAATACCTTTATGTTTTTGTGTAACATTCAGATTAAAGAATATGTAACCAAATCCTTTGTGCATTATATCTCTCTGATTGGGAACAACAGCCTTGGTAATACTTTGAGCATGAAGCAAAAACTAAAAATAATGCCACATCTTTGGGATTTTGCTGACCTGAGTGATTTATTAGTGGTCACCCTCCCCCACAGGTAAAATTCTGCGCTCTGCTGAGCACATTTAGTGTTACAGTGCAGATTGAGAGCATCCTACTCACTGATGGAGTACATGATCTTGTTTCTGGCACTTTTTAGGGGTATTTTTATGCATCCCTGACATACCGTTCAAGGACTCATGCTTGCCTGCATGCCTCCTGTACTGACATTGGAAGGTTGTGCATGCACATGTGCACACTGAACCTGAAAATGGACACATAGACACTCATACACAACCACAAGCGCATACATAACAGAGAGCAGTACTCTGCCAGAAGCATTAGTGAGATGCACACGCACATATACACGGAGTCAGTGTATATATTTAGCACAGGAACTCACACGGTCCTGCTTTACATGCCTGATTGTTTTAGTAGGTCATGAGATGAGGCTGCTTGGATGTGTGTCAGTGGAGGAAAAGAGAAGAATGGTAGACAGAGAAGAGAAGAAACACTTGACAAAAAATGGCAATCTAATTCCTAGTTGCTCTCCAAGAAGCTGCTTCCAGTGATTGTTCTGCTGATCACAAGACAATCATACAACAATATCTGAGCACCTAAAATGTCTCAATAAAAAGGAAAAGCAGGGATAAAGCTATATTTTACTTAGCCTAGAGTCAAAAGAGCTTTCCGTTTTATAGAAGAAAGGAAGTACCCCTGAAAGAAAGTAGTGAAGTGAAGACAGATCTTTAATATACTGGGTACACATATGTTATGTTTTCTCCTCACATGATTACAAATCATAATTAGATAAGAAGATATCATGTCTCAAGCATATTATGTTGTAATATAAAGCAGTTAAATTTGAATTGCAGAAATTGAAGAAAAATCGCTATTAACACAATAGAGATGAAACATTTTAAAGCCTAACTGATCAGCGGGTCAACTAAGATAACAAAGGAATACATTACTGTGTGCCATGCATGTTTCTTTCTTTCATACATAACCTTATAGACATACTTTGTACTATTCCTTTGGCTTTTAAGGCAGATTTGGCTTTTCATTGACCTCTGCATGTATGCATGTACTCGACAGATGTCAGTAACACGCTATATAACTGAGGGTGGACACATTTGTGCCAAAAATTGCTCAGTGGGATCCTGGCTCATGGCCTAATCTTCCTCTTCCATGCAGATTTTATACAACATGCTGCAATACGCAGATAAATTCTCCACTGTGCACACAGTGGAGTGCACACTACGGGATGCCATATTTAGAAGTATTTAAGATAGAGATTTCATGAATAGCTGCGTCAAGGCTGCCGTGAAATGAACAGTTCGTACTACATAGGAGGCATGAATTTCTCACAAATCTCAAAAGCAGCTCGATGTAGCTGTAAACATACAAACATTCAATGACGGTATGTACAGAGCCACTTTTCTTTTTTATCTGTTAGCAGCCAATGTGCCCCTATTCAAGAAAAAAGTGCGAGGCAAAGCTTATCAGGAGAAAAGTGAGAAAAAAAACAGGGAGATAAGGAGTAGAGAGGGGGTGGGGGGGCGGAGTGACTCGTGAGTACTGAAGCCTAAGTGGCCTGGCTCAATATCTGACTGCCTGCAGATTTTTAAAAAAAAAACACAAAACAGAAAAGCACGCTGAGCTCCACTTGGGGCACTCGCACAAGATCAAACAAAGAGCATGAGAAAGTCTGACGTAGGGATGAGGGAGAGGGGAAGAGCTCGAGAAGCGAAGGGCAGAAGAGTCAGAGTTTTAGAAATGAAAGAACTCCAGGCGCGCCGGGCTTGAGAGAGGGAAAAAAGACTAAATAGAGAGTGGTGTGTGTGTGTGCGTGTGTGTGTGTGTGTGTGTGTGTGTGCTCTCACTGACACGGCCATAGGAAATCAATATCAAACTTCGCATGAATCAGCAGCTTTGGACGAGTTAACCCGTTCACGTCGATATTTATTAGACTGCTTTACGCGTAGGGCAGTTACAGATGACTGATGGCACAGAGACACATAATTTCCTAATACTTTCCTCTTAATGTTTCTACATTGATGTTTTTTCTGCAGTTTTATCAGAGTGGAAGAAATTTCAGAGCACAGGCCAGTTTGCAGTGGGTTTTAGGAGGCTTTGATGGATAGTTGGATAGATGGATATGGAATAATCGAAGAGAAATAAAGGAATAAATAAAGTTGGAATGGAGAAAAGCAGGGAAACTAAAAACATGTAAAAGGCCCATAATTGATACGTAAAAGAGAAATGAAGAAACTACTTGAACTGGCTTTTCAAAACTAAATGGACTCCAACCGCTCTAACACAAATACATTCACCTCATCCTCCTCTCTGCCATCCCTCCTTGGCTACTGTGGACGGTAACGTGAGCGGGGCTTTAATCCTAATCCCTCTCCACGTGCCATCATCAGTCAGGGTTTGGATGGAGATACCCACAGAGCCACAGCCAAGAAGTGGGGGAGACTGGGTGAAGTCGTGTCACCTCTGCTGCGTATCAAGATTCCTCCAACAAACATCAAAGCGTTCTCCGTCTTTATTAATTTCCCTCCTTCCCCTACATGTCTGCTCCATCCGTCTGCCCTCCTACTAATTCTAACATCCTTATTTTTTCTTATGAACTTTTATCGGGATGTTTTCTTTATGTTTTTTGTTTTTTTTTTGGCTCCAGTCTTTTCTTCTTCGCCCTGCCCCCTCTGCTGCTGGTGTGTTAAGTTGCCAAGGAGCCAGTGATGGTTAGGTGAGCGCACTCACTGCCAGCATGGAGCATAGACATAAAGAGATGTTTAATCAGGTTTTATTAGCTCAAAAGATAAATGAACAGGTGATTAATAATAGTTAGAATGGCGATGTTGGACCCTGTGAGATGACCCTCAGCATGTCATCATCAGTATTATACTGTCATAAGTGAGCTGGATTTACTGGATTTTAAGGAATCGCATTAACTGATGTTTTAGTCTGGTGGCTTTGGATGTTTTAGCTGTGCCATCTACATGCTGCATTTTCATGCTGCAGTCAGATTTCTTTTGCTGTGTCAAAATCGTGTTATTAAAGAAATTTAGACCATATGTGTGAATAATGAAGTATATACAGGCAGAACAGGAAACCACTGGGACGGCACTTGGAAGTGATGCACAAACACTCACTTAAAATGGGCAAGAACCACACCAGTTTGACTTCAGGACATCGGCAATCGTATTACCAGCCCAAGAAAACAGGCTAATTCAATGTAAACTGTCCTGTTCTGCAGAACTAAGGTGTTTGAAATGAGATTTTTAAAAGGAAAAAAAAGGATTCACGTCCTTCTTCACCTGTGTGTGATGACAGTGTAATGGCGCTAATTTTCATTTAGCCTGAGATAGCCCTGAGCTCCCGAGGACAAAGCGTGCAGCCTGAACGCGTTTCTGCAGTTTAGCTGACCTAGTCTCTGAACATTAGTCTGGTTGGATGCTCCACAACACACGGGCCAGAGAAATGGAAAAAAAAGAGGGGAATGAATGACATCATTGACTTTTGCTGATCTGGGTTCAGCTGGACGGCAGAAGCAGAGCAGCATGATGTCATTTTGGCCTACAGGACCAAACAAAGCCCACAGTGGCCGAGCAGATGTGTGAGTACACTCCATACACACAACAGATCCAACTTGGACCGCCACAAACACAGATTTTTTTCTTTTTTTTTGGTTTAAAGTGAAGCTCATGCACTAAGCGGACTGTCGAAACAACAAACAAGATGCTGCTTCCTCAGTTTGTGTGTGCGTTTGTGTAGCGAGGCAGAGAGAGAAAGCAAGAAGGTAGAGGTCGGAAAATCCCTGGCAACAGCCTCTGAGCGGCATGTCTTACTTCACTGACACCCCTTCAGAAAATTAACATGAACAACCATGCGGTGTTGGACAACTCAAATCTGCTCACGGTCATGACTTGGCAAAACGTGCAGCATGAAGAGAGGGAAAAAATCATTTAGCATGGAGTAACTCAAGTCAGTGAAGTGGTAATGTAGTGCAGCTGTCCTTTACTGCTCCGACATCACACTTTTTCACCCTTCACTAAAACTAAACCTCGAGTCTGACACATCAGAAAAGCCGTACCTGCCACTGCTATAAAGGTCAGGCAATTCTTAGGAGGAAACTGCAGGCCTCCTGTTCTTCACTGCTACACCTGTTTTTCAGGTCAGTCCAACCAAACCAATGTCTCTTCTTATCACTGGCACTGACATCACTTTACTCATCACACAGGAATGACCAGGAAACATTCGATCATGTACAAACTAGATTTGGCCTGATGCCTCATCTTTTTTCACATATCCTTGTTCCTTATTATTCCCTGTGACTGTAGACACCAGGAAAAACGAAGCATCATTTTTAATCAGTCTCCTATTTTACACTAGGGCTTCATTATTCTGCTTCTGTGAGTTCAAAGGATTTTGTATTACATACTTATGTGCTTTGTTTTATCCAACAGCTGGTTTAGTTATGCTTGATTTTATCATTTTTGTAACCCTGTAATGGTGCCCAGTTTTCCTCCAAGTCTTATAAAAGGACTTCCAAAGGGTAAACAGGGTAAAAAGAAAACACATTTATGGATGAAGATGCTTTTCTTCTCTACTCGATACCCTTCTCTTACCCCTTTTTACCTCCCTCTTCGTCTGTATCTAAGCTGCTGTGGCTGGCTATAAATTTAATAAAGGAAATCCATACGGGGTGAAAGCTTTTAAGTAGTTTCACCTCATCAGTTATGCATTAAAATACTAAAGCGACCAGTAACCCTGGTGGGACATACATCAGTGCAATTCCACACCTCTGAATTGCTCGGTTGGCCAGTGGTATTCCCCTCATCTCACTGATTGCTGGTGCTTACACAGCACAGTAAATATTATTGATTTTCTCATTATCCACCAATGGCAATTATGTTACTCCATCCTTCAGCAGTGATAGCTCACGCTAACCACGACATCACAGTCACTGCTACGGACAAGCACAATAAAAGAGGGTGAAGTGGGTTTTCCCCCTTTCCATGTGATCAACATTTTAAAGCACATGTTAGTAACAACAACAAAACAGTGTGGTTTAAACCCCCTCTGCTGCTCCCTATCACAGACACAGGTTGTGTTGGGGATAATCCCCTTATGTGTGTGTCACTGTAGTTGGTACACACCAGCAGTGACGCTATGAACAAACTGAGCCGTACAGAAAGAAAAAACTGTCCCGTTGTACTGGGATAAATGCAGGCATCACTTAAAGTATGCTGTCAATACATAAACTGAGCATACGTCTCACACGAGGGCTCAGTCGTCAAGAAGAATGGGCGCATCTTGGAAATGAATCCTAATATTGATGTGTCATGCTGCTCTTCGCTCTTCCCTGAGTCACCCTCTCCCACCCATAACATTATCAGCCTGAAGTACGGTTTCTCCCTGTGCCAGCAAATAAATCACGTTGCAGCAGGCGAGCAGGAGTGTCCTGTTCTGTCACACCGTTTTGTCTCATTCGGCAAACTGCAGAATATGTACACTGTGTATACATTCATAACAAACCCTTCATCACATCGAGCAGAGCCGGGGCAGCTCTGTGAGCAAAGGACTGTTTCTCATCCTCCCTTCCTCTTTGTTTATTAGCTCTCTCCTGATGGAGGCTGTTGACATCACCCCGGCCTTGATTTCAAACATTTCCTGTTAAATCTGCAGTGCTTTTAGTTTTTCTTTCATCCTGTAAATGTCAACCCGGGAGTGCCTGCTTTGACTTAAACATCCGTCTGTTTGACAGTAAGTCTAGTGATTAATCAACTGAAGAGCATCCAGATCTAAACAATGATGGAAAATGTTATAGTTTTACAAAAAAACCCCAGCTCATGTCTGCAACATCTAACACTCTGCAGGGTGTCAAGTCACACCAGTCAGCTGGTGACATGTCAAATCCAGAAAGCAGCATGCAGTTCATAGTAGAGAGGGATGGGAGTATATGAAGGGTTAGTTTCGTTTTACCGTTGCAGAACTGTAGCAGTGATGAGGTGTCATATAAACTGCTGTAGCTGGAAAAACCGTCCTCCATTCTCAGCCTCTGCTCGGCACCTCTGTGCTCCCTCTGGTATCCCACCACTCCTTCGCTCCTTCTCTCTCTCTCTGGTGACTCCCCTACTTTAGTTTATCGCTCACTTGGCGTCCAAGGCGCTCCCTCCATTCACTCTGTACGGGTCAGGCTCCCTGGGTGAGTCACCATGGCAACCCATTCACTCCGATTATGTCATGTGAACTCCAGCCCCTCTTCTTTTCCAATCCCCCTCTCTCACAAAAAAAGAAAAGAAAAGTCCCGAACTACAGCAGAAAACACTCCCTGCAGAAGAATGACTGAACAGGGACACAAGTTAAGAGGCTGCCGGTCGTGTTTTCTTTTTCTTTTCCCCTGTGATCGTCCTTTCCTTCCCTTCCCTTCCCCTGGCTCCTCTTGTCCTTATTTCTCCAGCGTTCAGGAGAGACAGCTGTGTGTCGTTAGCTCTCGCTGATCTCCAGAAGAGAGAGAGAGAGAGAAGAGAAAAAAAACAGCTTTAAGAGGGCTTGAGCTGACAGCGCAGGCGAGCTCTGGCACAGGCAGTCGCTGTGTATATGTGTGTATGTTTGTGTGTCAGGAGCTGTGTGAGTGTTAAGATAATTCTCGGGACAGCCCAGCCTTCCCCTGTCACACACAGCGTGGACGAGTCAGAGCGCAGGGGGCTGGGCCTGTCAGCTACAGCCTCCTCCTCCTCCAGCTTTAGTGGGAGCAGAGCGGAGGAGAGGAGGAAAGGGGAGAAGAGAGGACATGGTAGGGGAAGGAGACTTCAAGAGAAAGGAGGAATGGCAGGAGAGGAAATAGAGGAAGAAAGAAAGAAAGAAGATGGGGAAATATGGAGAAGCAAGGGCAAAGTGGGAGAGGAATGAGACGAGGGCATTGGGGAGAAGAAAAAAGAGATTAGACAGGAGGCAGGAGAAAAAAAGAGCTGAAAGAGAAGTCAGCATAGAGTAGCTGGTATGTTATCCTCCTGCTCTCACATGCACAGCAACATCACATATACTGTAGGTGTGAGTACGGAGTCACATGGGGACACACCACAACAAAACCGACGTCACCTCCTCCAAGCGTTTGAGCTGAACCTTGCCAAGGGGATCTCAGCTGTGACTAAACACGATTATCATTCTGTCCTCTGTCCGTCTTATCTGCCCTGCTGCAGACTGCGCAGAGACCGAGGGTTCCTTAAAACAAGGACGAGAGGGGGAGAGAATGAAAGGGAGACTATAGGGGATTGAGGAATAAGAGAAATAAATGGAGGGTAGAGGGGGGAGGAGGAAAAAGAAACTGAGTGGTACTCGAGGAGGGTGCTGGGTGTAGAAAGAAGGAGCAAATTAAAAAGTGAGCAGGGTGGGAGTTTTGTGAGGGTGGGGGTACCCTATAGAAAAAAAGAGACACAGAGAGAGGGTTTTGTATGTGCACGAGAGGAGGGGTCTCACTGCATTATTTATAATTCAGGCTTGAAGGGAAAACTAATAAAGCCTAAGAACACAGTGTCTGTGGCCTATATTCGTGTCGGAAACACTTCCCCCATTTTTTCCCCCCGAGATCACAAGGCAAAGCCGACAAAAGTCACACAAAGGCAGGGAAGCTCTAAAGAGAGCAGAGGGACGAGCCCATGAAAGGATACGTGATGTTTTTCATAGCAGTCCAGAACATGTGATACTATCAGTCAACATGATGCTCTGTTGGTGCAGGTACCTGTCACGATATCTCTGGTTTAAAGGTGACCCTGCTAGATTTGACCTTTTAAAAGTTCAATTCAATTCAATTTTATTTATATAGCGCCAAATCACAACAAAAGTCGCCTCAAGGCGCTTCATAGATACAGAGAAAAACCCAACAATCATATGACCCCCTATGAGCAAGCACTTTGGCAACAGTGGGAAGGAAAAACTCCCTTTTAACAGGAAGAAACCTCCGGCAGAACCAGGCTCAGGGAGGGGCGGGGCCATCTGCTGCGACTGGTTGGGGTGAGAGAAGGAAAACAGATAAAGACATGCTGTGGAAGAGAGACAGAGGTTAATAACAGATATGATTCAATGCAGAGAGGTCTATTAACACATAGTGAGTGAGAAAGGTGACTGGAAAGGAAAAACTCAATGCATCATGGGAATCCCCCGGCAGCCTACGTCTATTGCAGCATAACTAAGGGAGGATTCAGGGTCACCTGGTCCAGCCCTAACTATATGCTTTACCAAAGAGGAAAGTTTTAAGCCTAATCTTGAAAGTAGAGATAGTTTCTGTCTCCTGAATCCAAACTGGAAGCTGGTTCCACAGAAGAGGGGCCTGAAAACTGAAGGCTCTGCCTCCCATTCTACTTTTAAATACTCTAGGAACAAAAGTAGGCCTGCAGAGCGAGAGCGAAGTGCTCTAATAGGGTGATATGGTACTACAAGGTCATTAAGATAAGATGGGGCCTGATTATTTAAGACCTTGTATGTGAGAAACAGGAGAAATCTGCTCTCTCTTTCTAGTCCCTGTCAGGACTCTTGCTGCAGCGTTTTGGATTAGCTGAAGGCTTTTCAGCTAGGTTTTTGGACATCCTGATAATAATGAATTGCAGTAGTCCAGCCTGAAAGTAATAAATGCATGAACTAGTTTTTCAGCGTCACTAAGAGACAGGATATTTCTAACTTTAGAGATGTTGCGCAAATGGAGGAAAGCAGTCTTACATATTTGTTTAATATGTGCGTTGAAGGACATGTCTTGGTCAAAAATGACTCCAAGGTTCCTCACAGCGTTACTGGAGGCCAAGGTAATGCCATCCAGAGTAAGAATCTGGTTAGATACCATATTTCTAAGATTTTTTAGGGCCGAGTACAATAACCTCAGTTTTATCTGAATTAAGAAGCATGGGAGGAAAGGAGGATGAAAGGCATGCAGTGATCAGTTTATGGTTCCACGGCGTCAACCTCGGGGAAAACATTGCACTCGGCTTCACTTATTACACAATAACATCGAGCCCACAGCAGATCGACTAAGCTCACCAGCAGACAGGATTATGCTTTGTAGACCCGTGCTGCATTTTCGCTCTTTATTCGCAAGAATGTTACAATGTAAAAACTCTCACCTTTGCACTGTCTTCAGTTAATATTCTTATCAACAACCACAGAATATAACTGTGCACCCAGCTGTCCTGCATTAATATACAGTCTGTGTATTTTTAGTCCTGAGTAGTACAACAGCCAGTGTTTTGATTGAGATAAAACAAGGAATTCCTTGCAGTTCTCTGCTAGAAGAACAAGCAAAATATGCACAGTAAACACCCTTTGTGCTTTGTTCTGAAAGACTGCAGGTCACAGTGGTGTTTTGTCTGAAGGGGCTCAGATTATGGTAAATCCCATTGTAGCATCTCACTGCAGGGTCTGATGTGGGATCTAGATTAGAGGGTCTGGTTTTATGTGTATCTGTCTCTCTGTGCATATGCTTGTGCCAGAGGAGAGTATATTCCCTCCAAAATCCTGCCCCATGGGGCTCTTGACCCCACCTACAACTCAGAGGGTGGCAGGTGGTGAAGTGTGCTGCTGCTCCATCCCTTTTCAGTCCATTGCTCCCACCCTCACTGCCTATCAGTGAACCACTTGTAAGACAAGCGGGACAGTGCTGCACTTACTGTGAGGCTATTCCGCTTCTATTAACAAATAAAACACACAATCTGTGCAGTCAGTTAGACATGCAAACAACAAAACCTGACAAACAGGGGGATTTATCAGCTAAATATCTTTAGTTAATGTTTTTTTTGGCTACACTTCATAAACTGTGTAGAAGTTAGCCCTCTGGGAACACATGAATTTTGATCATCATTACAGACTGGAAGGAGGATTAGCTAGGACAGACTCACGCTGGTGCACAGTCTTAGCCACCCCTCACCACGTCCGATTTCAAAACACAAAAACGCTCTTTTCAAGGCATTATAACAAGCTGGTGGGTAAAAAGATATAGTGGCTATATGTTTTCTACTGCTAACTGTTCTAACTTCTAACTGTTAGCCATAACAGCCTAAAAAAGCAATGATACCTTTGTGTTGTGGTCTGCTGTTTTTATTGCCCCCTAGTGGCCAAGAAACAAAAGCATAAACCACAGATTTACTCTAATTGCTACTGCTTTTTCTTTAATCCTTTCTTTAATTATCCTTACTTTCTTTTTATTCCATAATAATACTATACTGTTGGGTACATGGTAGTTCAGTGGAAAATTAGGGGAATGCATGGTAGTTTTAAAGCACATGCTCAACTTTCTTTGCATGATACATTTAACAGGGGTAAGTGTCATTTGTTTAAAAGCACTTTTAACTTGGCAGCTTGGCATCATGCCTGTAGTTCTCCATTGCTTTCTCAACTGGCTCTGTTTTTACTCCTTTTGTTCCCATGAGGCACTTGAAGGTCACATTCAACATTTAGCGTGCTGTTCATTTTTTTTTTTAACTTATTTTTGTTTCAGAAAGAAAAAAGAAACTGCTGACATTTTTTTTTTATCAACAGATGATCAGTCAGTCTGTCAGTGGGCCAGGATTATACACAATCAAATCCAGAGCTGAAGAGGAAACAAGGTCAATCCTCTGCATGATCCAGCCACCATCTGTGTGTCTGTCCTGGTTATTGGGCTGCTTTGTGCTTTACACCACAAATTATTTCAACCTGGGCTCCCACTGATTTATATAAACACAGAGTTTAAACAAAGCCTATGGACACATGTAGGATCAGGTTTCCCAGATTTTTTGGCCATCTAAAGACCATACACACATCTTAGTGATTGTGTTTTTGGGCTGCAGCTTTGAGGGTTGTTCCAGCTATAATAGTTAAACATTACAGTCCAGCTCTATGAAGTATAATTTTAACCTATCCTTTTTTTTAAAAACTATATACAAAGGTTGACTAGCTACTTTTCACATGGAAAGAGGAGAAGTGTTAAATCTAAAATGTAAATGTAGCAGCAGGTAGCAAAGGTCAGCCAATATGAGCTTGTGCCAAGGACAAGATGAGCCAAAAGGAAAGACGAGCATAAAACCCTCCGCATGAAACGAGTGTTTCTCATTTACTTCCGTGGTTGTGAGAACATTCACTTGGCTCGTTAGCTGTTGTGTTAACTCATCATCCCACAGTGGAAGTGACAGCAAAATACTGCAGGTTTTCATTTCAAAGCAATCTTTTGGTGCGCTGCCGTAAATATGGCTCAGAGATGACACGCATAAAATGTGGTTCAGACATTCATGGTCGCCAGAGAATGAATATGTGAGTCATGACTTTTACAATCTCTTGCCTTGTCCTTCTTGCGTGACAAGCTGGTTTACAAATGAAATGAAAATAACAGTCTCAAACGCCTCAACAGATACTCATAATTCCCTCAGGATGTCTTAGTCTATCGCTTAACCTTAACCTGCTCTTTTGTCCCATCAACACGGCCACATTTTAAATCGTACAGTTATTTAACTCTTGCCATGCTTTGCGCTGTGCTGATGGCAACTAGTAACTCGGGTTAGGATGTGGTCAAGCAGGTATAAACTGGCTAAACTGCATGTTAGCAGTGCTGCTCATGCAGAGTCTCCAGCATGGCTTTTTTGAATAAATGGAGAAACAATAAAGATTGAAACAATGAATTTAACTTTACGTTCACTGCTCAAAAAACTAAAGGAAAACTTTGGAAACACACCAGATCTCAATGGGAAAACCCCAGAAAACAAAAATCTAAGTTGTGTCGTATGGACCGAAACATTATATCCCAGAGGTGTTCTATTGGATTTAGATCAGGTGAGTGTGGGGGCCAATCAATGGTATCAATTCTTATATCCTCCAGGAACTGCCTGCATACTCTCGCCACATGAGGCTGGGCAATGCTGTGCTGATGGGTTAAGTTCCTTCTACAGCCCTGTCCAGCTCTAGTAGAGTAACTGCCTGTCTCTGGAATCTCCTCCCTGCTCTTGAGACTGTGCCAGGGGGCACAAGAAAACTTCTGGCAATGGCACATGTGCCATCCTGGAGGAGTTAAGATAAGATAAGATAAGATAAAACTTTATTAATCCCTCGGGTGGGTTCCTCTGGGAAATTCGGTTCCAAATAAGCACAGCACCGACAGAAGTTATAGAGTTACAGAATATTATATATATATATATATATATATATATATATACACACACATATATAAATACAAAGACATATATAGATAAAAATATACAAAGGGGATAAATAGAATAAATAGGAATAAAATAAAAATAAAAATACAAGTGGATTGCACATTTCAAGTATGGAGTCTATTGCACCGTTGACTATTAACAAAAAGTATTGCACAAAAGGTAATTGCACAGTGAGGTGAAGAGGCACTACAGCTTAGTTGTTCCCCCCTCCTTTGTCCTCCTGTTTCCCCTCCCTCTCCCCTCCAGAGAGGAGTTAAACAGTCTGATGGCGTGTGGGACAAAGGAGTTTTTAAGTCTGTTGGTTCTTGTCTTGGGGAGAAGCAACCTGTCACTGAACGGGCTCTTCTGGTTGTTTATGGCCGTGTGCAGAGGATGCCCAGCATTGTCCATAATGTCCAGCAGTTTCTTTAGTGTCCTTTTCTCTGCCACTGTCACCAGAGTGTCCAGCTTCATGCCGACCACAGAGCTAGCCTTCCTGATCAGTTTTTCCAGCCTGGATGAGTCCTTCTTTGCTGTGCTGCTCCCCCAGCACACCACAGCATAGAAAAGTACTCCAGCAACCACCGACTGGTAAAACATCCTCAGGAGCTTCCTGCAGATGTTAAAAGACCTCAGCCTCCTGAGGAAGTACAGTCGGCTTTGGGCTTTTTTATACAGGTGCTCTGTGTTGCATGACCAGTCCAGTTTGTTGTCCACCCACAGCCCGAGGTACTTGTACTTGTTGACCACCTCCACCTCCTCCCCCTCTATCTGAACCAGCAGTGGACCTGCTCTGGACCTCCCAAAGTCCACAACCAGTTCCTTGGTCTTTGAGGTGTTGAGTTGCAGGTGGTTTGTGTGACTCCATGCGACAAAGTTCCTCACCAGACTTCTGTATTCCTCTTCCTGATCATCCCAGATACACCCCATGATGGCTGTGTCGTCTGCAAACTTCTGAATGTGGCATAATTCAGAGTTGTAGCAGAAGTCAGAGGTGTACAGGGTGAAGAGAAGTGGGGACAGCACAGTTCCCTGTGGTGCTCCTGTGCTGCTGACCACAGTGTCAGACGTGATGTCCTTCAGCCTGACGTACTGTGGCCTGTCGGTGAGGTAGTCGGAGATCCAAGCGACCAGGCAGGGGTCCACCTCCATCCTGTTCAGTTTTTCCTGAAGCATACAGGGCCGGATGGTATTAAAGGCACTGGAAAAGTCAAGAAACAGGATCCTGACCGTGCCTTTTCCCCCATCCAGGTGTGAGTGGGCTCTGTGTAGGAGGTACAGGATGGCATCCTCCACTCCGACACCCGTCTTGTAGGCGAACTGTAGTGGGTCCTGGGCATGTTGTACCTGTGGTCGGAGGAGGTTGAGGAAGAGCTGCTCTAGAGTCTTCATAAGATGTGACGTCAGTGCCACCGGTCGGAAGTCATTCAGCTCATTGGGCCGGTTCCTTTTGGGGACCGGGACGATGCAGGATGTCTTCCATAGGGCGGGCACTCTCCCCAGTCGCAGACTGAGATTGAAGACTCGTTGTAGCGGCTCCCCAAGTTCAGCAGCACACGCCTTTAGCATCCTCGGACACACCTTGTCTGGATCTGCTGCCTTTCTGGGGCAAAGCTTCCTCAGTTGTCTCCTGACCTGATCCACTGTGACACTGGGAGATGATTGGAAGGAGGGGGGGGAAGATGTCTTGCTGTTGAGAGAGGGATTGGAGGAGGGGGGTGTCATCATAGTGTCAGGAAGGGGGGGGAGTGAGGGAGGAAGGAGAGTGGGGAGAGGGCTCTGTAGTAAAGGTGAGGGTGAGGGTGGGGGGGTTGTGGGCTGGTCAAACCTGTTGAAGAAGTTGTTGAGTTCGTTTGCCTTCTCCACAGTCCCCCCCCACTGTGCTTTTCTTGGTGTTGTGGCCCGTGATGGTTTTCACACCATTCCAGACCTCCCTCATATTGTTCCTCTCCAACTTCTGCTCCACCTTCCTCCTGTAGGTGTCCTTTGCTTCCCTCAGGCAGCGTTTCACCTCCCGCTGTGCTGCTTTCATCTCCTCCTTCACTTTGCTCCTGAAAGCCTTCTTCTTCATGTTGAGGACAGCTTTGACTTCCTGTGTTACCCACGGTTTGTTATTAGGGTAACACCGTACCGTCTTAGCAGGGGCGACCGTGTCCACACAAAAGTTGAGGTAGTCTGTAAGACAGTGTGTCGCCCCCTCTATGTCCTCACCATGTGGGCTCAGAAGCACATCCCAGTCTGTGGTGTCATAGCAGTCTCTCAGAACATCCTCCTTTTCTGGGGTCCATCTCCTGATGGAGCGTGTTGTGACAGGCTGCCTTTGGACGAGGGGTGTGTATTGTGGCTGTAGGTAAACCAGGTTGTGGTCTGACTTCCCTAGTGGGGGGAGGGGGGTGGCTCTGTATGCATCTCTCACATTGGCATACAGTAGGTCAATTGTCCTGTTGCTCCTTGTGGGACAATTCACAAACTGGTGAAAAGCAGCCAGAGTAGAATCCAGTGTGGCATGATTAAAGTCTCCAGATATAATGATGAAAGCCTCTGGGTTTTGTGTCTGAAGTCTTGCTGTAACTGTGTGTATTTGCTCACAGGCAGCTGCTGCGTCGGCCCTCGGAGGGATGTAAACACACACACAGATCACGTGACTGAACTCCCGAGGTAGATAATATGGCCGCAAGCTGACAGCTAGCAGCTCCAGGTCCGGACGGCATACCGAAACTTTAACGGAGACGTGGCCGGGGTTGCAGTATCTGTTGTTAACGTAGACAATGAGTCCCCCACCCCTGCTTTTTCCGCTGGCCTGCGTGTCCCTATCGGCTCTCACGGATGTGAAACCGCATAGGTCTACGTTAGCCTGTGGCGTTAGCTCGGTTAGCCACGTCTCCGTGAAGATAAACAAACTGCACTCACGGTATAGTCGGTGGTTGATCAGAGCACACAGTTCGTCCATTTTATTCGGTAGCGAGTTCACGTTGCCCATTATCACTGTCGGGATTGATGGTTTGAATCGCCTCCGGTGATCCGCTCTCCTCGCTCCAGCTTTGCAGCCTCTGTAGCTCCTCTTTATCTCAGCCGGGATGTTGTGTCGCATGCCGGTCTGTCCCTTTGTTCTTAGTGCCAGCAGCTCCGCTCTCGAATAGATGAAGGAGCTGGTTCCAGAAGTTTTAAAAAGTGCATTATCCATCTTGTATCGCTATATCTAAGAGGTATAAGTACAGTAACTAGAGGAAGGTGAAATAAAGTTTGAAAGCCTAGTCTAAAAAAGTTAAAAGTTGGACTACCTGCGCAACCTCTGTAGGGTCCAGGTATCACCTCATGCTAACAGTAGTGACACTGACCCTAGTCAAACCTAAAACTAGTGAAAAAACAGTCAGAAAGGAGGATGAGGAAAGAAAAACTTCCAGTGGCCTAACCTTTAAAACCACCTGTTTTAATGACCAGATCACTATCCCACAACTTTAATTGATTTGAATCTATTGTCTGATAAAAAAAAAAAATCCTTTATGTTTTTTTTTTTGTAGTGTACTTTTTCTTGAACTGAAATATCCAAATTTCCCCTCTAGGAACTGTAATATCTTGGCCTGTTTGATATCCTTTAAAATCAGTGGTGCTGTGGCGGACCACCAGGTGGCTCCACTCACACCCAAGTTGAAGGGAAGTGCTGGGGTGGAGATTTTGGCGCTTACTATATGTGAGGTTCTGAGAGTCAGTGAATAAAGTTGGAGTGAGACACTGAGACCTCTCCTGTCGTTATTACATACCTCCACATTGGTGACCCCAAAAGCGAACATGCTAAGGCTCGACAACGAAGCCAGCTCCGGCCTGGAAGCATCGGCTGCCGCCGGACTTTCACCTCCGCCAATGGCTGCGTTTGCTGTGGCGCTTAAATTGCTGGATTTTTGGCTTCACGATCCTCCTTCATGGTTCGTGCACGTAGAAGCTCAGTTTGCTCTTCGTGGAGTTTCAGCCGACGATACTAAATACCACCATGTGGTAGCCTCACTTGACCCGCTGTCAACCCGCCGCGTGATGACTCTCCTCCGGGACCCCCAGCCCAAGGCAAGTACGCCGCCCTCAAGGCGCTGTTGCTGCGGCGTTACTCTCTCTCTGATGCTGAGCGGGCCGAGAAACTCCTTTCCTTCGCGGGCCTGGGCGACGGCACCACTCTCGAGCTCATGGAGAGCATGCTGTCCTTGCTGGGCGCGGATGACGGAGGATTTCTATTCACCCACCTCTTTCTCCGACAGCTGCCGGCTCCAGTGCGCGCTGGCCTTGCCAACTCCCCGCTATTGGCCACGAAGGATTACCGCTCCCTTGCGGAAGAGGCAGATCGCATCCTCCTGGCTACCAGGAGTTTCGGCGTCCAGGCGATTGTTCAGGACTCACCAGCGTTTTCCCCCGCCCCCTCACCGATGCTCCAGGGGCCCTCCGACTCGTCCACGGTGGCCGGAATCGCTGCACGGCGGCACCGCGGCACCGCGGCACCGCGGAAAAGGGCTTTGCTTTTATCACCAGCGTTTTGGAGCGAAGGCACGGCGCTGTCTCCCGCCTTGCAGTTTCCAGACCCAGGGAAACGGGCATGTCAGCGCTCTGTAGCAGCCGCGACCGCTGGCAACAAGGAAAGGCTGCTTTTCTTAGAGGACTCACGCTCGGGGAGGCGTTTCCTGGTGGACTCCGGCTCACAGAAGAGCCTTCTTCCCCCGGCTGGCTCGGACATGCTAGCTGAGGGCTGCGGGCCATTGCTAACAGCGGCTAATGGCTCACCCATCAAAACCTTCGGTGAAAGGTTGGTGACTGTTTGCTTTCATGACCGTGACTTTCAGTGGAACTTTGTTGTTGCTGCTAGCTCTGTGCCTATAATAGGCGCTGATTTTCTTTGTGCTCACGGACTGCTGGTTGATGTTGCTAACAGACGTTTAATTGATGCTGTGTCATTTTCCTCATTACCCTGTTTGACTCGGGGTGCTCAGCCCGTGGTGCATGCTAACTCAGTAGATTCGGGTGACGTTTTTCAGTGTTTGCTTTCTGAGTTTCCCTCACTCACTGTCCCCACTTTCTCGAGCACGGTGACGAAGCATGGGGTGGAGCATTACATAACTACAGTAGGGCCCCCGGTGTTCGCGCGCGCGCGCTGCCTCGACCCTGCCAAACTGGCTGTCGCTCGGGAAGAATTTGCCACCATGGAGCGTCTGGGCATCGTGCAGCGTTCGAATAGTGCCTGGGCTTCCCCGTTACACATGGTGCCTAAATCTGATGGTCGGTGGCGACCTTGTGGGGATTTCCGCCGTCTTAATAATGTCACGGAGAACGATCGTTATCCCATTCCCCACATCCAAGATTTTTCCGCCCATCTTGCGGGGACCTTGGTTTTTTCGAAGATCGATTTGGTACGGGGATATCACCAGGTTCCCGTGCGCGCGGAGGATGTCCCCAAAACTGCCGTAATTACACCTTTCGGCCTTTTCGAGTTTCTGCGCATGCCGCCCAAACCTTCCAGCGGTTGATGGACTCGGTCTTGCGCGGGCTGCCCTTTGTTTTTGTATACCTTGATGATATACTGGTGGCCAGCAGCTCGAAGGAGCAGCACATGTTCCATCTGCGTCAGGTTTTTCAGCGTTTGGCGGAGCATGGACTGATTATTAATCCGTCTAAATGCCAGTTTGGGTTGCCGGTTCTCGATTTCCTTGGGCACCGTATTTCCGCCGAGGGCGCGGTTCCGTTGCCTGACAAAGTCCGAGCTGTTTCGGAATTTCCGCTTCCCATGAATGTTAAGGCACTGCAGGAATTTTTGGGGATGGTAAATTTTTACAACCGTTTTCTCCCCAGAGCGGCACATCTGCTGAAGCCCCTTTATGGGGCGTTAAAAGGTAAGAAAGCTAATGACTCCGTTGACTGGTTTCCAGAAAGCATCCAAGCGTTTTCTGATGCTAAGTCAGCGTTAGCTAATGCTGCCCTTCTGGCCCACCCATCCCCCTCAGCGTCGATTGCGTTGACCACCGATGCGTCGGACATAGCGGTGGGTGCGGTGCTGGAACAGCGAATCTCGGGTGTCTGGCAACCGCTCGCCTTTTTCAGCCGTACGCTGCGTGACAGCGAACGCAATTACAGCGTTTTTGACAGGGAGCTACTGGCGCTCCACCTGGCGACTCGTCATTTCCGTTTTTTTCTCGAGGGTCGTCACTTTACCGCATACGTGGACCACAAACCCTTGACGTTTGCCATGTCCAAGGTTTCTGATCCATGGAGTGCACGCCAGCAGCGCCAGTTGGCAGCCATTTCTGAGTTTACCATGGACATTCGGCACGTGGCTGGTAAATCCAATCATGTGGCTGACTGTTTGTCCCGTGCGCTGGTTTCTCCCGTCTTTCTCGGCATAGACTACTCCGCCATGGCTGCCGATCAGAGCGGTGACCCGGACATTCTCGCGCTTAAATCCACCCAGACGGGCCTCATATTGGAGGACAAACCCGTGCAGGACGGTGGTCCCCTCCTCGTCTGTGACGTTTCCACCGGCCGCCCTCGCCCAGTGGTACCCGTTTCCTGGCATCGTCAAGTTTTTGACTCGGTACATGCTCTCTCTCATCCGGGGGTCCGGGCCTCTGTTAAACTGGTCAGCTCTAAATTTGTTTGGCCAGGCCTTCGCAAATCTGTTAAGGAATGGGCGTCGGCGTGCATTCCCTGCCAGCGTGCGAAGGTTCATAAACACACCAAAGCGCCCCTGGAGCCGTTCTTCATACCCGGCAAACGTTTCGATCATGTGCATGTCGATCTGGTGGGTCCTCTGCCGCAGTCACAAGGTTTTACGCACCTTTTGACTGTTGTTGACCGGACCACCAGGTGGCCGGAGGCGGTCCCCCTGGCGTCCACTACCGCAGCAGTGGTGGCCAAGGCGTTTTTGTCAACCTGGGTCTCGCGTTTCGGCCCACCCGCGGACATTACATCAGACAGAGGCCCCCAGTTCGTTTCCGAGCTTTGGTCGGCCATGGCTGATGGACTGGGGGCTAAAGTCCACCGCACAACCGCATACAACCCGCAAGCTAATGGGATGTGTGAACGGTTCCACCGGTCGCTTAAGGCTGCTTTTCGCGCCTCCTTAAAGGATGGCAATTGGGTTGACCGCCTCCCGTGGGTTTTGCTTGGGCTGCGCTCTGCGGTTAAGGAGGATCTTGGCGCTTCCCCAGCTGAGCTAGTGTTTGGTCAGCCCCTCCGCGTGCCTGGAGAATTCTTGCCCGAAAATCCTCCTCCCTGCTTCGATCCATCGGTGCTATCTCTCAACCCACTTTTGCACTCGCTTCGGGTTCCTGGTCCGGTGCACCATTGCGTGCCTGACACTTTTGTTCCAAAGACTTTAGAGACTGCTAAGTTTGTTTTTGTCAGGCACGATGCCCACAGGACACCGCTGCGGCCGCTGTATGACGGCCCATTCAGGGTTATCGAACCGGGCCAGAAACATTTTGTTTTGGATTTTGGGGGTCGAAGGGAGACTGTGTGTGTTGACAGACTTAAACCTGCACATGTTCTTCCGGACAGTAATGTAGTGCCGGCCCAGGCCCCTCGCCGTGGCCGCCCTCCTTCGATGGGGTTGACAGACAGTTTTCCCCCCAGGACTACCCCCGGACCACCGGCGTTTGAGCCTCCTCCTGCCCTTCCTGCTCGCCTTCACCAGCCTCGTTCACAGGATGGACCTTCCTCTGCCTGTTCTCTCCCTCCCAGGTTCAGTCGTTCGGGTCGTTTGCTTAGGCCCAGGGTCCTGGACTGAATAGAGACCTAACTGTGTGTTCAGGGGGGGGGTATGTGTGGCGGACCACCAGGTGGCTCCACTCACACCCAAGTTGAAGGGAAGTGCTGGGGTGGAGATTTTGGCGCTTACTATATGTGAGGTTCTGAGAGTCAGTGAATAAAGTTGGAGTGAGACACTGAGACCTCTCCTGTCGTTATTACATACCTCCACAGTGCCACTGATGCACCTAAATGACGACCGGTTACTCTCTGTGACTGACAGGCTTACTCTTTTTAATAGCTGTCTGCATGGGAACAGAGATAAATTGAGTGTGAGAGGGAATAGCAAATCAGCCGAGAGTCTGTTGAAAAGACATCATCCCCCACATGCTGGGAAAAAAAATAAGCTGTCATTTCTAATACATTCTTAACAGAAGAGCCTCTGAGTGCAGAATAAAACATATTTTATGACACTTAATTATGAATTATGGTACCCGTGTGTCGGGCATTATTAGCTTCAAGGGCTGCCTACATGGTACTGCATATCTCGGTGATTTCAGCTGATGTTTCATTTATCAAGGTCCAGCCCGACACGACGTGGGAAGAACCTGACAGTCCGCTGGCTCCACTGCATAAGAGATGTAGCCCTGTCTGAAATTATTCAGGCTTGCAGTATAAAGAAAAAAGTCTGTTATAAAAAAATGGTTAAAATATAAATAGTTGATAAAGGGTTTAAAAATCATATGCTTTGGTACAAATGTATTTCATTTACAGTTAAGAGTCCAATAATTAAAAGGGTTCCATGATTTAGAGATCATTTTCTGTGCAGAATAAATATGTTGGGGTGTAACCTAAGTTTATTTACCCATCTAATGTCGGTTATCTCAATGTTGTATTGTCATTGGTTGTTGTGCTGACGAGCCAGTCAATGTCATTCTTCTCTGCTATGGGGGCGGGACGAGTGGTAAGGTTTGTGTGAATCTGTGGGAGCGGACACAGAAGCTAAGTCCGAAGAGAGAGATGTCGTAAGGCAAACGTGGTGTGGATTTTGCATCTAAGTGTATCATTGAGGTCGACTACCCGTGGTCCTGATATTACTTATTTGTGATCTGCAAGAGGTAAATGAGACTGTGTGCCTTGACATTTGTACTGTAACTATTCGTTATAGTGATAAAATAGCGTGATATGTGATGCTAACTAGCGGCTTGCTAACTAGCGCAGCTTACCGCGTTATGTGCTGTGATGCCATGCTGTATGTTTAGCTCTGTGATTTTCAGTCAAAGCATGCTAATGCTAAATCGTTATGTGATAGCATTTGGTATTGTAGCTCAAGTGTTTTAATATGTTTAGAAGCCGAGGGACGCTCTGAAAGGAGAGGGAGAGAGAGGTTTCTACCCGGATGGACCCTGCTGTTTTCTCACCCCTGACTGTCTTCACTACTGAACTAACTGCCCGTTTCTGATTGCCCCACTAACAAACTCATTGGACTCGTGAGTACTAACTGGAACTAAAGTGCACGTATTTTGTTTATTGCTCAGTTTGAGTGAAGCGGCCATCAGTTTTAGGCCTCACCGCACCCGAACTTCGAATCAGGCCTGCAACAAGCACCGTGCCACAGGTGTAGTGTGGACAGGTTAAAGTGTGTGTGTGTGTGTGTGTGTGTGTGTGGGCCCACTGTTACAAATTTGGTTTTGGTGTGTAGCTGTAATCTAAGTTATTATCAAAGGTTGAAATTCATCCCTTTTAAAGGTGTGAGCTGTTGTAACGGAAATAACAGTTGGCACATAAGAATAAGGGTTATTTTGTTTTGATAATCTTTTATTTATAATCCATGTAGTCACATTTACAGTATTTTTGTTTGTTTATTTGAATTCAATTCATTTAATAAAAGTAACTGTTTATTTTATTCATTTCTTTTTGTCTAAATAAATACCCGGTGAGGGATTTAATTTGTATAAAATACAGTTGTGGTGGTCCTTATTAATTCAATTAGAGGGTATCAAGTATCATTATTAGTAGCACTACGAACCCTGGCCCAGTCTCATTGTACTATATACTCTAGCTTTACCATAGCTACGTGGGACCTGGGTTACATAAATGGAGGCACCGCTGGGATTGTCAACTAAAGTAAACTAAATTTATTTTTGGACCAAGAGGAAAACAAGTCGACCCCACAACTGTTAAAGTAGTCAAACGTGCAACAAAAAAAAAAAAAAAAAAAAGACCAGCTAGCAATGATGACACAACAAATGAGCAGACCATCACAACTTGAGTTGGTCAACTGGTGCAAAGGGGAATCAATAGATTTGAAACATGCTCTACTATTGTATGGGGTACCGGAAGGTGTTTCGAGAGATGAAATAGAAGAAACAGCAGGGACTATCAAAGCTTTGGGAAAAGTAGTAGTTAAGGGAAAAATGTTTAACTCTCAACTTCAGTCATTAATGGTGTTGTGTGAGTGTCGTGAGGAGATAAACCCCATGACAATCCCCCCAGAGATAATGCCAATAAGTGGTGGAAGTGGCTGGAAAGCAGTGCACTACATTGAACCTCAGCCAGATGACTTTGAGGGGAAGTTACTGACTTTTCTGCAGAATGAAGGGAAAACCTTAGAGGATATCCAAGGGTTACGCACCCACGGAGGGGAAGTGGATGGTAATTCTGAAGCCATCATCCGTGCAGTAGGTGAGTTAATAGTCAGAACAAACAAACAGCCTGAAAGCCATCCATATAGACGTCTAAGGACATTTTCCGGGGTCATTCCCACCCCAGCTGGGGAAGAAGTCTTGGATATCTGGTTGGAGCAAGCGACACTTCTAGTAGATGAAGGTGAGTGCTCCGATAAAGAAAAACGTAGACGCATACTGGAAAGTCTCAAAGGGCCTGCCTTGGAGATCATTCAGGCCGTGCGTCTGACTCAACCTGATGCTAGTTCCCAGGATTACATAGAGGCCATAGAGACCATTTTCGGCAGAGTAGAGTCCGCAGAGGAGCTCTACCTGTCATTCAGAGCCCTTCACCAACAGCCTGGTGAGCACCTGTCTGAGTTTCTGCGAAGATTAGAGAGGTCTCTTGTTAAAGTAGTCCAGGGAGGTGGCTTACCAGTTAGCACTGCTAACAAAGCTCGGTTAGAGCAGTTAGTTAAAGGATCCACTTCTGAGCTTATGTTGCTTCAGTTGAAAATAAGGGAGCGAATGGAAAATCCTCCCTCATTCCTGAACTTGTTAAGAGAGGTGATGGAAGAGGAAGGCCGCCAAGCAGCCAAACAAAGCCAGACCACATCTAAGTGTCACCAAAGGGTTCGCACAGTTCAGGTGGAAAAAGAGAGAGAGTCTGAAGCGGTCACTCAGAGTGAACTGCAAGCTCAGATTCAAGAGTTGAGAGCACAGTTAGAGGAAAGAAACCACTCAGGAATTCAACCACTGTCTGATTGCACTTTCAAACCCTCAACAGAGAAGCAAAAACAGAAAAGTGATTCGCAGAGTGAAATACGGTCACTCAGAAAGCAAGTGAAAGCACTAGAACATAAAATGAGTGTGATGGCGGTGAAGTCTACAAGTGACCTTCCACAAGAACACTCAACTCAGTCTCGCAGACACAAAGCAGCTTCTTGCCCCAAGCCTGCTTCTTTCAAAGCATCATCTTCTAGAGAGAGTGATGAATATTTCTGCTATAAGTGTGGAGAAAATGGTCACATAGCTACAAGGTGCACTGCACCTGAGAACCCGCAGAAAGTCATAAGAAAACTCATACGATTAGTACGAGGAGTATCTGGTCCTAACAAGGAGGACCCAAATCCTACAGGAGAAGAGCAATGCGTTGCTCGGACCAACAAGGTTGAAGTCCCAGAAACTGACACAGGCCTGCCTGAGGGTCTTGTAGGCCCGTCATTTATTCACACAGTCAAAGTCAATGATGTGGCCTGTGATGCTCTTATTGATAGTGGGTCTAATGTGACTATTATCTTTGAAAGCTGGTATAACCAACACTTGGCAGATGTCCCCATAAAACCTCTCTCTCGCTTGGGACTCTGGGGACTTGCTGACACAGAGTATCCCTATAAAGGCTATGTTGTAGTAGAGATGGAGTTTACCAAGGAGATCACTGGTGTCTCCGGGCGAGTAGAAGTGCTCGCATTGATTTGTCCTGACCCGAAAAACCAGCAACAAACCCCCGTGTTGGTGGGCACCAATACGTCTCTGTTCCGCCGCCTATGGGACTTGGTGCAAATGAAAGGTGACCAGAACACAGCTCATTCCATGAGAATTCAGTCTGTGTATGCCCCCATTAGGGCACAGGAGCAACTGCCAAAAACTGATGTGCTGGGACAGATAAAATGGAAAGGGCCCTGCCCTCTCTCTATCGCCCCAGGAGCAAATTGCTATGCCACCTGTAAAGTAGACAGGCACAGTGCCCCCTCCAAAGACCTTATCTTGATTGATGCACCCTCTACCCAGTTACTCCCTGCCGGCGTGCTGGTACAGCCAGGTGTGCTCTCAGATGCTGGCATAGACAGCAATAGCTTGAATGTACTCCTCCAAAATGAGTCCACCAAGACAGTCTCCATACCAGTGGGATCTGTCATTGCTGAAATGTTTGCCGTGGATACAGTCACCCCAGTCCAACCCTCTGACCTTGCCACTGAGAAAATTGATCCAAACCTCTTCGATTTTGGGGACTCCCCTATCCCCGAGGAGTGGAAAAGTAGACTTCGGCAGAAGTTAGCTGAGAGGAGAAATGTCTTCTCAATGCATGAGTGGGACGTTGGCTTGGCTAAAGGGGTTGAACACCACATTCGTCTACATGACCCTAGACCTTTCAGGGAGAGGTCAAGGAGACTAGCCCCAGCCGATATAGATGATGTGAGGCGACACATACAGCAGCTGTTGGCTGCTGGCATTATAACAGAGTCCCGTAGCCCATATGCCTCCCCAATTGTTGTTGTGCGGAAAAAGAATGGGGCTATAAGAATCTGTATTGATTACAGAACACTGAACAACCGCACTACACCTGATCAGTATACAATGCCACGCATTGATGAAGCCTTGGACTCCTTGTCAGGCAGCCGATGGTTCTCAGTCCTAGATCTGCGTAGTGGCTACTATCAGATAGAAATGGCTGAGGAGGACAAGGAAAAGACGGCATTTATTTGCCCCCTGGGCTTCTATCAATTTGAGCGCATGCCACAAGGGATCACTGGAGCTCCTGCAACGTTCCAACGCTTAATGGAAAAGGCTGTTGGGGACATGCATCTTCTGGAAGCCCTTGTGTACTTGGACGACATCATTGTCTTTGGCAGAACGCTTGAAGAGCATGAGCAACGCCTCTTCAAGGTGTTGGACAGACTAGAGGAGATTGGTTTGAAAGTCTCCATTGACAAATGCCAATTCTGTCGTCCTCAAGTTAAGTATGTGGGTCACATTGTATCCACCAATGGAATAGCCACCGATCCAGTGAAGGTTGAGGTGGTGAAACACTGGAAAGTGCCCACTCACTTGAAACCTCTCAAGTCTTTCCTCGGATTTTGTGGTTACTATCGGAGGTTCATAGCTAACTACTCCGCCATTATCCGTCCTTTGTCAGAACTCACCAAGGGTTATGCACCCACTTGGAAAGACCCCAAAGCCAAGAAGAGTGTAGACCCAAACCAAACCTATTTTAAAGCATCCGAGCCGTTTGCGGAACGATGGACTCCAGCCTGCCAGGCTGCTTTTGAACAGATCCGTGAATGTCTGATCAATGCTCCAGTATTGGCATTCGCTGACCCCACCAAGACATACATTTTGCATGTGGACGCCAGCATGAATGGTTTAGGTGCTGTCTTGAACCAAGAACACCCTGAGGGCCTAAGGCCGGTAGCTTTCGCAAGTCGAAAGCTCAAAGACTCAGAACGTAACTATCCAGTTCATCAACTGGAATTCTTGGCATTAAAGTGGGCCGTCGTGGATAAATTTCACGACTACCTGTATGGTGCCAAGTTCATTGTCAGGACTGACAATAATCCCTTAACGTATGTATTGACCTCGGCTAAGCTCAGTGCTGTAGGGCATCGCTGGCTCGCTGCCCTCGCCACGTATGATTTCACCATACAGTACCGCCCTGGGCGCCACAACATTGATGCTGACTTGCTGTCCCGACAGTATGCCCAAGAGGAAGTTGGAGAATGGACTTCCATCCCGCCTGCTGGCATTAAAGCTCTCTGTAAACGAGCCTGCATCAGGGAAGGAGCAGTTGTACCTGACAGATTGGTGGATCAACTTGGTGCTCCTGCCTCTGCAGTACCAGAAGCCTATGCATTTCCTGTGAATCTCAGCGTAAACATCCTTGATCAGCTGAGTCCGAAAGACATTGAAACATCACAAGATATGGACCCTACCATTGGGCCATTGAAGAAAGCCATCAAGAGCAATAAAGGGTTTGCTCGCTCTAAAACTGACTCGCCAGAGACTGTGATGCTCCTCCGTGAAAGTCGCAAATTGGAGTTGAGTGATGGATTACTCTACCGAGTAAAAGAAAAAATGTGTGGAAAACAAAGCCGGCAGCTTGTCTTGCCAGCAAGATACAGGTCTATGGTGTTAAGGTCTGTGCATGATGAGTGTGGGCACATGGGAGCAGAGCGAACAACAGAACTGATTAAAGAGAGGTTTTACTGGCCTCGTATGGCAGCTGAGATTGAGCAGTACATTCGCACTTGTGGGAGGTGCATCTCCAGGAAGACGCTCCCTCAGCGTGCCTCGCCCTTGAATCAGATAACAAGCAATGGCCCTCTAGACTTGGTCTGCATTGATTTCTTACAGATAGAGCCCGATTCTAAAGGTGTTGCAAATGTGTTAGTTGTGACAGATCACTATACACGTTATGCACAGGCATTTCCTACCAAAGATCAAAGAGCCATTACCGTTGCAAGAGTCCTGTGGGAGAAGTACTTTGTGCACTACGGTCTACCGGCACGAATACACTCTGATCAGGGCAGAGACTTTGAGAGTCGACTGATTAAAGAGCTTTTGTCCATGTTGGGGATTCGGAAGTCACGAACGTCTCCCTACCACCCGCAAGGTGATGCGCAACCGGAAAGATTCAACAGAACCCTTCTAGCAATGCTCGGTACCATGGACACTGCAAAGAAACAGTGTTGGAGCCAGCATATCACCCACCTGGTACACGCGTACAATTGTACAAGGAGTGATGCCACAGGGTACTCACCTTATTATCTCATGTTCGGGAGAGAAGCTAGACTGCCCATCGACGTCTGCTTTGGAATCTCGCCAAATGGTGAAAGTGAGTCCTCCTACCAACAGTATGTTTCACGGATGAGAAAAGAGTTGCAGGACGCATACAAACTCGCATCAAATGCAGCTACAAAAAATCATCTGAAGAACAAAGCACACTATGACCAACACGTGAGAGATCTGCCTTTGGAGAAGGGAGACAGGGTTCTCATTCAGAATGTTGGAATAAAAGGCAAGCATAAACTGCAGGATCGTTGGAAATCTACACCGTATGTTGTAGTGGAGAAGTTGCCTAACCTGCCTGTTTATAAGGTAAAACCAGAACATGGTCCAGGTGTACTCAAAACTCTCCATCGAGACCACCTGTTGCCCATTGGTTATATGGTCAGGATGCCTAATCCATCGGAAGACACAGGACACATTAGGAGACCCGTAACCAGAGCACATCGTGCCCAGAAAAGTCAAGCAGTTAAACCGCCTGATCCAGTTGAAGAAAGTGACACAGCATCATCAGATGAAATGTTTGAAGCTGTCCATAATCCTCAAAGTTTTGGCGTGCAAGAGGTCAGGAGACAACTGGCAACGCCACATCAGACTTCGGAAGAGGATGACACTTCTGAGGAGGAACATTTTGAAGCAGCAGAAAGTCAACCAGTAGGAGAAAGTGAAAGTGAAAACTCATCTGGAGATGATACACCTACTATGCTGGAATATGATGCTCAAGAGACAAATGAGTCTATGGGAGAGCAAGAGGAGGAACGGGAAACAAGTTCACCCTTTTCAAACAGAACCCGAAGTGACAATTCTCAAAGAGGTACAAGAAATGAGAGTGAACAGTTCTCCACATCCCGAAAATCCCTGAGAAAACCAAAACCACCCATGAGATTGACCTATGAAAAGCCAGGTCACCCATCTTGTGAGCCTGTTACCATCATGCACCATGGTATGGTCATTCAACTAAAATTGAACCCTCCAGACATCAGCGAACCAAAGGAACGTTCTAAGACATCGAAGAAGTTCTTAGGGAGTGAGGAAGACCATCACCCTGTAAAGCTAAAGAGAAGTCAAAGGTGTGATGAGGACATCTACACGGTTAGAAGGGGGAGGGTGTAGCCCTGTCTGAAATTATTCAGGCTTGCAGTATAAAGAAAAAAGTCTGTTATAAAAAAATGGTTAAAATATAAATAGTTGATAAAGGGTTTAAAAATCATATGCTTTGGTACAAATGTATTTCATTTACAGTTAAGAGTCCAATAATTAAAAGGGTTCCATGATTTAGAGATCATTTTCTGTGCAGAATAAATATGTTGGGGTGTAACCTAAGTTTATTTACCCATCTAATGTCGGTTATCTCAATGTTGTATTGTCATTGGTTGTTGTGCTGACGAGCCAGTCAATGTCATTCTTCTCTGCTATGGGGGCGGGACGAGTGGTAAGGTTTGTGTGAATCTGTGGGAGCGGACACAGAAGCTAAGTCCGAAGAGAGAGATGTCGTAAGGCAAACGTGGTGTGGATTTTGCATCTAAGTGTATCATTGAGGTCGACTACCCGTGGTCCTGATATTACTTATTTGTGATCTGCAAGAGGTAAATGAGACTGTGTGCCTTGACATTTGTACTGTAACTATTCGTTATAGTGATAAAATAGCGTGATATGTGATGCTAACTAGCGGCTTGCTAACTAGCGCAGCTTACCGCGTTATGTGCTGTGATGCCATGCTGTATGTTTAGCTCTGTGATTTTCAGTCAAAGCATGCTAATGCTAAATCGTTATGTGATAGCATTTGGTATTGTAGCTCAAGTGTTTTAATATGTTTAGAAGCCGAGGGACGCTCTGAAAGGAGAGGGAGAGAGAGGTTTCTACCCGGATGGACCCTGCTGTTTTCTCACCCCTGACTGTCTTCACTACTGAACTAACTGCCCGTTTCTGATTGCCCCACTAACAAACTCATTGGACTCGTGAGTACTAACTGGAACTAAAGTGCACGTATTTTGTTTATTGCTCAGTTTGAGTGAAGCGGCCATCAGTTTTAGGCCTCACCGCACCCGAACTTCGAATCAGGCCTGCAACAAGCACCGTGCCACAGGTGTAGTGTGGACAGGTTAAAGTGTGTGTGTGTGTGTGTGTGTGTGTGTGGGCCCACTGTTACAAATTTGGTTTTGGTGTGTAGCTGTAATCTAAGTTATTATCAAAGGTTGAAATTCATCCCTTTTAAAGGTGTGAGCTGTTGTAACGGAAATAACAGTTGGCACATAAGAATAAGGGTTATTTTGTTTTGATAATCTTTTATTTATAATCCATGTAGTCACATTTACAGTATTTTTGTTTGTTTATTTGAATTCAATTCATTTAATAAAAGTAACTGTTTATTTTATTCATTTCTTTTTGTCTAAATAAATACCCGGTGAGGGATTTAATTTGTATAAAATACAGTTGTGGTGGTCCTTATTAATTCAATTAGAGGGTATCAAGTATCATTATTAGTAGCACTACGAACCCTGGCCCAGTCTCATTGTACTATATACTCTAGCTTTACCATAGCTACGTGGGACCTGGGTTACAGAGAGAACGGCAGATAGTTTAGTTTAACCCTGTCAGATCAAGAAGAATTTGCAAGGATGATACATTGTTAAGAGTTTCTGTTATCATGAATTATGTGGTAGAAATGTGACCTAGATTCAGCGGGGGCGTGGGTGAGTGGGGGATCCAGAGTGTTAGCAGCTCTGTTTGAGAAACCAGAAAAGCCTGCATCACATAGATTATAAGGACATATACTGTTTTAAAATACACAACTTGACACATGCACAGTTACTTATCCCGATTAAGCAGTTCCTCCCCTGCCATAGAAATTGTATCACCACTACATGAAGCTAGATGCAAATGCAAATGTATGCCACAGACACCAGTGCCTCCTGTGACGATGCTAGCGTGGCTAACACTGTTAGAGATGAATATCCTGCAGTAAGCAATTGGAGCCATCTGCTTTTGCTAAAATTAAATACTTCATCTAATTGTCCTCTGAAGACAGTCGGCTCGCAAATGTTGCAAACATAACAGAGAGGAGCATGGCTAAATCAAATAGCAGCCACACAGCATAGTGCACTCTTGTGAGCCACACAAGCAGCAGCAGTGCCAAATTATGATGTTACCATTCAGGAAAACTGGGTCACCACTTGTGTTTTAATGCACTCCTTTCGTCATGAACTCTCAACAGCATTACTCATGTTCAAATCCACTGCCAGTCTCTGTAATATCCACAGAGCCTCGCATTTATTTACACAGATTTACAATAAAGTAGGAGTTGTGTAGATATGTTTTGTTAGTCAGTGTCAATGCATTTATTTAATAGATTAACTGCAAGCCTAGAAGTTGTGCTGGAGCTACAGTCAATGCAGGCCAATCTGTTTTAACCTTTAAATATAGGTAAAGAAAGGTAAAGGTAAAGAAAATATTAATAGGGCAACAAACATATAGAGCGCAAGTATTTATGTATGCTGTCTCTTTTTCTGTTCAGCAGATGTAAACTTGATCAGTGCTTTCCAACAATAATACTCAGCTCAGTGTAATCTGATACAGTCGAGCTTTACAAGTGTTCATGGTTTGCAGCTGTAAAATCAGGAAGTGCTTTTAAAGCCAAAGCTTAACTCAACAGATTTGTCATTTTTTTTTAAATTTCCACACATTTTCAACTTTTATACAAACATAACCTCCAACAGAACCTTTGGATGTCGACCATAAATACCGTCATTATTGTTTTTAGGACGTACAGTAGCACATAAGCATCATATCAGTGCTGTGTGTTTTTCATTTCTCTCAATTAAGCTCAAGAGAAAAGGTTTGAAAGACAGTTTAAAAATAAGTAAGGATCTTTAGACACATTTTATGTTAAATACAGATGGAGATTAAAGTTTTCATACACAAACTCACCTTTGGTTTAGAGTAACCAATGTGATGAACAGCTAATGCAGTTTGGGGTTTACAGTGCACACAGTTTACACCTCCTTCAATATCTAAACTCTCATTTTGGATAAAGAAAAACCTTTAAAGAAAAAAAATCTTAATGTGGATGAAGGGAAAGATCTATAAGTAAACTGAAAGAGGACACTGCTTTTCTTCCAGGATGAAAGAGGCATCCTCAAAAGAGATTGTAAATGTGTGGAGAACAGAATTGAATTTTCACTAAACACGCTTTGAGAGGCCTGTTTTGAGCTGAAAGGCAGGAAGAAAAAAGCAGATGATCTGAGCGGAAAAAAGTGTGAAAAGAGGAGAACTTGATCTTCTGCTACAACGTTATGAAATTCATAATGACACCCTTTAAAATCATACTGTGGGTATTACCTCAGCCTTCATTGCTTCTTGTCAACCTTTGATACCTCTTCCCGCCTCCTCCCCAACCCTGCCTGACCCCGTCGCCTTCACACTAATGATGGTATGGAAGTGGGAAAGAAGGTTTATAAACCAGACTGACTTCTCTAAATCTAATCTATATGTTAATGAGGCATAATTCGGACACAGAGGTAGAACAGGACTGGTGTAATTCAATGGACTGCAATCCATGAAAGTCTTTGCAACCATTGCCGTGCGGAGCCATTAAAAACCAGAAAAGTGCCCCGTGCAGGTCAGTGGGAGGGATTGAAATTCATCAGCTTTATACTACTGTGAAAATTGTTCCATTCCTCTAAAGGACAGGAATCTAAATCCACCTCATCACCACCATGGAAACCCAGCAGCGCTGTGGTGCGTAATATGGACACACACTGTGTATCCAAGAGTGTTCGGAGCTGTGTGTTCTCTCAAGCAACGACAACATTAATCAAATCTGACTCGGCCGCTGAAACACCCATCCACTCCCTCCCCCCATTTCCTGAACAACCAACTCTGGCTCTCTCCTTCGCTCGTGCACCACCCAGCCGTATACTACAACTCTCTGATGTCTGTCTTTCCACTCTGCGTTTTTTTGTAACAACTTTTGTGTTCATTGGTCTTGAATCAAATGATTTTTCGCTGAACCTGCTGGTCAGTCCTTTCCTGTCCTTTTTAAAGTCACAGCATCGCAGTTCTTCTTCAGTTCAGCCTTAAATAACCTCGGCTAAAGTAAGCCTCTGCTCGAGAATTTATGGTAATTCGTGGCAGGAAACTCACTCAGAACTGCAGGTCATTGCTCCAAAGCCCACATGACAAATGAACCACGAAAAAAGGTTCCACATCAGCAGAGCCACTTGTCCTCATATTCAGGACACAGATGGAGGTCTGACGTCAGGGAGTCGTGCATGACGCCATCTTTAACTGTCATCTGCATTTCTGAACAAGCTTCCCACTCGCCACAAGGTTCTTAAGGTTCTTAACGGTACTGCACCTCCTTACCTGGCAGAGCTTCTTAGCATTTACCGCCCCAGGAGATCTTTGAGGTCAGCAGACCTGATGCTTTTAGATGTTCCCAGGTACAGACTAAAGACTAGGGGAGAGAGGGCTTTTGCTGTGGCTGCACCCAGACTGTGGAACAGTTTACCTCCTCACATCAGATTCTCCACAAGCCTAGGAACCTTTAAAACTGCTCTTAAAACTCACCTCTTCTCATTGGCCTTTAGTAAGGTTTAACTTATTGTTTTAATCTATTGTTTTATCAGTGAGGTGTTTTATGTATTTGTGTTTTATTGTATTTTATATTTGTATTTTATTGTACAGCACTTTGGTCAGCCTTGGTTGTTTTTAAATGTGCTTTATAAATAAACTTGACTTGACTTGACTTGACACAAAGACATGCACACTCAAGAGCGTCCAGGTATACTGCATCTAATGTGGCTTGATGCTCAACATTTTCTGTCACTTTCTATTTCTGTCCCCAAAAGTCTCAGTTAGGTGACACACAGCAGCCGGAGCTACTTTTCAGATTTCACTTTCCCAGCCCATAAAACGGGGCTGAACTCGCCACCTTTTATGGCCCTTTGCTTTGCCTTTATTCTATGACCACTACCACAGCCACTCATTCAGCATACCAATACTGCCACCTGTAGGACAGTAGTAGGACTACAACTATTAATTGTAGGCAAGTATTAACAGACAGAAAAAAGGAAAATCAAATAGATTATCAGCCGCTATGTTTTGTGATTGCGTCACTTTGCAACACGAGGACTGTTTTCATTAGACATTTTGACAGCAGTATCACTTAATTCTGCATTAAGTATCTTATCTTAGTTGTTATACACTGAAAAAAAAGTGTTGGATTTACTTAATTCAATAGTGGATAATTGAAATGTTTAGATGAAGTAAATTGAGCTCTTAGAATATTTTAATCCTTCACAATTTTGTCATTTTACACTATTCAATAACTTTTACTCCAATAGTAATTGGTCACTTAAATACTACATGTTGTCTTCATATTACACAATGTTCAACAAGGTCTGGTTTACATAAAAATTGAATGGATTTACTACTACCATCCTCCTATCTTTATCCGGGTTGCAGGGGGGCTGGGGCATAACCCCAAAGTGATAGGTTAAGAGGCAGGGTACACCCTGGACAGTCTATCACATAGAGACAAGCAACCATTTGCACTCACATTCATGGGCAATTTGGAATCACCAACTAACCTAACTCTAATAACTGCATGACTTTTAACTGTGGGAGGAAACCAGAATACCCAGAGAGAACCCACTGCAAATCTGCCAGAATGGGGATTTAAACCAAGGACCTTCTTGCTGTGAGGCAACAGCTTAACAAAAGTAGGAAAGCTATGATTTCAAGGCTTTATGCAGAATTTTCAGTACGTTTTTGTCCTTGACAGGTTAAACCACAACAAATGGCGATAGCATAAACGTGGTGTGTGTGTAGTTGTCTGCCTCTTATAACTCCAGTGATTTTCCTGCAGTTTGAAATCTCATGTGATCTTGTGAATTTCATGAGTCCAGCAACTAACCACTCTTACTAGATTGTATCAGATCACCTCAACAAGAACAAATTAAGTTGTTGAATTTCATACAAATCCTACATAATTTAATTACGTTCACCAAACACACATGACATTATTTTGTTCAAATTACAAGTTAGACTTCTGTAAATGTAACAACCACCCAATTTCCTTTTATCGGTATACCCAAAAAAGTAGAAGCGGCTGCTCAACTTGACTGAGATGGATGCCTTCATCAAACCACGATCCAAAGCGCGCGAGATGAAATCACGCGCGGTGTCGCCAGATTTAACATTGCTGTATTATTGACTTACTTCACTCGAACATGATACGAACAATTTAATCTACCCTCTCTGCATATCATGTAGTCTCTACACTATATAGTTAAACTTAACTTTAAAGCATGAGCAGGATGCTTACATAAATCCAAGAGCTGGCCTAGCTATGGACAAAAAAAGCAAGATACAACCAGACCATCTAAGAGAGTCTGACTGTTGTTGTGTGTTGACTGTGGTTGTGGATGTGAGAGTGTGTGGTTGTTTGCCACACACGCTGACGTGAGAAAACCAACGCATGCACATAGATAACATGCACAAGATGACCACAAGGTTCAGGTCCATGGTGTCCCCAAAACTAACTAATGAGGATTAAGAAATACATTTTAATCATCAGTACAAGCCATACTTTAAATGCACACATGTGATATTACTCAGGCATGAATACATAATGTGCATTTCTTTAAGGAGTTTGTTTACAGAAACTGAACTCGAACGCGTCCCTATATCAGACTCACTGACTGCTAGGCTGCTGTTTTAAACTGTTTATTTCTCCAAGTGCTGTTTCCTAAACACCGCTTCTTACAGATAACATCTTCATTCCCAGACATGCGTGCACCATTGCTTTGTCATCTTTGCACACAAACATCTGCTCCTGAAACAGGCTGTTTAAAATATGAAACACATGTTTAACTAAACATAATATGCACGTGCTGAGCACATTAGTTTTAAACAGCATAAAAACTGGAGTGTAAAGCTGGAAATATAGATCTGCAGCAGAAGCCTTTTAAAGTTATGGAATTTTATTGAGTTATGAAATCAGCAGGACAGAAAGGGCAAGAAAGAAGGAAGGGGGAGGGGCTAAAAATGAATCTGCATTGAAATGAGAGCTTGGAAGTGATTTAGCTTATCGGTTTTGATGCCATTTCCTGGCAAATGCAATAGGGAATGATATCATAGGATAAGGAGGCGTGGCCACAGCGTGGTCAGCTCTTCATTAAACACAATCACAAAAAATCTTGGCTGCTCGTCTCAAAGCTGCAGTTTATATAACTGCCGACTTCAAAGGCTTCTCATTCTGCTGAGTCGCGTTTAATTACACCGAAGAAAGAGTCATGCACGGCCCACAGTGAGAATGGGGGCGTGTGTGTGTGTGTGTGGGGGGGGGGTAGACAGAGGTGAGAATGAAACATGAGTGAGAGAGTGCAGGAGTGAAAGGACCAGACAAGGGGAAAGGCTTCTATTTATAACTGATTGTTTCTGTTGGAAGCAGTAAGGCCTCATCTCTTCTCTTAGCTTGGCTGCACTTGCACAAAATGACCTTTAGCTTAATGCTGTGGCACACATGTAGCACTGCTGTATCCAAACATCCTTCTCACGGGAACAATTGGAGAAACCGACAAAATGCGCAGCTTTGCCGGGACTTCCCTGCCTTAATCCAACCTGACCTTCATCCTCCTCTCTCTCTCTCCTTCCCTGCACATCTCACATTAAAACTTAAGGGCAGTCATTCTGCATTATTTTGATGAAACCAAAAGGGAATTCGCTCCAAGTTTCCATATAAGGCCTCAAGCTGAACCGGCTCCTCGCTGCAGTTGAATACTTGCTGGGTGAGCTGTCCCAGCAGAGGGTTTAGACTAAAACAGGATGGGCTGAGAAAGACACCCACCCCTCCCACTTGACCCCCCCCACACACACACACACACACACACCACCACCCCCTTCCTCCCCTCCCCAAATCCTTCCCCTCCTTCAAATGTACACACAGTGAAAGAAAACAGAGAAGCAAATGCAGATGATACAGAATCCAATTTCCAGACCTGCAAGATGTGCACGTCTCAGATGTGCACTCTCATATATCTCTCTCGAACACATGCGTAAACATTCCCGTGCAAAAGTCACGCAGACTCAGGCTCCTCTTACCCATAGGGAGCCCCTCACAGTCAGACATGGCCACAGAGGTTCGGGACAGCGTCTTCCCTGGTCAGTTAGGTGTAAGCAGCTGATTGCTTCTTCTCTATTTGTGCCTCAATGCGTGGTCCAACTCTTTGCTTTCTACTTTTATCTCTTAGACTGTTTCACTCTAAGACTCTCTATCGCCTTGTCTGCTTTCACTCTCTCCCTCTGGCTCCCAATGTGGCTAGTGGCCCTTAGATATGCCAGTCAAACATCGGACACCGCGCGATTGGACACTAAATTTGTAACTACAGCCCTCACTTGGGATACTGTTTCGCTATGATGTCACAGGCTTTCTACTAAAAGCACATGTAATCATTAAAATTAAAAAAGATACGAGTTTTGTTTCACTTTGCCTCCGACAAAACAGGCAGGCTAAGCATTTTCCTAAGAAACTCCTTATGAAATAACCAGAGCCACATTTGTTTTCCAGTGTGCTTTTCTCCTCATCCCTCCAGCCTGTAACAGAAACCCTTCAGTAAACTTCTTATCCCTTGAGAGACAGGTTTGCCCAGGCCTGGCGGAAAAGCTCAGCATTTTTGGCAGTAGTCACTTTGATTTCCTGCAGAGGGCAGTAGTGCCTCATTGAGGATTGTATGGAGAAACTCTGTGTTGCTCCCAGCTCCTCAAGCAGCTTAGATACCAAGAAAATTCCAGGATCAAATGACTCGTCAAGACTGCATTTTTGACAGCTAAACATAAACTCGGTCAGTGCTGCGTATTGTTTCCTATAAATAAGTCAGAGACAATGTTTATGAGTAATTCCATTTACTCTGTTTTTACTAAATACAGGCAGACAGGAAGCAGAAAACTAGTTCTCTCGTTTGTGGCCAGACAAGACGTGAAGAGACAAACTAGACAAGAGGAAAGTAAAAGCTGGGCTACTGATCATCCACGTCAGCTTTCACCCTTTGTTTTAAATCCTTTTGTGATGGAGGAGACAAAGAAAAGTGCTTGCCAGACACTTCATAATGCTGCACGAATTACCGGCCTACTTGCCTGCAGCTTTTATTGAATTCGTTGCCAGCCTTTCCACACTTTTAGCTCTGAATTACTTCTCGGCTTACTCAGCTGACCCTTTGTCACTTGACTGGGAGGATTAACAAGAGGGAAAGGTTCAGCATGTGATTAAGTGTGGGTCAGATGGAAGACTTTTCCAGCAAAACCAGTGTCAGAAAGGTTAGGATTAAGTGCCAGGGGACCGGGGTTATCTTGAGAATTTGAGAGAACACAGGGGATGAGATGTTAGAGGGCTTCCTGCTCTGTTATCTGTCCACCAGACCTGTCAGTAACCCCTCCGCCCTCCCCACAGCCCAGCAGCCCAGCATTCACACTGGGACCAGCTTAACTGTTTGATCTCCAGCTCTTGTTTGCAGAGAAGCTTGAAGGCCTTTTTGTAAACACAACCTAAACCTTCACCCAATAGAGACCTCTTGAACCCCCGTGAGATCTGGCAAACAGAAAGTGAACCAGCCACTGCAGCGCAGTTTTACTCGCATGTAATAACTGTGGCTGAGGTAATGTCAGACCGATGCCCAGATTGTGTTTGATTACACCGTAAAGCAGTTTAATACAAGTTTTCAGCCTGCATCTCATATTAACTGCATGGCAACGGCACATATACACAAGAAACCAGGTTACTGGGAGAAGCAGGACATTTAAAAGATGTGTGACCCCTACAATAGCCTGGTAACTATAAAACCTGCATTACCGTACAGTTAGAGGCTTGCTTTTACTTGACAATTACGACTAAATTACAGTGAGAACAATGATGACAGGCCACCTGTTTGATGAAGCACGCACTCTCTTTGCAAGCAACAAATGTCAACAGTCCGAAAAACCCAGATTTTAACTTCATTTAAATCCAGGAAAACACACACAAGCGGTGATTTTCAGCTGTGTTATTTTAGTAATGGTGACAGTAATTGGGGCACAAACTAGGAAAATAACAGGATGTAATGTAAACTGCTGGAATAAAAAGGCAGTGACAGTAAAACAAACAATCAGGAGCAACCGGCAAGCATGGAGAAGCAGCAATGGGTAACTAAATATTCATTTAAAGGCTCGCCGGGGGTCTTTGTATCACAGCGAGCCTCAGACGTATAACGTTTCATTCTTTCAGATGATTATTAATGAGAGTTGACCTTCTCACGTATCAGACAAGTAAACTTTAAGGCGTGGCCGTTAAAGCAATCAGATCCTTTATGTTGATTTTCTGCCAAGACCTTTTTTAATCGAGCCAGCCAGCAAAATGTTGAATGCTGATAGCAGTAGGTACTCTGAACCATGTGAATTATTTTAAAAATAATGAATTAGATGTAAACTTTTAGGTAAATCCATCTTCAGTAACTGTACTGCAGATTTTTTGTCTGTAAGCTGTATTTGATACTCTTTTTCCTTCACCAGACGTGATCATAATCTTTTATTGACAAATTTATAATAATAGAAATATATAATATTCTCTAACACTTTAATATTAATACTGTTTTATATCATAAATGGAAAATCTCCCTATTTTTTTGTTTTGTGTGCAGATGATTTTTCGTGCATCATTCACACACCACATGTTCTAAGATTCACTGTTTGCTGATGTTCATTTAAGACTTAAAAAATTAAACAATTATATTTTTTATTTGCTGAACTGCTTATTAATTGTGACTTCTGATATTTAGTCCTTTAGTATGTGTGTTATAATACACCACACTGTAAGTGTATGTTTAAAAACTGCACGTTAGAGTAAAATAAACTGCGACTGTATCTCAAAATAAATGGCATTTCTTAGATTTTTCAACTATCACGGGTGTTGATAAAAGGTGGCCTGAGCAAAAAGGCCCTCTAGCCTACTTTAATGTGTCTCTGTTAATGATGCTTCAATAGCTACAGTAGGTGTGAGTGCAGGTACTAATGAACTCTTAATAGTGTTAAATCTAACAGCCTCCAAATGATTCCACTAACTGTTTTATGGCCGTGTGGGCAGAACCCTAATTGGGGACTTGTGGATTCACAGCTCTCTTAACAACCTGCACTCGGAAACAAAACCTGTTCTCCACGGGGCTGAACACAGAGAACAATCACTTCTATTTGCCATCATAATTTTAATCTATAATTGATTCATTTCATAGCGTATTTCTGTAAAAACGCAATTTAATTACTTTCCGGTTTTGTCTCCGAACCATTGTGACACATCCTAAAGAATCCAAGACACATACAAAGCTAAATGAAAGACATCACTTATATATATGTTTATTTATGCTACAAAAACACAAAAAAATTAATCCCACAACAGTTAGATAGAAAGAGTGCTACTTTTAATATTTTATCTTCATCTTTTAAACCCTATTCCTCGCATCTCAGATGGAGACATGTCAGTGGCTAACCCTGTTTGTAGTTTACAAGAAAAACAGAACACAAATTAAAAGTCCTGAATGTGCTAATTAATTGAATTTGTCTATAATCCTGTGACTCAGAGGGGGTCCACAGTGTATTTGTGGTGGAAGATTAACTGAGGAGAAGGAAGTCTTCCTCTGCCTGGGGGCAGCAGCCCCCCCGCCGAGAAACAGCCGAGGTGTGACGGAGGGGATTCCAGAGCAAGTAACAAAAGGCAGACACTTTGATTTGAACAGCAGTGGTAGTCAGAAACACACACACACACACACATATACACAAACCACAGTTCCTGATCCTGAGCAGCCCTGCCCTCAGGTTCCAGCCAGGCTGAAAGACGGCAGAAACTCCAGATGCTTCGCAGCAGTTGTGGGCTGTGACTCGGTAGAAGACGGTTGCCGTGGAAGACTGGCAGGAGGAGGACACTGATGCAGGGTTGGAGTTATGTTGGCTATGAAGTGGAACAATTTAACAACAGCGGCGGAGGCCTAAATTAATAGCAAAGCTGTGGAGGTTTTGGCCCGAAGGAGCGTTTCAAACACAGAGAGAAAGAGAGAAAGCAGGGGCAGCAACAGAAAAGGGGGACGGGTGGAGTGGAAGGAGGCTCCACAGACTCTGTATGATGGATGGACTGGTGAGGAAGAGAGGAGGGTGGGGGTGTGGGGGAGTTCAAAAGAAAAATGACCCAGACTGCTGCTGTGATATAGCAGGAGGGAATGCAGGGCAGGGAAACATGTGGGGTTCTCATAATGAAGCAGGGTTTTGTGATAGCACCACACTGACGCAAACATTCGGAGACCTTAAATAAATATGGACAGACGCTGATTAAAGTCAGCTACCCATCGTGAAACAAACAAATCCAGCACTTCTGCTACGCTCCTGAAAGCTGTGCAGCAGGTCTGTGGAGATGTCACTGGATACAACACGAAGCTATTAGAGCTTTCAAGATGTCTCTGTGGCTTTAGTGGTAGGCATAAACCTTTTGACTGGGGTTAACTTCGGGGCTTTTAAAACATGATCCAGCCACACCCCCCCTTCCAATGCAGACAGGCAGAAATGAAAACCTCTCCTCACACACACCTACTTGCTCTCTCTCCTTTAGGGCCTGCTAAAGCCATTATGGCTCTAAAAGAGATCATATCGGCTCCAGGCAGACAGACAAATAGTTAGCTCGACAGTTAGATATGCCTGCAAACTAAGACGCCTCTGTGCTCGGGACAGGCCGACTAAATGTCTGGCTACTCTTCAGAGGCTCTCAGGTGTGACCGGCCAGTCTTGTGTGTACCACGGCCAAAATGGCAGACAGACACAGAGGCGTTTCTGTGAGCCCGGAGTCGAGTGAATATCCACTCTATCTTCCCAGTCACGGGCAAGCATATGCTTCGGCGAGCAACTCAAACACAAGCCAGATCTTCTTTCCTGCAGAACTATGCAGGCTTTCACTCAGTTAATGCATATTTTTAGTCTGAGCCAAGGTCAAACATTTCGCCAGAGACCTTTCCTGACACGTAATTTCTCCCAGCAGCTGTGGTTTCTGACATTTGATGACTAACTTTGCATTTGAATCAAAGACTTTTGGCCAGACCACAAATGCATCACGCTAGGATTTTAAGTGGGGATGATGGAGGCTTTGGTTCTTAGCTTAGTCACAGACGTGTTTTTCACTGAACTAACACCGTTGCATCAGTAGAGCCTGAACCCAGCAGAAGAAGCCCTAATGTCGCCTTCCCTGCACATATGCACGCACACGCACAGGCACGCGCTAGTGTTCTCGAAAAAAATTGCTGATGGCGTGTTTTCATGAAGTTATATTATTTCCAGATGGAGGTCATGAATAAAACCTGACGGAAACAAGTCGGGTGAAACTGGAAACTTGAAAAAACAAAAATGGAGGGGTATGGAGCTGGGTAAAAAAAACAATCATTCTCCTCCCCCGCTCATTCCCCGAGCCTTTCAAAAAGACCAACTTGTCAATTACACGCCTTAAAAAACAGAGGAACAGTGTGCCACACAGGAACACATGGACGGGAATGCTGTGTTTGAAATGTTTCACTGCAGTGAAAACATCCGTAAACAAAAACAACTTATGGGAAAAAAACCCTCAATCTTCAAAACTCTGTCCTTGGTTTCAGCCAAAAACAGAGTTAAGGGGAAAAGCGATTATTTTTAGACTCACTGAACATGCTGTGAAAATCTACTCGGGGTTCACTAACCCCCCACCCCCTAGGCTCTCCAGCAAACCCTGAGCATAAAGAAAGACTCATTGTTGTTCCTTCGCTGCATCCAACTGAATAACCTAATTAATCTATCAACATTCTGCATTTGTAATGTCTTTCAAAACATTTAAGCATAAAACAACATGTGCAACCTTTGCGCAAGGCCAAAACATCCATTAGCTCTGTCAAAAAGACTGCCAAGACAAACCCAATGTGACGCCAGACGTTTTCCTCTCTGAGCTGATGTGGAGAAGGATGAACCGCAGCTATACGTTTCACTAAATTACAGCTTATCACTTGAGGGATTGTTTCACTGCATCATCGAGGTAAAGACCTCATCTCAGGATAAATTCTGCGATGAGCTTACAGAGTCAGCAATTCGTTATTGGTTCTCTCCAAATTCCTGAGATGTGATTTGTGTTTCCCGACCTGCATGTGTGTGTATTTATAGGACACCAATCGATTAACGAGAATACCACAGGCATATTGGAAGGAAGATTAGGAAACTGCAACTTTAAAGCTAGGCCAGTTAGCTTAGCACAAACCTTAGAAAAAGCTACCCTACTGCTATTAAATGTATACTCAGATGTATAAATGGCTCTTTTTTCTAGAAGGGAATGTCCCATCACACCATTTCTTGACAGGGAGTAACAAACTACCTTCTTAAATAGCGTTTGAAACCATACAACACCACCCAAAGTGACTATGTATGGATCTAGCTGATAGCTAGCACTAGCTAGCTTGATTGGTGTAATGCATGCTAGTTTGTAATTAGTATTAGAATTTGCCTCACCAAAGAACAAAATGGACACAAACTTGGATAGCCTGTAAATATTAATAATGGGGAAGACATGTTTTAAAATGGTATGAAAAGGACTAGGTATAGGGAAGCCATGTGTCATATAGCATATAGCTTTTCTGTACTGTGACATATTTGCCAGGCTAAGCTAAGCTGTTGTGTTTAATTTTTACCCTATACATTTATACCCAAAATGCTGGCTTTAAATTATTTGATTATGTATAAATTTCCCATGTTTTTTTTGTGTGAATAAATAAAACTTTTTACAAAAGAGCACACAAATCAAACTGTGATCATTTTTCTTTTGCTCTTCTCTGACTATAAGTCATGTTATGTATTAGGAAAATTTTCCCACCAGGAAACCAGTCCTTCTAGTTAGCGTGGCTTTTGGTTTTGCCTTATCTAATCTGAGTCAGACTCCTTATCTTTATCATCTGGACTCTAATCAGCCGGCTTTGTCCAGACAACAAGGGGCCAACCTAAGGCAAAGACAATTATTTGTAGACAGGGACATGCCCTTTCAAGTCAGTGCCACTGGTATGGCTGAACGGTAAAGACTCACCGCAGAGATATTTGGAATTTGCTGCTTCCATTTTTGTTTGAGTGGCGTTTTCCGGCGTGACGTAGGCGTGCCTTCTTGAGAAATTAAACAGATTTTTATCGCTTCTTAAACTGTATGTGTGCATCAACATTCGAGTTTTACCTCAGAAGTTAATATATGAAGAGCCGTTGATGGCATGTGGCAGAGATCTCCTGTTCGTATCACATCAGGTATTTGTTTAACCCTCTCCTAGCATAAACTCAGTAGTTTCTGAATCTGACTTTACAAATCCCTCCACCCTGCAGACCTGCCCTTATCTCAACCTCGCCAGGTTACTTCTGGCAGGCACAGTGGCAGCCCATTCGTGTGCTAACCACAAACTGAGCTCTGATTGTCCTGATGTCTGCCTTTGTCTTACAGTATGCACCCTCTCTCACCATGAGAAAGGGCTGGCAAGTAAGCCAATTTACATGTATTAATTAAGGCTCATAATGAGCTCAGCGTGGTGGGGCATTTGAATGCATTCTTCTGGTATTATGCAAACTCTGTGGAGCTCCTTTCCTCTGAGCCATTCAGATGGGCTGCAGATAGTGGATGTGGTGGCATGTGAGATGATAAAGGGCTTAAAAAACACACAGAAAACCAGGTCAGCACGCACATTCTAGGCCCCCCTCCCCCCACTGAAACACACACAAAGGTGTTAATGAGAAGTAAACAGGCTGTTAGTTGCAGTTACACTGAATACAATAAAAATGCAAATGAACACAACTTAAAAAAACAGTAGAAACATTATATTTATATATCTGTACAAACTAAAAAACTGCACAGTAACAACAAGGGAAGTATTCAAAAAAAACAAAAAAAACAAATGAATAATTTTTCATTGAAAATAAAAGTATCACCCACAAGGTGCATGAAAGCTGTAATGCACAAACATGTAAGAACAATTACAGTCCATTTAATCATATAAATATTTAGGAATGAAACACTATAACTAAGTGCACAAAAGTATCTAAAGCAAACAAAAAAGACTGCTCTGGAATGGTTTTGATCATCTTTGCTCATTGTTGATGTGTAAACGCTTACATGGTTGTTGCCGTCTCATACGGCGGTGCAGCTAAGCCAGGGAACCACGAAAATACAGCCACAACCTCTGCGCATTAACATCAAAGTGTATTTGTATAAGAGCTTGTTTTCCTTTCTCGTCCTCGGGCTTCAAACGCTCAGCGACTATACTTCTTACCTCTTTGGTTTAAAAAAATTAAAAAATTAAAAAATCTGACAACAGGGACCCGACCTCACAGTGAAAGCTGACGTACACGGCAAATAAAGGAAAGGTAAAAAGAAAAAAAACATTTCAAGGGCATGAGGCTCTCCCTGCTTAATTGTACCTGAAGGGAAATCCCTTTAAATAGTAGCTGGCAGAGGGGAGTGAGCTGGCAGGCAGATCAAACAGTCACAGAGCAAGAAGCCTCATAAATACATCACATTCAGTTGCTGGCTTCAAACGCCTCCTCGTCAGCCTGGTCTCCACGCTGCTCCTGCAGATCCACAGAGCCGTGCTGCGTTCGACTTGTTAAACAGGAGGACGCGGTTCTCGAGTGCCACGTCTTGCATCAGTTCCCATCGCCCCGCTGTGTGCCATCTCTTGGTAACTCCCATTTTGACAGAAACTCGCTCGGACGTCAGGCGCTTGATTTTTCGACAACTTTTGTCTTCTTTACATAAACTTCTGATGTCCCATCAGGCACCAGGTGACTGAAGCCACTCCTGAAAGAGGCCAGGAGGCGGCCTACAGAGTAGAAAACAAAGAGAGAGACAGAAAAGCAGATCCACGTTAAACAAACTGGCAAGATCAAGAAAGTGACATGTCCTGACTCGAAAATCTAAACTGTGTATTTAAACTTTAAAAAAGCTTCACTGGAAGATTAAAAGGAGCAGCAATTGTATGCTTAGCACTTCTAGTCATGTGGCAGGTGTGGTTTTGTGGAAAGTCATACAACTGGTGCTTTTCCATGTCTACTTGATAATGGGAGATGGGGAACTATGTACCAGTAGAACCAGTAGAGGAGGCTTTACTAACCCGTCCAAGTCTTCTGCCCCGTCAGAGTGAAGCTGTTGCACTGAGAGTGGGAGTTACAGATGTACGCTGCCTCTCGGGCACTGTGGACTGACAGCACGCAGCCCTGCTGGCTGTAGGATGGCCAGCAGCGGTACTCCACGTTCCCAGAAGTGCCCATCCCTCGCATCACAGTGTAATCTAACCACAGAAGAAGAGATGCCACTTCAGTACGTGAGGCTGCTGAAAGATTCTGAAATGCTCTCCAGGCATAAACACGGAAGTTTAGTAATCCCTGGAGGGAAAACAAACACGGTGGAGCACTGAAAGAAAAGAATGCTAATGAAAATAAAATAAGGGATCCCTAAATGTAAGACTACGTCTCATAGAAACACAGACTCTGGTTTTGGTTGGGAGATATTTAAAGAACAGATATTCTTATGATAAAAAGGACACAAAAATGTTAGTGTGAAAATGTAAATCTACTGCTGGCAGAACAGGATTTAAAATGTGCTGATGGTCTGGAATTACCTCAAAGTGCTGACATACATTATTATGTATTATTTATAATAAACTCACAAGCGGTAAAGTATTACTTTAAATTATTAATTAATTTGCAATATTTTTCTTAAATGAAAACAATAATTTAGTCAGTAAAATACTAGGAAATACTTTTAAAAAATACAAGCCAATGTCTTAATTTCTTTTTATTTATTTTTTTAAACATGGGATCAAAGAACAGAGCTGCCAAGCAGGAATCACAAAATGCTTTTTGCTTGAAAAATGATTTCTTATTTTGGAGTTACTCAACTAACTTATTAGGCGACAAATTGTTTTCAGCAATGTTTTTGTTCGAAACGCCAAAGCAGGACCTTCTGCGTCTGTCATCGTCTCTAATTATGTGTCAAACGTTTCATTTGACACCAGAGATTTTTTGCACCCACACACACACACACACACACACAATCGACCTCATCGTCCACTTTCCAAACATTTGCCGTACATTCATCATTATAATTCTTCCTGTCAGACGTCTTGTGGATCTGGCCTTAAATCATCTGCTACACATTAGCAGGAGCCATGAGAGGAAGGCATGCTCACATATGCCTGCACACACACACTTACACACACACCAGAAATGGACAAAAGCCTCGTCTGTGAGCCCGTACGGAGGAGGCTCACTGTTACAAACTGTTAACCTTCCTAAATGGCAGGAGGCGGTGTGTGTGGGGGAGTATTGTTAAGAGGAAAAAGACACGAGGATCTGCCTTCTGGCTCTGAGAAAAGGGAACAAGGAGAAGGAGTGTTTGGAGGATCCTTCTCTGGGGAGAAAAAAAATGAGGCCTGTTGGGGTGGCAGACCTCAGCTGTTAAAGAGACAAAGACATACAAGTCTCAGTGTTTAAGATGAAGAATGGGAGAAAGGACCTCGTTTTCCTTTAATATATAGAATATCATTTAATGGTGAATTTACGGCCCGGCCTATGCGGTCTCTACAGTTCTGTACACAGCTGGATTTATAGTTGCAGCAGTTTTTAGGAAACTACAGTAAATCTTCATCAGGTTTCCCTCCATCACATCAGAGATGATCTCAGCTGCGGACAGCTTACATCCACATTACCTATGAATCTGCATCTGTCAACAATTTCAAATTAAGACTCTGGACCTGATGAGTCTCCCTCCCTCTCTCTCTCTCTCTCTCTCACACACACACACACACACACACACACACACACACTATTACACAGGCTTTAGCTCTGTTGCCATTTGGCTTCTTTTATAAAGATAAGTTGGGACTTTGGCCGCAGTTATGTTTTCTCTCTCTTTTTTTAAATTTCCTTTGAGGGAAAACATTTTAATTCATATGGCTTTTAATATACAATCCCACAATTACTCAGTTTTTTTCCCCCTCAGGCTGTTTAATCATTTAAAAAGACAGTTCGGTCAGATAAGTCACATTGGAAATGATTTATTACAGCAGCCGAACAGAGTTTGGTTTCTGTGCTCTGAGCTCATCGCTCCCTGCAAACGTGTTCCATATAAAATTGGTTAGTGATGAGTAAATATCCCCCCTTGGAGTGTGCAGGTGAGTGTGCTGGGGAGGTGGAGCAGGGTTGAAATATTAGGGGCACTGACATATGTGAGAGGGTGATGGTGGAAATTTTGCAGCTTAACTACTGCCCCTGCCTCAAACTGGGGAGGGCGTGCTTGGTATATAATGTGAGGAGAGTGCGGCATGTTACACGTGTGCGACAAAAATGCAGCTTTGTTTCTAGTTTGTAAAAATGACTAATTTGGTGAGAATTGGATGAGAAGTTTAATACCTTTTTCATGTTAGTGCTGCGAGCATGCAGCTAACCACCTTAGCTTAGCAACTGGAATAAGGGAAATGTGGAAAAATATGCCCACCAGCCCTTCATACGCTTACTACTTATCTCCCTTTTTTGTTAAATCTGTGTAAAATCTGAAGTGTGCAAGCAATCAGGACCGACTTTAAACAAGGAGATTTTTTTAAGCTTCGACAGAGTAAAGCTGGCCATTTACCCAATATAGGAAATTAGGCTAACCAGATGCTGGTAATTTACTGGATGGAGTTGAATTCTCAACATGATTGAGCCACGAGCTTTATTTCCCCCAATATGTGAAACGGATAAGCCAAGCTGGTGCTGAGCACAGGCTTTTCCTCCACCCACAAATACCTCTGCTTCAGCTAATATGCTGAATTAATAAACACACGCATTTTTTCCCCCCACAGTCTTATCACACACACTCAGCAGCAGCAGCAGCAGCAGTTGTCTCCTGGCACCTCCTTGTTAAGCTGAAACATTCCCTCCCGGTGTCAGCCTCGGCACCAGGGCCTCTTTACCCTGAATCTGTGATTAAATTCACAAAGTGCTGCTATATAAACAGTCCAGCATCTGGGGGGACGGAAAATCTCACCACAGGAACGCAGCCAGTCATTCTGTTATTAATATTTCATACGGCTGAGAGGAGCGGGGCAGGAGGGGGGGCGTGGTGGAAGCGAGTTGGAGAGAAGAAAAGTGAAGGACGTTCAGCGCTTAGGCTGGGCGAACACAGAAACAAGTAGGACAAAGATTTTGAAAAACTGTTTACGTGGCTGTTCTGCACAGCAAAAAGCGAGGAATTTTAAATGTAACGAAGTAAAAAAACACTTCGTTTTTAAATGAACGCCAACTGCACTCTCTAAACAAAAGACATACGAGATTAATCTCACTTTGTTGGTCTCGTCCCCTCATCCCAGCTGCCTAATAAACCTGTCAAAACAGCCCCTTCTTTTTCTGTTTTTTTCCCTTCTTAAGTAGAAAATGAAAACACAGGTGTAGACTGTCTGCTTTTCTCTACAAGTAGATTTAAAAAAAGCCAAGCATTCTCTTCATGCTCACAAAAAAAAAAAAAGAAAAAGGAAACAGGTCCACAAGAGAGCCCAGTGTGCTTTTATATAAAGCAGCCTTCATTGCACGAGCGCTTACCTCTGATTATTGATGGAGGCAGGTTCTCCAGGTGTAGGCCAGACTTATAGAGGTGGAGGATGTGTTCAAAGGCCTCCAGCGTCTGATTGATGTCAGCTTTCAGCTCCCCTGGACACACACGCACGCACAATGAATTCAATCTGGTTAAAGATTTAAGTGACTACAGGCATAAAGTCAGGCATTATGGATGTTTTTTTTTTTTTTACACTATGCTGTCTACTCCCAGTTGTGTGATCTCAACAAATAACTACTTGTATTCATTACTGCGTTACATGTCATGAAGCATCTTGTCTTGCTCATTAAAAGAAGCACTTAGGCAGAGGCATGTCATTACACGACTGCGTAATGGAAAGATTTGCCTTCTGATCTTTAGTAGCGAGCGTCCCCCGTCATGTCGGGACGACTCTCATCCTCACCTGTGGTGTTCATGATGCGGTCTACCAGGTGTGTGAGGCCGGGCGGGGCCTGGTGAGGCAGCAGGTAGGTGAAAAAATACCTAAGGTCAGGCAAAGACACTCATTCAGAGAGAGAGAAAGTTGGGCAAGCCCTATCGCATAGCCGTCTCGCTCCGTCTCACACGTAAAGCTCGTAAAGCTGTCAAAAAAATCGGAACCATTTTTAAAAGGAAATTGCTCTTTTTCCCCCCACTGAAACTAACAATGCATTCATTACACTTTCCCCATCAAACTGCAAATTTCCAGCTGCACGTCTCTACTGTCAACACTTTAGGTGTCAGCATATTTATGCAGTTATCCGTGTAGCTGATGCTACTCCTATCTATCACGCAGTAAAACTGTCACTTTTTTTTTTTTTTTTTTAAACCTGTAGGCGTTGTAAATGTTCCTCTTCTCGTTTAGCCCCTCACACACACCCCGAGCTGAGCAGGGCAGAGTGAAGTTTCTGTGTGGAAACTGGAGAGTGCAGTCTGCGTCTGTGTGACAGGTGGTCTCCTCCGCGCTGGCATCATCCAGGTCCGTGAGCTTCAGCGAGCCGGACACTGTGACAAACTGCCGAGGCTGGAAGTCCAACAGGGCCACGGAGCCCAGAGGCGACTGAGAGAGGAAGTGGAGGAGCCGGACCAGGTCCAGACACACCTGGAGATTAGAAACAACAAAGTCTGATCAGCTGGACTCGTGACAGTGGTGAAATATTGCTCAGGAATATTTCACGTTGGCCTTGAAGCGCTAAACGCATTGTCACTGAAGCCAGTTACGGTTTATAACCAGATAACTGTTGAAGTCATTCATCAAGTATGTACTCAGCTGTCTGATGTGAGAATATGCTTATTTTTTCTTTAATGTTAATATTTGTGATCAAATGTCAAGAAATGTTTTTTAAAAAAATGTATCAAATACAAATATAATTACAGGCGTCAAAGCTTTTTCTTGATTTTCATATATCATTTTTAGGCGTGTTGCACATGGTTTGGTCTGAAACTGATGAAAAACCAGGCTGCCGTGTTCAGAGTGATTGTTGTGTCATACCAACAAAATCCAAAAATATTACATTTTCTGCAATAAAAGAAAAATACTAGATTTTTTTTTTTTTTTTTTGCAGAACCTAAAAGTATTTTTAACAATGGCTTTAAATTTATTTCCATTCTCTCTCTCTCTCTCATTTTATTTTTTCAACCATAATTTATAATATAAAAAAAATCATAATCATAAGTAATTATCTTGTTAGTGAAAAATGTCATTTGGCTAACAAAAATCTGTTAAAAATATTATTATTTGACTTGTTTTCAAGTTAAAAACTGACTTTTTTATCCTCTAAAAACTCAGAACATTGGACAATTTAATTAGGTTTAATTAAATGGCTAAAAATGGTTAAAACTGGAAGCCGTGCAAAAGCCTTCCCTTTAAAGACGGCTCACCAACCACATTTGCAAACCATTTCCTGACACTGTTTTTATAGTACTCTTTAAATCCTATAATAAAAACAGAGAGAGAGGGAATAAGTAAGGCTACCAAAAGCAAAATTAAAGCATTAGCCATGTGCTAAAAGTGCATGAAATGCTTCTGTCACACTACAAACATAGCTGCAGTGTTAGGTAATGCTCCGAGTCTCTTGGACGTCGCTTGGTGGAATCGGGGGCATGGCAAAAACGGGGCTGGCTGAAACCAAACACCCCTGGATTACTGAAGCTTGCACAGATGCGATGTAGCTGAAAGTGGCCAAGCAGCTCAAGGGGAGGGTTATTATGAACCGCTATTTTGGTGATGCAGCAAAAAGTTGCCCACTGTTGAGATGATACGTGCAGAATGCCAAAGTACTTTTTGCCAGTCCAAAAACAAAACATGCATGCTCAGGCATCCCCCCCCCCTTTCCAACCACTCTCCTTTTCAAACACATCCATGCGCGAAGGCGAGCATATCAGAATCCCTGGAGTGTAAATTCAGCCTTTGTTGGCTTCCACTGTGGAGCATACCTGTGATCGGAGGGGGGGTTGCGCTAAAGCTGTATGTGTGCATCTAAGTGTGTGTGTCTGGGATGAAATGACATTCCCAGCCATAAGTGGATTAACTCCAGGGCCCATCACGACTCAAAACCTCGGCCTGATCAAATGGACCGAGGGACAGATGCCCGACCTCCAGGAGTTTCCAACATCGGCCTCCGTTATTTTTCAACCTTCACCTTTTCTGCAGACTTGAACAATGGGCTGCACATACTCTGTGCACAGTAAGTGTGAAACAGATACCTCTAACTTCCCAGTGCGTCTGCAGTGTATGAGATAAATGACAAAACACGCTGTGGTGCTTACTCTGAATCTGTCCTCCCAGGGGCTCTGGAGCAGCTGGATCATCTGGAGAGGGTTCCCCTGCTCCAGAATGACTGTGACTCTTTCGGCCTCTCCTTCTCTTCCTCCTGGGCCCCCAGCACAGTGACCCTTCAGCTGCAGAGTGGAAAATAACTAGGTTAAGCTACAGTACAATAAAGAAAAGCAGGGTACTACTGTTTGTTTTTTGCATTTTAATTCAGAGAAAGCAACAGGTTAAAGTCTCTTTAAGGTTTTGAGCAAAGATTGCATACAATGTGTCATCAACCTCGCTCTAGCAGTTATGACTTGTGATAAAAATTTGAAAAATTACATTATAGCCAAGAGAATCCAGCACATCTCTGAAATGAATCAACCGGGCTGTCACACGACTGCAGGACACGAGAAAGAAACCCCTCGGTTTAGCTCAAACTTCTTCTAAATTGGGCTGTAATGGTTTGAGTGAATAAGCGCCGGGGGGGTTCAGATGCAACCATGGATAGTAGAGGAGGACAGAGTCACATTGTCTGCTCTCGCTAAACTGGACCCAAAGGTCAGAGGAGGGTCACCGAATTTAATTTAATTAGATGGGAAGGCCCTGCAGCAACCTTTCACGCAGCTCAGTGTGTGTGAAACAAAGGAAAATGTGAGCTGTAGTGCGAGGATTATGGAAAATCTTCACTTTATCCAGTTTCCCCAGCTGGAACGCTCAGAAGTCAAAAGTAGCCTCTGAAACTTCATGGCCCTTAAATAAACACTGAGAAAGACGCAGGCTAAACGCTGTTTTAGCATTTGAACTCGCAACTTAACAATTTAAACTGATTAAAAAAAAAAACCTCAAAGCAGAGGTAGAGGAAACTTTACCTTAATGACGTTCGGATGCTGGAGTCTTTGGAGAAGGACCATTTCTTTCCTCAGCTTGAATGAAACGAGTTCGCGACATCCCCGAGGATCTTTAAAGTCCTCCACGCACTTCCCCATGTCTATGCCCTGCTCGTTGACGAGTTTCAGCGCCACAGGCTCAGATTCCCCTGCTAGATTCACTTTGACAACCAGCTTGGTGTATCCCGATCCGAGGATCTCCACCGCCTGCATGTCGGCTAGGGAATCACAACCCATTTCATCCAGATGCGCTTTCCGGGAGCCAACTGTGATCTCATTCCACAGACTGTAATCCAAAGTCGAGTCACGCTGGGAAAAACTTTCTCCTAACATTCCGTTTTCATCATCATCACCAACACCAGGTGAAAGCAGCGGAATAATTTCTTTTCGCCTCTCGTTGAGCTGGTGAATCAGCGCCTCGCGGAGCGACGCTAACTCCTCGTCATCACCAGAAGGTGCGGTGGAAAAGTGCGAGATTCTTGCTCCAAATTGCTGCACGCTGCTGATCAGGAGCGTCACCAGAACTGAAAGAACCACGAAAGCCAGGAGGGCAGCCGCGCGTAAAGAGTTGCCCATCCCGGGCATTTTCCCTCTGATGGCACGGCTACAGCTGCCAAGACGCACAGCCGCCGGCGGAGGTAATCGCCCTCTCAAGTGAAAGGGCTCCTGACTTTCTGCAGGAAGGAACGATCGGCTCCTTGTTTCCACCTCCCCGGGAACTCCCTCTAGAGGTGTGTCCTGCCGGCTCGTAACTTTACACCCGCCGGACAGCTTTGCAGGAGAGCTCGACCTCGCGTTGTCACACAGTGTGGCTGATTTTACAGCAGCAGTCATGGAGTTAATCTGAAGAAAGTCATGAAAAGTAATGAAAATATTTACTTAAAAGACACAAGAAAAGAAAAAAAGTTGAGAGTATAGAGTATTGAAACGCGTAGATTTTATGTATGGAATGGCACTAAAGCATATACCTCAAATAAACAGACAACGCGTAGGGTACTATAGGCTTATTTATTGATTGATTTATTTTCATTATAAAGGTAAAAACAATTCAACCACTTACACAATCTGCCCAATAGGTGGCAGCAAAACACCTTTGTGTTCCTACTCACAGAAACAACAACGTGTTTCTATCAACTCGACGATGAAAATAAACAGACACGCACTATTTTCTTCTTCGTTCTTTGTTTCCACGCCATATTTTAAGCCATATTTCTGCTTGCATCTCTGTTTTGAGCCGAATGTGTTTGGGCTACAGATCTCGAAACAGCACTGAAGCTTTAATGAAGCGTTTCCCTTCCCGTCCCCGTTCACTGGCAGAAATCTGCCACAGGAAATTACCATGGCTGTCACCTCAGTACCAGCCTCAAGCCAAACCCTCTCATTATACATGTGTGTCTGGTATCCAGTACAAGTCTGTCAGGCTCTGCATTATGTGGGTATTTGTGTGGCTTTCCCCCCACCCCACCCCATTGTGTGTGTGTGTGTGTGAGAGAGAGAGAGAGAGAGAAAGAGAGTGTGTGTGTGTGTTTTTGTGGCATGCTGAGCAGTTAAACAGTAAGTTAATCAGTGCCTGAAGTCAACAAGGCATTAGCAATGTCAGCTGCCACACAGGTGGATCAGAAAACTCCACGCCAGCGGGCTTTTGTTCAATGTGAGGCCAGCGATTCACAAACACAAACCTGAACACTAAGTTTTTAAAGACAGATCTTTAGTCAGATCAGATTTAAACAGCCGCACCCCCTCATCTATGACTTTCACAGTTTGTTTAACCTAGTATGAATCAGTGCTGACCATCATGAATCACTTATAACAGATATAAATTGGGCCACGCTTTCAGATTTAAAGCCGTAAAACGAGACTTTTCATCTCTCCTACAAAACTTTCTCACAGCCTCCTTTTCTTGATCTTTGGCTTTCTTTCAATAAATTATTCCCTTCTCCCCTCTCAGCGGTGGCCTCTCACAGACAAGCACCCACTGCCATGATTCATATTTATAACCAGATCCAGACCAGCGGCCGCCTCATTAGCACACTTTCACACAGGTCTGCTGTGTCACAGTCACTCCTTTCTTTTGAGTCTGCTGGGCTTTGGCTAGTTCTCTTCTCTTCTCTTCTCTTCTCTTCTCTTCTCTTCTCTTCTCTTCTCTTCTCTTCTCTTCTCTCTAATCAATAACAGCTCCACAGACTGAGGTATGTAAAATCCACACCAAATACTGATTTTTACATTCTACACAACTTATATAGCTGCACTCCCTACTTACTCAGCTATGATTATTCTTATTTAGGAAGTCTTCATTTGTAACTGGCAGGATTTTACGGCACACTAATCAGGATTACCTGGTGGAGGTTATTCTGCTAACAGTGTGTAATGATCATAGAGCAAGGCCGGTGAGTCCTTTACAGGCAACAACACAGGTATTTAAAAGAACACCAGGTCAAAAACCAGACCTATAAATTGAGCTATTGTCTTGAATTGTTGTTATAAGATTGAACTGAGAGTTGTGAAAGAGGAGCTCTTTAAGGAAGTAAATAGGGTTCAACTGGTAAACGTCTTTAGAGCAGTCTCATAGTGTTGAATTGTCATTGTCAAAGACAAAGGAAGACAGACATCTTCCTGCTATTCTGAACAAAAATCCTAATTTCATTTTTAACTTTTGGGACAGATGCTGAAACGGAATCTTAAAAGAGAGTCAGGTATCAAGCAAAATACCTTCCAGGTATTTGAAAGACTCCACGAGACTGATATGAAGATAATTTAAAGGACAGACAGAGTCACAGGTTTATTTAAACCGAGCCTAAAAGTAGGAGCTAAGCCTAATCTTTAGGAATATTATTCACATGTATTTGTTTATTTTTAATTTCAGTGATAATGATTGCATACGTTATGCCACAACGCTTTTCTTTCATTCCGATGAGTCATAAACATCTGGATGTTTTAATAATTCATTATTTGGAGCAATTTGATACATCAAGTTAGCATTGGTATCAAACCACTAAAAGAGATTTCACAAAATCTGGCAAGAATGAAAGGTGCTGTTATTAACGGCTAATTACTGATCTATGAATCATCACTCTCCCAAATGGTATTAATGTAACCGCTGGTTGCAAACCTCTTCATACATAATTTATGAAAGCATCCTTGATTACTGTAATGCAGCAAAGACAATGAAGGGACAGGGCTTAAATCTTTTTTATACATTCTAACTGACTGGTGCAATTTCCACTTACATTTCTAGTAAAAACATGCATTTAAGTGTTTTCCTCTAACTAAAGCACGTCATTATTTAAAATTAATGAATAATGTACTGATTGTCTTAGTCCCTTCCTTTTAAATCGTTAAGGAGGAGAGTATTTCACCCGGCGGTGATTAGCTGTTGTTTCAATTGAATGCAGCATCTCTGCCTGTGCACCTTCATAATGAGCAGCTGTAGCTCCTGTCTGAGCCGCTTAATCAGCCACCGAGGCTCACCACCCTTCACTCGGTGCTCCAGCACCGCGGCCAGTTGGACAGCGACCATACAGCCTCCTCAGCATCACCGGGGCTCCGCCAATCAGAGCGCAGCTCGGGGCAGATTAACCCAAACAGCCCTAGTGCTGCTCTGTAGTAGAAGCCCCAGAAACAAGCGTTTGATCCTCGTGGACTCAGTCCTGGCAGATAGAAAATTAACTGTTTAGTCAACCCGATCTGATATTAGAAGGGATTTATAATTTCTTTAAATAATCAGAAAAAAGGCGGATCGGGAGGAGGATGGATGCTTGCTCAATAATAGGAGAAAGCACGGACGCGATAGTAATGGTTGATTCTCCTGTAGATGAAAAGGAAATTCGGGAGGCATGTAAAAGGTGGGTTGTTTTTTTTTTTTCTTTCTTGTTTGTGGAAACGTCCAAAAGCTTACTGTGTAACTTGATCAGTGGCGATAATGAATGGATGTTAAAAGCAGACATGAAGGTGTGTGAGTGTGTTTTTACCCCCCCTGGCTGCTGCTAGTTTCGCTGAATGGTGGGTTACTGAACCCAGCTGTTTCTGCTGTAGACAGTGGGAACAGTACATGACAGGATTCCTGCTGCTGCTGTTGTTGTTCTTGTGTTTCAACATTACTGCAACAACATATATGCTGCTGTCTTAGTTTTAAGAATTTATATTGAATCACTGCGTTTTCAGTGATAGCACACTCTATATAAGTGCTTTATGATACTCAGAGCTAGTACCCTGAGTGCCTACTTTAATTTACCACCATACAAAAGACCGTTCCCTTTCTGCTTCTGACAGATTTGCAGGATTCAGTGAGCAGCTCATAAATAGTTGGCTGGAGCTCTTTGCGATCTGTTCAGTGTCATCCTGCTGCTTTAGTCAAACTGGCTCTTTGGGTCACTGATGTCACCCTGTCACTCACTTTGTTCTCAGCCTGTAAAAAATCTAATGGATAAGAGGCTTCAAACATGAAAGCAAGGCTGGAAACAGCTGAGACCTGTCACCCTTCAGCTCAGCAACAGGCCACATTATTATTATTATTATTATTATTATTATTATTATTATTATTATTATTATTATTATTATTTCTCTCTCCATGAACACTCCTCACTTGGTTTTGTCGCCTATATGCAGAGACAGAGTATCACATTTTTACTCTAATGACACCTCAGGCTTTTAAAGGTTAACAGTCAGCACTCTGCATACAGAGTGTGCTTTTGCGCAGTTCTTCAGCGTGTCTATATGCGTGATTGTCAGGTTAGGAAATTTTGAGAGACATGACATTGACTGACATCCAGACAGTTGATGCACGAAGCGTGCTGTAGACAAGAAAACAGACAAAGATCTAAAGGGAAATGTTTGGAGAGAGAGACAGAAAGTACAGCTGACAGCCTTTAAGCCATAGAGATATTCTGGTTCCTCCCGGGGCCACCTTTGAACAACTTTAAGGTGATTTTATACACTCAGTTTCCAACTCAATATCACACACTCAGCAGTCGTATGAAGGACTATACCGAAGCGCAAACCTGATTTGTGCTTCTTTTCCACTTCATTCAGAGGGCGAAACATTACAATTTCAACTCTACTTTTTAAAAAATTAACATGATAAATTAGAAGCTTGAAAAATTAATAAACTCTAATTTAAACTATTCATTCGTATGTCATTGTAATGCAAGTCTAATAACAGCCCAGAAATACCCAGCACCTTCCTCAAGTCACAGTTATCAGTTTTTGCTGAAACTGCTTGGTGCTGGCTGTATTTTCTGATGAGTCTGAGATGTAATAATGAGAGGGGTTTCTAATAATTAATGACATGGTCTAGCATCACTGATTATTTATAGTTGTTATATGAGACTTCATTATTTTAAGAGGACTAATAATCTGGCAACAGAGTGTGTGCACGGTGAAAAACGAGCAGCTTTTGTTTCAGCTGTACACTCTGCTGTTCTGATGTAAACTCTGATTTATGAGGTCATGTTGATTTCAGCGCACGCTGCCGGTTTCCCATTTTTGTCCTAGGTGTCGGGAGTAGCTTGGTGACACCTTTTTGGATGTATTTTTGTATTCGTCCGCTGAATTATTGATAAGCTCCAGAATTGAGTTCCTTTGTTAGTGTGTTTGCCTGGGTTGGCCGGCTCTGTGGAAACCATTAAGATGAAAAATCAGGGTCAAACACTGATATCCCACACCCTGTGGTCAAGAGGCAGCCAGGCAGTGTCTCCTAGTATCTTTAATTATATTCCTGCATCAATTCTAAGCTGTAGTGAAACACTGGATGGACTGAGTTTCTTATGATTGCAGTGAAAATGGTCATATACTAATTTGGAGTGTTTACACTCTGAAGTAGCTTCATTTTGTTTGTTTATTCACTCACGTCAGCGTCTAAATAGGTCAAACTAGTAGATGAACAAATGCTTTGCGATTAAGAGCTTCTGAGGACTTTATTATTTAGGTCATAACACAATTTTATTGTAACATGAAGACAAAACTCTGAGGTTTTCTTCTTCACTTGGCTCCACTAATAAACTCCATAATCCCTCTGCTTATGTTTACCAATACAGCAGACTGCTCATCATCATTTGTTCTCCTTATTATGAGATGCAAATAAAGGTCAATTAAGCTCTGTTGACTTACTCTGTCGCCATGGTGACTAGGCAGGAAGTGCGGTTGCATCCAGTCTTGCGTGGAAAAACAAGCATGTGGTTGACTTTAAGGAGCTCATGCCCCCTTTCCTGAGCTACAGCCGAAGGAATACGCAGCTATCCTGTTAGGTCTCTTTATTTTCTGTTGTTTTTATGTAACGTAACCTTGGGGGTAGAAAGTGAAATAAAACTAAATGAATGAATGATTTTAAGGACATGTGATAGAGAAGGAATGAAATATAAAACAAGAGTCTACAGCCACACTGTTAAATTAGTTTAGTTGTTGTTTTTTGTGAACACTGTCTTTATATTTCATGACAATCCACAGAATAACACAGAGCATTAGTGCAGGCAGGCTATAAGGTCAAGCACAGCCAAGAATCCCATTACAAGCCGCTTTGCAACCCACTTTTTTCCTAGCTACTCCTTTTTAACATGAGTCTAAATTAATCCCTATCATCACTGTCATTGTCCATTATCATTACAGCCTGCGCTGTTCTGCTTTTCTTTGTAGTCAGGCCTCGCTGCTGGGGAGGTCCCAGATTAGAACCATGATGCCCAATAAAAATAGAAATGGAAATAAAAGAAAAAAAAAGTGGCTTAAGTGAATGTCATTGAAAAAAACTCAAAGGATCACGGAAGTCAGTAGGACTCATCTTCAGGGAACTAAACAAGCGGTCATGTGAGCCTTTCCATAACTGTGTGGGCTAAAGTGGTGAATGCAATAAACCGACACAGCTATCCACAGAAGAATGCTCTTGACATGACCAAAGACAGACAGTTTTCACGAGAGCTGCAAAATTAGAAAAATATAAAAACAACTACTGAATGCTGCCGTTAGCCATGAACCATCCCTCAGTCTTGTCTTGTGTGCCATCCTAAATAACCACCTACCCCAATGACGGTGGCATGAAGTGAAAAAAGTCTCACTCTCTCGCTCATTCTCGATTCCTCCTCCTTCCTCCTACCTTCCGTTTTAATTGGCCCTTCTTCCTTCCAGTAGCTACAGCATGTTATCCAGAAATCCATTCCTTACCTCATTAGCTCAGCTGGGCTGCTCAATTCGCCGTTGAAAATCAGATGAAGTAAGGCAAGAAGTGCATTCAAGAAACTGAGATGTCAGTCACTGTTTACAAGCTGAACTTTTGCACCTTCATTTGAAAAGAGCTGCTGCTTCTTTCACTGCTACTACTGTCAATCATATCCTCTCTCCTGTTAATATATTTCCATATTTTTATATTTTCATTGACTTCCTCTTCTCCCCATCTGACGTCTCTCCTTAGTGAGATCCCGACGGTTTCTCTGTGCCCCCCTGACAGCTCTGCTGAGGCCCAGTTGACTGTCATCCAGCCTGTAGGGGAGCTATGTGACAGCTGCAGCAGCCTTGGCAGACCCTCTTCTTCCTTTCAGCTCTATCACCAAGTATACCTTAGCATATATAGGGATGCATTAAATAAGGTGGTGGATTTGGGAGGCAGTGACATCAACAGTCATATTGTTATCTTCCTTCCTCCTTTAGGTTCCCCAGAGTCCCCAGCTTCTAAAATGTCCACACTGCAGTCACTGTGGGCCAATCAAATCAAATGCCTGCCACAGCTGTCATTCAAACACCAGCGTTCCTAATGCTGAAGGAGGAATTGTTGTAAAAGTGGGACACAGCTGTGGTTCTGCCCATCAGTCATCCTGTCATGGACCGGTGAGATGTCACTGGCTGCACGGGTCAAATGAAGGCGGGACACAGAAACCAAAGCAGCAACATGTGGTGACAGTAAGGTGTGTTTTGGAAAATATACTTTGGCTTTTTTTGGCTGTTTTACCTGAAAGTAGATAGTGCAAAAGTCATTGTCTGTGTTTCATTTTTTTGTGTGTGTATTCAACGAACTGGATAATTAATGAGCTTCAGTGGTGCCGACAGTCGGATTTGATTACATTAAAGAAAAAAAAAAAGTCAAATCAGCTGTTTCATCCCTTTTCGGCTTACTTGTGCTTGGCCATAGCTTCATACTTAATACATGTCTCAACTACCTTGTGGGAAGAGGTCAAAAGTCACATTTATTTATATGACACATTTAAAACAATAGAGTTGACCAAAGTGCTGTACATTAAAAGCATATTGTCCCAAGAAAACTACACTGAAATCCAGAAAAAATTGAAAGCAATACACAACATTGAAGGACAATAAATAAAATAAGATAACAATAAAATGAAATCAAAATAAAAACAGAGCATGAAATGCAATCCTTTAAGTGGATGTCACACTGCTAAGGAGAATAAATGTGTTTATAATAAAGATTTAAATGTGTACCACCGGAGGATGGATATGAAGATAGGTAGATTATCCCATAGATGTGTTGCTGATTCTGCAAAAGCTCGATCACCTCTCTGTTTTAATCTGGTTTTAGGTTTGTGTAAGAACTGCTGGTTAGATGAGGTCAGAGCTCTTATAGAAGAAAATGAATCAACAAATTTGCTTGTTTTTTCCCACATGTGCACAGAGTCATTATAATGATAATAATTAATTTTTTTGTTACTGATAACAGTTTTCTTTTGTGAACAGGGATGGGGGACTGTACTGTATCCTTAGAAAGTAAGTGTGAAAACCCTTTTATCTTAATTTCATCATGATGATTGTCTTTTCTTCAGCGACACAGCCTGATTCTTTTGCGGTATTTTATTTAACAGTTATTCCCAGGTGATAGTGGACTACCCGTTGGCGGTTCTGATTGGTTGTGCTGCGCTGTTGCTGGGATGCTCACTGGCTGCATTCTTGATTGGCCCACTGCCAGACTTCTCTGACCCATTACTGGTTAGTCTCAAATACATGTGCACACTCACACATTTTAATATTCATTAAATGCATTCCCTAGCTCCAACTACTTAAACCTATTTCTGACCTTAGCCTAAAATCTTAACTCTTTAAAAGAAGTTTGAACCCATGGGGACAACGATTTTTATTCCCATTGGGATGCAGGGTTCACAGAGGAAACATACTAACATATCACTGAATGCAAAAAGGTGACTTATTTATAGCATGCATTCTGAACACATGAAACATGAACACATATATAATCGCGTTTTGGTTATATGGAGGGATTTGTGTAACACTTTATTAGCTACAGATGATTGCAAGAGGACATTGTAGTCTGCATAGTTAGCCCTCTGTTTCCCGCGATTTCATGCTGTTGGTCACCAGTTTTCTTTGCACGCATTGGAAGTGTCCTCAAAGTTGAAATAAGTTTAGCACAAGATCCGCAAACTTTAGAGCACTAAAGTTACGTCTGTCATTACTTCAAGTTGATGAATTTAACTGTGACTTCATGATCTATGCCTTCCACATTGCTAGTAGTCTCTTCCCGAGTGTACATCCTTTATGTCAAAATTTAGTCTAATTCCAATCTTCAAAAAGCAGTTTGGTCCTTATGTTCAGAGAAGGCCCCCATGGTTTGCTTTACAATTGGTTTAAAGTCCCCATTGGGCCTGAAAACAAGAACACTCAAGCCTGTACACACAAGCAATCTTCAAATTTTAATCCTAATTTTCACTTGCTGCAGCACATGTATCTCTACTGTCAGGTTCTGTTAAATCAACAACACAAACATCCTTCACCACCTTAGGCTGAGTGTGGTTAATTACTGTTCTGCTAATGACTCATGATTTCAGCCATATCCTTTTAGTTCAGTCTAATCTCAGATTCAATGAGCCACGCTGAATTAGATCACACTCACACTTGCTGTCATCTTAATTAAATACACCTTCTCACCTTTGAGATGCATGTTTACAGGATAAACACTGATTAAGAAATCATTCTCAAGTCTCAACAAGCGACTCACAACAATGAATCATGAACGGCAAAGCTAAAAACGATTTACATAAGAAAAGAAGTACGATTATGCCAATGATAAGAGTGCTGCTTTCTTTTTAGAAACACCACTCAGTAAAAATATAAGCAAATATTATTAGACAGCATTTAATTTGCTTGATGCTGATTATATCAGTGGATGCATTGTGTTAAATGGTAACAGCATCTATACTGCCTTTCACTGTGATGTCTGCTTGTGTTTGAAAGTGCTCTCTTTCTACAGGGCTTTCAGCCACGAGGAACATACATCGGAGTTCGCATGTCGAGCTTGTCCAAGCTGCAGGAGAACACTGGCCCTGGGAAAAAACTGTCTCTTTTACCACAGCAGCTCAGTAAAAGGTCAGCAGAAGGTTTTAGTAGAGTGAAGCACAGACTGCACCACTGACAGACGCACAGATGTGCTGCTGTAGAAATGGATTTGAGCAACCTGAAGACTGATAACATATTATTATAATTACTTGCAGTAAAAGCTTTGGCAATAGTGACTGTATGCAGACACACTACATACAGTCATTACAAAAAGAATGCACACCCTCTTTCAAGTTCTGCTTTCTGTATTGGGAAATAATAAAACAATAATTAATTTGGGCCTTACTAAGTTGTGTTGGATCCTTAAGGTAGAGTACAACCTGAACAGTGTGTAACACAGGGCTAACACAGAGTGGTAGACAACCATTCACACTCTCACATCTACCTCTTATGGAAGTTTATGGAAGACAAATCCAAGACAGAGGAAGACTGAATGTTGGACTTTAACTGAATCCTAACTTTGCAGTATTCCCACTGAATGTATAAATAAGCAGCATGAATAATAATGGAAAAAAACAGCTAGTGTCTATTGTGCTTATCTCAAGTGCTAAAATAAATATTGCAAATTAAAAAATGTTAAAATCAAAATGCTAAAAAGGGCATATGTCTGGTTTTATATGTGTTAGATTTGGAGGAACTCTCAGCAGAGAAAGTAGCAGTGGCCACGACACCTCCAAAGCTCGAATGAAAAGGATGCTGGCCAGGGACTCCACTCTAGACACCTTCCTCTGCGATTCTCCAGGTGAGAAAACCCTGATCAGTTTAAGCTTTTCAGTAAAATAAACTTTTAAGTTTTTAAAACTTAAACGAATGAAATCTCGTTGTTTTCACACTGTAGATCTACAAGGGTTAAGAGTAATATGTATCTCTGCTGGCCATGACAAACTAAAAGTTAGAAAATTAAAGGGAGATAACTATGCATGTGTGAATGCAGCTGATTCATTTCAATTTAATCCACCTCTATAAACTGTATTTAAAAACTGTGAATGTTGGGAAAAACACTGGAGCTTAGTAAAGAGTCATTAGCGGTCTCTGCAAACTTAGAATGAAAGCACAACATAAAAGCGACCACTTAAATACAAGTTCACAAAGAAAAGTTGCAGATCAAATAAGTTTTTGAGAGCTTTTCTTTGGGAATGGTATTCCTGATTTTCTTCTTTAAGCTCTGCTTTGATATCATTTTCTGTTAGATCAAAGACTTCTTTTTAAAATACGGAAAGCTCCCTAAATAGATTTATTAGCAATCCCAAGCCCTGAGGTTTGCATTTTATTGAAGTTGGCTAATTTCTATTCACATCCAACACTGACGCCAGAATAAAACACACAAAATATGTAGTTTTCTTGCTTTCATCCCTATGGGTTCATACCTCAGAGCCCTTGACAAGGGTCTGCAAACATTCTGAGCATTTCTGACCACGCCTGTGAACTGAGGAATCACGGCTGGTCATCTTGTTCCTGTATGGTGACTCCATCTGTCTCTCTCCACACAGGCGAGCGTTTTGCCCAGCTGGTGTTTCGATCAGAAAACTCAGCCAGTCTCTGGAGTCTGAAGGCGATCCACGCCATGTGTGAGATGGAACAATCCAGGGTTCGTCATGTTCTACTCACTCCTTTCTGTCAACTTTGCTGAAACATTTAGTCATCGTCTCCTCTCTCTCACTTTTTCAGTTTAATACAGTGGCTGTGTTCCACATTTTAATCCATCTCCTCCAATAAAAATCACTCTACATCCTCTTGTGTGAAATTAGTTCTTTTTTTTATGAAATAGCTTTAAATCTGGGCATGCATTCAAAAAAACCTTTGCCTCCTCTGAAACAGATTCGCTCCCAGGCCCAGTTCCAGGACCTGTGCCAGCAGCATGTGAGGGTGAAGGCTGAGGGAATGTCCAAGAGCGGCTGTTGTCCAAGCTGGTCTCTGGGGAATTACTTGGCAGTCCTTACTAATGCCTCCCGCTGCCTCAGCCTCACCTCACAGCAAGTACTGAAGCTTTCTTCTCATTTTCAAAATTATAAAACAAAACAAAATAAAACAGGCAAAGGGATATCAGCTCATCAGACCAGTCCTTTTTATTTTGTAAATTCTACTTTGTAGGAGCACGTTCTTGTCACGTTCAAGAAGACATTTGAAAACCTGATCTTGTCCTCAGAGTTGTTTGGTAAAGTAACCCAAGCAGAAAGTTGACCATTACAAGCTTTTAACTGCACCTCCAGTCATAATAAGCAAAAATCAAATTAAACCATGTTCAGTTTAAATATACTGTGTGTGAAATCTCACCTTTAGATGTCAGTAGATGGCAATCAAGTGCATAATCGTAGCTACGGAGGCCACTGCAGGGCAAACAACTCTGGCTGCTGTTCGTCTGTAGTGAGTGTAGTTGGTCAGTCGACTGTTGTCCAACTGAGGACATCAGCTGGTAAAGCATTATTATGCAGATATCCCTGTGACGTGGCATTTAATTTTCTTTCAGAAAGAAAATGTGCTTATTTTACAAAAGGTTAAAGGAGCATGGATATGTGTGAGCAATGCAAACTCAGTGAGCACTTAATTATACCTCAGTTCTGTTGTGTTATCTTGTGGTTTTACTTTCCATTGCCTTTCTCTCATACCAGGTTTCTGAGTCTCTGAACCTTCTGCGGAAATGTGCGCCATACTATCATGAAGGACATCTAGTTGAAGCCTGTGCCCAGAGACCCAAACATGGCAGCTGTTCCTCGGTTCCCTCCCACTGCAAACAATCCCGCGTGGTGTTCCAAATCCTGCACTTTCTGCTTGACAAAGACTTTCTTGGACCGCAGACTGTTGAATACCAAATTCCCACACTGAAGTACAGTCTTCTTTTCCTACCTGTAGACAAAGGAGAACATATGATGGAGATATACATGAATAGCCTTGAAGGCAGGGATCTAACCTACAATAATACGACTATTACTGGCATAGACTTTGGCATTAAGCAGGCTCTGTTTGAGTATTACCTGACAAGAGATTCAGTTTACCCTGTCCTAGCTGTTGTATCACTTCTGTTCACTATGGCTCTATACCTCCACTCGCTCTTCATAGTAGCGCTATCTGTAATAGCAATCACCGGCTCCCTTCTAACATCCTATTTTTTCTATAAAGTAGCATTTCGTCTGACTTTCTTTCCTCTGGTCAACCTGTCAGCAGCTCTTATTCTCTTGGGAAGCTGCTCCAATCAGGTTTTTATCTTTACTGACTTTTGGAATCTGCAGCTATCCCAAAATCCTTCAGCTTCCCTGGAAAAGCGAGTAAACAGAGCTTTGCAGGAAGTTGGCTATTTGATTTTAGCATCAGGGCTGACCTCCAGTGCAGCTTTTTTCTCTGGTTATCTCAGCAGCATCACAGCAATCAGATGCTTCTCCATTTATCTCGGAACTGCCTCTTTAATCAGCTCCCTCTTTGCATTGGTGTGGCTGCCGTGTTCGTTCATTCTGCGTGAGCGCTACACAAAAATGTCTTCTGCATCTGCGGCAGTGCAAGGATGGAACCCCTGCTGCTCCAAAAGCACTGGTGGCTTTTGGGACACGAGTTCACGCAAGAGATGCCTCTTCAGCCTTGGGCAGAAGCTGAGAGAATTAAATCGTGGTCTCACTGACACCTCCAATTTATTATTTCTGAAAATCCTGCCCTGTGGAGTTGTAAAGTTTAGATACATTTGGGTTTGCTGGTTTGCAGTGCTCGCTGCTGGAGGCATGTACATGTCATGCATAGACCCGGGCATGAAGCTGCCAGCTCTTGAGAGCAGGGTCACCCAACTGTTCCGCTCCAGTCACCCATTTGAGCGATATGACGCAGAGTACCGTCACATGTTCATGTTTGAGAGGCAGAGAAATGGAGAGGATAAGCTTGTTACGTTGATGCTTGTTTGGGGCATCAAACCGACTGACAACGGAGACCACTTTAACCCAAGAAGCAATGGCTCTTTAGTTCTTGACCCTGACTTTAACATGAGCCGACCTGATGCTCAGGTTTGGTTGCGGGAACTGTGTGGACGGGTTCAGAACCAAAGCTTTTACTCTCCTTCATCACCTGAAGATAAAGATGCAATGACAGATAATATCTGCCTCGTAGAGCAGCTAATACACTGGATATCTGTCAGGAGGTGCTCAGAGAGCGATGACGCCCTTCATTTCTGCTGTAATGACATCCCATTCCCCTACCCTCCCAGCGTTTTTGAGAACTGCCTAAGCATGATGCTGGCAGAGAGGTATGCCGAGGGCCATCTGGCACACAGCGGAGGGGTGTACTTCCAGCCAGATGGCAGGGTTGCTGCCCTCGTGCTGGCATTCAAAACTACATACTTCTACAGCTTCAACTTTAGCAGAACCAGTGTTTTTTACAGAGAAATCCTGACATGGTTTAACAGAGAGATATCAGGAGCGCCACAAGGGCTGGAGAACGGCTGGTTCATCAGTCAGCTGTCTCTTTTTGACCTGCAGCAGTCTTTAAGCTCAGAGACTCTAGTAGTAGCTGGCTTTTCAGTAGCACTCACATGTGCTTTGCTTCTTTTAACCACATGGAATATTCCACTGAGCATATATGGAACAATAGCCGTAGGAGGCAGTGTGTTTGTCACTGTCGGCCTCCTTGTTCTTCTTGAATGGCAGCTGTGTGGCACAGAGGCTCTGTTTATATCATCTGCCGCAGGGCTGTCAGTCGATTTTATTGCCAACTATTGCATATCCTACAGCTTAGCTCCACATTCAGATAAAATTGGGAAAGTAGCACATGCCACTAAAAGGATGGGATGTCCTGTAGCAATAGTTTCTGGTGCTTTTTTCTTCATAGGGATCATCATGTTACCTGCCACGGCCTTGTTCTTCAGAAAGCTTGGGATCTTTCTGTTTTTGGTCAAATGTGTAGCGTGTGGATTTGCAACCTTCTTTTTCCAGTCCCTGTGCTGTTTTTGTGGACCCCAGAAAAACTGTGGAATGATCACGCTGCCGTGTTTTTCCGACCAAACGGACGGTATGCTTTCTTCTTGTTCTGAGCCTGGCTCTTTGTCAACTTCTGCGGCTAACGGGGCATTTGGTAAATCTAGAGTGAGGAGGAGTTATGACAAAGAAGCAGGCGGTTATCTCTATCCCAACCATCGTCAGCACAGGCAGAAACAGACTGCAGGAAGTGGCTGCGGGAATCGAGGGCCCGAGCAGTACGAGCTGCAACCATTGGCCTATCGCCTGAGTGACAGCTTTGAGAACAGCACCTGCACCAGTAAACTGTCAAACCGGCCCTCTGTGCTTTCTGATGAGATTGAGTACTGTGAGGGAGATGTGGCAAGGAATACCATGGATGGGGAGAGTGAGGAGACATGTAGCCATCAACAGAAAATCTGCCAACCACCACCAGCCGTCCAGACCTCATCTCCTTACAAAGAAAACACTCTATGCCCACCAGGCCTGGCTGAAGAAGATGTAGCTAAGGACAAGTTGCTGTGTAAAACCTGCAGGAGTCAGTCTGTCAGGGTGAAACACTGGAGCAATACATCATCCTCATCGTCAAGCATGGAAGAGACCATCATCAGCCATACACTGGAGACTACTGACCAGTCATCACTCTGCAAGGATGAAAATACCTTAGGGGAGAGGTGCTGTCACCCTCATCGCTCACATAAAGGACGTCACCTCTCCCTGTCTCAGAGCTCCTGTGAGGGTCTGGAGGAGTCCTGCGAAACGTGCCTCAGTGACATCGAACCAGGATCTTCAAACACACAGCAGCAAGAAGGAGAGACAGAGGTCCACTTACAGCCAGGACACCTTAATGGGAGGAGAGATGCACTTCGTCTCTCACTGAAAGAAATCGTTTATGAGACTTGTGGCAAGGGTCGCACCAGCCACAGCGAGGAAGTGGTGATTTTACCCAACAGTAAGCCAGACTTACCAGATGTTTGGATAAAGAGAGACGGACAGCGGGAAGATACTTGTTAAAGAAAGCTGGAGAAAATCTTGAAAACACTGTGGATCTGACTCTTAATTTATACATATAAAAAAATTAAAAACAAAACAACTGAACTTATACAATCACAGTTGATGGAAAAGGAGCATACATTGTTACATTTGTATATTACACAAAGGAAATACAAGCCAACTGCAAATGTAACACGACAGCATGTTTGTCCAGTGTTGTTTCATCGTTTGTTACAAATGAGGTCAGAGCATGAGCGTGTCTTCAGCTAAAGGTTAAAACTGAAAGCATGACAGCAAAAGATGAAGCTTTCTATCCAGCCACAGTTTTGCACAAATGCCACATTTGAATATTAACTGCAGCTCATCATCGACACAGAAACTATCCGAGTGCTGCACCTGCTGCCTGCAGAACTTACTTTGTGCCTGGAACTTTTTAACTTCTGAAGCTGGACGCTCTGCACAGACTGGGTTTCTCCAAGCTGGGATTGACCCCTATGAGCCATATGCACTCATAGATTTAAATGTGAGATATAGAGAGACAGAGCTGCGTGGGGTGTGCCTGCGCGCAAAGCTGCAAACAGCATGACTCATGAGCATGACTCAATCATTATCACGTTTAGAGAAGCAGACAACTGTCAGTGGGTTCTGCACTCTGTGGGGAGAACATGTACAGTATGTCTTTTGTGATGATAATGTAGAGAATCACTAACCTACAGTTCGCAGTGTGTATCATGTGTGGTGTCTTGGCTTGCTTTTAATGTTTCACTTTCAAATTAACGGTCATGCTGTTTATTCTAGTGTCAGTGCCAAAACAATGTAATGTTCACTCATGTGCTGATTTCCAAGGGGCAAAGTGGTGTCTAACAGACTTAACACTAAAGTTTATACACTTAAGGTGCATACTATTCAGGATCCACAGATGTCAGTAAGCCTTAGCAGAATTAGGAGGAGCTTGAATTTCTGTTTTAAATGCAGTAATTGTACCATCACAAGCAGCTGCATCAACAGTCAATTTTCCATACAGATCTTGCTGCAGTGTTAAGAGAAACTCCTGACAGGCGACCTTTATCCACACTGCAAAGGATTTAACAGTATTTATGACATGAACGGCATGTGTCGAATGTCTTTCAAACGATTGTTTCAAAGCAGCTGAAATTTTGTGATGTGCAAAAAAAAAAAAAAAGTGTCCTAAGAGTAACATGTATAAAACAAAGAAGTGTTGAAGGTGCAGTGGCTGTGATTCAGCGAGGACCTTAAGAAGAAAGATTTGCCATAAAATGTGCCTATGAGCGAGGTTATTTTCAAGACTTTTCATTGCAGAGGTGTTTTTGTCACTTGATATCTTGACTGTATAATCAAACATCTTTAACCAGCCTTCACTTTGGGTCACTCAGCAGAATAACCTTGCCTTATAGACAAAGGTAATCAATCACAGGCTTTCTATAAACAAAAAGATAAAAGGTCACCACCACTCTTATTTATAGCTGTCAATGTTGATTTTTCATAAAAATGAAATAAAACATTTTATTTTCCTGCAGACTGGCTCTCGATTTATTTCAAATGTTCGCTGTGGTACAAGACAGATTACAGACTTTGTGGATAATGTCAAATTAAAATAGACCTCAAGGTGAAATGAGAACCACTCCAATCTTAACTCCTATTTGCTTTCAAAGCAGCAAAACATTTTTGTTTTTGGTTCTAAATCAAAAAAAATTAAAAACCAAAATCTCTTTGAGGATTAATGATTGTCTAAAGATTAAATGTCAAAGCCGTCAGCAGCGTTCATCTGGTCTGTTCTAATCTGCCTCCACCCAGTCCTCTTTTGCCCAGTCAGGTAATTGTGTGGAATATTCGAAGTCAGGTCCTTTGTAGCGTAAAGCGTGAAGATACATGATGAGTTCCTTCTCTGTGGGGTCTGGCCGCACTAGTTTACATTCACTACATAGGTGGTCTGGAGGAGTTTTCTGACTAGAATCATTTGCCCCAGTTTCATTTCCATGTGATTTGACTGGTTGAGGGTTCTGACAGTCTTTAACAGTGTTGCTGTCATTTACTGCCTCAATGCAATCTAACTTCTTGTCACTGCCACAAGCATCTACCTGTACTGGACAACTTTCTCCGCTTTTGTCAGATTCAGCGGTTCCAGCTGATTTGTCCATTTTCTCAGAGGCTTTATTTTTGTCTGCCTTGTGTGCAATGCCAATGCAGTCATCTGCAATGTCCAGCATGTTAAAATTTTCCTGAGAGCGATGTTCTTCAACCAGCGCCTGCAGAAGCTCTTCATCACTCTTCCCCACAAGTCCCCCCTTCCCTCTGTGAGGACCCCAGGCTGATGACCCATAGACAGGATCATTAAGGATGGGAAAACCCAGGTACTGAAGGTGGACCCTGATCTGGTGTGTGCGACCAGTAAGGGGTAAACAGCGGACCACACTTGTTTTTCCGTTAAAGCTAAGCCTCTGGAAGACGGTCCGGCACTCCTTTCCTTTTGGGTCAACACGACAGAGGCCGATTTTGAAAGAAACAACCAGGATGGGTTCTTCACAGATCACCTCATCCTCTGGAAACTCCCCCTCCACTCGGCAGACATACTCCTTTTCAAGCTGAAAGAGACAGAAGATGTAAGGAACCTGTGGAGACGTTTTGAAAACCGACTCGCACAAAAGTGCAAAACGTGCTCAACATACCTGTCTGTCTCTCACCATCTGGTCCAGTTTCTTAGAGGTCTCAAGCGTCCTGGCAAACAGCAAGACTCCAGAGGTGAGCCTGTCCAGCCTGTGGACTGTATGCAGCTCAGAGATGCCAAACTCCTTCCCCAGAATGAAAATCACCGTGTTGTGGCGGAATCGGCCACAAGGGTGCACAGGGATGGAGGCAGGCTTATCGACCACAAGCACTTCGCCATCATCTACCAGAATCTCCAGTGGTCTGCCAACTACAGGGGGCTCGTGGCGGTGTACAGTGTTCCTCAAGTGATCATTATTCTGTGCACGGTGAGGGAAAAGTTAAGTGTTTGCCCACCTCAAGCAAGGCCATCCAATACCATCAGGTGACTATTAGAAATCAGAGTATCAAGATTTGGATAGCTACCAATTTAATGACATGAAGGGTTGTTCTTTACAGCTACCACATGTCAAATATTTGATCCTTTCAATGCAAGCTACAATATTGAACAAAAGTAATCAGATTTTACTGACTGATCATTTGGCAACATGAATTTGGTGAATAATGTAGCCATGGCATAAAGTCAATACCTTGTATTAGTATCCCACAAATGGTAAATGGCCTGTATTTGTATAGCGCTTTACTAGTCCCTAAGGACCCCAAAGCGCTTTACACGTTCAGTCATCCACCCATTCACACACACACACATTCACACACTGGTGATGGCAAGCTACATTGTAGCCACAGCTGCCCTGGGGCGCACTGACAGAGGCAACTGTCAGCGCTAACTAGATCCCGTTTACCTCCCCCTATTAAAGGTTATACTATGGACTTATGAGACTTACCCTGAGCACCACAGATAGATCCTCCACAGGTGTCTCGTTGAGGCGGATGCGACCCTCTTTAGCGGCCTTCTGATAATACTCAATGGACTCAGCTCTGAACTCATTCTTAAACACATCCAAAAGGCTCTTTCCAATCCACCGACCTTTGCAGTAGGTCTTAAAGTCAAAGTAATACGGATAGACTTTACGAAGCCCAGCCTCGAAGTAGTAAGACGTCTCGTTGAAATGCTCTTGGCTAAAGCTCACACCTGGGTTGCGTTTCTGCGGTGGGGGGATATATCTCTCGCCCGGACGGAGCTTCTTCCCACCGGCTCCTCTCCGTCTCTTACCTCTGCCGCTTGTCTCTTTGTCGTCCGTGTCGTCGTTTTTGCGTTTGCCGGTTTCTGACGCCTCTCCCTCCGTAGTTTGTTCCACGGGCACCGGCGTGTTTACATTTCCCGGTGTTCCCGACTCAATACCCGCCTGCTCCATAGTCCAGCTGCTCTTTCTACACTGTGGAGAATTAAGAAAACTCAGAAACCGATTCGCTTTCTCGCAGGCAGAAACAAAATAAACTCCGCGACAATGAACGTCACACTGACTCAGAAAGAAAAATAATAAGCTTCCAAACGGCACCCTCATGTGCATCGCTCGTTAGCTAGAGGTCCTTCTCGCCACACGCGCGCGCCGTGATGACGTTTGTAGTCCAATCGGCGCTCCCTGAAGTTTAAACCAAACTATCAAACACAATCCTGCATCCCATTTTGCACTTAACCATTAAAAGTAGACTGTTTGTTGTTATTTATGTGTTATGTATTATTTTTGTCATGAACTGTATTTTTTTTTTGTTACAAATTAAGTTCTATTCACACGAAATATAAATGACAGTATGTTTGTGTTTGTTCATGATCATGTTTTTATGCTCTAGTCCTTGTAGCTTCTCACGATACCAATTCCCTTAATACTTCTTTGTGCCACAAAGTGATTTTTGATGTGTTTCTTAATGTATAATGTTTGCCTATATTTAATAGACTGTAATTAAATAGATTTATGAAGTTATATATAAATTACCTGTTTTGCAAGTGTCTTTAAAACTCTGTGTTACTGCACCTACATTATAGTGATATGAGTTCGTTTTTACCCTTCAAATGTTCTTTTTGGCTCAATTAATGTATAATTCATGACAGATTATAGGCCTAAAAGACATTTAAAATAGTTTAAATACAGGAAATCACTTTATGGCACAGCATCTCAAAAAAAGGCTTGTTTACCCCAGTTATGTGTTTATTTTCAGTCTTTTTGGAATAACAGCAGTCACTAAAATATTTAATTACTTGGTTTTATTATTAAATCCAATATTTACATATGATTACGTTACTTATATGATTCCGAAAATGTATCAGATTATTATGTTTTGGCACAACTTCCTAACCCTGCTCTATAATTACAGTGTTACATGTGATTTATTCTGCACACACATTATATTGTTAAATGAGTAAGAAGCATTCTTCCCACAAAAATATATTACTTTGTCAATTTGCTAAACGTTTATTAAAATTCCCAGGTTTGAACTTTTGCAAGTATTACTGCATATGTATCCAAATCATTCCCACACACAATTTTACCATCCATCTGAAATCAGCACAAGCATTCACATACCTTAGAGCTTTTCATGCTGTAATCTCAACAAACCCATTATTACACTTCACAAACTTCCCCAGAAATAATACTGTGTACAGCCCTTTTTTCCCCCTGTGATCTACTGTACTTGCATCACTCTAAATGAATCACAGGATTCTGGGAAGAAGCTAATCAGTAGACCGCTGGAGACTTATTTAGTCATTCATTGTTTTATCGCTCTTGGAAGACAATCTGGCCAGGCAAACAGAGCAATATCCTCCTTTCATGTTGCTAGGTGACAACCTAGCAGAGCAGGTGGTCCTTAAGACAGAAGCTCAGTTGAACTATAAGAGGTGTTACAGGGCCCCGGAGACGCAGCACCAACGCCACCTCCTGCAAGGGCAACCACACTGCAGTCAGAGCTCACCTCTGGGGAAAGAAGGAAGGATAGCAGGCACAGGTGACTTCCTCATTTTTTGTGTAAGAGTTCAAGGGGTTTAAGGCTTCTTTTTTTTTTTTTTTCTTACCCAGGCCACTGGTGCCTCTTGTCAGTCAAGGGGACATAAACCACTCCCATCAAAGCCTTCTTGAGGAAGCTCCCGTCACTCTGCCGATCATACTGCTCTAGCACCTGACTGCCACCATCAGGGCCCACTGGGAGAACCAACCGCCCACCTGGTTTCAGCTGCTCCAAGAGCTTCCATAAGGAAAGACGGGATTTAAAAAAAAAAAAAAAAGTTTCATACTTTTTCACTTTATTCATGGCATTAATTCAGCGCAGTCTGTCTTTAGAATGCATTTCAAGTACCTTCGAAGCTTAACATACTTGATAAAGTTATTTTAGAGACAACTGATTGGGTTATAATGACTGTAATATAGCTGTAGATACACCACAGCCTTCTGTGCCTTGTTTGCAGGCTTCAGTTATAGCTGAATGAGTGCCTTATGCCTATTTTTATTGCATTTTATTCTGACAAGAGTAAAGCCTGTGTCCTTACAGCCTTAGGAACAGTGGCTGCAGCTGCACCAACATGAATGGCATCATACGGCGCTCCATCTGGGTAGCCGAGTCTTCCATCTCCCACTGTGGACATACCCAGATATGAATTGTATTTGTTTTGCAGCCACGTGCTTTAAATCTCAATAAATAAAAGTGGCATGAGTTTAAGTTTGAAGTCTCCTGACTCACCAACTAGTTTGATGCGTCCAGAGGACAGCAGCTCCGGGTCGTCAGCTTGAACATTTTTGATTGACATCTGAACCAGTTCATCGATGTGTTCAATGCCAACCACTCTACCCGTGGGCCCTGTCTGCATATAATGGTAAAAAGCAGCTGTTTAACCTCTGTTACATGATACATGGGTGAAACCATCTAGCTAGTGGTGAGATTTAGAAAGAAACTTCTCAAGTTTTTAACAGAATTTACCATTCTTGCAAAGCAGGCGGTGAGATATCCACTTCCTGAGCCTACATCCAGTGCCGACGCTCCTTCAGTTAGTTTGTCACTTAGTAGCTCCAAAGCATGAGCATGCTGTCGAGTAAGGCCAGCAGGAAAACTTCTGTTAAGTTTTGTTTAACCATTTAGTCCTCCCAGCACTGTTCAGTGTTTGTTACTCACCATGTGTGGTGCACTGATGGTTGCCCTGTAGCCTGTAATTACAAAATTTCATAACAGAGTCGCAGCAGATCTTTCTGTATAAAACAGCTATTATTCAACAATGCAATGTGATGAAAAAACCCAGGCTCTTGTTATTGCATTGACAGTAACATGCATTTGTGTGTTTAGAAAGTGCTTCTGAAATAAATACCTATGGATTGGGGAGAGTCTGCATATGGATAGTCTCTCGAGTAGAGTCCTCTGTCAGTAGCCAGCATGGCATTGAACACTCTGTCACTCTGGATCACGCCATGGTCTGGCAGAAAAAGAAGAAAAAAAGAGGTATTGATACTGAGTTGAATGAATGGAGATGATGACTCCAAATCAACCTGTGCAACATGTAACTACAGTCCCAACCCTCAAGAAAGTCAAGAAAGGTCACAAACAACAACAAAGATATCAAAGCTCAAACCCTTTACCCCTTAGCCTGCTGATAAGCTCTGGATTTGTTTTGCCGCTGGACATCCACGCCATTGTCCGGGACAGCAGCACACCCATGGGGACTGCCACTACTGCCAGGCGCAGCGCCGCTCGCATCTCCTACACCGAATCTCTCTGCAGGGACGCGATGATCAGCGCTTGTAACCCTGAGTACACGACACACAGATTACTGTAAAATGCATTCAACGGCCTGGCTGTATTCTCCGCGTGGTAATCGAGACGGCAGTTTAGGTCATTTGTAAGATGTCCAAATGTGGCAGTGCAAATTCACTAATTACAGTAAACTTGACAGACAGACAGCGAGCGGTACAGCAGCACATGTTACGGCTATAACAGCAAGTTTACGTTACACTATAAGCGGATACTATCATTATACCGTTGCAAATGATTATTGTGCTTTTTTTAAAATAGTAAATACCCCCATATAAACGAATTCAGTAGAGGCCGGTAGCCCTTGTTTACCTCGGTAGCTCAGCCGCGGTCACTTCCAGCGGAGACACATTTCCTAATCCCCTCCTCAGCAAACCACAGCCCAATGAGAAACTAACCTTTTATATGTGAAGCCCAAACTAACCAATCAGCTCTCAAAATTGCTTGACGGGCGGGTACAGCGTCTAATCAAATATATCTGAAAGAGGAAGTGGGCTGTCGGTCGTTTAAGGTTGTAGATCATGGATATGGTTAGCTAGCAACGCTAAACTTTAATCATTAAAATAATATATCTGCGTTAATCATTTCTAGCCTTTTGAGGTTTTTCCACACAGGTAAGTTATGTTTCTATTCTTTATGGTAACAAACTGCTCGAAAAACGTTTAAATGCACAGTAATTATCCATGTAGTTGGTCAGTAACCAGCTTAGCCGTAAATGTAAACCGAACCATCAGCTTTCTGATTTGTCTTAATTGTATGTACCTTCCAAACATCTCACGCAAGTATCGCTCAAAGAAAAGGGTCTTAGTCCCTTTTACCCAGTGGGCGCACCAGAATGATAGACGACTTCGAGAAACAGGAGGTTCGGTCCAGCGGGGAGCTTTGGTCCGAGATCTGCTCCAGCCTGCCGGAGGTGCAGACTGAGGCGACCCCGGAGGGCAGCACAGACTTCAAAGACTCATTTCACCCGCCTGTGCAGGTTAATGGACAAGCAAATGGGACAGATACCAGTCCATCTAGTGCCAAATGGGAACCCATGGAGGATTCTGAGATTTACATAGCCACTCTAGGTATTTCCTTTTTTTAAAAGCTTTTCAAGACTACAGACTTCCTGTCATGTCTCCTCGCTGTCTGTCAGCAAGAGGCATGGAAATGATAAGATGCAAAATGAAACCAGATAGTTTTCTTCAGCATAGCAGGCTTGAATTGCCTATTTATTCTCCATGTTTTTGTAGTGGCTGACACATTTGCCTAACAAGTGACGGATCCCTGGTTTGATCCCAGAAGGAGACACAGATCCCTCTGGGGTTGGGCCAGGAAGGGCATCCGGTGTAAAAACTGCTGATCAAATATCCTGTGGCGACCTTTTGTGAATAAGGGCGTTCCAAAAAATATGGCATGTGTCACAGATGCGTCATCTGTCAATTATTTTATTACAGCCTTCCGCTGTTTAATGTTCTGCCCCATACCATGGTGCTACATATAACATATAAAAGACAATCAATACAGGACTACATAAAGTGCAAGTGTGCAAAAACTGCAAAAAACTAAACCAAGACAGTGCAACACCAGACAGAATAGAACGATACAGGCACAAGACAATGCAGACACAACAATGCAATAGAAAAGCGCAACAATGACAGCGAGTTGTGCAAAAGACTGAGCATTGTGCAAAATGTAACTTGGTGTGTGTGTGTGTGTGTGTCAGATTGTGTAGATAAGTGCTTGAGGTAGTGATGTGTGTCAGTCAGTGTTCAGGAGTCTGACGTCTGGGTGGATGGAACTGTTTCTCAGTCTTCCAGTGAGGGCCGTTACCTCTTGCCAAATGCAGCAGGGTGACGAGTGTGTGTGAGGGGTGTATGGGGTCCTCCACAATACTAGTGGAGGTGTCTGTGATGGAGGGAGGAGAGGCTCCAATGGTCTTCTCAGCTGTTCTCACTATCTGTTGTAGGGTATTGCGCTCAGATACGGTGCAGTGCAGTGCAGACAGTGATGCAGCTGCTCAGGACGCTCTCGATAGTCCCTCTGTGTACCTTAAAGCGATAGAAATAAAACTCATGGGGGGAAAAAAAACTGAACCATGAACAAAATGTTAAAAAATGACAACCAATAAAAATAAAAAACTATAACTACTTTAACATTGTTACAAAACACTTGACAGTATGTACTCACACATGATTAAAAAAGACAAGATTGCTGCAGAAGGTGTTTTTTTTTTTTTCTTTTTCTTTTTTTTCCTCCTAATCAAAGAAAGATCAGCACTTATTTATTTCTCGTGAGTTAAATGTTTTATTTGTTCAGTAGGTGTTCTTAATTTTCATCTGAAATAAATTCATTACATCCGTTACAGCCTAACCAGTCCTTTAACCCCTAAATGGTTATTTTGCATATCTGCTATCTTTGCTGGCCTTATATGACACATTGTACCAAAACTCACACTCTTCTTTGATTCTTAATTCAAAATCTATGTCGTAACTTTGATCCGAGCTATAAAACTGACATTTTTGGCTACATTTCGCTCCAGAAAACCGCCTGAAGAAGATAAAGGGCCAGTCCAGTGATGTGACCTCCAGGGACATGCTGCACTCCTTATCTCAAGCCAAGAAGGAATGCTGGGATAGGTTTCTACACGATACCCAGACCTCAGAGCTCTTCCAAGGGGGGGACATGGATGAGAGGTAGGACATGGACATGATGTGAAAAATCATCCTGCTGGAGGAGGATTTTTTTTTATTTTTTTTTTATAGTCATTGCATCTTTAGATGTGATTGTATCATTTGCGCATTTCTTTCCTATGTCTTTCTAACTTAACATATTACAGCAATAACTCATCTCACTGTTTCCACTTTTCCTTAAATTCAAGAGACTATGTGGCATTTACTCATCCCAATACAAAATTACTTTAATCTTTATCTTTCAAAGTGTCTAGTAGTTATCTGGAGATGGCCTGCTTCTTATCTTAACCTCTTAAGCCCCAAGCCTAACTGATCTCCTGCCTTTTGCCCCCGCATCAGGGGGCGTTGGGGCTTAAGAGGTTAACACCCTAAACTATTTGTGCCCTTCATCCCTTTGCAGTGCTCTCGAACACTTCAAGAGGTGGTTGATTCCAGAGAAGGTGGCCATCAGTGCAGAAGAGCTGGAATATCTCCTGAGGCCCTCTCAGAATAAGGAATCAGCAGAGTCAGACCAAATGCAAAACGGAGAGGACGCAGAGGCAGAGATGCAGAAACCGGATGAAGATGATGCTCACCAGCCAGAGAAATGAGTGAATTAAAATGGTAACATGGAAAGAAGAACTTACTTCCTATATAGTCGGTAAACGTGACTTCCTGCTCTCATATTGTGTCATTGCAGTGTTTTGGCTAAAGCCTTTGTTATCAGCGATTATAGCCTCTCATCACTGTCTGTATCCCCAGCAACTGAGTGTTAAACACTTATTAACTCACATGCATTTTGTCCTCTCTATTCAATGACACTGCACCTTGAGAACACCTAATAAAGAACGTGAAATGATACCTTTTTGTCCTCTAGCTGTAATCCGTGTCTCCTACTATGTTTACGAGAATGGCTCTTAACTACATATACTACATATTGAGGACCATATGTAGCGTCACATGAGAAGTGATGTTAACGATGCATTCATTTGTCGAAATGTTATTTTTCTGTCATTAAAAGGCTGACATCATAAATTAGAATGGATGTGATTCAGTCCAGAAAAATATTGTAACATACTGTGTAACATTTTGTTAATTTCATGTAGAAGTTTTTAATGATGTTTCAATAAAATATTTAAAAAAATGGTAAATGGTATTGTGTTCATTTGTCTGCTTGTTAGCTCCAAGGACAGTGTTGTTGAATTGCTTTAGATTTTGGGAGTGAAAATGCTGGGTCTGGTACAATATGGCGTATCATCAAGGGGGTATTTTAGGGCTTAGACGTGCAATGTGGTGACAAATGAAGTGCACTTTCTTTCAGTTCTGAGATTTTATATACCAGGACATAATAAAAAAAAAAAAAAAAATCATCTGATTCTAACCAAGTTAAATCATTTAAATGTAACTTTAAATGAGCAACAACACACCACATATGAGACTTTTTCATTACTTTTTAAACCAAGCTATGTCAAAGTGTGTGTGTGTGTGTGTGTGTGTGTGTGAAGTACACCACATTATTCAGTAGCTTGCAGAATCCTCTTCAGTGGTACAACAAAAAAATATTTTTTTTGAATTTATCATTCTCTCCAGGATATGAGAGACTGATAAAGTGTTGCTTCAGTTCAGTGAGATTTGCAGGCATTCTTTATGTGCAGCTCTCTTAAGGTTCAATCAGGTTGAGGTCTGGACTTTGACGTAAAGTTGCTGCTGTACTAGGGATCATTGTCCTGTTGGATGACCCATATTCTTAAGCTCTCAGATAGCTTCACATTACTCTAGAATACTTTTTTACAAAGGAGTTTATGGTGACTCTGTGACAGCAAGGTGCTCGGATCCTGTGGCTATAAAGCAAGCCAAAATGATCACCCCTCCACCACCGTGCTGATAGTTGGTATGAGGTATTTGTGCTGATATGGTTGATTTTTGCCAAAAATGCAACTGTGCAGACATTTCCACTGGTCTCACCTGTCCAAATGACATAGTTCCTGAAGTCCTGTGATTTGTTCAAATGCAATTTTGCAAACCTAACCTGTCCTGCCATGTTCCTTTTAGTAAGAGGAGACTTTCTTCTGGAAACTCTTCAGAACAAACCATACGTGTTCAGTCTTTTTTCTAATTGCACTGTTAAGAACTTTAAATTTTAACACGCCAACTGAGGCCTGTAGAGTTTGAGATGCATCCCTGTTTTTGTTTTTTTTGCAGTTTCTCTGAACATTACATGGTCTGACCATGGTCTGAATTGGCTGGGACATCCACTCCTGGGAAGACTGGTAACTCCCTTAACTGTCTTTCACTTCTGAACAGTCCTTCTTGCTGTAGAATGATGGACTTCAAACTGTTTGGAAATGGCCTGAAAACTCTTCCCAGATTGATAGGGAGCAACAATTGTTTCCCGAAGATTAATGCTGTTGTCTTTTCTTATTGGCTTTGCGATAAAACCCAAATGCTCACACTTACTGAGGATCAAATAATCAAGTGCATTTGATTAGCAGTACACGGCAACTATTTGGCCTCTTAATACCTATAGAAGGCAGCAAAGAACCGAGTTTGATTCATTCACCATTTTACAAGCCAGCGACTTTAGCAGTCACAGCGAGTCCACAGCCTGTTTTACAAAGTCCCTCGTGGCTCTGAATGACATAAAGTAAAGACCACCAGACATGATAAAATGCTCCGCTTGGTTTGGAATAATAATTTGTGTCTGAAATGGTGCACAGTGAACATGTTTTGAAACACACATATCCTAAAAAAAAATGGATGAAAATGTAAATATCTTCCTTTCAAAATTTCAGGGTAGCTGAAATTTAAGCAGCACAGAGAGAAAGTTGGCCTCCTTCAGCAAATTCTAGCGTTAAATTTTGAACATGCATCCTTCTCCACAATGAAGGTCACACATTTGAATCAAGTAGGAGCAAGAAAAACACATTTTCGAGAGAAGAGGTCTTTAACTCTTGAAAGGAAATGACTCATGATATCACACTGGTATCTCTGCTTGAACTCGAAGACTGCAAGTTGTGAAAGGACAAGTGGAAGCTGTGGGCAGGCAGGGCTGCTCAAATTACAAGTTGTTTAGGCTTTTTGTGCGTGGAAGCTAGGAACTCGAAGGCAGTATTGGTCAGTATTGGCTGTTGTTTTTATTTCATTTGTCAATTCTGTGAGACAATTTCATTGTCCTCATTGAAAGCTAGTCATTGGCTGGTTATATTGTATATATTCAGTTTATATGTAGAAAATTCTAGTGATTCCTCTCGGAGCTACAAATGAATCCCTACAAAATAACCAAAGTCACAACAACTCTTTAAAGTGGTACAGCTCGAAAAAGGGCATTATAAACTTCTTAAAGGTAATATGTATTAAAGCGTACAGACGATTTATTGATTGGCATCCAAGTGTAATTCTGAATTAAATAAACTGAATCAAATTGTGTTCATTTGAGTAACAGCAGCCATGGCATCATTATTTAATAGGACTTAATTCAATTGGGGGGTCCTTGACATGAAAACCTTTGGATGTCCCTTGAATTAGATTACTCTTGGATCTAAACGGCTGAGAGAGTGAGATCAGAAAAAGCATCTCAACAAAACAGTCTTTGTCCTCATTTCTCATTCAAGTGGAGAACATATTCTGACAGTTACTTTGATTTAATAAAGTAGACTTTATTTAGCTTTTTCTAGAACATCCTTACCATTATTAATAATACTTAGGGACCAGCTGTAGCGGTCTCACAGAGACGTGGTTTGTGGTAATAGGTTGGACTGGGATAATAGACACTATGAAGCCCTGAGTGGGAAGAAACTAAAATCTGGCTCGGGCTCAGCAGTAATTAAAATGACATTTTCATCACTGGAGTATGTTAATAATGAAATCTACTTTGATGTCCACATAGAAAGAGAGTTTCAAAAAGCCATTTAGCCCCAAAGATTAGTCCGTTAAAAATAAAAATAGCTAAAAAATAGCTAACCCCCAAAAATGTGATCTTTCATGTCTTTGTTTATTAATTATTATATATTATATATTATGTTCCAAAAATATCTGTCACAACTTTCAATGAAATGCTTCAAATGAGAGCTCATGGATTGATTCCCTTGCACAGAAAGTACAAAAATGAATACTTCATAATTAAATTTTTAATTTACATTGCTCTCATTTTATCTGCTGCAGCTTCTCAGTGGGATGCCTCCCACTCTACCTCTGCATATAGCAGAGGCTCTCTCAACTATAAACCCATTCCTAGTCGCATATAACTTACATGTCCAAATCTACAGACCCTCAGTACAATCTGTATTGGGATCTATGGTCACAGTCCCAACACTGAGACAGCTGAAGTAAATTCCTCCCAGCAAGGTCCCTTGTTAATAAAAATCCCAGTAGCGGCAGCTGCAGTTTAGTGGAGCTCCTATAAACAGGATGTGGTGAAGAAAGAAAATCTCTGAAGGAAAAAAAGCAACTCTTTGCTAATATCAACACAAGCAAGTTTGTAATTTTGGGGGGATATATCTTCAGTGCAACTTTCTCTGAGGTGGACTAGCTTATGATTTGGTAAGTTCCACAGTAAAGCGTGGATATGTGGGAACTGAACATCATCACCATACTGTAATGATCGTATTTTATCTATAAATGATTGTATGTTTCCTAGATTAGTGGACAGATCTTGATGAAATGTTGCATAAGAAACTGTGCCAACATCTTCAATATTTACAGAATTAAATATTAATTGTATAAATTTGTACATTTGACAGTCACTCAAGCGCTGAAAGGGACGTCAGATTAGATTGTAGCAAATATGTATATTTATCCATGTATGTATGTTTCCCGTGTCCCGCTGGGGAGCAGTGGTTTGCTTGTGTATTTAATGTATTCAATGTCAGAGTGTGGCCTTCAGTAGCATTCTGTGCAGACCCAATGACAGCAGGAACTACTGCACATTTAATCCAGTGCAAACTAGATGAACTGTTTAAAAAAAAGTATTTCTAAATACAACTGGTGATGACTGGTGTGACAAAAGCACCATAACCCACCACCATCCTTTCAACCAACACATTTCCAACATTACCTAAAATAGCAAATCTGAACAGACTTCTGGCTGCTCAGTATTTAATACATGAATTATTACATTTGCACTTAGTTTGTTTGATGGGTGCATTTTTCTTCTGCAGCCCTCAGCTGAATGCTGTCTCCCTAAATTGGCACTCAGTCATCAAACAAGCAGAACCCCTGTCTAGGACCTGAAAATAAGCCCACCACAAAGGCTCCATCAGGAGGACACGTAATGGGGCCGCTTGCTTTTTGTGACACACGTGAGGTTTTGCTGTGTGCTTTCTGGTGGCACAGTGAAAAAAAGAGAGCAATTAGCTGAAAATAGCTAAACACCTGTAGCTGTCACGTCTCCCACACTTGGCCATAGTATACATGACATGTACAAGTGATTCAGAACTAGAGTGGTCACCGTAAAGGAAGACTCTGAGGTGGTACACCATTTGATTACTTCGTGGATGCTGCTAGAACAAACTGTTACCTTCACCACAGGAACTTATCAGACTGAAGAAAGGCCAGCTCGACAGCCCTGTCCACATCAGTGTCCAGTTAAATGAAAGTGGGAAAAAGTGGTCTGTGGAAGGAGAGGCTGTGTGCTCTAAAGCAGACCAGTCTGTGTTATTTTAAACTGTTCTGATGTGTCCTAACAGTAAACATCACACAGAAAAATGAGCAACAGACAGAAAACCATTACAGTGGCTGTATGTTCAGTGCTTTGAGTCTTCTCTACAAACAAGCCAGATTTTAAGCTTCTCCCAATAGTGCTAAATTTACTCTTAAAGGCAGGAAAAATGGCCATGTCCTCATCGTTTACCATGTTGTAGCAATCAATATTAAAATGTGAATGCCATGTAAATATCGGTATTAATTAAAAGCAGCATTTCAAAGCAACACTTACTAGAGCTCCATTGAAATTGAAACACTAATGATATCGTACCTTTATGTTAGAAGATTTTGAGCCTAAAATGTCATCGTAAGAAGTTCATACTAACAAGTACTTTAAAATAGCGGCGGCACTTTCTGCTCTGAATTTGATGAAAATCTGGAGACTACGTGGTTTCTGCACATGAATATGATTAACTGGAACTTTTGGGCATCTTAATTATCTTCACAATGAGATCTGTGCCCCCTTCAAGCAGCAAAACAGTCAAGCAATGAATGCCATTCAGTATTACCCTTGATGAATCATTCGATCATGCTGGTTTTGACTGAGACTCACAATTTTTTTCAAATTAGTTTTGAGATTATGAATAATGAATGCGAACTGCTGGAGAAACATCTTAATTGTTCAATTTGTATTCTGTTTCCCAAATGCTTTGTCTAGAAAGTGTCCGCTTTGTGGAGAACCTCACAGCAGGATCCTTCATTCATGGCGCTCCGTGGAGGGCGGGGGTGCACAACATATTCAAAATAATAATTGGTGTTTCCATCCCAATGCCTGTTTCTAACCAAACTTGTGATAACACGAGTGAGAATGCTGTAGGAATGTTAACATAAAGGGCATAATTTGAGTATATAAAATCTCAGACATAATGTAAGTCCCACTAGAAAAATGATAATGATGTCATGAGTGATATTATACCATAAAGAGGCTCAAGGTCATCATAAATTTGTCATTATCTAGCTGAGATGCACTCCCCAAGAGAAATATTATAGGAGATTAGAATGATTTTACTGGAGGTGACTCACTCACTCACTTCAGCCCTTACTGTATGCCTTGTTGGAGGGAGAGAGAGAGAGAGAGAAAGAGCACACCTCTTTATTCTGAAGCAGAGCAAGCTGCAGCAAATGCGTGTGGCTGCACAACAGCGGGACTCCCTGCAGGAAAAGGACTCAAACAGGTGCATCTGAAATCTCCAACAGGTACTTTTTCATTTACTCTGCACTTCAGAAAAATTGCCAAGTGGCTGATTGCAAAATTTGACTCAGGTCTTCTTCCTTTTGAGGAAATAAATTTTCAATCCGAGATCGACCACTTCAGGTTAAAAATAGGTTGATCCTATTCATGTTTATGAATGATTTTGGATCCCTTTTGTATCTTAGAGAAGATGTGGTTGCATGAATCATTATGAGCGGCCTGATCAGAAAAGGTCAATAAGGAACTTGGTTGAGTCAGTAAGGGAAGAATATCTGCTCTGATCATGATTTAATTAGCTTCCTTGGGAAATTACACTTTTATGATTGTTCACATTCAGTATGATGAACGCATAATGAGGCAGTCGGCCCATTAATTATTATTTTTTATTATTACTATTATTTGCTTAATGTAATGCAATATGCAATTTTTTTTTAAATTAAAACAGCAGCTAAATATATAAAACATGCAAAACAAAACAAAATGAATCATTAAGGAAAATGTGTTGGGTATAAACTTAATGTATACCAAATCAAAGACATTAAATTGTAACAAAATTACATGAACAATGTACATGTTATTAAATGACTTAAAGTCTGAATTTTGGGCATAAATATCTTCTTTTCTTGGTTGTGTGAGTTTTTTAGATGAAACAATATTTGTAGCCGTTTTTTCATGTCAATGAAAGTTGAAACTGTAGCCAGTGCTCATGCCAAAATTACACCATTCAGCCCCATTTTGACTACAGGTATTATTCATAGACTCCTCCTCTGATCTTACAATTTTCTGTGGTTTCACTCTCATTTTATTCAGTGATTTTTTTCCTTTCTTCTCTCACAGCCAAGTCTCTCATTCAGCAGTCACAGAATGTGAAACGAATCTGCATTCATGCCCATTTTCACACTCTTGCATAACATCTGATTGTGTGATGCCAGTTGATGAGTATTTCTTATTTCTGAGCGACAATAAAAATCACTGACGTCAGCCTAGATTAATAAGTGCAGATGTTCCAGCAGATGTGTGAGATGACTGCCTCTGAGAAGTTACTATGATTTTGAGGATGATTTCTGCTTTTCATAACCAGAAATCATCCGTTCAGTCAATGTGAGCTTTCTTCCTTTTTTTCAATACTTTAGATAATGGATCAAAGATAACTGGAAAGGCTTTTGGAGAAGTAAAGAGAAAAATGTGTGCTGAGAGTTTTGAAGATGAGCTTCAATTAGCCTTTTAAAACGTTTAAACACCCAGACGCTGCCATACTGGCTTCAATCAAAATGTTGATTAATAAATTACACAGAAATATTAATTGAGTCATGCAAAATATGCTGGTTATTTCCGCAGCTATGGACTGGGAAAGATCACTGAATCGAACCAAGGTGAACTTTTCTACTCCAGCCTCCTCTTCATCTTTGCTCTTGCCTGACTCCTCGTCGTCCTCCTCTTCCTGCTGCAACTCTTCTCGCTCCATCTTCTCAGCCTCCCAGTTCTCAGCCCCCTCTTTCTCTGGGCTCGACCTCCTGTTTAACCTGAAGCTCATCTTCATCCCTCTCTACTCTGCTGTGGTCCTGGTTGCGTGCTCTGGCAACCTCCTCCTGCTCTTCCTCATCTGGCACAATAAGAAAAGACACAACACGACCAATTTTCTCATCAGCAACCTGGCACTCGTCGACCTGGTGATGTGCGTCTTCTGCGTCCCTTTGACCGCGTCCTATGCATTTGATAAGCGCGGATGGGTGTTTGGATCCCACATGTGCCATTTTGTCACCGTCATGCAATCCGCAGCTGTTTACGCGGCCGTCCTCTCCCTCATGGCCATTGCGGTGGATCGTTACGTAGTTGTGGCTTATCCCATCCGAAAGAGAGCAGGCTACCGCTTCTGCTGGGTTCTTGTGGTCCTGATCTGGCTCTCCTCTCTGGCTTTATCCACGCCTACGGCACTGCACACTGTCTACCTGGACCTCCAGGCTGCAGGCCTGCAGATGGCTGTGTGTGAGGAGTTCTGGGATGGCCAGGAGCAGGGTCGCCTCATTTACTCCTGTTTCATTCTCTTCTTCTCCTACTTTGTCCCACTGGTTGCTGTCTCCATTTCCTACTGTGCCATTTCCTATCAGCTGAAACACAGGATGACTTCGAGCTTGACAGCATGCACGGAGCTGAGATCTGCACGGGCCACCTGGAGCAGACGGAGGAAGAAGACCTTCTGCCTGCTGCTGGTGTCCGTTCTCTGCTTTGCCTTCTCCTGGCTTCCTTTACAGGTGAACAAAACATGAGATTGCTCGTTTGAAGGATATGCAAATATATGGGATTCTAAATTAGGAGAGGTTCCACCTTATGAATCAGATCTTAGCAGGTCATCTTAACTTTGAGGGAGGGATAAAACAGGGAGAAACAGCCAGCCTGCCTTTGTCCAGAGGGAACACAGTCTGCCTCAGCAATAAACACATCTCAGTCTGCACACAAACTGACAGTTCAATTGGGTACAGTGACTCGATGTTTAGAGTTTTCAAGTCAGCCAGGAAAGACTCTTTATATGGTGAAGAAATTGGTATTTTCTTTTCTTTTCTTTTCTTTTCTTTTGTTTATTTTTTTGTGCCAACTTAGCAATTTTACTTTTTCTAATTTGTATTTCTTTGCTAGTCTATCTGTTGGCAGTAGAAAAATGGCAATTGTCCCTTGAATTAATGTTTTGGATACCGATGTTTACTCCACAGGTGGTGAACCTGATCCGTGACCTGGACACAGACTTCTCCATCCTGGGGAAGAACTATATCAACGTCATCCAGGTGTCCAGTCACCTCTTTGCCATGAGCTCCGCTTGCTACAACCCATTCATTTATGCTTCGCTGCATAACAAATTCCTCTCTTACCTGTGTCTCCACTTCCTGCCCTGGAGAAAAGGAAAAGCAAAAGACAAGCGACAAGGGTCAAGCGTCCTGACGGTGTCTCACAGAATGCCGCGCCTTTACACCTCCACCATTGCGGCAGATTTGCCGAGTGTTGTTGCAAATAATGCCGATCCTCAAGAAAACTACGCGTAAGTGACTTTGTGGACGAACGGGCACAAGAATGATATGAAGCTCAGTCGAATGTATGAGGCCAAAGAAGCCAGACGTGATCCAGTGAATCTTCTTCTGCACTCCAGATTTAATCTTGTCAGCGTTCATGCTGACAGACAAAAGGAGTAAAACGATAAGTCATTGTTAAAACACCAAAACACACAACTTGGGGGTGTAAGGCTTTCACATACAACAGCCACACTGCTATGCAGCTGGCTATGGGGCTAAAACATCAGCCAGCTTAGATTGCAAGGATTCAAGTGTAGATGATGCTTATTAACCTGAATAATATGCTACTGTTTGCTTAAAAAGCCACTTTTAGCTTTGACTTTGCTTTTGTTGTTGCAAGTGTTTTGTGTAATGGTTCTCCATAATTAGATTCTTGTGCATTTTAACACCAACCTTACAGGATCTTTACGCAAGCCATTTAACAATGTGTTGACCTAATGTAAATGTTTATTCACCTCCACCTTGAAAGACTGTGCATTAGGTTATTTCTGTGCATACTTCACGTGTAGTTGTAAATATGCTTTGTTGGATTTTGCTCAGTAAAGAGGGTAATTCAAACCATCTTTTCCTCATTCATTCATTTCCATTTTGTTAAGGAACACGAAGCGGTTCTGAAATAAATAATACCGTATTTCCATCATTCATTTCTGGCCTTGAATCGTTGAGCGCTTTTCAAATGTTCAACTATAGCTGTGGCATTTGGCAAACACTACGTTGCATGAGATCTGCAGCACTTTTAAATGTCAAAGCCGAACCGATGAGCAAGAGAGCCAGAGAGAGCGGGAGCGAGAAAAGGCATAATGTGTGCTGGTCATTACACAACTGCAATAAAGACACAACAGAGACCTTCCATAGATAACTATAGAACAGGAAGTTTGGAAATCCCGCCTAAAATAAATGTGTTTGCATTTTCCGACCTTGTTTGTTGACTGCCTTTTGCCACCTCGACTACTTAAGAGATGTCCGCTTATAAAAAGTGTGAATGTTGGCAGAAATGAAGCTCCAAATTCATTATTGGGTAAATATTGATTTACTTTTCTCTCAAACAGCTTTTGAGATCACCTATCAAGCAAAGAAACAGAGTTTTTATTTAGATTAAAAATAATAAAACTGCAATGCTACTCATCACCCAAGTTACTGTTATGAAACAAATATGTTTCATAAAAAGAGCAACGCCATTAAATATAAATCGTGTTTTTGAAAGATTGTTTGAGAAAGGCTTTTTGTCTCATCACAAAGACATTTATGTAAAAAAAAAACAACCCACACAACTGAAAAGCATTAGCAGTGTTTGTGACTGTGTCTGGTGTCTAAAGCCTTTAATGTGAAATTATATCAGAAAATAGCACAGTCAATTATCCAGACTGGTATCTGCAAAAGGAAAAGTTAATCAAACATAGTTTCTTTGTTTCCACATATTCTTTTACCAAGCTAAAAAGATTTTTTGAAAACAAGATTATTGAAGGAAAACCATCTAATGCGTCTCATTTAAAACTAAATGGCTTCTTTTCTTGAGATCATTTTCTCAGATTTTATCTCACAAAAAAAAAAAGCAGTGGCTGATTAGACACTTTACACAGTGCTTTTCAAGAGCAATTTGCAGAGCATAAAGTGTATATTTTAGCAGCTGATGTCAAGAGCAGACTGCTGTGTGAATATATGAGTTGACAAGTGAAGATAAAGAGGAGACAGCTTTTCATCTTATTACAGAAACACAACAGTGGTCATCTCTGCTAATGGCAACAACTGTCCACATGCAGCACACTGCAACTTTGTGCTTCCTGCTTAGCCTTGAAGTGTCAAGGACGACCTTCATCTGAATGTAAATGTGTGCTGCCCTTACAGTCATCTTTGTCATGTTGTTGACATTGATATACTAAGTAGTGGTAGTTACGTGCTGTGTTTATAATTTCCGGGTCCCCTTTCATGCTTATGATCTGAAGATTGTTACAATGAACTCTATATATTTGAAATATTCAGAATAAAAATGAAGCAGCTGCATCCTGAGACCTATAATAATAATGCAGAGAAAACAGAAATTGGTTTATAAAAGACTTTAGGATATGGTTCTGATGTCTGCTCTCACTGAAAGAAAAAAAAGCAGCATACAACAAATGACACAACTCTGAAATAACCTTTCGGGGCATTTTAAACTGAAGAAAACAATTTACAGGCTTTCACTTTCTACTGTATTGTGCTTTTTTTCTCTCTAGACTTACAAGACTCTTAGAAAAAAGAGAGAGAAAAAACAAAACAAAACAATCCTTACCTGGAGGGTGCAATGTTGGGAGTAGTTTTTAAAAAAAGAATTACTGAGCATTTTTAAGGAGCAAGAAAATGCTGAAGAGCAGAGAAGTAACAGCTTCTGCAACCATTAGAAGAGGATTTTGCAGAGATATAACAGCAGCAGGAAAAACAGGCTCTGAATAAATTCTGGGAGAATCTGCCCCTCAGCAGAATCAACTCAAGACCAATTGCCACAATAATATGGAACTTTCCAGAAGATGAAGCTCCTGTGCCTGTGAGTCAGTACATCAGAGTGTAGAACACTACAAAGGTTCAAAAGACACGACAGCAGTGCAAAATTGGATTGAGTCAGGCAGCGGAAAGCCTTACAGGTGTGTAATTCAAACACCTCAGGACCTCGACCAAAATCCACTTGCTCTTACCACATTTCTCGCAGCTATCTGACAAGATATATAGTAAGGAAATCCCATTTCAGGCAATTGCTTCACCTTTCTGGATAGTTTTGGGATGAGGGGAAATGTTTTGTTGGAGAAAATTGAGAGAAAAAAGCATATTTTACTTTTATCTTGTTCAGTAAATGCCCATTTTTGTGATTGACTACAGCTTACCTGCCTGTTATCGTAAAAGGTGTGACTAAGTCAGGCTGTACCAAGCTTTGATTCATCTACGTACTAATTTATACCTATACTCAAGTCCTTTTTTTCATTTAAATAATTAGACTGGGTTTGTAAAGTTTACATTTGTACTAACTTACAGCTACTTTGGCAAAATATCAAGTTCAACTGTACATTTTGAACAATTTCAACTACTAACTAAGATTTAGTTTTTAAAATATTTTTGTGATTCAAATAGCCGGGGGAAAAAAAGACATTTAAGCATAGTAAATTAGTTTAATGTGACGATTTTTAAGCAAAAAAGTTCAAATTATTGGAGAACAATTTTATCCATTGTCTTTGTCAGATTTTGACTCACCATGCAATACCACATGGAAAGCGCCTGGTTGACAATAGCTTCATTTTTCAGCATGACAATGAACGCAGACACACTGCCAGTGCAGTGCAAGGACACCTGAATAGAAAAATACACAGTGGAGTAGTATCATTCTTGGACTGACTTCACCTGGGGCCCAGATGTCAATGTTTTTGAAGTGCTGTGGGATCAGACAGAGAAAGGAACAAACCAACTTCCAAAGAAGAGCTTTGAAAGTCCCAGATAACTATTCCTGAAGACCATTGAAGAAATTACAAGAAAACTTACCTAAAGGTGTTCAGGCTGTGTTGAACAATAAAGATGGTCACACTAAAGTTCAAACTCAGTAGAGCTGTACAAACTCAGTTTTTGCCTATATATTGCATTTCTATGTATGTTTTTACATGTTTCAATAAATCATGTGCCTATTTTTTATTGTCCTAGCACAAAATAGGCGGATCAAGACTTTTGCATGGTACTCGATCCATTATGATTAAACTGTTTTAACACACAACCTTTTATTACGGAGTTTTGTCAGCTTCTATAAATTAAATACTGCTAACATGCGTTTGACTCTTTCAACTTTTTGCCCTTCCAATTTTCACTTTCTTTCAGTTCAGTTAAATTTTACTTATATAGCGCCAAATCACAACAACAGTCGCCTCAAGGTGCTTTATACTGTATTTCAGGACCCTATAATAATACAGAGAATACCCCAACAAATAAATGTCTTCTATGAGAAAGACAGGACAAAAGACATAAGACAACCAGAGATGAATAATTACTAATGATTAAATGCCGAATTATTATTGTTATTGTTATGATTATTCAAGACCTTGTATGTGAAGAAGAGGATTTGAAATTTGAGTGGATTTAACAGGGAACCAATGAAGAAAAGCCAACTGGGAGAAATATGCTCTCTCTTTCTAGTCCCTGTCAGTACTCTTGCTGCAGCATTTTGGATCAACTCTGCTTTCTGGTCCCAACTCTGGATAGTCATGTTTTTGGGGGGGTCATCAAATTTAGTCAGATTTCTACAAATGAGTGCTGCATCCAAAATGTTATGGCGGACATCTCTCATAACATGTCCTGTTTTTTCCCAGAAAATCTTTCAGTTATCTCTAAAGTGTTTTCTTGGACACCACTCAGAGAAGACCAGAGAAAACTACAGTCCGAGAGACATTGTTCTGGCAAAACTACACACCTGTTCACTATGAATTTTAGTGACCCCCGACTGACGTAACTGGGTGTCAATACCCTAACGTAAATTGTTATTTAAAGAAATCTACCTGGCCCAGACAATCTGCTATCGTTGGTGGCTAGCTTCAGAATTTTCCAGAGTACAGAGCCTGTCCTCCAGAATGGTAAACAGGCTACATTTATAACTAACATGACGCTTGTAATAAGGAAGCTTAACAACAACAATAAGCTTAACAGCTGCCACTAAACAGGAAAGTGTGTAAGGGACAGGTGAAAAAACCATGTTGCTAGTGACTCAGCTACAAGCTAAGCTAAGCTATCGAATCCTTACAGACAGAATACTGTGAATATAAATAGCAGGTGATTCAGCAGAGTGTTCTCTAGATAAAGCACCTGGATATGACACTATGTTGTTATCTAAAGGTTGTTTTTTTTAAATTAAACAGGCTACATAAAACACCACTGTGCGCTGTAATAGGAACAGGAAGTGATACGATATCTCAGCGGGAGCTAACACCAAGTAAAATTTTATTTGTATAGCACCTTTCAAGTCAAAGATCACAAAGTGCTTCACAACAAAATGCCAGAGCAGTAAAAAAGAGAGAAAAAAAGAGTTAACTAAATGCAAGTCTACAAAGATGGGTTTTTAGTTGTTTCTTGAAAGAGACCCATGAGTCCACAGATCTCAAGCTCAGAGGAGAAGACGTCTGGTGGCCACTGTGGCGAAAGCTCTGTCTCCTTTACTTTTCAGCCTCTTATGCTGTAGGTCCTGATCATAAGATCTCAGGATGTATCGCTATAAAAGTTCACTGAAGTAAGCCGGTGTTCATACACAAAGAGCTTTAAAATCAGAACCAGAATCTTGATATGGACTCTGGGAAGGAGCCTGTGCAGCTGGATCAACAACGGTGTGACATGAGAGTAACTAGAAAACACTCGCAGCAGTGTTCAGAACAACCTGGAGACATTCCTGGGAGTATTTGCTTAGACAAGTGAACAATAAATTTCAGTAATCCAAGCGCAATGAAATACATAACAGCCTAAATGGTACTTAAGTGAGAACCTTTATGTTTGGTTAATGATTTAAGATGCATTTTCTCATTCCTATTTAATTAGTGCCTTTTCTACTTCTATTTTAACTGGTAATGTGTCAATTTTAGACATTTTCACCATATAATTGTTCAGCTATATTTATCCCTTTTGTTTTGACTGCTTCACATTTGACTAACAAATCATTTCTAGTGCTATTTGCAAAGCAATTTAACTGGTAATTTAGTACTTGTTGCTGCTTTAACCCAATAAGTGTCTATCCATTACCTTTCAAACCTTTCTGACTCTGTGTGTGTATTTGAAACTAAAACTATTTATTCCTAACATTTAACTGCTTCAGATCCACTGATTTCTCTCCCTAACTGCTTAGTGCATTAAGCCTTATTTGGGAACCATAAATCCTGTACTGACAGTCAGTACAGATATTCAGTAAAGACAGTAACATAGTCATAACAGGAATTTGCTGCACAACCACTGAGAATTCACATCATATACAGACTGATGACTATATAAATGCCATTCACACAGACATGCAATCACACTAAATAGCCCAGTGTGTGAGCTGAAGCAGATGAGCTTTCTGACTCACACATTCTTGCTGTTACAGATGCAAATCACTTACCTGCAAAAGACTGAAAGAGACGAGATCAGCCATGATTATGTAGGTTTGTGTGTTTACCTTTTTCCACATATGCATGTTACACATTAATATTTATCTCTGAAACCTTTTAGTAAGTCTGTGCTTTGATTATTGCAATGACCTTTTAATTTATTAAAAAACAAATCAGATATTTAAAAAAAAATTGTCCAAGTGGGCCACCATGTGGGCGAGAAGCATTACTGCATCCATAATAACATACGTGCAGGTAATAAAAACTCAGAAGCTTGTTCAAACTCATATATTATTTATTACAATTAAATATTTTTCTTATATTACAGGTCCATTTGAAACCATACAAATAATCTGTGCTGTGATTAATATTTCCAAGATATTTCCAAAAAAAAGCCATGCAAAGAAACAAACAAATTCACATAAGAAGTACACCTGGGAATGAAGTTCAATTCATGGTTTAATCCCCTGCCCTCTTTTAGCCTTAGTCTTTTTGGTGAAAGCATTTCTTTGTGGTGATTCAAGCTCAATACCAAGAACTGTGTCATCTGATGAAAAGTGAAAGGCATTTGAAAGGTACGCAAAAACTACAGTAACTATTTGTACTTTTCTTTGTGGAAAATTCTTGGAATACATGTAATACAGGATAATGGGAACAGGCACAGAGGACCAATTAAGACACAAGCATCACACATCTTGATTAAACATAATTAGTTTGCTGAGTGATTCCTAAGGCCATAAAATGTGCGCGGTGTGGTTTTCTAATTCTGGATTTAAGTTGTTGAACCAAATCAAACCAAATATTTTCACCTGATTCAAGTTGGCTATACTTCATACACCATCAAGCAATATTCAGAATTTTTTTTAAAAACGTTTGTTGAATAAAGACATGATAATATTTAAGTCATCGGGGTATCAGCGGGACATATTAAAATAGCATGGAATAGTTTTAAATTCAGATGAATTGAAATAAACACAAATAAATGAATATGAGACATCTATTTAAATTATTTCTGAATTCAAACAAACAAAAAAAGTCTATGCTACTTACAGAGGATAAGGAGCAAAGGAGATGTAGGCGGGATGTGGGCATTTTAAAGTGATACTCCACCTAAAATTTTGACTATCAAATACTACTGTGCTTGTAGGTCAGGTGTAACGCCTCCTTCATGTAGATCAGTAGATCAGCAGCTGTAGTCAGCTCATATGTCCTTGTCTTATCGTGTTGAGTGTGTTTGTCCGAATGTCTTTTTTTCTGTATTTATGGAACTTATTAAACATACACTGAGAGGTTTATTATGATAACGTGGTTTAGGGAAGCTTCTCTGGACATTTTGACACAGTTTATTCACCATGATGACTTGCATCAATTAATGTTTATAAGAAATGATACAAATCAAGCTAACTATTATGTTTTTCCGGAAGGCTTAAACTACCGAGTTAAAGCAGTGAGGAGGGAGCCAAGCGGTTTAGCAGGACAAAGTCACAACAACCTCTTGATATGAGTATAAAATGTGGCTTTTTTCTTTTTCTTATTGTAGCAAAAATCATGAAAAGTCCCCAAATGAAATTTCATGTCATTATATGAAACAGTAGCTGAGATGAGATTCCACTTTCTGTCAGAAAAGCAGTTTGAGAAATTGAAAATCCATCTGGTAAACTTTTTGATATTCGGTCTGAAGACTGACAATTTTGGTTAGGATTGCAAAGAATTTGTACCTGGGAAAAATTCCAGTAAAGCGGTTAGCTTTGGGACTTGCAAGAGAAAGAAGAATTTATTTATTAGAATGCTTCCAATGATCAATGGGCAAGTTTTTTTTAATGTTTCCTTCAAATGGGATCCCAAATCCACATACTGATCTTTGCACGGATAAATCAAAGTTATGGTAAGATATCCTGCTTGGATATCTTAAATCTAAAAACAAACAAACAAACAAACAAACAAAAAAACAGGTATATATAATATAATGCACAAATAGTCATTAATGGGCTGTGATATGAAAAGAATAAAACAATCAGTGACACCAATCAATGTGCCAAATTTTGCATTGCTGCTTGGCCCCAGGTGATTGACATTTTGTGAACAAAGCTTTCTTGTGGAGAGTTACCAAAAACAAAACAAAACAGTATGGAAGCTTGTTTATGCCACTTAAAAATATATATATTTTTGGCTATCCATAAGTAAAAAAATGTGGATTATTATCTCAAAGTTTTGACCTAACTTCAAGTTTGAATGTGTTTTTTTATTATTATTTTGAGTTATTTTCTGATATTTTTTGAGTTAATAAATTAAAATGTTAAGATTCTTAACTTGAATTGAATTGAATGGCATAATAACCCCAAATTGTGACTTATGTATGGCAAAAAACTTTTTTTTTTTTTAAATGGCAGAATGCTCTAAGGTCTGCATGTAAGAAATGAATCCGTAACTAGCTGGTTAGCTTAGCTTAGCTTAGCCTAGCATAAAACCAAAAACAACACAAAATTTGCTAACAAGAAATTTGTTATAACACTTTGATTTATACAGACTAAACAAATTACATACACAATGTTACCTATTATGCTCACAGATGATAAGGGTGCATCTGGCTTTCTACCCCGCTCCCACTTCCAAGCATTATAGATCGCTAAGCTAACTAGCTTCTGCTTTATATTTAAAGTACTGATATGAAAGCATTGTCAGTATTGTCATACCACACTCTGTAAAAAGTTAGTTTCTCCAAAAAAAGAAAAAAGAAATCCTCATCTACTCTCAACTAGTTAAGTAGTTTGATACCAAACATCACTCTCAATAAAAATGTTGATTAAGATGGACTTTCAGGTCACATAAGATCACAGGTAACACTGAAATACATGTCAAGCATCTAGGAATCAAGATCAGCGCACTTACAAGCTTCATAACTCCAGACTGAGATCAATACATGGTACTAAATAAAAGGCTGGGAATGTTCTATAAGGCAGCAAAGATCCAGGGCACAGGCTAATGGTAAGTTAAAATCAGTGAAGCAATCGGCATTTAAAGGTGAAGAGGCAAAGCTTCACCATCTCAGGGGAAATGAAAAGGAGGATGACAGGAAGCTGGAAAAGGCCAGGGTACATTTTGGTCCTGCAAGGTTTAGCATCTCTGGTCACATGTTAGCGCATGTCCTTCAAACCGCATCTGAGATCCTTCCAAATACTCCATATGTGTCCTCAAATCTGCCTATTGCCTACTTCAGTGTCTCAAAGCAAAATTGCACGAGCTTGTATTGGGTAAGCGAGCTGAAACACAGAAATACTGCTGCAAAGACTCTCACACTTAGTGCAGCTACGGAGAGACATCTTCAGCCTCCTTTCTAATCAGGAATGCAAGCCACTCATCTAAAACTCTTTAAAATGATCTTTTGAAAATAAATTATATATTTTGTCAGTACAGAAATAAATACATATCTTTTCTCAAACATAGGAACGAATCATCATCACAGATCTAAATGCTACACTGACTACATTATTCACCAGCTCATCAGTGAAGAAACAAGAATATACGTGACTAACTGATGCCATCTGCCACTAACAGACACCCATCCAGATATTTAAATGCAAATATACAGTACGCTGACACCGGAGTCAAATCACACCTCTGGTAAACAGCTTTGAAAAAGTAAAATATTCCTCGGCATTGGCATAACAAAAATCCCCTTTAATGCTCGGCTGATCCTCGCAATGTGAAAGCAAGCAAACTAAACTCTCGCTGTCTTTTAGCGGTTAGCATGCCCGTGTGAAAGTCTTCACTACAGATACAGATACAGAATAAAACCTGCATCTCTCTCAAAACTTAAGTAGAGAAGAAGCCAAAAAAACTTTAATTGCTTGCTCTTGTTATACTTTTTCACTGCTAATTAGATTCGATCAAACCGTTTGACTGAGAATGTCTTTCATGGCTGTCTTTGGGGCGCGCTGCAAAGCTCTCCAAAATCAATCACCATTAGACAAAAATGTCAATTTTAATATTTGGGAAACTTCCTCACATGCTTGCTTGCTGAGATTTGGATGAGAACACTCTCTGTATACATTGTAAGCACACAGCTGGAGCCAACAGCTAATTAAGCTTAGCTTAGCACAATCGCTCCAAAAAGATATGTATGCAGATATTTGTAGTCTGCTTGTAGCCCACGTTCTATCAACCAATCATGTTTGAGCATGCTTCGACTGCAAGCATTTAGAGGGGGAAAAATAGGGATTGCTGATTTACTGAAACACACCTAGCTTCTTTAAAACTGATCTGTAGTCACATGCAGTCGATAACACTCTGACAGAACAGGCGTTCTTGCCCTTGACAGCTGCTAATTACATATATAGTAACCAACCATTGCCCCGAGAGTAAAACTTAGACTTTATGCTAAGCTATACTAACCAGCTGCTGGTGATTATTTCATTTTGATTAAACAGACATGAAACTGATTCCTTCTTATTTATCACAAGCAAGCACATTTCCCAGACTATCACTATTTCTCAGAACAGCATGAACACAGCTGCATTACAGTAAGATTTCTATATGCCGTGTCAGTAGAAAACGCCATGTTTTCACTATCAAATGGACTCAGTGCAGCTCAAAGCAGCAGAAATAAACTGAGTGAAAAAAGATGTGATTAAGTCTTCAGCTGCACCATCCGGTGTGGCACAATATGCCACATATTTTCATTATCTATGGCGTATCAAGATACTTTGTGTTATCTGTTGTCTGTCAGGCAGATAGTAGCATTATTCACATGAAACATCGAGTTCTCGGCAATCTAATCAAATTTCACATTTCTAAGAGCTACAGTAGCATTTTCTACAGCAGAGTACGTTCCAGGTTCTTCACACAGCTGCTACAACACCAGAGAGCCATGTATGATAAAAGAAAAAGATTTACACTGCCATAGCAACTCTTATATATTACGTCAGACCATTAGTTTACTTAATAAATGCGTGACATGTAAGCATGAATGACAGACTGAAAAGAAAATAAGCTGTCAAGCCGTCGTCCGAAACTCCAGTTCCTCTCTCACGGAGGCAGCCAGTGAGAATCTGTGGCAGATGAAACCGGGGTGTAATGTGATGTCATGCCTCGTCAGATACTATTGCAGGTTCTTGAGGAGGCGTCCGTAGCGGAAGTCGTAGACGTGTCGACAGAAAAACACCAGCTCTGGGTCAGTGTCATCGGGCACACAGTGGTGGGTGGGCATGGCGTTTCCAACAACAGGGGGCACCACAAGGGAGGCGGCGCTGTCGCTGATGCCTTCTCTACGGCGTTTTACCAAGGCACAAAATCTGGACAGGAAACAAACACAACATGAGAAACTAACCTCAAAAACACCCCTAATGGCTCAAAACTGCCTGAAATTAAGAACACGACAGAAAGTAAAAATGCTTTCCTGCTTACCGACAATACTGTGCCAATGTTAGGACATAGCATTTGTCTTCAATACAGGCCACACTGTTCACATCCTGGTGACGGGATGCAAAGACCTCATTCTAGAGAAAGACACTCGGGTTAGATCCATACAAAAAAGCCCAAACAAACAAACCCCATCATGATATCCTCTTACATGTAGAAGTAGCGGGTGGGACTTTAAAAACTAAATCTCTCTTCTAAATTTTAAACAATCCCTCCTGCCTCACCCTCACTTCCAGATACATAAACCGATTTGCAGAGAAAGACGCTTTACGTCATCCTCTGTGACAAAGCCGTGTTCCTGTTCTCACACTGCTGCTCTGATGTGTTTGTTGTCTGTCAGTGCACGCTGAGAGTCGACAGACTTCATGTGGTTTAATGTTTCTAGACAGTGAATTGAACTCGTTCCTCTGGGAGATTACTGACATCAGGACGTGAACACAATAGAGACGCGTTCCGTCCGCGAGCGTACAGTGCTGTGCAAAAGTGTTAAGCCACCTTTCATTTCTTTATCTTTTGCTTTTAAGGAGTCAGATTTATCTTCAGCAAAGGTTTGTGAAGGTCTTCCAAAGTTTTTTTTTTGTACATCAGCTGCTTTTTCACTTGACCATTTACAGAGAAATTTTTGTTGTTGTTGTTTGATGAGTTACTTAACACTGCAATAAAAAGACTTCTAACTCAAGAGATACACCATTGTTGTGTTTACACATAACAGAAAGTTAACAAAGACCCACTTTAAATGTTATCTTCAGTCACTTTGTTACTATCTGCTTATTGCAAAAACATATAATTTGTTCCAATTTTCTTAGTTGAAGATGTGAAAAAAGCCAAGAATAACCCACACTGACAGGTATAAAAATAGTACTTCTGCACCAACAAGGTGATTTCCAAAGAGCTATTAGCCAAAAACTTGATGTGCCTCTGCTCGGTGCAGTGCAATGTGTCCTTAAAAAAATCTGAGTAAATTGCACAATTGGAGGACAAAGGAAAAAGTGGTAGGAGGTGAACAGTCTCTGAAAGTCCTTAAAAAAAGGAAAAAAGCAAGGACCTGACCCAGGACCTCAGAGATTAATCTGGCCCCACAGTTGCTTTACTGTTCACTGAAGCCTCATCAGAAATAGTCTCAGGGGAAAGGTGGCTGTCAAGAAGCCAGTCTTAAGAAGGGGAAACAGAAAGAAAAGGCCAAAAGAGAAAAGAGCCATCTGTAACGGAACAAAAGGCAGCAAACATACAAAAAGAGAGCTTTGAATGTTCTTCAAGACGCCTGGAGAACTATTCCTAAAGACCGCTTAAAGAAATGACAGGAAAGCTTGGATGAGAGAGTTCCAAATATTGACTTTAAAGCTTGTTAAAATTATCCAAACTATTTTTTTTTCTTATATGTTGTATTTCCGTGTCAGTTTGCACATGAAATCTTTGCAGTGATAAATAAAATATATAAATAACAAAATAGCAAAATTTTACAAAAAATAGTGATGATTTAAGACTTTTGCACTATACTGTACAACTGTGCATTCATTGCTTTGATACAATGGTTATTCTTATTCTGTAACACAGTTCAAGGTGTCCCAATACAAAGAAATATACTTAATGTCCTTGGGCAAGACAATGAGCCAATGAGAGTGAAGGTGAACACCTTGCACTGGTATTTGAGTGAGAAACAGCTTACAGCCTGCTATAAATACACTGCTGAATTTTTCCTAAAACACCGTTCACTGTACTTTGTAAGCAGCTGGTGGTTTAACAGAAGTAGACAGCATACTTTTTGGGAACAATCTGCAGCCCTGGATTAATACACATTTAGTGCATTTTTTTAAATATTAAATCAGCAGGATTTAAAATAAACTACATCATCAGGTTTTGGACAATTAGAGAAGCATTTTAGCGTGTTCCCTTTCTTTCTGTGTTTTAAAGTTTACATAACATGTGTTGTTGACAATAGAAAACACATTTAACACTATAATAAGAGTCATTATATTCATTAATAGTATCTAAAATCTCTTCTGGTTTAGAAAGCCAGCACGAAGCACACATTACAGCCATTAGTTATTTCCCCCCCCCTTTTTTTAAAATCACAGCACTCAACCTGCTTGTTTTGAGAGTGTGGAAACCCACAATAATATGTGTCGATCAAACACCTGGATCCACCTTGAACCGTGCCGTAACCTTAACCGTGACAACACTAATTTTACAATTCCATTTGATCCAGCTACTAGAATTGCATCAAAGAGGCGAGTAAAAATTACATGGAAATTACATGCAGCAGGCAGGATTTTCCAAACTTCCTCGCAGTGCACTACAAAGCAAGGCCATTTAAAGTTACATGACCTCGAATTATATATCGCTGTAGCTTCTGAGTAGAGTGTGTTTCACCAAACAGTAAAATGTGGACCTGAAGTCAAGTTTCCCCTAAAATATTTTGTTATAGAGGCAGCGGATTGGCCTCTGGTGCAATTTCAGCAGCGCTGAATGATCATAGCAGCATTAAAAGGATATTATATGAGCACTTAAGGTATCAGAGAGTGTCTTTGATCCTCTTGTTCTCCCATCTTAATAGACATTTGGGCTACTTTATAGCTTTGTTAGGCCATAGGAGGACTTGAGCCTTTCAGTGTATGTCTCAGAGAAGGAGAGATATGCAGATAAAGGAGACACGAAGGTAGTAATCAGAGCCTGGCATAGTGCACACAGTGTTTCTGTGAGTTATTTAACTCGTCCCGCCAGAACCGGTGATGCTTTCTATTAAACGTACGTGAACTGGCTCGACCTGTGCATCACTAATAGCCATGATTACAGGCGCTGAATATGCTGCAGTTGACACAAGCTATATTTTAGATTTGCTGGTCTATAATTACCCCTGACAGTTATTAGAAAGCCGTGGTAAAAAAAAAAAAAAAGCATTTCGGAAACACACGTCAGCCTTCTCACCTCACAATGTACGCTGGGGTTGCGTCCTCCCTGTGTGTGTTCTGGACGGTAGTACCAAAACAAACTCATCATCAGCTCTCCTGAAGGAAAGAAAAAAAGTAAAACATAGCACGTCTTTAACTTCACTTCTCAAACCACTTATTACCACATAAATGCGTCTTCTCGTGTGGTGTGAGTAAATGCTGCGTACAGCGAGCGTACTACCTGACTCTGGCTCTTCCCACAGAGCTGAGACCTTAGCCACGTAAGGCAGAGACTTTTTTCTAGGTCCAGATTTCAGCAGAACAGTGTCTCTGACTCTAATCAGCTCCCCGTCCCTGTGGACTCCCTCAAAGCACTTCCTCAGCACCAGAGTGTCCTCTCCCTGGGAACACAGCAGCAGGAAATACTGACTCCTCTAGCAGTCAGAAACTGATAAGCTTTGAGAGGCTGTGGAGTAAAAAGCTGCAGGATGTGATTTGTATTGAATGGCTTCTACGCCTTGGTTGTCAGGGTTGCTGGATAAAATGTAGTAAAAAATAGTGAATAAGCGCTGATCCAACAGTGAAACAGGTGTTATGAATCACCCCCCATACTCTCTCAGGACACTTCAGTAAAATTACATCAGCTCTAATTAAAAGTGGTGCCATTGTGGCTGTGTCAAAAAGCACCAAAATGACTTTCTCTACATACCACAGAGAAAACCTCCTTCTCAAAGGACAGGCCAAATGGCCTCCAGCCATTGGTGGATTTTTGGCGGCCATTCTTCGGCTGCTTGGCAACCGTTTGCCCTCCGTCGCTGGCACAGCTGAGCTTCTGTTTCTTGTTCCTGTTGAGAGGGCAGACAGCCGAGCTGATGCTGCCGGTGCTGCGCGCGCCAGACCTTGACCCGCTGGGCTGCTTGGCACTCTGTGGACACTCCTTTGCCACCTTCAGCGGAGGCTGCGGTTGGCTGGGGTCAGACAGCGGAGTCTGGATGTGGGGCACTGATTGGCCGGCTGGAGGCACAGTGGGAACGGGGCAGCCAGTAAGGATTCGAGGGCTGGGACAAATGGGGATAGAGGAGGGGCTGTGGTGGTCATTGATGGTTGCTGGGTAGTCATCTGAGGAAGGAACAGAAAAGGTACGATAATGTGAAATGAATACAGAGTACTGAAACGAGCCCTGCGTGCAGATTTCAGAGCAATAACAGCTATTGAATCGCAGCCAAGACACACAGTTCATTCTTCGCCATTTGTTTTCATGCTACGCCCTCTTTCACGTGGCTGATGAACATCTGCAGGAAACGTCACGCAAACAAGCTTCAGCTGCAACATAAGCAGAGTTTCTGCTTGGCTGGAATGACAAAAATTCTCTTTAGATATTTTACTTCAACCTAATCTAGTTTATTTTGTTTATTTGTCACATTGCGAGATGGTAGCCCTACTTTTCTGATGGCGCCATCATTTTCTCCCATACTTTTGTTGGTTGTTAGATGGTTACAACTATGAACTTTGAACCACTTTTATGAATTATTACTTTATGCAAAATTACAATACAAGGAACAACAGAAACAATTACATTTCTGTAAATTTTAAGTAGTGTGTAATTAATTATAGGTAGTGCATTAATAATTTTAAGTAGCGCTGAGTACATGGTTTTTACAGGACAGACGAAATCATTTCACTGTAAGTATGCTGTACCTTTCGGGGTGCGTGCTGTATTATGGAGTGACTTAACCTTGTCTGACTTCCAGGTACTTTACAGGTATTTCATGGGAAAGGAGACACCAAGGACACTTATTCCTTTACACTCACTTTGAAAGATGTTTGAACAGTGATTGTGAAAAAAAAGAAAATAAATTAAGTTAGATTTGATGAGGTCACATGCAAATTTTGACAGTATTTTTTTTTCTCTTATAAATTGCTGAGGGGGAGCAGTTCTCATTTAGATCAAATAAAAGAACAGCTGAATAACAGAACATCAATCGTGCACATCAACATAATGAATATTGAAAAAGGATCCCAAAAGGCAAGATTAATCCACTCCATAATACGGCCAACGCCTTGAAAAACACAGTGTACTTATGACCTAAGACACTACCTAAAACTACTTACACTGTACTGAAATTTACTTGCAGTATAATTATTTCTGTGTTTCCTATAAAATCCTGAATTGTTATCCCCTCATTCAAGTGTACCTACCTTTAAGTATTTGTAGATAAATATAATTACATTATCATTTCAAATAAAACCCACAGAAATCCCATTTGATTACAGGGAATTGCGCCCTTAATCATAAGGTGTTACCTAGAACTTTGAACTCTGATACGAGAGGCACAACAAATACTTCGTTTGTTAATATTTATGCTGAAGTAGCAAAAAAATCAAACAGGCAGAGCCTCAATTAAGATCAATTATAGTCTTTACCATGCACACAAACTAGACGTTTCTCCTACAGTGGCACTGAAAAACAAGACAAGCATTCTCCTGTGTGAGAGGGGGGTTGTGCACACTCCCATGACACAGCTGCAGTGGTGACATTAAGGTGAAGCGATGATCAATGAACCCATTTCACAGCAGATTTGTGCACTTGTCATAGCAGGAAATATTCTTAACAGTGGCTCAGCTGCAGTCCCTGTCCCAGGCAGGAAGCCACAGCTGAGGATTAGATTACCAGGATCCTTCAAGCTCGCTCACCTAAATAGAATCCAGTCATTTTTAATGTTGTCAATTACACCTGTGCTTTTCCTGCTATGGCGAGTCAAAATCTCTGCTGACCGACCTATTTGTTGGCTTTCTGAATCTGAACCTCATCTGCTGCATTCATCGAATCCCTGAGAGTACATTAACACTTTTTTTTTGCTGTCTTTGAACTTCAGTGTTGTGCCCCCTGATAATTCTACCCAGTAAAATTTCAGAGAAAGATTGCCTGAAATTTTACTGGAAAGTCCATCATTTTGTTCTATTCAGATTAAACTACTACTCATATATACTGTTTTTGTGATCCAACTAGTATTCTGCACGTTTTACTTTACGTTATTGTGAAATACAACTATATACCAATCAGTGACTGTCACAAGCTGTCCTCTGCAATCTGATGAGTTTTATTGTGTGCTCAAGAATGGGACTTTACAAAGACTGCTTGAATTTATTTATCATATTTTCACTAGCCGATAAAAAGATTTGATGTTGTGTCCAGAGATGGGCAGTAACTTTTTTCAGCTAACGAGTAAAGTAAGGGATTACTATTGCAAAAACGGTAATTAGATTACAGTTACTTTCCCGTAGGAACGCTGCGTTACTGCATTACTAAAACCGTGATTTTTTGAGAGAATGTCTCATGACAGTGACGTAAGCGAGTGCGACGTTTGTGACAACAGCTGTGTGCAGATCAACAGTGGATAATATATGGAGTGCGGAGAGAGTATGAGCGTGCAGTGTTTAAAGCGTGGAAGTACTGACCTTATTTTGAGTTTGATTCCATAAAAAGTGACAAAAACGTGGGAAGAAAACTTATTTTTACAGCGAAAAAACCCCCTAAACTTCCAAGCAAGCACCGAGTGCGCTATGACCGAATGGGAAATTCACAGAGAAACTCACGGATTCTTCCACTGACCGCTGCGGCACACCTGCACCAGGGTAAACCTCCGCCTACCCTACTCCTGCTTTACAGGTGAAAATAGAGCAAAAGGACCGCTGAGTCTTTGATTTTATTTATTTTCTGCTGTGGTTTACTTGCATCTATTTGAAAGAGTGAGTGTAAACACAAAAAAATATTTTATTTTATGTGCTGGAATGTGTAGAAAATAGGTTTAAATGTTAAACTAATTTCTTCCAGTCAGAGAATGGTGCGTATAATTACATTTTTGCTTGATGCATAAAGTTAAAAGATTAAAACTAATAAAACAAGTTTTAAAAAGAGACTTTTCCATTTGATTACATTTTGTATGATGGATTATGCAGAAAAAGTAGAATTGGGCTGAAAGATCTATCACTTTATGACCTATTCAGGTTGTAAATCCCGTTTTAAAAAAGTAACTAAGTAACTAAGTAATTAATTACTTTTGAAAATAAGTAATCAGTAAAGTAACGGATTACTTTTTGGGGAAGTAATCAGTAATTAGTTACTGATTACTTTTTTCAAGTAACTTGACCAACACTGGTTGTTTCCCAAATTACTAATCCTGATTCATTTTTTATACTAAGAAGGTAAAATTTTCAGACGTTCAAACATCCAACCAGCCCTTTTTCTTGCACTTACATACATTTATGTCTGTATTATTTATAATAGTGATAAGATGCCTGTATTTTTCATGCATTATGTGATGAACAGCAGGTCCTCCTGCACATTTGCTGAGACTCTGAATCATGAGGTATTGCCATCTTTTCTTAAAAACTGATGCTTGGGTGAATGAGCACTTCGAGACGTGCATTTCCTCCATCCTTGCACTTCTTCCTCATTTCCTTCCTCGCATCCCCCGCTGGGCGAAGCCGAGATTCGAGGAAGAGACAAATGAGGGAAGCGAGAGGGCCCATTAGCCAAATGAAATGCAGCTTAAGCTGTACACACCTCGAAAGATGCCACAAAATGAGCAAGAGAGCGAGGAAGGTGTCAATAAAACCGGAGGTGTATACACCCAAACAGTAATGAGGTCTGTTCAGGCAGAAAAGTGGCAACACCTGTGTGGGTGGACCACAGACCTCTTTGACAGCATACTTATCACAACAGGAAAAGCACAAGTGTACTAATGACATTAACAATGGCTCTGTTCTATTTAGGTCTCCTAGTAAGCCATGACAGTATGACACAAACACACCCCACACACAATACCAGCAGCCAGTAAGTAAGCAGCCAAATGAAATTCAGCCATTATTTATTCTATTATGTACGTCTGTTCTTTTCCAAGTTAATATTTCCACTGAGATTAAACTTGGTTCTCTAGCAGATAAAAGTGTAAGTCCTCACAGACAGCGTGACCTGGTTGTGACTGCTAGAGACCAAAGAGTGACAGAGAGAGTGCGTGTGTGAAACTAGTGTTATTTTGAGATCACATTCAGGTGTTTCTAACCATACCCCCACATATTCAGACACTGTTTAACCCCAGCGTGCTTTCCTGTTCAGGCTCACATCGCTCACTTTGAACACAGAAACTCACAGCAGACACTCGAGCCCGTACAGCTCAATTGTATTCAGCCGCACAGGCCTCGTGTTCACCGTCCAATGACTTTTATTCAAACGGAGACAAAAGGGGTCTTGCCCTTTATCTGATATTTTTTTTCCCAACTTCCCACTCAAGTGACATGCCAAAGTGGGGAGAATATAAATGGCTCATATAATAGCTATTCTCAGCACATTGTACTCCTTTGGCAGCTGGATGAGCGGGGCTCTGCATGCAAAATAATATACCCATACTGTGCTGACGAACATTTAATACTTCTTCAAAACGCTTACTTAGATAAAAGGAGCCCGTCACAGAAATACGACTCCACTTGTGAAAACAGCTGTTTTAATGTCATTTATGAATCTTGAGGGCACTTTCTGAAGCCTAAAAGAAATCTGATCTCAGTTTGTATTTGGAAACAGAATACTGATGCAAACTTTGACAGGAAAATGTCATTCTGGTTGCACAAATGCCATAAGTAACTCATTAACTTGGAATTTCTACTAAATGAATTCTTGCAAATTAAACCGTGTGATCTCCGCTTACCTCTTTTTACGCTGTGGTTACATTTGATGCAGTCTGTGGGGCCAGAGGAGCACGCTCCTCTGTTAATTGCTGGAATCACACTGGTATAAGCAGAGTAGCCGTTGATCCTGCAGGGCTCTCCATAGCACGGTTTCACTGAGGTGCAGCAGTACACTGGATGGCTAATCCCTGAGGGTTGGGGACCCGTGCTGGGGAGCAGCTTCGGCCTCTTGCTGCCGCTTGGGCATAAAGCGAGGGGTGATATGGTGGAGGCGGAGTTGTCCGGGTGGCTGAAATGGACGTAGTAGCCTGGGAAACAAGTGTACGTGTGCGGGCTGATGGTTATGGCTGCCGGGTGGCCGACAGAATGGTGGTGGTGATGGTGGTGGTGATGATGATGGTGGTGGTGGAACACCTCAGACAGTGAGCCGTCCTCTGGTTCCTTGAAGGTTTTGTCATCCAGGAAGAGGGCCAGCCTGTGAAAGTACTCGACACATCTCTCCTGGGAGCAGCAGTAACAGGAAGACACCTCCGTCTCCACCTGCTCCTCTTTGATTGTTTTTAAGGAGAATCCCAGAGAAGAGCCACAGTGGAGAGGATGCTTGACACACTCCTGCCCCCCTGTGGCACCCTTCCACTCCGGATCCAAAGTCTCCGTCTTACACAAACTGCAGCATTCCTGGATGGCGGGGCTCACCTGGGAATGGACTGGATCTTCTGTGCCCTGTTTTCTGTGCTTTAGTTGCCCCTCATGTTTGGGATGTGTTCTTCGTTTGGTGTGTGTTGTTCCTTTGCACACAGGCTTACCACTCATTCCATCCTGAGTCGTAGCTGCAGCTTCACTTCTACTCCCTGGCTTGGACTCCACCTTCCTTTGCCGTTTGGCCCCATACGGGGCACTGGTGAGTTTGAGCAGCGTTGCAGCGGTGAGGCCTGCTTGACGCCGAGGTGTCGGTGCAAGCAAACTCAACCAGTCGATGTTCTGAGCCTCAGCTGTGGAACGCTTTTGTTTTTTCGGTCTCTCTTTTTGGACTGCTTTCCCTTCCAAAGAACCTTTTTTGGTTTTCTGATCTCCATGTTCAGTTTTAGTGAGCTCTTTCGCTGGCTCTTCGTTGGATGGCTGACATTTCTTTGCGTTATTCGCCATGAGTGAGTCGTCTTTGTAGAGCAGCAAGCTGTTGACAGCCTCAGCGTTAAGAGAAGCCATTCTCCTTCTGCGGGGCTCAAACATAGCTGAGGGCATCATGAGTAAGGCGTCAGATTGGTTGTTTTTTGGTTCCAGTGCTTGCTGATTGGCGGCAGAGGTTTTCTTGAGTCTATGTTTGGTCCCTCTTTGGATGGAGTGTTCCTTCTTTTTAACTTTTACACTCCTTTTCTTCCCAGCTTTTAGTGCATTCTTCTCTTTACCAGCAGCTCCTTTCTCCTCCAGACGGGTGAGCAAGACGCAACAGTCCAACGCATCTCCATCACTCACGGCTAGTTTCTTCTTTTTATTTTGGTGCAAGTCTTTCTTGTCCCTCTTTTTCTTCCTCTTCAGCTCAATCACCCCCCCTCTCCCTTTCTTCACACCATCCTGCTTTTCCTTACTTCCCCTCTCCTTCTTGGGCTTCCCGTATTTTGCCGTCTGGCACCGCTGAGCTTTCACCATATTCTCAGCGTCTGGGAGCAGATTCACTAAACTGTCTTCATCCACGGGTTTCTGATTGGTGGAGGGTTTCAGCTCAGACTGGGCTTTCAGTGGATATCATCATGGATCATCATCTGGGTCCATATGGCTCTCTGAGAAGACACAGATCAGACATTCAACATTAAAGCTTAAGCCACACACAGATGTTACTCATGCAGAACCTGAAAGTGACTTAATGTAACAGACAGGATCTTCTGATGCATTATGTAGCAACCAGTTTTACTCCGTTTGCTGTCAATTTTCCACATCCACAGAGAATAGGAGCACTTAGGAAACCCCTCTCCTTAACATGCAAATACGCTTCGTGCTCAAGACAGAGGATCAGACACCAAAAGCACATCACACGCTGCACGCACATTATGCATTCAGACTGCTCTCCCTTTTTCTTTTAGATGCATTTTAGATTTCATTTTTCTCCTTTTACACTATCTTGATCACAGCACGCTGATAACCACAACATTAAGACCACTAAAATTAAGTATCATTAATTAATACACTGTTAAGCTGAGAAACCTTGGGTCCAGCCATTCATGTGAATCTTACTTTGACACGTACCGCCTACCTAAACCTGTTCTTGATTGTTAACTTATTGTTCCAGAGCAACAGGTGTGCTGTTGCCATCACACCTGTAGTATGGGAACAACACACCTCGACAGCAGTGGTTTCCTCTGGCTGAACAATGCGGCCAGCCCCCCCACAAAAAACAGGAACACAACAAAAATGCTGCAAAAGCTGTCACTGTGGTATCTGTGACATGATGCGCAGGATCATGACAACAGTGAGAAAGGGCACACAGCCAACTCTTCACATAAAATGCTCATATAGATAAATCAGAGTCCTTTGTAGTAAATGCACGCATACTTACTTAGTGCCTTTTAATTTTTTTTTACTCTCACACAGCACTTTATTCTATGCCTGGCGTACATCCATCCATCCATGGAGTTCAGTTCCTTGGCCAAAGCACAGATTGCAATGAGGACTGGAGCCTCCTGGAATTGAACTGTAGCTCTTCTGATCAGTAGGTGACCTGCTTTGCCTCCTGAGCTGGCACTTTAACATTTAGGATTAATATTGAGAAGGGCTGAATTTTGACCTAACCCACCATCTTGTCCTAAATAAGATGCACAAAAAGGACAAGAGGTGGTTGTAGCTCAGGAGGTAGAGCAGATCATCTACAAATCGGAAGGTTTGTGGTTTGATCCCTGGCTGCTCCTGCCTGCATGCCAAATATCCTTGGGCAAGATCCGAACCCTAAGTTGCTCCCTGATGCATCCATCACAATGTGAATGTTACACAGAAAACACATAAGCATTGAAAAAGAACTGTTTGTATAAAGGAGGGAGGAAGTGTAAAGTGTTTTGAGAACTCAGTTAACATAGAAATGCCCTATTTAAAAACCAGTCCATTTGCCAAACTGACCCAAATATCCTTTTTTTTAAAAAAACAAAACAAAACAGGAAGTGAAACTCTTGCCATTTACATTTACAGGAGTATCCTGGGCCAAGCTAGGCAGCATTAGCCTAGCATGTTATATGGCAGGAGAAACCAGAGCACCTGGAGAAAACCTGCAGAAGCACAGGAAGAAGAAAAAAACTCCACACATAAGTGTTTGTCCTGGTTTGAACCCGGGATCCTCTTGCTGTTAGGCAAGCACTGTGGCTAACCTCTGAGCCGCAGTGCAGTAAAAGCCGTTTTTGCTTAACCTAAACAAGCAGCAAGCTGTGCAAAACACAAAGCTCCCAAATATGATTTGAACTGCGGTCTCTTGGCAGACAAACCAGTCCCTTCTTCTTCCACTGCCTCCCCCTCCAGCATTCTAATCTGGACTGTTTAAAGGAAGGCCGTTATCTCTCTGGATCCAATACTGCTGTGGCTGTTGTGTTCAGGCACCAGTGCTAAAGGGCACCTTGTTCGTATCACTGTGGCCCCACTGCATCTGACTGAATGGCAGCATTTGATGCCCTGGGATGAGAATGCACTGGATGCTCCCAGAGGACCCGTGTGTCCATGCCCTGATGGGTCTGAGCTGTTTTAGCTGCACGAGGGAGGCTTGCACAATATTACACAAGTTCTTTTAATGTTGTAGCTGATCAGTGTATGTTTAGTTTAATGTGCTGTAGCTTCCACGTTTCGGTTTTTGTTTTGATTCGAGTTTTAAAAGAGAACTGTTGGCTTTTGATCCTTTGTATTAAAAGACCATTTTTCCTTGAAGTCACATTGAAGCAGATTAATGACTCAAGAAAGTCACTGAGAGCCTGTTGGGTTGCAAGCACCCACTCACTGCTAAAACACAGAAGCCAAAAACCAGAAAAAGGTGAGGCATTTGAGTGATGCATTTAATATTTGATACGATGGATGCTCAGACACTTGCTTCTCATATTCTCATTTATAGTGTCAACGACACAACAAACTCTTTCAATTCACTGTAAGATATGAAATTAAGCAATGATTGTCTGACACTTAGAGGCACAAAACAAACAGTACCACGAACAAATGACTCATGAATCGATCCCGATTCTACAAAAAAAAGAAAAGAAAGGGAAAAAAACTGGTGGCAGAAACACTTGTCACACAATAGCCTCTTCAGTTTCCATGTCAACAGGCTGATACCAAAGCAGCTCCAGCAACTTTAGAACAAACGATGCATAACAAGACTTACGGCCCTCCGTAACTCACAGCTTTCTGCTCCCTCAACGGGAAAAAACACCTCACTTAGGAAAAGCCTTTAGATATCCTGATGACTCAACTCCGGCGACCTTTATGTAATGACACTCATGTGTGCAGCAGAAGGAGATGGATCGTGCTTCTTGCTGGAACACAATTATGCTACTTGACCTCCAAGGAGTAAGTCAACATGGGTCCTTTTATTATAAGTGACTCTCCAGCGAGAAAATCCCTGAGCTTTCACAAACACACACAAATGATCAAGTTCTGAGCACGCTTCTTATTAATAGATTCAGTGTAAGTGTATGATATGAGCTAAGAAGCTAACGATACTATATTTCAATCACTATATTTCAGCCAATCATGGAAGCCTATTTCATTTCCACACTAGTAAAGGTCTGTTCAGTATTTAATGTGAGTCTAAAAAACTCTTCACTTCAAAATACTGCTAGGTTTCAGATTTAGGGTATATACATATAAATAGAGTAAATGTGGCATAAGTTGTTTTTTACGATCTTAGGCACAGACATATGGGCAAAAGAAATAAAGGAAAATGACAAAAAATGTGCACAATTACTTTTAATGTTGAAGGAACTACTCATGTCATACACAACTACAAATCCCAGATTCCACAGCGACTTCGCAACTTCCCTTCTTCTTCTCAAATGTAATGCTTTGAATTTTTACTGTAGTATTTATATGGTTATTAACAGTGTTGTATGTTAATAGTTATTTAAATAAATTTTTTTGTACTGTGCATGTATAATTAATCACACCTCGAATGTCTTAACATTAGTGGGTCGAAACATTTTCACAGGTCGTTTAAATTAAGGGTTGTAGGTAGAGTAGTTCTTTACATGAACAAATGCATTCTTGTTAAAAAAGGTTAATATCATGTAGACTGATGGTTTTTATCCGGTCGTTAAGTCTGACGTCACTAGCCGTGTCTGGGCCTAAACTCCGCTGCAGGTCCATATATCAAACGATCACTATGGCATTACTGAGAGTTGAAAAACTGTCTAAAGTCTTTCATCTTTAATAAAATGATCAGCGTTCTGCTCTACCAGGTGTAACAATTGAGTTTAACATCCAGGCATCCATGAAAATGGAATTTATGACATTTAACGGAGTTAGAAGTTAGCAGGAAGTTAGCTCGCTAGCTTCTATCGAAATACAATATAGCATGTCCTGGCTGCGGGATTTTGGAAACAAATTAAAACGTACAGCTCTGTTATCACTTCCAACATAAATGAAGACAGAAAACTAAACAGCAGTGATGTTTGTAGGGTTACTGAAGTTTGGCTAGCTGGTATATAATGATGTGCTACGTGACCGCTAGCGACACAGCTATGTTAGCATAATATAAACAAGCTAACTTTTTTTCCACTCGATAAAAGTTAACGTGAGTGTTCTCGGTGGTCAGGAACAAATGTAATCGCATGGTAGGATGCTGTAAAAGGGCCAAACTTCAGCCAGGAGAACAACTGAGATAATCCATCCACAATACGAGGTTAGTCATTCATATACTGCTGCATGGGCTGGGCTGTAGTTACATCCTAAGGTTTTAAACTGAGTTTAAATAAATGATTAGCGGTAATAAAAGCCGAGGGAGGTCAACAGTGATCACTGACTGTTTTAGGAGCTTTTTGAGATTAAATAGAAGAAAATACAAAACATTAAACATGTTAACAACACAAAAGCCATATTAAACGCAGACTACTTTAGGCCCGGAAGTAGGATTCGTCACGTCATCACTTAACGACCGGATAGGAGCACATGCCATCGTTTAACAATGTCTTAGGTTGCAGTAAGTCTGCTTTAGATGGTTAAAACATTATGGCTCATCATCAAACTCTCTATGGAGAATATGAGTGGGATTTTTACGTCCAGAATGCCCCTGTTGAGACATTAATAATAATTTGAAATATGTATATTATCTCATTTACTTTAATGAAAAAAAAAATCCTATAAATCACCAGAAAAAACAAAAAACCTTTCACCCTTTGAACACCGAGCAAAAACCGCCTGCCATCTTTCTAAAGGCTACGATTGACAACAACTGATTGGAGCTGATGGTATTGTGAGACGCTCTTACAAGCCCACAGTAAGTGATGTTTATTATCTGTACTCGTGTTGGCTTTCTATAAATCAAAGCGCATCACATCATGCTGTAATCTTTTTTGCCCGTTGTCCTGTTTTTAAAGTGAACCACTTAGGAGTTCCAACAGGGCTTTAATGGCTGCGATGGGGGCATTCAAGGAGAGTGTATGCGTGTGTGCGCCGGAGAGGGTTATGAGAAACAAAACAAGGATCTCATACACTGCACGCTATGAGCTGTCTCTTTGAATTTTGCCTTTAATTATGGATTTAAATTTTTTACATTTTACAATTAGGCAGCGCAAGTCTAAAAAAAACAACTATATATAGGGCTGTGCCGTATAACATCGTCCACGACATTGTGATATTGCTGTTATAGCAACGCCACACGTTCTTAGTGCACATAATAATGAGACAAACCTGGGCATGCACCTAAAAAAGGCGAGCTACTTTAGCAACCTCCAACAAAGCACGATGCTTTGCAAAATAAACAAGAACACTGTTCCTGCCGAAGGTGGAAACAACAAACTAGTTTTCCACTCGAGATTGAAAACATCGTCAACTATAACCGGGCTACAAAGGAGTAGATACTAGCAGCTGGTGATGTGCAACCCAAAAGTAAACAAATGACTCAAACCAAGCATCGCCGGCTGCTAGTTGCACTCCATATGGCAGGAAGAGCAAACGGTGGATGGAAATTACTGATGTGGTTACACGGTGGAAAATCAGTGCTTTAAGCAGCTGGTTAAAAAGTTAAGGTCAACTTAATATACTAAAGTTTTAAGCAGTTATTCTATATTTTTACTTAAAAATTCCAGGAAAAAGCTAGCTGGGACACTTTTGTGCTTACATTTGACTTCTGCCATGTCACTGGATATACTGCTGTGCCACTACTATCACACTATAATGCTGATGCTGCTTCTGCTGGCACCTTGTTTCAGTAGATTCACACTTTGATTTAGGAGGTGTGCCATCACTGACAGCAGCTCACTGGAAAAAAGGAAAATCCCCCTTATTTACTTACACTGACTGCAAGCATCACTGAAATGTAGCTTGCTATTTTTTCTATGTCATGAGAAATATCATTGCACATCATCTTGAAATATTTTAATATCATTTTAAGGCTGTATTGCCCACAATAAGTGGTGTAAAATAATATTTTAAAAAACCATAAGGCACTCTTATGGTGCGGGCGATCGTGGCTCAAGAGTTGGGCGTTCGCCTTGTAATCGGAAGGTTGCCGGTTCGAGCCCCGGCTTGGACAGTCTCGGTTGTTGTGTCCTTGGGCAAGACACTTCACCTGTTGCCTACTGGTGGTGGTCAGAGGGCCTGGTGGCGCCAGTGTCCGGCAGCCTCGCCTCTGTCAGTGCGCCCCAGGGTGGCTGTGGCTACAATGTAGCTTGCCATCACCTGTGTGTGAATGGGTGGATGACTGGACATGTAAAGCGCTTTGGGGTCCTTAGGGACTAGTAAAGCGCTATATAAATACAGGCCATTTACTCTAGTATTTACACGAGTTGACCTTATCAGCAAGTGTGCAACAAAGTGCATTTTTTTACTATGTCAGCTTGCTCTCAGGTCCCACTTAATGAAAGCTTGAATAAACCAAAACCTTGTGTAGCTCCTTTCGGAGTTCTTTAATTATAGTGTGAATAGTTTTATTCTGCTTTTCCAGTCATTTTCCCCCCTGTCTGCTAATATAAAATATGTGCAAGACTTTCTGCGCTAAAACCTGAGTACAATTTTTTATAAGCCACAGTGCATTAAAATGAATAACGACACGGAACATACTCGGGCTTAACCAGGCGAACAAATGTAAACCCACTTAGATCCGGAGCGGACAACTCCACCCGGACGTTTTTGAAACCATCTCATAGCTCGGTCTTACGGCCCTTATTGGCGGATGAGTCGGTGAACCGTGAAATGCAATCCATGAGGGAGAAATTTAATTTTCAGATAACAAGAGGACAGAGGGAGCCTCACATTGAGTTTCTGTCTGTGGATATCAAATCAAGTTACTTCATTTGAATAAGACAAGCATGCACAGTGGAAGGACAGGAGCTCATTGAAGAGCATCATCGTTTCCCCTGGCTAGAGCATCGCCACGCTGACCACAACAAAGAACGCGGCCTTTCAGTGGAGGGAATTAATGCCAGAGTATTACAGTCACTTTTCTTTCGTGCTGTTGCGAAAATCAACCTAAAACACGTTGCCAGTTTAGATGAGCTTTGCTCACACCGCCTTATGCACAGCAGCAATGCCAGTAGGCTGCATAAAGCCACCCACACACACATACACACACAGTTTGAAAATATTAACATTTGTATTACGACTCTTTGAGGGAACATTAAACATAAGTCTTGAAAATCCCTGTTAGCAACAGTTTATGTTTTTTTTCTAACATCCTCCGTGTCCATATAACCCATTCACAGAGAACACGGAGTCTTTATATACACTGAAGGATGTTTAAACCCTGTTTATCTTTATTTTACACAGGAAACCTTTTTCTCCACTATCTGACTTTAAGACAACAGTAGACATGCCGAGTACAAATCTCTGTGACTAAATCTGTTTACTTTGAAAGGTCAAGGATTTAACAGATGAATCCAAAGAGGTCAAAGGCCATCGAGTGACTAAAGGCGGAAATCCATTTTTGCCTTCTTTGCTTTTCTCATTACTTTTGTTGTTGTTTTTTAAATAAATGTATCCCATAGCTGAGAATTAAAGGCTCTTTTCACGACGTACTGCATTTACAAAAATATTTCATCTTTTAAAACCTCCTTAATGTGATACACTGCTATATTGTATTACATTGTTATATTCTTATACAGTTATAATGCTTTTTTAAGGACTCATTAGCCCAAAAAAGGAGGATTTGATGATTTTAAGTAATCCTTTTTTTTGGTGGTGACTATTTTCAATGTGCAAACCTATAGAATACAGTGTCAGTGTGAATATACAGTATACGCTATTTCATTTTTACAGTATTAAAAAAGCTGAAAATGCTGAAAAAACTAAAAATGCTGCAATGTTAACATTTATTCATTTTAAAGTCCTTCTTTCCAAGTGTTACATAAGTAACACTATTAAAAATAGTATCTTGCAGTACAAAGTTTCAAAAGTAAAAGGGTGCATTCATAATATCATATTGTTTAGTGCTGTGTTTTACTACTAATCTCCCAACATCTAAGCTGCATTTACCTGCTGCTGGGATTCAACACATTTATCTGCTTTTAGGCAGTTTGTCCTGCAGGAACACGTCACACAATAGAAGCTGTTAGTATTACTGTGTAGAAAAACCTTAATTTGCACACAAATTGCCAACCAAATAAATGTAGGAAAGGAAAAAGCTCAATATTTAAATGTAAAGTACTAAAACTGAATTATTCAAGTACTTCATCAAGTACTTTGGTTGATGCAGTGAAGAAATATCAAGAAAAAGAAAACATAAAGCAAAAGTGAGTAAAAATATAGTCATTTTTTTCCTTTTAAATCCTTTTAAATATCTTGAGACTCCCTTTTGACCCTGAGATTAGTCGGCAGATGATCAAATGCCAGTGCAGCTCTACTGTGTGAATCTTACGCATTTTAAAGTAAATGGAGCATAGTTCACACATCAGACCTACTTGCCATTGATTTGACTCTCTCTCTCCTGCCGATGGCACATTAAGAGACTGTAGTTTCATCTACATCAGAAGTCCGATAGATACAGGATTAGGAGGAGGAGGAGGAGGAGGCGGCTCTGCCTGGCTGTCTCACAGGCTCATTCAGAAGAAGGACATGGTGTAGCGCTGTCATCATGAGGGAAACAGCCCCGAGGCTGGAGCTCTCGGGGACCTAAGCTGCTGTGCTTCAGATAGTGCATATAACCAAGCTCCACTTTCCTGGAGCAAATCAGCAGTTCCACAGTCTTACACCACCAACCAAACAAACGCTAACCATCCTCCACCACCACCTCGCTTCTCCTACACGCAGGTTCGGGCTCCAGCAGTTACACAAACACCCACTACTGTTTCGCGAATATATTGGGTAGGAAAAAACGATTAACGTTATAATCACACTGTCCAACAAAATAAAGAAAATAAATACAAATGACTCGCCTCTTGAAGATCGTAGTTGGCCACGGTGGTGGTGGTGGACAGTGTTAATCTGACAGCATGCCGTAGCAGGAGTGCAGGCTGCGATATCAGAAGTAGGAAATAAAAGGAGAGATCCTCAGCGGGGAAACGAGTGGAAAACACCCGACCATCCTCGCTCAATCGGGCTTTTTCGGAGCTGCTAGTTAATATCAGTATCATTAGGAGGCTCGTATTACAGCCGAGTTGTTAGAAGCAGCCTAACCACCGACCCTGTCATCTCCAACTGTGACTGAAACACAGCAGCGATTCACCATTACCTCGCGTGTCCCGTTGGAAATAATCACCCACTCAATTTCAAAATAAATAAATAAAAAAATATCAATAAAAATCTCCCGTCCGTGCTGTTTTTTTCTTTTCCCGATGATCAGTTTCTACTCGGTAGAGCTGCGGACCCGGGGAGCGATCCGTGGACCAAACAGCCCACAGTAGCTGGAGACATGGTGAACAAATCGGTGAGCGGTGACCTACTTCCGAAGTGGCAAGCTGGAGATAATATTCATGCGCTGCCTGCATTCGCATTCGCCGTTGCACCGGGACATCCCCGTGTAAAATCACGGTCACGTTACTGTAATATTCCTACAGGGACTAAACGGTGTCATCGTGACAGTTTTTTCCACACTTCCTCGTGGTTTTTCTTTGCTTTTTAATTCTTTAAATCTTCTGTGCATATGCGCCAAAGACAAGTGCAATTTCCCCATTTCCCAAACGTCGGTCTGTTTTATGATGCATTTGTACCAAATGAAACCAGCTCTATTTTATGTCCCAAAAATAAATAAATAGAGTTATTGATAAGTAAGTTTTCCCTCTGCCTCATTGGCTGCAAAGCAAGAGTGAATGTACTGAAACCTGACTGACTTTCAGCCATTAGATGGTCAACTTGAAGCCGCACATCCACAAAAAGCGCAAGTTAAACATAATAAAAGCAAGTGGGCATGAATAAAAGATGTGGAATATTAAAATATTCTAGCCATAAAGACCATATCATCACCCAATTCAACTACAAACTAAATCCTTTGTGTAGTTTACTATATAAAGGGTTTCAAGTTTCAAACGAGTATTTGAATAATTGTTTTAAAACCAGCTGAAAATACAAGTATACGTCCATCTAAATGTTTCATCTTAATGTTCCTACAGCTTCTATACAGGCACATAATGCCAATAGGTACTATTCATTGAATTTTTAACAAGCCTTTGTTCAAATACAGAAGAATGCTTATTACAATAGCTTTAACAACTCATTGCGTATAAAACAAAATAAAACTACAGTAACTAAAACTTTCTTGGGTGCAAAAGGCATAGGAATATTCTAACATGCAGCCCTGCTATAGGTTGGATTATGTTCTGGTTTTCTTTTAATAAGAAAATAGGGATACACTCAGTTCAACTGCTTGTTAATGCAAATATCGAATTAGCCAATCACATGGCAGCAACTCACGTGTTTAGGCATGCAGATTTGTTTGAGATGACCTGAAGACGACAAACTTCTAGCTTTAGAACGGGGAATAAAAGTGATTTAAGTCAGTCTGAGTGTGGAATGGTTGTTGGTTGTCTGGTTTGAGTATTTCACAAAACTGTTCATCTCCTGGGATTTTCTCACGTAACCATCTCTAGAGTTTAGAGAGAACTTCAGGAAAAGAGAAAACGTTCAGTGAGTAGCAGTTCTCTGGGTGAAAATGCTGTGTTGATGCCAGAGGACAGAGGAGAGTCAGACTGCTTCAACTGGTAGGAAAGTAACAGCATGCACTATTAAAATAAATGTCTAGGGTTCGTCCACGTTGCTTTATGTTCAGCCTATTTATATCCATCATTCTGGGCCAGCTGTAATTTGTTATAGTTTGTATAGTTTAAGAACTTGTATTTTTCTTACTTTTCATCTACTCTTTGTATTTATGGTCTCCATTTATATATGCTTATTAAAAAATGTCTGTTTTTAAAATATTTATTTTCTTATACAGAGAGCAAAGAACTTTGTTTGTGTAAACAAACTTAACCAAATGAAGATGAATCTGATTCTAACTCAAATAATTTATAATACAACCAAGGTGTGCAGACAAACATCTCTGAAGGCATATCGTGTCCAGCCTTGAAGCAAGTGGGCTACAGCAGCAGAAGACCACACCAGGTGCCACTCCTGTCAGCTAAGAACAGGAAATGTCAAAATTGGACAGCAGAAGACCGGAAATATGTTTCCTGTCTCATGAGTCTTGATTTCTCTTTCATTAAAATGTTAAGGTCGAATTAGAAGTAAACAACATAAAAGCATGGCTTCATCCTGCCTTGTTTCAAAACTTAGGCCGATGCTGGTGGTGTAATGGTGTAGGGGACATTTTCCTGTTACACTTTGGGCCCCTCAGTACAAACTGACCATCAGTTGGTACTAATTAAATTTTCACTAATAACACCACAGCGAGCAGTATCGTTGATGGCCATGCCCATCCCTTTATGACCACATTGTACCCATCGTCTGTTTGCCACTTCCAGCAGGATGACACACCATGTCACAAATGTGAATATATGAATATAACAATGAGTTCACTGTATTCAAGCGGCCTTCAAAATCAGCAGATCTCCGTCTAATAGAGCACCTTTGAGATGTGGGGGAAACAAGAAATTTGCGTCCTGGATATGTAGCCGACAAATCTACAGCAACAATATGGACCCAAATCTCTCAGGAATGTTTCCAGCACCTTGTTCAATCTGTACCACAAAGAATTAAAGCAGCTCTAAATGCAAAACCCAGTACGAGCAAGATGTGCCTAATAAAGTGGCTGTGACTTTATATGAAGCACAGTTTATCTGTAAAGAAGCACAAAGATGAATTGCATTAAATGCATTCATGTTAAACTGTATTCATTTAAGTAAAAGCTACAAAATATCACAACTTCCATCCATGTGTTGACAAAATAAGTCATCTGAACAGATCTCGTTAGCCTCGGAGAAGAAGAGACATTTTAATCAACATTGATAACATTTACATAGAGCCCCAGGAAAAACACTAAATAATACGATATATTATGTAATGACGAATATGCAATGAGCTATAAATCCATCATGTTAATGCCTAATGTAGTAGTTTAGTAGTGTTTTTCTCATGAATAACATCAAAAAAATAGAAGCATGTATCCCTCTTAATTAGGCTAATTTACTGTATCCTCTGCTCTTAATGAGACATTCAATCTAAACATGACTGATCATTTGCTGCTCATCATTTATTACCTCTTAACACAGATAAGATCGGCCCGTTGCGATACACACAAATTACGGACTATCACTGACGGCTGCTGGACTCACTCAGTGGGCGTTCAAGTTAAAGAAAAGCTTAACGGACGGTTCAATTTTGTTTTTCCACAACAGCCTGATTGGAAAGCCACCATGTTGTCAAGTTACTGACAAGTCAGAATCAAGCTTAACTGGGATAAATGCTGTCCTCGCTGATATCAGCTTTACAGTGTGTAATTAACAGCTGCAAAGGACCTGAGTGTGTTGAGCTAATGAGGCGTGAGCACCGGGGGGAGCTGAGGGAGAATGGACTGCTGAGAGGTGACCTGCGCTGCAACAAACACGCTGCAACACACTGCGAGGGCTAGAGGGCTAAATGCTTCCTACGTGCAGGATGCACTCACTTACCTGCTCAGTGCTGATCTATAGACATACAGCAAACATCTCAATCATTTCAGGAGAAACAAAACAAACCCACCAAAACATTTTACCAGAAGAGACGTTTGTAATGTGAAAGAGGAAGTACGTCCTATTTCACTACTAGGGTTTTATATATTAGGACATAATTTAAAAATACTAAAAAAAAACAAATCATTTGGTCCTTAGGATCTGAAATGATGTAAACACAACCTCAGATGAACCACAACATGACATACTACACCATGTCATTACTTATTTAGCAAAATGAAGAAGAAGCAGCGTGTGGAAACTAAGTACACCCTTCCTGCTTTTGTAGGAATTAGTAGGATAAGTAGCATCCAGACTCTTAATCAAATGCACTTATTTAACTGGTCATCAGCAAGTGAACAACTCTATGAAAGCAGATGTTCTGGCAGTTTGCAGGTCTGGTGCTTTCAGCAACAGAAAGTCAGTCAGCTTCACTAAGATTGGAAAGGCTAATGTCTTTCCTCGTTAAGACGTTGATCGATTGATGATCTAAAGTTAATCTGGGAATGGATGTAAAACCATTTCCAAACAATTTGAAGTGAAACAAAAGATTATTCACAAGTAGAAAACATTAAAGGCATTTGCCAGTAAGCGGAAGATTGCACAGCACGTTTGATGAGAACCTAACGCAGCATATCAGCACGAACACCTCATAAAACTATGGTGGTGGAGGGGTGATGGTTTAGGCTCGTTTTGCAGTCGCAGGACTTGGTTATCTCGCAGTCTTTGAATTGACCTTGAATGGTTCCGTATACCAAAGTATTTACAGAGTCAAATGTGAGGCCAACAGCCATCCTCTTGTAGACTGGCTCCTTTAACCTCCTAGGACCTGGCGTCCACATATGTTGACATCACATTTTGGCTTATTTAGACCAAAATACTCAATTTTGCTCTGCAAGGGCCTGATATCCACTTACAAGGACATTATACTGCTACTGTTCTATCAAAATTTTAAACGAATATCCTCAGATGTGGCTCTTATTTTTCTTAAAAACAAAAATAAGGTAAAAAAAAAAAAAAATCTGGTAATTCTTTGTTTTTACATTCATCAGCCCCAATCAGCCCAAATATCAAAGAGAAATTAAAAATGCATGCTGTGGAAGAGTTCAGGTCTTAGGAGGTTAAATAATCAAGATGTTGCAATGGCCCAATGAAAGTCCAGACTTCAGCCCAACTGAAATGCTTTGACAGGATCTTAATAGAGCTGCGTATGAATCAGTTCAATTGTACTTATATAATGCCAAATGACAACAAAGATATACCAACGCCAACAAACCTCAATGAACTGAAGCAACTCTTTAAAGAAGAGTTTGGAATTCAAACTGGGTTTTTTTTTTCATGCCAAATGTTTATTTATACCCTCAGCAGACACAAAGTACTTACAGAGCACTCATTCACTGGAGATGAGTTTTTAGTCAGTTCTAAAAAAAAAAAAAAATTGGCCTGAAACAAACAAAAAAATCATTTATTTGTTCTTTTCTGGTCTCCAACAAGTCCTCAGAGGAGTCATTTTCTAGCAGATAAATACTAGAAACTAAGAATAATGTCCCAGTGCAGTTAGGCTGCACACAGTCATTCGAGCCACTTGTTGTTGTTACAACAAAAATATTAATTATGGCTGCTTTAAAGAACTAGTTAATGACTGGAATAATTGTTATGAGATTTTCAATCATGTCCCACTAACTGTGAGCCAACACCTTCAGTCCTACAGCCATATTTTTATATAACCAGTGTGAAGCAACCCAAATGTGAATTTTTTTTTTTAAAAAATCCCCAAACTAAAACATCACTACACCAGGAGACTAAATATTTGTGACAGGCATCAATATGTTCAGGGAGTGAAGCCCTGATGAGACATCATGCAGCGAAGGTACTGCAGGTGGGCTGAGAGGTCATTTCTCATATATATAAACACACACAACACACTAAAACATTCAGTTAGAAAACTCTTAACTGAATATTTAATCATAATTAAAAGTTTTAAGTTATAAATTCTATATGATCAAATACTTTGGGAATTTAAAAATAAAATCACTTGAGTTGGTTGTGACTAAAGGTTTGGGTGGGCTGTGGAAGATTTTCACATTTCAAGCTGTGCTGTGGCGGACTGGCAAGGCAAGGCCAGCACAGTTAGGAAGCCACACTTAGATGTGAATGCACTGCCTAACAACAGTGACACAGGCACAAATAATACCTTCAGGTCAGATCTTTAAAAATAAACTTGCAGCAAAAAAACAGGATACAGAAATGTATGATTTAGGCCTTTTGAGTTGAACTATGCACTCAACCTATTATGTCACCACAAGGGTTCAACACAGTCCGTGAGGAGACGTTTGTTTCAGATCGGTCATGTGCCCTTTGCCCAGCTGCCTGACTACGCAATGCTGGTTTTGTGTCCACGACTTGCTTTGCCTGCTCAAACTGACCGAAACATCGTGTACCAGTGGAGCTGATCCAAATACAGTTTCTACTGTTGCTCAAAACCTGCTTGTGGTATTATTCGCTGCAGCTCTTATGACTCTTAGCCGAGGTGTCCTCACTCTCAGGCTAGCTACAAGTGGCTGATTTGAGACTAATGGTCAGTTTGTCATTTTCCCTACAGTTTTTTGGCTGCACAGCAGCTCTGAGCCTGACAGTGATACCCACAGCAGATAATGTGACTGTTACACACACCAGCAAAGCCTGAATGCAACAATGATGTAATGAAAATCACATACAACCGCACAAAGCTCCACATAAAACAGCTGGGTGACACCCTAGAGATTAAAATAAAAACGTACCAGCAGTGCTAATGAATGGGAAGAGTCAGTTTAAGAACAGAAGAGGAAGTGCCGTGTACACCAATCTCCTGTCATTAAAACAAAATGGACTTTTTCAGTAGGGCATATCTCTCTAACCACTTTAACAACCTGTCATTGTTTGGCTGCAGACTGTTTGTTTACCAGGGGCTTTCTAAAGGGAGCGCGCGTGCGAGAGAACGCCCCTTAACGCCCACTCACATCCTGGGCCATCTGACCTCAGGAATTCGCATGATAAGGTGGGGCCAGGTTTCACAATGAACACACCCGAAACTCTGGCTGATTGGGACCCACACCCAGTTTCACACCTTGGCTCAGGCGATTAGAGGATCATCAGGGGGTCCTTTTGTCCCTCTGTGGGGGGATACTCCCACTAGGTTTATATCTGGGACTCTCCACCATTTGACCTTAGAACTGAAGAAGCTTCTCGGATGAGAGGTGAAACGTCTTCAAGTAACTTAAAGAAGTCCAGACGCTTTTCTTTGCAAGCTCCTTTGACTACGATGACCTGGATGACTGAGAACCTTCACAGACATGTGCGAGAGAAGTGTTTGTGTCAGTCTTGGCTGATAGCAGCAATGTGACAAATAGCTGGTTATCATGTGATTGTGTTTGCATGGGTTAGGAAAGATTTTAAAGCCTAATCTTAAACTCAATTTTAACTTAATCTGACCATTTCTGTTAGAAATAGGAAGACAGGGTGCACAATTCAGTCTGACGCAGGCGGGGGGGGGGGATACACGGAGCAGTCAATGAAGCTTTTAAAAAACAGCCAAGAAACTGATAAACATGATAGACGAAAATCATCTTAATTGCACACGTGCAGAGGCAAAACGCAGCTTCAAAAGAGAATGTGGCATGTACACAGAGCAGCGCTTCGAGCTCAAAACTGGTTGTAAGCTGTTTATCGTCTTCAACGTGTAGCCTACCGATGTAAAGATGACAGTTGAGCAACGCAGAGCAGATACAGGACAGGAAGTGTAATTATCTGCTTCTACTGTTCTGCTTCAAAGAGACGGGGCAAGATGCCAGGCTGCCTGACTAGCAAAAGGGGAGAAGAGAGAGGGGAAAAAAAGAGAAGTAGATGGAGAGATACTGATGAAGATCGAAGTGAAGCAACGGAGAGGAGAGGAGAGGAGAGGAGAGGAGAGGAGAGGAGAGGAGAGGAGAGGAGAGGAGAGGAGAGAATCTCACCTCTTACATCTCACTGAGCAGAAGAAAAGTCAAACTCAGTAGAAGTCAGAGAGGCTTTTTTTTCCTTTCACATTCAGCTTCCTGCTTTTCTTTGCCTGACAGCTCTTCAGAGATACAGGCGTTTGACACAGACTTTGTGAGAGAGCAGGGGAAAACAAGAGGGGGGGGGGGGGGGGGGATATTTAAGAGAATGTGTGTGAGACAGCGATGGAGGGAGGAGGCAAGAGACAAGAGAGTGATGGATTGAGATAGCACGGTGAATGGAGACAGTGAGAGATTGTCATCATCATCATGAACAATGACTCTCTGATAGAGGAGGCCTGAGGAGCTGAGGAGTGAGTGAGGAGGGGGTGGGGGTGCCCGCCTGCCCACCTGCCAGGGTCTCAGTCATGCTTTTAGCATCTGCCAGACTGAAGGACGCTTGGTGCCATGTGCTTTTCGCTGAAGGAGCCTGACGTTTGTCAGTCACAGGGAGGACTTCTGTTCTGTTTAGTCGCAGCCAAACAGGATTTACTGTAATGCCTCCATCAAAACCCACACACACACACACACGTAAACAATCCCAGTGTGTGTCAGAAGTAGAAGTGAGTGAGACCCCATCTCTAAAATCTCCACTGCAGCTGTGGACCAGTGGACAGCTGACAGCAGTCTGTGGATCTCTGCTCCACTTCTCCTCCCGTCCACACCAGCTCTGCCTCCTCTTCTTCTATGTTTCCATGAAGCAGGCCTGTAATTTTCACAGCTGTGTCTTGGAACTGTGCCAGCGTGAGTCGGGGAAAGAGAGCGCAGAGCAGTATGGGCTGGCTAATGGCTTTTAGACAACTAAGGGCTACAGAGCAGCTTTGCTAATCCCGAGGTTCGCTGCTCATTCAGTACAGAGAAATATTCATACCAGTGAACAGGGATAAGAAGGAAACTCATTAGCATTGTAAAACATTTAAAAAAGGTGCAAAGTTCTGTAAATTGTATGTTAACCTGTAACAAGCACTTCTTTTGTGGTTATGATGGCATTCAGTCAAGTAACAGCTGAAATCTACGATCGCAGCAATTGACCTCATTATAATGTCAATAAAGACATAATTACAGGTCAGCCTGGCTATGTGCAACGCTGTGGTTGGGGGTTAAACTTCACTATTTGCCCTATTTTCTTCCCAATAAGGCCAACTAACCTGTGGCTTTGTACAAAATAAAATAATGATGTTACTTTCTGTTCCACGTGCATTTCTTTGGAATCCCATCATACACCCACATCTCAGCCGAGGCTGGGTTACCTGCAGAGGACAGTGGGCACCTGCTCTGAGGTTTCATAACTCTGCTGGGTCAGGGTTTAAGGATAAAGCTCCCAGGTAGCTCTGTGTGTCAGCTGGTTCCTTTAGATGTATTATATGAAAACATATCTGGTTCTTGCTTTATGTAAAGTTAATTTTAGGGCTTTATAAGAAGTAAGTTTGGTATTAGAAACAAAAAAGCTCACTTACTGAGCTCAGCGCATGAAGGCAACTCAGATAAGCATGATTATTTTTAACATAAAGTGCTCTTTAAACTCAGCTGGCTTGGACAGCACTGTGATCATGAATAACCGACTTGTGTTCTTCACTTAGTAAATAAGTAAGTAAATACAGGAAATGGATTTCTCTAATGTTCTCCCTAAATAATTCTTTAGAAATACATTTTAGAAATACAAGTTTCTCTGCTAGAAAACAAATCTTGAAAATGTAACAACAGATATTAGATTAAAAAGCAAATTAAAAAACTAAACTGTTACAAAAAAAACCAAAAAACAGCCCAAAGTGGTGTTTCTATTAGACAATATTTAACATCACTCTGTGGGGAATTACAGTGTGATGACAACCACACAGTGATGTTTTGGAAAATTGGGACTTGTCAGTGTGCTTTTCCTACGCAGCTGTAGGCGGAAATTGTTTCACTTTCAGATGATCTTTTCAACAAGTGAAATATATTTTTAAAGATGATAACAGGGCGACAACACAGCCACTGTTTCAGTTAGTCTGCTAACAGCTATTCTTTTCATTTTTGCCTTCTCCTCCTCCTCCTCCTCCTCCTTCTTCTTCTGACCACATGTGTCCCGACTGCAGGCTGGAGGTATTCGTCTCCTCTGGGACATCTGGGAGGTCAGTGCGTCTTTCCTCCGTGGCCACATCAGGGCAGTTCTTCATCAATAATGGGATTAAGTCCTGGATTGATATCCAGCTTTATGGCTCACGTGTGGGCAGCGCAACGCTATTCAACATGCTGCTATGGCAAGCCTGTCAAGGTAACGCTGGAGAACCGACCAGACACAAATCTACCACGACCTCCAAAGCTGGCGCTCTATTGTTAGGCTCTTCTGCTCACAAGAGCCTTTACAAACACTATTATGCCCAGGAACTCACCAGGCAACCTGTGTTATAAAGCTCATGTCATATGAAAAGCCTGCACTTTCCAGTGGCCTTTAACAGCAGGAGATGATTCTTCCCAGATTATGGCATTTCATTTCCTTGACTTACTGATTGTTTAGTCTATGAAATGTCAGGGAAAAGTGCAAAACAGTCCAAGTTAAACCTTCAGATTGCTTATTCTGTCAAACCAGCGGTAATGCAAGACGTATTCAGATGTTTTACCAGAGTAAAAGTGCCAAAACCGCAGTGAAAAGGCACACAAGTAGGCGAACAAAGCATTAATAATCTTTTATAGAAACTACAGCTGTTAAATAAGTAACCTGCAGAGAACTTTCAACTGTTTGGAGTAGATGGATTAAACCACATAAAACTCTAACATCAGTTTGTTTATCTTTCCTGAGTAAATCAACGTTTAAAACGTCCAAAACGCCACTAAATGTTTACTTTGGTGGCATCATTAGCTTGAAAGTGTATAAAAGCTTAATAAACCCCTCAGATTCGACTAATCGGCATGCTTTAGCCGTGTCTTTAGAAAAACAAAAAAACAACCCCTTACATGTTCCAAGAGGATCTCCATGTCCCCCCCTGCTCTTACAAACCCACAAATACAAACTCCAACACAGAGCCGAGCCTCAAACTTGACTCTAACAGAAGCTGCTTGCGTGACATTTTCTGCGATCACGAGCTGGGAGTCTCAGCCGATCGAGCCTTGCTACCCAGCGTTTGGCCGATTAAAAAAAGAGGCAGCTTTGCCACCTGCACAAGTGACACCACTGACAACAGATGTCTCCGAAAGTTACCTCCGAGGGTTTTACAGATCCCCGGCAACAAGAAGGATCTGCTATCTGTCAATAGCTGACACATTATTCCAACCCGAGCTGTCTCCTCTCTCTCGATCCTGTCCTGCCTGACACTTTCAGTTTTGCCTCGAATGCGATAAGAGTTGAAACGCTTTCGCGTCTTACCGTTTCGCAAAGTGTAAAATAACCCAGCGGGAGTCGATATGTTGGAGAGGAAGATCAGTTCCACGGCAAGAGAGAGTGATGCGTCAGGTGTACGCTTCCCGCAAGTGAAGGAGGAAAACCGTGCGGAGAGCGACTCATGTTGAGTTGATCGGCTGAAGCCTTTTTTCTTCTTCTTCTCCTCTCTCCTGCTCCGATCTGCGCCGCTCCACGCTCTACGCGTAAAAATCGCCACTCGGTAAACTTAGAACTAAAGCAGAGGTTAATAAGACGGAGCGAGGCGCACTCGGCACTCCGCAGAAATCCTGCAAACTACGGCTCACTTTGGTATGTTTTTACATAACAGCATCATCCGCTTTTTGTGTTGACGCATCATGTAGCCTAGAGAAAACATGGAGTTTCTTAAAGGGCCACGGACGCATCGTCCACATGTCACCGTCCCCAGCAGCCCCCGCTGTGGCTGACAGATGGGTTTCACCCAGTTAATGTATTTAAGCCCTTTCCTTTTGACGGGTGTATTAACCTAACCCTGGCGGGGGGATTGAGGGGAGAGGGTCGGGCTCTGCTGCTGAACACTGTGTGAAGAATTTATGGAGTTTATGGTCTCCCTTTTTTTTGTATTGTGCTTTTGTTTGCGATGATATTTAAAATGGCTTGTTTGCAGAAATTGGTCGTCGGGTAGTATTTTAGCATTTGAATGTGATCGCGGAAACAATAACAAAGGTTATGATTAATTTAGATGAACTGACTTAAGCTAAACAAACGAGTAATTTCTAAAGTAAAATTAAGCTTCTATTTAAAAAAAAGTTGTAAGAAATGAGCAAAACCTTGCAGCAAGTAAACTACATTTGAAAATCTGCAACGTGTAATCACGTGCTTTGGTTGTGGGTTTTCATGTGGGTGTGTTTTTAGCCCTAGACTCTTATTGATTGGTGCACCAATATGGCTTTTTAGCCCCACTAGGTATCAGGGGAATACCCACTAATTATACCTCACGTTGCTGCTAACCCTGCAGATCTACAATAACACAATGACATTCCTCTTCAAGGAAACCCATCCATCCATTCAGCCAATGATTTTCTTCTGCTTATACAATTCGGGGTTGCAGGGTAGCTGGGGCCTATCCCAGCTATCATAACTCAAAAGGCAGGGTAGCAGATTGCCAGTGGATCAAGAAACTCCAAAAGAATAAGCCCTAGAAAGAGTTCATTAAAATACAATACAACACCTGAAAATGGCAAAAGCATCCCTCAAAATTGCATCGTTAGAACCACATCGCCATACCAACATGCAAGATCAGTAATTAAACTGTCACCACTTCAGATAGATGTGCAAAATTTCATGAGTTTTTAAGCACTGATAATAGATTTTTAAAAATAATTTTGGTCACTTGTTGGGGAAATTATTTGTGTAGAGCAACAGAGGCTATATGTTTTGACTCATTAATTTCTGAAAGCTCATAAATAAAATCAGCGTAGGGAGTGAAACAAAAACTACTTCCAAAAACATTCAGCTTTGATATTAATGAGTTTTTTGGGTTCATTGAGAACATGGTTGTTGTTCAATAATAAAATTATTCCTCAAAAATACAACTTTCCTAATAATTCTGCACTCCCTGTAGTGTTAACTATCAGCTGTCCATTATTAAAACAAAATCTGAGAAATAATTCCACCTGTACACTAAAGATATTTAAAAATGAAATATGTTAATATCACATGAATTAACCAGAAAATGTGTAATTAATCTTTTAAACTGCTTTTGTTGAGTTACACTAAAATATATAATATAATAAAAGTTCATTCTTTCAGCCACATTAATCATGTAGTCAAAATATCCATCATCCATTCCCAGTCCCAGTCACATGTCTGAGCCATCTCAACTAGCTCCTTTTGATGTGGAAGGAGTAGCGGCTCTACTCTGACACCCCCCGAGCCCCCGACGCACAAATGACCAAGCTCCTCTTCTTGTGTCTTAGGGAAAGCCCAGCAACCGTTGGCAGCTCATTTCTAGTGTTTTGTGTGAACAGAGTGACCTGGGATGGACTCAAAATCCCTTCTGACTTGACTGGACTTAAGCTACTGAATCCTTTGTAACCAGACACTTTGGTCAATTGATCTCCCGTTTCACCTCACTTTACAGCAGCAGTGACTGCTTTTTAACGAGACGCTGATTTCATTTGGTGTAAAAAGCAATGCCCCTCAAATCTCTTTGCTTTCAGCAAATGTGAGAGAGAAGAGGAAAAAGGTTAGCTCAGTTCTAAAATTTATGAATGGATTCAATTTAATTAAACGTCTGCTTCCCAGTGCTTTGACTTAATAAAACAGGCATTATATTGTGGCCTTTGGCTAACATTTAAAAAGTAATTTCTACAATTTTAAGCCAAAAAATAATTCTGTAATTTATGTTTTCGCTTCCTTGACACACCTGCACTAAAATTATACTGCCTACTACTGATAGACTTGCTCATGTTTTGTTTTTTGTTCTTTGTATTGTTGTGTAAACTGATTTAATGTGCGTTGTGCAGCGCTATTTCAAGAGAATGGCATATTTTTCAATTTTCAATCCAGACCTCAACGGTAGTATAACATATGGAATTTATTTTATTTGTATTCTATGATTTTTAAAAGAAGTAGCACAAAAGAGGGGGATAAAACCTGGTGCTCACACAGGAAATTGCATTGCCACTGCAGCTTTAATACAGTCGACGCATCCCAAACAGCTAAACAATATCAATTCCAAATACAGTTAATAACATATAAAAATAATTAAATTGGCCAATAACCAATGTGCAAATATGCAAACATGCAGATAAAATCATCTTATCATTACAGGGAGTGCAGAATTATTAGGCAAGTTGTATTTTTGAGGAATAATTTTATTATTGAACAACAACCATGTTCTCAATGAACCCAAAAAACTCATTAATATCAAAGCTGAATGTTTTTGGAAGTAGTTTTTAGTTTGTTTTTAGTTTTAGCTATTTTAGGGGGATATCTGTGTGTGCAGGTGACTATTACTGTGCATAATTATTAGGCAACTTAACAAAAAACAAATATATACCCATTTCAATTATTTATTTTTACCAGTGAAACCAATATAACATCTCCACATTCACAAATATACATATCTGACATTCAAAAACAAAACAAAAACAATCAGCGACCAATATAGCCACCTTTCTTTGCAAGGACACTCAAAAGCCTGCCATCCGTGGATTCTGTCAGTGTTTTGATCTGTTCACCATCAACATTGCGTGCAGCAGCAACCACAGCCTCCCAGACACTGTTCAGAGAGGTGTACTGTTTTCCCTCCTTGTAAATCTCACATTTGATGATGGACCACAGGTTCTCAATGGGGTTCAGATCAGGTGAACAAGGAGGCCATGTCATTAGTTTTTCTTCTTTTATACCCTTTCTTGCCAGCCACGCTGTGGAGTACTTGGACGCGTGTGATGGAGCATTGTCCTGCATGAAAATCATGTTTTTCTTGAAGGATGCAGACTTCTTCCTGTACCACTGCTTGAAGAAGGTGTCTTCCAGAAACTGGCAGTAGGACTGGGAGTTGAGCTTGACTCCATCCTCAACCCGAAAAGGCCCCACAAGCTCATCTTTGATGATACCAGCCCAAACCAGTACTCCACCTCCACCTTGCTGGCGTCTGAGTCGGACTGGAGCTCTCTGCCCTTTACCAATCCAGCCACGGGCCCATCCATCTGGCCCATCAAGACTCACTCTCATTTCATCAGTCCATAAAACCTTAGAAAAATCAGTCTTGAGATATTTCTTGGCCCAGTCTTGACGTTTCAGCTTGTGTATCTTGTTCAGTGGTGGTCGTCTTTCAGCCTTTCTTACCTTGGCCATGTCTCTGAGTATTGCACACCTTGTGCTTTTGGGCACTCCAGTGATGTTGCAGCTCTGAAATATGGCCAAACTGGTGGCAAGTGGCATCTTGGCAGCTGCACGCTTGACTTTTCTCAGTTCATGGGCAGTTATTTTGTGCCATTGGATTTTCCACACGCTTCTTGCGACCCTGTTGACTATTTTGAATGAAACGCTTGATTGTTCGATGATCACGCTTCAGAAGCTTTGCAATTTTGAGACTGCTGCATCCCTCTGCAAGATATCTCACTATTTTTGACTTTTCTGAGCCTGTCAAGTCCTTCTTTTGACCCATTTTGCCAAAGGAAAGGACGTTGCCTAATAATTATGCACACCTGATATAGGGTGTTGATGTCATTAGACCACACCCCTTCTCATTACAGAGATGCGCATCACCTAATATGCTTAATTGGTAGTAGGCTTTCGAGCCTATACAGCTTGGAGTAAGACAACATGCATGAAGAGGATGATGTGGACAAAATACTAATTTGCCTAATAATTCTGCACTCCCTGTACTGTGCATTAAACAGTCCTGTAGCAGCGGGTATAAAGGACCTCCTGAGATGCTCAGGCTTGCACTTTGGTGCAATCAGTGTTTGAGTGAAGATGCTACTGTCGATAACCTCCGGAGCATGAAGAGGGTGGGCAGGGTTGATGGTAACTGATTTCAGCTTCGAGAGCATCCTTCTCTCTGCCACCTGCTGGACTTTCTCAATATCAGACCCGAGCACAGAGCCGACCTGCTTGATAAGTTTGTTTACTCTGTTCCTGTGTGCTGTGTGGACCCCTTTCTCCCCAGCAGGCCACAGCATCAAACAAATCACCACCATGTGGTAGACACTGTGGAGCAAAGGTTGACAGATGCTCTTAGCCTCCTTAGGAAATTAAATTGTCTTTGCCCCTCAGTGTACACTGCTTCCATATGGCTCTTCCAGTCCAACTTAATGTGCAACTGCACATCAAGGTATCTGTGGCTGAACACTACATTAATGGTGGTTATAGGTGCTGGTTGGGTCCTCCTCCAACCTCACCTGAAGTCTAAAACCATCTCATTGGTTTTTGCGATGTTAAGATGAAGATGACTGCAATCACTCCGAGTCAAGACAGTAGGTTTTAAAGTACTAAGCTATAGTTACCCTGTGATAGGCTGGTGACCTGTCCAGTACTCTTGTCCAATAACACCAGTGATGTGATCAGGCCATCCCTGACCATTTTACTGCTTTTTGATATCAAATGTTTTAAATAGAAATTCATTTCTATTTATTTGTGATAGTTTTAACCAAATTTGGGACATAGTGTTAAATGCTTCATATTAGCGATACTTCAGAATATCCAAAAAGAAAAAAAAAAAGACCTTTTTAAACTTGGGCACGGTTGCTGAATTGCTTTGTCACGTGTCTCTACAATGGCAGGTGCTTTCAGGTCAACGTGAGGTCGTTGTCGAGCAGGTATGCCTGAGACGTGCTGCTAAACAGAGGCTTACCCTCATCCAAAGGGAGCTGCCCAATAGGAAAGGAGAAACGAGACAATGCTGTCCAGCAGCTTGAAGTTCTGCATGTGTCAGCAAGCTTTGGGCATGACTGTTAGTGTGTTTACTGCAGTAGGTTGTTTGGAAATGTCTTTGTATTTTAGCTGTCTGCTGAAATAAAATTAAAGATTGAATAATATAATAAGTATAGTATTAAAGACAATGACTTTCTGTTTTAATTCAAAGGCTTGAGGAAAATACATTTCAATAACCAGAATTTCTGCAGAATTCTCAGTGTCCTTGTAGGTACACAGGTGAGCACATTGTTCTTATTCTCAGAAGGATGGCGGTATGGAGCCCGTTAGCACTGTAGCAATGGAATCAGCTGTAGGTGACTACAGAGGGATGAGCTCAAAATTCTCCCCTTCACAATCAACATAACACAGCGCAAGCACAAGCAGGTACTGTGTGGCAATATCCATGATCTCATCTGTCTGGACTGACACAACAGCCCTGCTCTGCTCTGGGCTGATGACGTCCTCCCTCACGAGAGAAAACAAGTATCTCATGAGCTCGTTCTGCATCGTTCCCCTAGAAACCGTGGCGTTCTCAAGGTGCTACTTTCTGGGGTATTCTGGAATCCCGGGGTTGCCTGTACTCCGAACTCACCGCCGCTGGCTACACATCAGTTAAATGGAGCTCCATCAGCTCTCACTTGTTTCCTCCCAGAAACCTGTGGGTTAATTTCCCCAAATATTTTGGCTCATTGTCCATGTGTCCTGTGAAGCTTTGCTGATCAAACAATATTTTCTATCCCTGCATACAATAACATAAGAAATAGTGAAAAGGTCTAAAAATAGAGAAATTTGTCTAAGTCAGGTAGTTCACTGTGTCAGCTTATAGTCTACCTGAGCACCGTTTAACAAAACCACTGTGTTTATAGCAACTAATAACATTACAGACATAACTGACTACCATTGTAAGAATATAGACAGTAATAGTGTCAACATATATTTGCTAATTTTGCATTTTTGTGTATATCTTTGAAGACACAGCTGAGACCAGCATTCAAACTAAGGAGGAGTTCCCTGATCTGATCCAATCCTTCCTTGTCTTAACACATTCCTTTTATCTCCCGTGTTTACTTCTATTTGTTATCCTCTCCTATTTTTTCTTTTCTTTTTAGGGGGAAATCAGTCATTAAAGGGTTATTTTTGTTTATGTACTTTGTCATTTATGTCATTTAGGTTGTGTCTGCATTTTGGTTCCTCTCCATAAGGAGCTAAAATGTCACAATGGGTGAACTAATGATCAAAACTAAATGGCTTCAGACTGCTTATATCATACTTACGACATATACTTGCATGCGGTCCGCCAAAAAATACCAACAACCCATAGCCCTGTGGTGATGACACTATGCCTGAGAAGCACACAGTGTAACTTCATTACAAAGAAGGTCTTTGTCTATTATGACTCAGTGTTTTCTGTGTAGGAACAACACACAACCATGCTAGTCCTTAAATTTGGAAAATTGTAATAAATGTGTTTCGGGCCTGAGGATCACTGTGATCTTCAAGTTGTATTGTACGTAATGACACATGATGGCGATGCTATTAAACATAGCATGAAAAACGTTTGCATCATCATGATCTGTAGGTTTTAGTCACCAGTACAGAGGAGGGTCTGAATCGAAATCCACACATCCGTATGCGCTAAAAAAATGTATGTAATATTGTTTCATAAGTACAATATAAAATGTTACATTTAATGGAATCTGGTTATTTGAAATTCACTTGACAGGTGCACATTCAGTTTACACCAAGCACATTTTCCTTAGTGATCAATTATTTGAAAAAATAAATCTTTCATTTCATATTTCAGTCTTTTTTAAAATATCGCTTCATGTTTACTGAGGGTCAGGGATCTTCTTTTGTTTTGTTTTTTTGAGTGTGGCCTAATGCTAGAAGTTTTAATTCCATGCTACAAGTCTGGTTAACTACACGTTAAGGTTTCTTGACAAAACACCATAATTCACCACAGTTCCACCGACACGCCTTTCAATGAAAACTCAGAAACTCGCAATTTAGCTTCCCCGAGGTCTTTAGACTAAACTGACCAATTATGGAGGATGTCATTAAGATAGAAAGCCTGAAAATGATGAAATCTGTAAAGTGGAAAATCACGGATTTCCTGTTTGGTTGAGGGCACTGTGTTTTGTACAGACATGTGGATTTCCTAAGGCCTCGACTGTTATTGACTGATGTACACAGAGTTAACGTGTAAATTCCTGCACTAACTATGTGGTTAGAGAACACCTGTAAATTAAACACCATGTTGATGTAGTATATCATGATTAGAACGCACAAAGCTCACTTCCCACTCACGTCTGCCATGTAAATGTCTGCAGACATGAGTACTTGTAAAGGCTGTGAATTCTTGGGCTATTTGAGTTATAACAACTTCGTGTGCCATAGCGAAACAACTCACGTGCTCCCACAGATGTGCTCTTTATCAGAAAAAGCCTCATAATTTAGCATTATGAAGAACAATTCTGGTAAAAAAAAAAAAAAATCCAGTATATTTTTCTGGGTGACTTAAAGTACAATGGCTGAAAACTGCAAAAACAACTGAAGACAAAAAAAGACGTTTTTCAACAACTACATGCAATATGAAATGTATTACCATGAACGAGGTGTGCGCTAGGTGTCATAGATGTTCAAGCATCCCTAGTCCCTCAACAACAACCTCGTGTCAGAGGTGATTTATTATGTCGCCAAACTGAAAACTCGGCGCATTCACACGAAAGCAGCACGGAAGTGTGACAGTTCTTCTGACCTCATTTGAAGTGGATGTGGTCAACCTGCTAAGAGGGCTACATCAAAGTATCAAACATTTCCTAAAAATCTTTTATCTTTTTGCCTGACTTACTAGCCCAGTATCAAAGTTATTGGAGTGGATGGAGTGGATGGACAGATACACATGGCGAATGTGTGAATTTATATCCTGCTTGATACTAATGAGCGTATCCATTTAACTGCATATATTTCTAGTTTTGTGGATTGAATTTAGCATTTTTTTTCCTCAAATGGTTTAGTATGTGGTTTCGACCATAAATTTTGCTTGTTCTGCCAGGAATAAACAAACAGTCCCCAGTGTTGCCGCCTCAGTTGCAGAATTATTTAACTGAAAACTATGAAATTACAAACCAAGCATCCGAACTAGGAAGAAACTTAGTTTAAGGGACTTTGGCATTGTTGTTGGTGCCAGATGGGCTGGTCCGAGTACAGTACTGTACAAAAGTCTTGAGGCAAAATGTCTGGAGCAATAGTTCTCCAGGTTTTCTGAAGATCTTTTAAAGTTTTTCCTCAGACATTGGCTGCTTTCACTCATTTTCAGTCCAGTCCTTGTACCTGACCATTTTCAGAGGAATGCTTTTGATCTACTTTAACTATGAATCACTTAACCATAAAAAAAATGTCACGTTTACAGACAGATGACAACTTGGAAAAGAATCCATTTTAAATTGTATCTTTAGGCCAGGGGTGTCCAACTCAGGCCTCAAGGGCTGGTGTCCTGCAGGTTTTAGATGTGTCCTTGATCCAACACAGCTAATTTAAATGGCTAAATCACCTCCTCAACATGTCTTGATGTTCCCGGCCCTTGAGGCCTGGAGTTGGACACCCCTGCTTTAGGCACGTTATTAGCAACAGCTTGTCATAAAAATGCATCATTTGTGCTTATATAGTATTAAAAAGGCACAGCACCTGAGAGATGCATTCAACCATGAGCTGAAGCATCTAATTTTCTCCAAAGCCTTGTCAGAAATGGCCTCAATTGTACAAGTGATTTTTCCCATAAATACTGTATTTCCATTTATGTTTCCATTAAGTCTCATATTTCCCATTTTCTACAGAATTACAAGGCAATGAGGAGTAGCTCAAGACCACATGTACTTTATTTCTGCTGTGATATTCAGATGGTCAGAACTCAATATCAGTGTGGAGTGTGGGACATCCTTTCTTGGGATACCTTGAGCCCCCTAGCACCCTTGAGCACAGTTTAAATGTCACAGTCTTCATAAGTACTGTTCATGTTTGCACCTTGTTGAATCCAAATATGTCTCTCTTTCTCTCTCTCTCTCTCTATATATATATATATATATAGAGAGAGAGAGAGAGAGGCTGGAAATGGGTGAAAATCCACCCAGTAACGCAACTCCCATCCATGTTTAATTCACTTCAATTATAGCTCGAGCTACTGGCTCCTCTTTGGCTTTTCTCTGTGTTCAGTGGATACAGAGGAACTATAGAAACATGCTTTTACCAGACCTCTTTTTTATTCCAAGATACAAACAATGCACAAATGCTCTTCTAGTTCACAGAAATAAATCCAACCTCATTATCTTCTGCACATTAGTCAACCTGAGTCATACATGGCAGATATGATATCATGTTAACAGGTGATGGAGAAGTTTCAGCCACAAGTTACTGAGAGGGATTGGAAAGCCACAGGGATCACAGAGAAATCATTAAAGATTTAGTAAGATGACCCGGAAATAAGAGGGTAATTTTTTTTTATTGCTGTTTTATATGCTTCTAAAGTTCAGAGGTATAATTACACATTTAACTTCAACAAAGTGACTGTCAGGAGTACCTCATGATGTGTTCAGATATAATAGGCTGTAATAAACGAGTTCCACCTCAAACTATTAAAATGTAAAAAATGCAAAACTATGTTAACACGTTGTCCTCATAGTTTAACATTTGATAGCCTCGATTATGAATTTGACTTTTATAACTTATATTTTAATTTAGGGCATGTAAATCATCCCTAAACCTTATCCAATATTCATCTCGGTTGTTTTAAGGCTACTCTAACATGTAGGACAGGGGGTTTAAACACATATCATAGGTTATGCAGTGCAAACTGGAGGTCTTGTATTTTACAGACAGGATGCTGTTCCAGTGTCACAGGAGATATCACAATAATTCTCCCCAAAATTGAAATAAAATGGAATTAAACCAAATTTATCCAGGCTTCATGGATTGAGGTATGGAGCTCGACAGCAGATTTATTTTCCCTGCAATATTTCTCCCACCCATATAAACCTGACTAATCTCATAATTCACAGCAGCTGTAATTCTCAATCAGTGCAAAACGCAAGGAGAAAAAAAGTTCATGGAACGTGGATTACAATCCTTTCACAAATGTATGCAATAAACACAGACATAAATAGAAAATTAAAATTTTTATTTTATAAGATTTCATTTCATACATGTTCACAATGTACAACTACATAATTCTTTGCAGAAAGGAAGACAAATCTGAGAGATTTCTACAGACTGATTTTTATTGTATACAGTGACATATGCTCCCAAAAACAAACAAATGCTAGCAGAGCACTCACAGACATTTGCCCTTTTCACATATTTCAGTTTGCTTTGAAATCATGTTTCTGAAGATCTGAACTACAGTTAGATTAGATTTCACACTTACAAATCAAGAAAATTCAGACAATGATGGCAGCAACGTCATCAGACTTGTTTTTTTTTTTAAACTGTAGTGATAATAAGTGAGGTAACACTGAGCCCCTATATGATACACGGTTCTTCAATGCAGCCAGTGAGTGTAAAAGTTGCACAATTTGAAACATGTTGGCTGAAGGGTTTTTAGTGTATACCTCTCTGTGACCAGCGACTGCCAGTAACCTCCAGCAACCACACAAGGAATACACATTTCAGTGACCAATCACCAAAATGATTGGGCCTTTATCAACAGATTTCACAGCAACTTCTTGCTACCTGGTTGGAGAATACGAACGTTTTCGTACTGTAGCTAAAAAAAGTCACATCAAGGCCACTTAATGTAGTTAAAACTGCTTTTCATTATGTCGAGTTCTAATATCACAATTTCATAATGACCTGTTTTGACTGAAACTAATCAAAATCCTTGGCGACAAGTTCTTTTGTACAGTAAGGCCTTGTGTGTGTGAATAACTTTTATCATCCACAGCAAACCACTCGCAGTCTTTTGGTGATCACCCTCTCAGCTTTATTTGAACAAGGAGTTGAAAGCTCGTCCAATGATGAGTCTGCGAACTTCACTTGTCCCGGCACCAATTTCATACAGCTTTGCGTCACGCAGAAATCGCCCCAGTGGGTAGTCATTGATGTAGCCATTGCCACCTGACAAAGGACATACAGATGTTAGTGCAAAGTTACCGAGTAGTAACAGAGCTCAAGGGTGGCCATCTGTTAATCAACAAAAACCATGTTGGGATATCAGATATCTATGTCTCCAAAACAAAATTAATGAAAAAGTGACTTCATATAGGCACCTCAGCAAATAAATTCTACAGATCTACGTCAGCTCCAGCAGCCAGTGACTGTCAGAGCAGAATGGATTAAAACAAGTCAGACTGTTGTTGCTGTTTATTAGGAAAGAATCAGTGTAATGGATAAGGGGTTATCACATCAACTAATTAGTAAGAGGTTTTTACACATGAACTCCACAAATTGTCGGGCGAACTAAGCTGGTAACAGATCACAGTGCTGCCCTCTCACAACAGGAAAAAATATGCGTTTCAGGCACATTCTCAGTACTAGAAATCCTCCAGCTGGTTTAACAGGGTCTGCAAATAATTTGCAAGAAGTCAGACATCTGACCTGCACTCGACTCTTTTTCAAGTAAACTAACAAGGTTACACTCATTTAATGAATCATCTGACTGCTACAGACATCTGTGCTGTTTTGTGCAGTTTTGCTGGGTGAAGCCGAGAAAAGCTCAGCTATAGTCTATGTGTGAAAGCGGCTTTAGGGGAAATCCCTCATTTTACTATGAACTTTCTTTCTGTTAACTAGACCTTCCTAACAGCTGTGTGTTGGTTGTAACCTGAAATATGTTGTTTGTACATTGATTAAATCATGACAATTTCCTCAGTTTAAGAATCTGCTCTCATTTCATTTCAGCTCTGGTTCTTGGCACTCACCCAAACATTGAATCCCGTCCAAAGCAACCTGAGTGGCGTTCTCAGCACAATACAGGATCACTCCAGCACAATCCTGCAAACACACAAAGCATCACAGTCACAGAGTTAGACAAGAAAGTCTCTACGGAAAGAAAAAAAACAAGTAACTGGATGCAGACTTGAAAGTGAGAACCTTTAGGATCCAACAAAAGATTAAATATATATTACAACATTTTCTATAAAATTCTTATTTAATGTTTAAAAGGGGCCATTATACAGGATATGAATTTAGGAAACTTCTTGGCTAAAGTGACTGACTGAGTGCTGCAGAAGCATACGTGATTACAAATCTTCTCACCTTTGCGCTGAAGTGTCCTCTGTCACAAGCACGTGCAACACTGTACAAATACTGCCGACAGGCGCTCAGCCTGGTGTACATGTCAGCCATCTTCCCTTGCATCAGCTGTCAAACAGATGAACATCAGGTCAGTCTGACTCGAGTAAACGTGAATTAAACAAATCATTTAACACAATGGCCGTCAAAATATTTGAATTTTTATTCTCTGAGGAAAGTGAAAAATGAAGGCGAAACCTGAAAGTGTCCGATCTTCTGTCCGAAAGCCTCTCTGACATGCAGATAGGGAATAGCAGCATCCAGAACCGCCTGCATGATGCTGAAACACAATATGAGGATGTTACATTAGATGAAATGTATCACATCTGTAAGGTTATAGGACAACATTAAAAAAATATATGTTAAACATGTTTAACTAAATTTAAATTACAGGACAGTCTGGCCAATGAACTACCAGAGATGTGAAATTTCAGCTTTGAAACGGCACAAAATAACACTTTAAAGTCAGCATGGGCAAACACCTAATGTGCATGGAGTCGTTATAGCAACACGGGCAAAAGTCCGGTGATGTCATATGTGTGCGACATGAACACCACAACAAAGGTATATACCTGCTGCTCGGTGTATAGCTTTTCGTCCAACTCGCGGGCCACAGTGTTGTTTTTTGTGCAGCCATTTCCCTTTTTACTGGGCTTTAAAAATGGCCGTTTTGATTTTCATGAAGGAGACAGACGCTCTCATTCCTCATCGAGTGATGCCACTGACTAGCCAATCGGTGGCATGCAGTCAGTTGAAGTCACATTTATGGATTGCCTCAGATCACTTGGAATCTCAGCCAAGTGGGTACTAAAAAGGTGCCTAGTACCAGGTGCTACCACTTAATGGAAAACCCTAAAAACCAAGTGGAGCTTAGCCAACCTGAACAGGTAATAGTGGAAAATGGCTACGTCAGTCCAGGCTCAGCATGCTAATGAACAACACATAAACCAACTTCTCGCACACCAAGTCCAGTAACTTTCAAAGCTGAAGCACACACTCACAGAATCACTGGATACAGCATTTATGTACTAAAATACTTGGTCATTTCTAATTAAATCAACATGTATATGTGATTAGATATAACTTGACATCAGTGTAAACCAACCAGCCAACCTCTTCTGGTGAACCTTACCCAATAGGTCCAGATGCAAGCACCAGTCGCTCCAGATCTAAGCCGCTCATCATCACATACACGCCTTTGTTTAATGGACCCAGGATGTTCTCCGCTATAAAAGACAGGAGAAAAGAAAACAAAATAAATTCCACGCTGATAAAAGACAATCAGTTTGCATTAGGATGACATAAAGTAACAATGCATAGTGAGGCACACCTGGGATTTTGCAGTCTTCAAAGATGAGCTCACAGGTGCTTGAGCCTCTCATGCCGAGTTTGTCGAGCTTCTGTGCGGTCGAGAATCCAGGTGTTCCCTACACAAAGCGTATATATAAATGCACAAATAAAGACACTTGTTTATCGTTAGTACACCTTCTTTTACTGAATTTACCTTTTCGACAATGAAAGCTGTGATGCCTTTTTGATAGGCCTCGGGATCGGTTTTGGCATACACAATAAGCACATCGGCATCCGGGCCATTCGTGATCCAGAACTTGTTTCCATTCAGAACATAATAGTCTCCTGTGAAAAGATTATGTTCATATAGTAGTTACTTTGTGATCTATCAATTTCAGGGCACTGCATTTTCCAACAACTTAAAAATTCTCTCTGGGCTTTGTCAAAATACTGACAATCACCCACAGCTTGAAAGGCAGTACTTACAAAGCATGAATGCTGCCTCCAAACCTCATGGCTTACACCTGATGGCAATGATATATGTCACTTATTCACCAAGTGGCGCATGTGTGGAAGCACTAGAGAGCTGTGCAGCTGGTGATTTTGAGGATTTGATATTGTCATTAAAAAAAACAAAACAAAAGGCACTGATACTATTTTGGGTCTCTTAGGCCTGCCAGTAGATACTATCTGTCTCTTCACATCTTTTTGCTGTTAAGGCATCACATTTTCCTGCTGGAATTCATGTTTGTATATATTTGCATTTGTTTTCACTGGCCTTGGGCAGTATAGGTGCTTGGCATTTTGGTCTTGTTGATGCCTTTGGCTTATGCCAAGCTCTTCATGGACAGTCCTAAAACTTTTATGCACACAACCTCTAATATTTCTATTTATGTTGAAGTTTGAAGTGGAAAAACTGCTAGTCATTCAGCCAAATATACACAATAAACTGTATATAAAAGATGGACGTTGCATTTGAGTTTGAAAAGTGAAGTGCCTCAAACCTGCATTATTTCAAATGACAAGCAGACGGTGACTTTGACTGTACAGAGGCCCATTGGAGTACAGTGCTTCGGCTCCCTTGATCCATGACTTCATTATCAATATTTTATAATGAGTTTATGCCCTTAGTTTGTAGTTTCAAGTCTTAATGAATAAAATACGATACATTTTACAAATAATCTTCCCCATTTGTGTCCAGAAGGAAGATAACACAGGGTATGCTTTATGATGAGGGTTAGTGTGCATGTTTCCCTCAGGGTCTTGATCAGCTCCACCACTGCCTCATCACTTCACCAATGAGTGACCTCATGGTAGCTATGTTCATCTTTTATATACAGTCTATGATCTGCGCAACAATGTTGTTGTAAAAACAAACAAACAAAAACTGCCTGCATCCACTGCAAGGAGACAAACCTATCACAGACATGTGAGAACTTTGCTTCACAGCAGTGAAATTTTTTTTCCCCATCCCCGAATGTCGCACCAGGCAGCAAAAGTAATTCATCCATGTTCTTCACCACAGCTTGAACCCACCCCAGCAGTCACTGAGCAAGCAGTGGGGTGCAACCTGTACAGGTTATCACTCCATCACGAGGCTGAATCAGTGAAACTGAACAACACATTCACCTAATTTAGAATCAGCAGCTAAACTAACAAGCACTGTGGCAGGAAGTACCAGGTAGAAATCTGATGCAGGTACAAAACTGTCTTCCTGTGAGCTGATGGTGCTAACCAGGCTGCGAAAACAGCAGCTCAAATAGTTCTATTCATAGCTTGTTTATGACATACGCAAAAAAAAAAAGCTGTTAACTTCAATACTTACATAATACAGTCTATAACCTCACAAACTCCATTTTTAAAAAGCCTGACTTTTTGTTGCTGCTGTCACATCTTATTAACTATCAAAATAATGTTTTCAGATAAACAACACAGTCAAATTTTATGCCTCTATAAGCAGCTCATACTCACAATCTGGCCATGCAGCACACACACGACACCTTGCTGAGTCTGACTCATTTGTACATTTTCAGTGTGGTAAATGCCAATAGCATTTCTGTCAAACCCTGAGCTAATAAAGCCCTGAAAACTCTTTCCCCCCCTCATCAAGAGAGTGACCAACACATATCTATTAACATACCATGATAATAGCTTTCAGAAGATGTTCTTATGTAAAAATGCATTCAGATTTTAATGATTTTGAGGTGAACAAAACAATAGAATAATTAATCCTTCTTCTTGTAAAGTCCTTGATATTAACAACACTCAAACACACAAATAAAGCTACGTGACACTGGCAAAGCGGACCAAGAGTACAAAAAACAAACAAACACAAAACAAACACACAGATCTGTAAGACCAAGAAAGCTAATAAAGCAGATCTTATTTATGTGCACCACATACTGGATGTATAATTAAGCTGAACATTTATCATTACCACAGAGAAGTGAGTCACAGTTTGGGCGTCTTACCTTCTTTCTTTGCTCTGAGTTTCATTGACACAACATCAGAGCCAGCATTGGGCTCACTCATTGCCAGGGCTCCAACATGTTCTCCTGTCAGTAACTGGCAAAGGAAATAACACGATTAATGAAATAATTAAACAAGCTCATTACGTTCAATGTTTTTCGATAATATTTAAACGTGAAATGTTTGATCCTGACCTTTGTCATATACTTCTCCTTCTGCTTTTCATTGGCGTGGCGTACCAGCTGGTTAACACAAAGGTTAGAGTGGGCGCCATAACTGAGACCGACGGCTGCTGACACTCGTGACAGCTCCTCCATCACAATTATATGATCTAGGTAGCCCAATCCTGTGCCTCCACATTCCACTGAAAGGGATGTACAGTGTGAGCTGAGTGTAAACTCGCCTAATAACAGCTAAAAAAAATAGAAACCTTTATGCCTTGACATGTACCATAAAATATGTGTTAGACATAACTGTAACTGTATGAACTGCCTGCTACATAAAAATCACAGCTGTCACACCTGGAGCAGTGACGCCAAGAAGTCCCATCGTCCCCATTTCTTTCCAAAAATCCTGTTTAAGAGGGAAAGCAGAAAGTTAGTAGAAACAATTCACTGGAGGTACAGTTGAACATGCATATCTACTAGAGCTCAACCAATAGTAACAGCCGATATTGGCTATATATACATATATTGGTGTCATGCAGATGTGGTCAGATGTTTACATACAGTCATCACGGGGATGAACGTCAAGACAAATTTGGTCTTTTAATGATTTCTTTGAACTGTTCTCGTTCCAGGAATGCTTGTACAGCATCTTTAGTGGCTTAAAAATACAAGTGGTTGTTTTCCTGTGGCAGCACAAAGAGGATTTGTTTGATTCTCCACTCATTGGCTTGACCAATGCTCAGAAATGACTTGTTCTGAGTAATTGCAGATTCATCAGTTCACACAGTTGCATGCAGGTACAAGTAAATTGGATGTGTCACAACTTTGCCAAGTTCTGGATGAAGACCCAAACTGTCACCCAAGATGAGAGGAAACTAGTTAGGAGGTTCAGGAACAACCCAGAAACCACCAAGGCTCAAGCCTGAACTGGAATCCCGTGAAAAAAAGCCCCTGCTCCAAACCAAGTTTTAGCAGTGGTTTATGTATATATTTGAGCCTATACATCTACTTTTGAGCCTGTGTGGATTAGAGAAAATCCAAAATAAATTCAAACTTGTGAGCCAAATTCTTGTTTTTTAAAGTTATTAAAGATGTATGCTTTACAATCGCTCCACCCTGGAAAAAGAACAGCTTAAAGAAATCGTTAAAAGTACAGTAAGCTTTTGACCACCACATTTTTTGATATGATTAGATATAAAAGTGCTTTTTTAAAGCTCAAAAAGCAAAAAAAAAAAAAAAAAAAATGCTGATTCCTTTAGAAAAGTCAGCTGAGCTCACTGGATTGCTTACGATACTCAGAAGTGGTGGTGCAGGATAAAGCAAGTAAAGAATGTCAACAGATGTATCAACAATGTGTTGTTTTCTTTTACCACCTAGAAGTACTGTCCCCAAGTTCCATCACTACTTGGTACATCAGCTACAACTTTCTGAATTTTGTCACTTGTGCATTTCAACTCACCCGCATTCCTGGGAACTCGTTCTTCTTATCGATCTCGTCGGCATGAGGTCCAAGTTTTTCTACAAAGAATTTGCGAACTGTTTGCCTCAGCTGTGGAAAGGACTTAAAACAATTACTTAGCAAAAACCATACCTGTAATGACTGTGCTGGGAGGATGAAGATCATAAAGTGACGGCTTGAGAAAGCTTTTCACCTGCCTGGAGATGGAGGTAAGTGTGTTGTTTGATTTACAGGTGGACGTGTTGTTTGCCCAATCATACTGAAATGTTTTAACTGGCATTGCATGTATATTTGACTTTATAAAAGGTCTGGGATCTGAGACAACTCCTTCCATCCAATCAGATCCTGTATATGAACCCCACCCACCCCCTGCTCTCCTTGCAGCCTCGGGTCCAGTCTCCTTCACTTTGCGCAAAAATACACCCGGCCTGCAGTCACCTTTGATTTGATTTAATATCGACTGTAAACCAATGTCGGCATCAGTCACTCCATTACTACCATTTATTACCACAACCTACTTTGTAAAGTCATACGTGGAAATTTAATAAAATTGTTTAATAATGTAACTAGTAAAATTAGTTAAATAGACCATTTTCTAACTAGATAAATGTAATTAGATAAATTAATCGAGTATTAGTCGGTAGCTTTTGGTTTTGTAATTTAATTTGTAGCTGTTAGCTAACTTGTGTCATCACGTAATGGGGGACGGTGTCCTCGCAAAACTGTCTTCTTTTATTACCCTTAAAATTCACAAAACTATACAACACACTAAAAATGTTGGTCTCTGAGAGTATGTGATTGTTTTAATGCCTGCGGTTGACACGCACAGACACAAGTGTGCACTTTGTTTTGCTAGCATTAGCTAGCTAGTGTGGCTAACCTGTATCTGCTCCTCTGTGAGTCCGTTCACTACGTCGTCTATGGGGATGGCAGCTCCGGCACAGCCTCTTCTTGTCACCGCAGGGATGAATAACCTGGAGCCGAGGCGAAGTGCATTTCTGACAGCAAACATGGTGCTGCTTGCAGAATAACAGGGATGAAGGTTAGACCACGGATGAACGTCTGAGGTCTCCTGCCTGGCTGTCTTGTAGCAGATAAAACGGAAGAGGTCTCACTCCGCCAATAGTTCCTAGTCCTACAAAAGTAGTCCACGCTGTCGTTCTTCTTACCTGAAGGGTCGCGCAGGCACAGTAGTGCGCTTAAGTACCCCGCCGCCCCCTGAACCGGTGAAAAATAAAACCACATCATATCTTCCACTTCGTCTTCTTCTAGTGCGATACTGCAAATTTTGGTATCGATCAGATATCCAGTAAATGCAGGACCATCGATAACGATACCTGTAACTTACAAACTGTGGGAGGACACTCACAATTATTAAAATGAATCATCGTTAATTTGCAAATTGAATGGTCACTAAATCACTGTGATATTTCCTTTTAACAATAATTAGTTAACACAAAAACACATCTTTCAGCTTTTCATTTATTGTTTCCAGCATAGCATTGTGATATTTTGCACGGCAATATTGCATTGATGCAGAAACACCAAATAACAACATTTTATTAAATAAATTAAATTCCTCTGGAATTGCTATGAACATGCATCCATTGCAATGTCCATCCTCCTCTTGTGTCAGGAACGAAGATCCTCTGTTATTTATATTTAGCAGTTAAAGAAAGGCTTGATTTAATGCAGTGTTCTCAGGTCTTCCTTTTCCTTTCTGTATTTTCCATTTGAAGTAATGACTCTGGTCGATTTCTGTGTGCTGTAGCAGTATCGCCTCTTGATTCAAGTGTCCATATCTTTTGCCACAAATCCTTCGCTGCCTTTCTTACCAACAACTTACCATAAACTTTTCAACAGTTTCCTCATTACCTTTATAAACTTTAGCTTAAGGCTGCCTTCCACACCATCATGGGCAAGGAATCCCACAGAACAGCAGATTAACTAGTATATACACACACTCCCTCATGACTACTCCCTCCATTTTTAGATCCATCAGTAAATACTGACATGATTAAAATAATTCTTCTTTACATAACTGGAATTCTTTCTCGTTTTTTCTTCTTCTTTGTTCTTGCTTTACCAACCGACTTACTGGTGCATTAGCGCCGCCTGCTGGATAGAATTTAATATTAAAAAATAAAAAATTTCTGGGTTAATCTGCTTGGGGTCCCCAAATGTTCCATTCAGCCTGTTTTGCCATACTTTTCCAGAATTACGTTGACAGAATTTAAAACAAACAAGCAAACAAACTACACTGATTAAGGACTTTTATTCATTTATTTATTTTATTCAGTATTAGCATAGCCTCCATAGCCTTCTGTTGCTATAATGTAGTGTTTTACTCATTTGCCTAATAAGTAAGAGAACTCCGAGACACAAATTCCTTGGGGGCTGTGTCAGGAAGGGCATCTGGCAAGAAAATCTGCCAAATCAAACATGTGGAACTACCTGCTGTGGTGACATCTGGTGAAGGGAGCAGCTGAAAATAGCTCTAAATGAGCATAAACTTTCTCTGCTCAGTAGTCTGTTTATGCTTCCATCTGATAACCCATGTCTTCTGCAGAGAAAGCATTAACAATGCACACCAACATCAGCTCAACACCACCTTGACAATGAGTGCAAGTAAACTACTGTAATCACTGTTTATGTGAGTAAAACACTGAGATTTTATTACTTAGCACATGCAGGTTTTTTGTGATGAAGATTTTTTCGTGTGCATGAATGAGCTGATTTTCCAAACTGTATCTTTAATCCCCCCTTAACTTTAGAAAAAACACTAATTTAACCCCTAACCTCATGTCCTGAGATATGTATCAACTTCCAATGTGATGATGAGCAAAGACTGTATCCTTCAGAAAAGCACACACATGTGGTTCATCCAACAAGATCATAGAGCCATGCCCAGAGACCATCAAAGTATTAATTATTTCTAGGGCTACAGTAAAGTGGAGGTGGCCTCCGATGTGGCATAGGGGTGTGGTAAAGAGGTCCACATCAGGGCTGCTTGTATATCGACTGAAGCAGAACCACCAAGGCCCAGAGGCTGAAGATGTTGCACAACAGCAGAAGGCAGTGCAGACAAAATGCACAGTACAGTTTTCGCTAACATAATTCAGAATTTCTTACAGCAACCTTTCAGTATGTAGGATTATTAAAGGTGGCCAGAGTTGAGCCGCCAAGTGGTCAAATCCTGACCAATGGATGGCTTTGGAAAATGAAAAAAGTGGAAATGAAAGGAAGGCCTCCTCGCAAGCATAACTTGTGTCTCATTTTAAAATAACCCCAACATGCTCATTATTTATAAAATACAGTATAATTTGAGTTGTTTTTCTTTCCCTTTTAAATAAAACCAAATGTAGTCAGACAGTAATACTTAATAAAACAAAAACAGCAACTTTTGGCTGCTCCCTTACTCACAGGGGGACACCACAACCCCACATGTTTGAGTTTTACTCCAGATGTCCTTCCTGAAACAAGCCCAAAAGGACTGTTGTATCCAGCATTGAACTAGGGAGCTTTTGCACATCAGGTATATGTATATACCACTAAACTACGGAGCTACCGAAATCAAACAACCAACCAACCAAACCAATAGACAAGCATTCTCACACTTACGTCCATAAGTTTTAATGACACTATTTGTGTTATAGTTTGCCTTTGCACACCAGCACAGTAGGAGTGACTGAAGTGCAGGTCAGCCTTAATCCTTAAAACTTAAGTCATTTTATAAAAGTACTAAAATAACTGTTTAGGAATTGCAGCCACTTTCATGCACACTGACACATTTCCAGAGTAACTGGATGAACTCGCAGAATTTGAAACATAAAACAGTTTTTAATACTCAGCCTTTATTGCAGTCGCCTTCAGATCCTGCTTGTTTGTGGGTCTCTACCTTCAGTTTTGTCTTCAGTAACTGAAAAGCATGCTCTTTAAATCAGGTGACTAACATGGCCACTAAGAACATTTCTTTGCCTTGAGAAACTCTTGGATTGCTTTTTCAGTATACTGTGGGTCATTTTTCACTTACACTGTGAAGTTGCGTCCAGTCAGTTTTAGAGCATTTGTCTGAATCTTCGCAGAAAGTACAGCCCTGTACACTCCACACTGGCTACGTCTTCCATGCCATAACATTCCCTCCGCTGTGTTTGACAAATAATCATGAGCGATTCCTTTCCTTTTCTCCTTTTAGAAATCTTATCACCTCATTTTGATTTTTCGCTTTAGTCTCATTTGAAGTTTTCATTTCTTTTTATTGCAAATGCTGCATCTGCGATGAAGGTGCTTTACTCTGGTGAAGAAAGGTTGCTGCTCTTCTAGAAGCCCATGCACTGCCCCATGCAGTCCTTCTGTCATCGTGATTATGAGATGATAGTGAGAAAGCCCCTCTTTGAACCAGTGCTGATACAGGGTTTCCTCTCATCGCAGTGTGACTTGTGAACAATGCTGGAGTTCATATTTATAACAGATGAACAGGAGCTGCAAGCAGACTCGCTTACACGAGTATCATCTGCGCGCTGCTTGAGCGGAGGAGTTAACACATTATATATTTGCTTACATTTGATTACTGAGCTAGAAATAGTCACGAATCAACATCTTATGCATTCTTCTACTTTGTGTGTGTGTGTGTCCGTGCGCGCGTACATCCTTTGATAAGAAAACTTAGAAAAAAAATATTTCAAAGTTTTCACGCAGTTATGACAGATGCCCCCTTCTGTGGATGTGAGCGCGTGCGTTTCTGTTTCTTTAGATTTAGCATTTTTTCCGCTCAGTGTGTCCGATTGATAAAGATCGATTTGAAGGTGTCCGCTGTTGTTTCGGCTCAGGTTTGTCTAGAGAAGCAAGTCAGAAGGAAGTCTGCAAACATTAAAAAAACTTAACGTGTCAGCTGGTTTAACGTTTCAGTCAGGAAGCGAGAAAGACAATGCGGAAGATAATAAACGCCGTGCAGTTGTGTGTGGGTGCGCGCACAGTGGCGCGCGCGCGTGAGTAAACCGCGTAGAAGCGCGAGCCACCAAAGAGGGGTTCCCTTTACCTTACAGTCGGCGAAGGGTGCAGAGCAGCGAGCCTGGCTCGGGCTTCTTTTTCTTCTTTTTAAATGCGTTTAAGCTTGGACAGCAAACAGCGACGGAGAGCTGCAGAGCACCGAGTGGATACGCGCTCCTTTTGGTCTGCGTCGCGTTTGAACTTTTCTAAAAGTGAAATGACCAGATTTGAAGGTTAGAGTGACGCGTCTTTGCGCCTGTAGTCGTGCGCTCTCACGACGAATTCAGCTCGCCAATGCCCAAGGAGTGCAGGAGAAAGAGCTCCAAGGACTTCGGGTTCTCGGTGAGTGGGATAAATGAGGCGTCTCGTTTAGAGCGAAGAGTGGCTGCCAAGTCTTCGCAGATTTGCGATGAGCTCATTGAGACAGCCGCTCAGATCGCTCCGTCGTCCGGACCGCCGATTGTGATGGATGCGCCCCGGGTACCGCAGGTCACCATCACCCCGGAGGGGGGCGGCTGCTCCCGGGAGATGCAGCAGGAGGACTGGGATCGGGCGGTGGACGGTACGCTGCGCAGGAAACTGTCCAACTCCTCGATCTCCTCCACGGGATCCTCCGCCGTGGAGTCCGAGGATGATCTACTGAGTGACAACGAGAGCAAAAGCAAAGGCATCGTCACTTTAGAGCATCTGGTGGACCCCGGAGAAGTGAGTAAACTGCAAAGAGATAGCGATCTAATGGTCGGTGCAAGGTCGCCACGACGGTTCATTTTCTCTTAAACAGTGAAAAATAACCGAATGCAAAGCTAACAACAGTAAAGGTGGAGAAATGCCACTCTGGGTCTTTTTATTTATTTATTTTCAAACTGCAATCCTGACTCCCATCTGTGTGCCTTTGCAAATGTGCTATTACACCGTGAAGAGCTGAGGGTTAAAAAAGAAGAAGAAGAGGGCAAAGCAATAAAATAAACAGCACTTAAACAGCAAGCTACTTCCTAACAAAAGACCCACGGGGACTGTTTTACTGCAGAGAACAGGCAATTACAGAGTGATAACAGCATCCTTTCATTTTATATTGTTTAGTTCAGTTTTCAAACGACATAAACACACAGTCTGATTTCTCCAGAAACACATCCCCCTGGGAAATCAGTCACGTCTACATTTCAAGCTATCATGCATCTCTTGTTTTGGTCATGGAAGTGTGTTCTGGGAAATTTCAGTTATGAGTTATACTGGTCTGACAGGTGTCTCTTGCTCTCTATACAAATACATATGTATGAAGATGCTTTGAGGTCTTTCAATAGCATTGGCAGAAAGCACAGGAGCATTGTGAAACTCTGGGTGACTCTCACCCATTTAAGTGATGTTATCGCTCCTTATTTTTAATTGGTCATTAGAGCCTTTCCCATTCTATTAATGACCAGGCTTTAAGAAAAGAAACTGACATGAAAATGCTGCTAAAAGCTGGTTAGCCTTTGTTGCATGGAATGTGTTGGATGACTGATGTCAGAGTTATGTATCATCTTATTTACTGGTTTTTATCTTCAAGGCCACATGAAACTCCTTGAGAGAAAAATAATTTTTTTTCAATGGGATGTTTTGCACAAAAGATTGTGCCTAAATGTCTTTCTTGTCTTTTTTTGCACAGCTCAAGTAATGCAAATTATTAATGTCAAAAACGGACCTGTTGAACGTCAAACTTGATATATTTTGGAACTGTAAGTCTCGGCCTTTTCCCTCCTTAAGCACACAGGCTTGTGTTGAAGGACTGGCCTTTCACCCTCACTGTGGGTGGAAATTTGTTTGTATTTCACATTCTTGTGGCTGGCAAGTGTCAGGGGACATGCTTGCGTGGGCATTAAAACTGAGCTGTCTATCAAATTACATGATCTCTCTGATTATTGTACAATTACATCCGAACAGAATGTTTTTGCAGTTCTGGAGCTCGATAGCTGTCGCTTCACATGAGCTGCTGGGAAGTTGAGTGCGATCACAGTGAGTCACATCTGTGTTTCTTCACTCTGAAAGCATAATCTGCTTTTTGTCTTCATTGTCACCACTCTTAGATTCAGACTTTTTCTTGGCTAGCGTGCGTGCGCCTGAAAAGCTGACCATTTCTCTTTGCTTTTCCATACAAGGTCCGGATCTGTCACTTTCTTTTAAACAAACTGAACACACATGGCCCGTGTGACCCAGAGGACGATCTCGCTGAACGTCACGGTGTCAAGTCTGTTAGATTCCTTCCTAAATAAAAGGTCGTTTTCGTAACTTAAAATGGAAAGAAAATGTCACTTGTGTCAACGCTGATAAAAGCTACTGTTATGCTCCTCTCCCATCAACCCACACTCCAGCCCACACAAGGACACCCACACACAGAGTAGCATAGGCTAACTTGTCATTGTGTAATAAAGTTTTTGTGGTCAGTACCCAATTTTAGATTTGGCCTTTGACATTTAACAAAGAAGCGCCTCAGGAAGTCAAATACACTCACGTATCAGTAGCTTTTACTTGTTTACATTTCAGGGCAGACGCTGCACACAGATTAAGAGATGTTTTTAGCCGACTAAACAGCAGGTGGACGCGTTCATTTGCCAATCTCGCAGTGCTTTACATTCAATTACCACGTCAAGGTGGCTTCACGTGGAAGGCATGAGTTATCGTGGCTGGTTTAGCAGAACCTGACTGAGTCACATGAAGTCTGATTTCAGCTATGTGTGTGTGTGAGTAAGAGCTTTTCTTTTTGGAGTGTTGTTTTTGACTCCTTTGTTCAGATCAGCCTGTTGAGTCAGTGTCTCACTCACACAGTACGGTGTTACAAAGAAAGGTGCACCTGACGGAGCAGAAAAACATTGTTGAAGGGTGACCTTTAAGCAAACATTACACTAGTCCTGGAGCTGGATTCCTTTTAATTTGAAAGAGCAAACACGCATTACTCCACAGCTGGTGAATAATAATGAGACATTATTTGATAACTACTTAACTTTAAAGCGCTTTGCTACAAAAAGCAACTAAAATGCAAGACACTGTTAAGGATTCAGCCACTGTTTAAAAAAAATCTTTTTGGTATCCTGCCCTCATTAGATCTCTATGCAATTACTCAGATGATGGAGACAGAGAATAGCTTTATTCTGCACAGTTTTTCAAGTTTTTCTCGTCTTCACTTTTGGGTTGCATTTTTGTTTTAATATCTAAACTATACTTTTTATCATTAAAAAAAAATTACATGCTTTTTAAAATTTAACATATGTTCTTTTAAGCCCTGATATGGTTTTATGACCTGTGAATATCTCTGATATTGGGCTATAGAAGTACACTGAACTGTATTGAACCGAGTTACTCATCTAATTTAACATGTGTCTCTGTGTCTGTGGAGGCTGATCTCCTTTAGACAAAATCAGAGTAACAGAATCAGTCATGGAAACATGCATCGTTGCCAACAACCTCATAATGTCATGCATAATAATAGGTATAGGTCACAGATGTCAGCTTACCATAGAATAACTCTTCAGTAGACTTTGCTAATATTAGATAAGCAGAGCTCAGAATGCTGGCACTTTACTTGCAAAAGCATTTTTTCACTGTTGCGCCATTGGTGCTTTTTTCTTCCTAAGTAAAACTCTTAAGTGCTTTTCTTTTTTCCATCACCTTTGCCGAGGCATGTTTGGAGCTCCTATTCTTTCTCTAGCAAAAACACACTGTAAGCAAACCGTGCTTTTCAGGTTCCAACATGCGAGTGAAACCAGTATAATATCCAGTGTTATCAGTCCAAACTCTTCCGTCATCAAGGTCAGTGCAGCGCAGGGTGAACGATGTGAAGTTTCAATGTCAGACTGTGTTTAAAATCTAAATAATGGCCTAAGAGCTGCAGGGTCGTTATGTTTACGATAAAGCACAGAGTTCAGATCTAAGCCTCTGGTTCCTCTTGCTTGTGGATGACAGCAAATTATTCCTAAATACTAAGATTCCACTGAATTTCAGCCAGTAGCTACTCGAGCTTTTCTCACGTTTTTCTCACTAATGTGCTGAAAATGCGTGCACTTAAAGTACCCACATTAACTGATAAATCAAGAAAAGCATCTGAAATTAAATCTGCTTGCTTGTGGAAGTCTTCACAGTGCAGTCTTATCAGCAAACAAGTAAGAGTAAAATCAAGTGAAGCATATCACCTGACATTTAAGAGAGCCCCGGCTGGCCCCTGAAGACTTCTGCTATTAGCGAGGATGGTAAACTGTGAGATACTCAAGCATGAGCTGAGGGTTTCACTGAGAGAAGAGCCCCTGTTTCGTTTCCTCTTTCGATCAGAGCACACAGAATGTAATGACCTCCCAAGGCTAAAACCTAAGCTCCAAGGACATACACAGGTCTTTCTATCCCAAAAGTGGGAATGCACTTATTTTGCTTTAGTTGCACTTCTAATTAGTTTTGAGATGATCTGAAGAAGCACAAAAATCTTAGTGTTTTATTTAAGTTTCCTTGGAGGAAAGATAAACAGGCAGTTCCACGTAAGTGTGAAGCATTTTTGTGTTTCTGTAAAAATGCAAGCTGTTGATGTGTTTGTTCTGAGCGTGGTGTGAGACAGAGAAAGAGAAAGAAGAAGAAGTTGGGGATGATGGTAAAAGCAATCCATAAAAAACAAAACAGATTCACCAAGAAAACATGGAATACTCCTGAGTCATGTCATTTTATTTTTATCTCCTAAATTTTTATTGGTTAGCTAAGATGACAAATCCTACTTAAAGGTGCATTCCAGATTTTTCCACTGCAACCAGGAAATGAATTAAGCTGCAAACAGGCTCCTGGTTTTTCAGCAGGAGGTTTTGGAGACTTAGATTCTCTCACTGAGAATCAAAGTTGTCAGCAAATCACCACGCCGCGTTGGAGATGCTGAATAGAGATGCTGAATGAGATAAGAGTTTCCACTGAAATGGCATTTAACTGACCTAGATAGGGGGTTTCATGCAGAGGAAAACCAAAAACCTGGCATCAGCCTCACTGGGCAGCGTTTCCGTGTGATCAGATAACTACTCAGTGAACAAAGTGGAGTGGACGAAGGCCCGTTAACGCCACTCCTTCCTGCTATCAGACCAATAAAGAGCCCACAGTTAGACCCAAGTGCTTAAAATAATTCTTAACTTTAGCAGGTTTTGAAATGTTGTATTTCTTTTAACTCAACATGAATTAATTTCCTTTCTCTTTGTTCTCTTGCATGACTTCACCAGAGCAAACCACCGTGGTGGAAGCTAAAGACGTTCGTCCACTGGCCGTTCAGTGTGTCCCAGAGGAAAAGAATAAACTGGGTCCAGTTAGCCGGGCATAAAGGTGTGATCTATTCACATGAACCACACTTGACTCGGACAAATTACATAATATTTGTCCACCAGTTTAGTGGAAGTAAATACTGAAGTTGTTTCCCCATATTTATTGCTGCCCTGAACTTTGCTATACATTAATCATGTCAGACCAGACGTTAGTCATTGAACTGCCACCTCTGTGTTACAGAGGTTTGTGACGCCCAGTAGAGAAGAACACGTAGCAAGGGAGTCATGTCTTATGATGCCTACTCATCCTCTCCAGGTGCTACCCCCCGACTAAACCAAAGCATTTTCTGAAAATCTGCTGTTGTATGAAAGTACCAAATTCTCCCAACATCGCCTGGTAAAAGCTGACAGTAACTAAAAAACAATTTGGCAAGAAAAATCCATTACAATTGCACCCCAGCTATAGACTGTATATAAAAGATGGACGTAGCTAGGACTAGTTTTTGAAAGCTCTTTCTGAAGCTTCAGGTTGCTTTTTTGGAACCTGATGTGAACATATTTAGACAAGAGGTTGGTAGGCTGCATTACACGCTAACTCTAGCAGTCCTGGTTAGTGTGTGGGTGACACAATGCCTGCTAATTAGTACTAAGTACTAAGTAATATTAAAAAAGTAGATTGTTATGCAACAAATATACATTTTGGACAGTTCCTAATGTTGTTTGTCAGATAATCGTATTAAAGTGCTCCAGAAAACAAATACAGTCAAAGCACAAAGTTCTATGGCTAAATTAGGTAGATGAAAGGAGTTGAACCTAGTCAAAGAATCCACCTGCCATTCAAAGATGTCACACACTGAACTTTCTATAGGATTTCAGTCTGTGTGTAGTAAGGATCAAAGTTAGTGGCATGGCATATTTGACTGATAGCTGCTATTATCCTATTATTCGTTTAAAATAGCCTATATCAAGGCTTTTATTGGGTCTTAATACAATTTCAGCCCTGTTTTGTTGTCAAGAAGAGGCAAAGAAATGGGAAAGACTAAAGCCATTTTTAAGCATGACTGAATTTGGTATTTGTTACATGAGGGTCAGAGGGCGGTTCTTTTGGAGCCTGCCTCAAGTGGCCAATCAAAGAACTGCAGCAACTTTAGGTACCTCCTTGTTTTTCATCCACAGAAATCTTCGCTTGGTTACGAGTCATTTAATTTAATTTAAAAGAAAATGTAACATTACATTAGAGTACCTACTTGTCACAGACAATGAATTTACATTGAAGGACACTTTAATTTCCCAGTATCTCCCAAGTCTTCACATGCAGGTATATTTACCTCACACTGGCAAAATCAGGCCGTTGTTCATTCCTGTCTTCATCTAATCTCAGGCAACTTCAAAGCAGCAGATGAGGGAACCATTCTGAAAAAGTTCTCAGAGAACGAGATGCAGTGTTTCGAGAAGCTGAGGAATGACGCATTGCTCCCGTTTGTGCCTGGATACCACGGTGTTGTGGAAAAAGACGGAGAGTCTTTCCTTCATATGACTGATTTACTGGCAAACTTTGACCTTCCTAATGTTATGGACTGCAAAATGGGAGTAAGGTATGAAAGTTATGTCTTCACTGTCTTATTTACATGTAGTTAATTTTTATGCACTGTTTTTATTTTTTCTGCACATGTATTTTTTGATAATAGAGCCATACATTCATGTAATACATGTAACTGTATTAATATGTATATATATGTATATATACATATATATACATATATATATATATATATATATTATCACTACCACACTATTCGGCTAGTTGTTAGTTGCTAGTGTTTTTTTTAATGAATTAATAGGAAAGTGCAGGCGAGTGATGGTACATACAGCTTAAAGTGGTTTTGCTCTACAAGGGAACACCTGTTCTAACTGCAGGCTATATGCTTGGCTTCCTGCCACAGCGGGTGGGGTGTCTCAGTGTATCATGTGCACAAATAGGCAAACACACACATGCGCACGCACACACGCATACAAACACACAATGGCATACATATATGCTTGAATGCACACATGAGCGTATACATGCATATGTTAGTGCATGCAGAGGCATGCAGGTACTGACACTCACCCCTCTGAGGGTTTTGTTTCCGGTTCAACAAAAAAAATAAGCAGACGCACATACGCACACGGACTTAGAGACACTGACTCACAAAAATACACACGTAGAAGAGTTACACACACTACGCTTACAGAAACACCCAGCATAGCGTTTCATTGCCTGTTTGGTGTTCGCGTGTCTTTATTTCTAAACTATTCGTATGCATACGCAGAGTTTCACACACTCAGGGTGTCCCTGGAGACTCCCCTTTGTCAAAAACACTCTCAACCACACAGTTGCAAAACCGCTAAGTTGCACAAACACACACTCACGCTTTCACTCAGCTAAATGCTGCACACTGGAGTCTCCTCTTAGCTTCCCTCTTCAGCACAGAGGAAGTGTGGCTCGCAAACTGAAAATGAAATTAGCATCTGTTTGCACGTAACTTTATGCCAACTGTGAGTGTGCTGGTGGAATGTTCATAAACAGAAATAAAGGCTTTTAGCGTTGCAGGTTTTCTTTTTCCCCTCTTCTGTGCACTGATAAGCTCTTCTAACATTTGCTAGAAGGGTGTAGATCTCTTTGGATTTTAGCACAACTTAAGAAAAATTGCTCTGTAAAGTTGAGCATGAAAAAGGAGTAGGCGAGTGTTGACTAATCTTACTTATCTTTCATCTTAATTACTCAAGATAAGTGATTAAGGCCAGACAAACCCTGAAAGTCCACTGACATTTCTGTGCCTCTAAACTTCTCACTTCAAATGCCAATAGCCTAAATTCAGCACCTGAAAATCCTTTGCTCCATTCTTGTTGAAGGACCTACCTGGAGGAGGAGCTTGTGAGAGCGAGGGAACGGCCCAAGCCGAGAGAAGACCTCTATAACAAAATGGTGGAGGTAGACAGCGAGGGGCCAACTCCTCACGAGCATTCCCAGCGGGGCGTAACCAAGCCTCGTTACATGCAGTGGAGGGAGTCCATGAGCTCCACTAACACCCTGGGCTTCAGGATAGAGGGAATCAAGGTAAAAGGAATGATGTGCTATGATGTGGGATATTTTTAGTGTAAAGGAAGGAAAATAACTGCCTGTAATATGAAGGCTTTCTCACTGACAATGAACTCAGACTGAACTTCTCTGCTCTTTGGATCTTTTTTTTAGCTTATTCAAGGTCGCTCTTTTAGTTGCCTTCAATGTTACTCTTTTTTTCATTCTCACTACTCTGATCAGTCAGACAAGTGTTAAAGATCTTTGATAAGCTTACTGCAGCTACGCAACACCAAACAACAGCAAAACAGAGACAGCAATAGGCACCGAATGTAGTTAGGTACTTAGCAGTGGTGCTGATGGAGACTGAAAGAAAATGAAAGTGAGTGATAGCGTGGCTTCATATATATTAAGTCTGCAGCCAAAAATGAATTAATTGCAGTTTTAAATCTGAGTTTAACATCTGAGTTATGTGGCCTCCTAGTTACTCTTCCTGTGCTACACAACCTTAAATTCCAGCTGACACACCAGATAATTATCTTGAATTGAACTTATTTTATTGTGTAATGTTCATATGAGGCATGGTGCCACACTGTGATTAGAATTGTGGCCTCACAGCAAGAACGTCTTGGGTTCGAATCCACCATTCCTGTGTGGAGTTTGCATGTTCTCCCAGTCCAAAGACATGCAGTTAGTAGGATTAGGCTAATCGGTGCATCTAAATTGCCCATAGGCGTGAACGGTTGGCTCTCTCTCTTTTTTCTTTAGAAAAGTGACGGCACATGTCGAACTGACTTCAAGAAAACAAGATCGAAGCGGGATGTCATCCAAGTCTTCAAGGACTTTGTCGGTGGAAACGTCAACATCGTGGTACGTGGCAGTCAGTTATCCTGTTCACGCACATTTTTATTCATCCGTGTAAGGACTCGGGAGTAGACACACGGTGCAGCGGTGCAGGCGTTAACCTGAAACGGCTCATCAGCTACGAATGCAGCAGCCGAATAGGCTCCCACATCCGCGTTCAGTGTTTGAACAGATAGAAATTGTTTGTAGGCTCTGCCTTTACATTTGAAAAAAGCTCTAAAGGCAAACAAAAACAGCCTCGAAGCGATCTACGAGAGTAAACCACAGAGCAAATATTCGCACTGTGATACTGTTTGAGTTTTCTATTAGGGAGGAGGTTCTCAAATATACACTCTGCCTACATCCTGTTGTGTTCCAGCTATCTAATCCATCTAATATATGAATTATTTTAATTTTTTTTTTCAACCGCAGAAGTCATATTTGAGCAAACTGACAGAGATCCAACAAGCCCTGAAGACATCAGAGTTCTTCAAGCGACACGAGGTGAGAGCTCCTCTGCGTACAGTAAAGATGTGTGGCAAATTAAAGGGAAGCAAACAAAGCAGCCAAATAATATTTTTGCACCTGGCACTTCCTCCAAAGCTCCACTCAGGGGAACAAACAGTTTTCCTTTTTTTTCTTAGAAATATTATCTTACTTATTTCTTTTTTTTAATGACAGGCTTGAGATCGCCATCAAACACACACCGGGTACTGAGTGTTACATAATAATATTACTTGCATAAAAAATATTTCAACATGAAACTGGACTGTTAAAGTTTACATAGATACGCGGCCGTGTATCCGTACTGCTTACACTGAACCGTGGCTGAATTATCACATTATTTCTGGCCAGTTGTACGTCATGTAACAACTAATGATGTGTTGGATTAAAAAGAAAAAGTACTGCTGCAGGTTTTTTTTTAATATGTCGCCCATCTGTATTGATGCAAGAGTGGATTATTAAAAGCAGAAGATGAAGAATCAAAAGCTAATACTAACAGCTTTTTGTTTTATCAGGTCATTGGCAGCTCCCTCCTCTTTATCCATGACCATACGGGCAACGCGCAAGTCTGGATTATTGACTTTGGCAAGACCACAGCATTACCAGAGGGCCAGACATTAAGTCATGACATTCCCTGGCAGGAGGGAAACCGGGAGGATGGTTACCTGTGGGGTTTGGAAAACCTCATCCACACACTGGAGTCTGTGAGCAGTGCCACCGGCGCAGAAACCGGTAGCTCGGTTACCAAAGAAAACAGCCAAAATACAGAAACACACAGCCAGTGACCTTTGACTCAACGGGGTTAAGGAACAGCAACTATATTGATGGACACTGCGGGATGGTTTCAGATATGATTGATTGGTCGGGGTTATTTTTTTAAAGCACAGAATACTAAAAATGAAAACAAGAACATGACGGGCATCAAACGTAGATCCGAGGCTCAGGTTTTCACCGTTTTAAATGTAATGTGACCACATTTAGCATCGACACCGTCAAAAAAAACGACGCCGTGCGACGGATGCTGAACAGAGGGAAGCAGGGAGTTTTGTCACTATAAACAAAATGATTGAGAAAATGCACCGACACTAATTCAGCCTCCTACACGATGAACAGAAGTAGAAGTGCAGGCATTGTGCATTTCACTTTCAGGATGTTACAAGTGAAAAGCCTCATAAAAATGTGCCTGTTCATTGTCTCAAGAAGAGAGCGAACGAGCACAAGTTACAGACTCATTCTCACGTTACACCACTTACTGTAACCATCAGCCTTCAGTGTATTATTAAAGGTTGGGGCGTATGTTCAGTATGTAACTGTTTGGCTCACAGACCTCACAGTTATAACTACAAAATATAGCACATTCCCAGTATAGCACAGTCTACTGCGTAATGACTGGAGTGTATTATGTGTGTTAGTCTCTGGTGAACTGTCTTTCATTGTATAGCAGATTATTTCTCTTTAATCAAGTTCATTCCTGTGATCAAACTTGTAATCATTTTTATTTCCGGTGATGGACGTCATCAAATGTAAATGAAATTAAAATGGGAACAACGTTTTTCTTCTATCTTTAGTAGTGGAACACTATTTCAGCATGTGTTATGCGTGTTAGTCTGGACAGAGTTGACGGCCTTTTGCAGGGATATAAATGTGTGCGACTGATCATACTCACACAAGTGAGGTTGATATATGTTGATTTATTTGGGGCACAGTTAGGTGAGATGAAAGTAAAGACGGTATATTGCATAGAATGTCTTTGCACTTTTGTTTGAGGCATCGTCAGCTACAAAAATACAGGAATAAAAACTGAAATGAGTGTGAAATAAAATCTACCGGGACATAAGAAATATAAACTATGAGTAAGATGAGGGTCTTTTTTTTTTTCTTCTTTAAGAAAATGAGAAAAAAAACAATCCACAGTAATCAGTATTGCTATATGGCACAAATGTTTTTTTTTTCTTAAAGAGATAAACAGCAGATAAAGACACAAATATCAGCAGGTCTTATCTTATAACACACAGTAAGCCTACAGAACTCTTACATAAATGTAACAACATATCAAAAAATATAATATTGCCATGTTTAGGCTCAAAATAATGTCACACACCAAGTACAACTATAAACTTGATTAAATAAGAATAACCTGAAAGCATAAATACAGCAACTTGTTTGGTATTTCAGAGTTGAATACCTCCCCCTGTTGAGTAAACGTAAGTACTACTAGCACTACATCTATAGAGGCAGTGTAGCAGTACGTATCGAATGGCAGTGATCGATTACAGATTCATCATTAACATGACTGAATGCAAATGCAAAAACAAAACATCAACAACAAACAGCTACAAATGTAATGTTAGTCCAGTGTAAGCAAGTAGGAGCAAGTACAAAAATAGCTTTCCTGCTTTCTTAGCTGCAAGGTCGTCATCAAACTCGGACTCTTCAAACATTTCTAAAGCCAAGTAAATATTGGGACAAGGGGAACGAGACCTCATCCACAAAAATAAAACCCTCAAAGAAAGCAAATGTGTCTAATTTGGTGGGCCGGTTTCTTCAGAAGCTAACATCCATTATTTCAATCTGGAGCGGTGGTTCTCAGACTGTTTCTGGTACACTCAAGCTCACGACCCCCATCCCACAATTTTTAGCGCACTGTGAAAAAGATGCAATTCAACACGAAAGCATTAGCATACATAAAGTTATATTTACACCTCATTAGATTTAGATACACCTTACTAATGCAGTGGTAGACCCCATGTACCCTCAGAACTACCTCAGTTCTTCATAGTATAGATTCAACAAGGTGCTGGAAACATTCCTCAGAGATTTTGGTCCATACTGTCATGACTGCATCACAAAGTTCCAACATCCAGGATGCGAATCCCTTTTTCCACCACATCCCAAAACTTGCTCTATTGGATCAGAAGATGGGTACAGTGTGGTCATAAATCACCTTCCTTCCCCATTCTGATGCTTGCTTTGAACTTCAGCGGGTCGCCTTGACCATGCCTAAATGCCTAAATCAAGTTGCTGCCACCTGATTGGCTGATGAGATGTTTGCAATCGCAAGCAGCTCAACGCTTTGTTGAGTGTACCCTGATTCCTAACACCACTCCTGCAGTGGCTCTTTGCTCCACTGGGTGGGGCCCCTCCCCAGTTTGAGAACCACTGATCCAGAGTCAAAAAGAGTTTAAACCCCCCAAACTTGAAATTTATAGACCAGTATCCAGTTAGCTGAGAACAAGGCTGGAAACAGGCTCGTGCTTCACCTACCAAGTCAGAAAATACACGTTATTGCCAGAGGAAGTGTTTTCACATTGTATGGGATGAAACCAATTATATTAGAGTACCAACTAGGAGTATAAGGTCCTAAAGTGTATATATAGCTGTGATTCTGCCCATCAGCATCAAAAGAGTGGAATTACTTTTCAAAAAATTTATACCTATGAAATTAAAATGTCTTGGAGATTCTCCTCCCAATGACTCAATATTCTTTTAGCCTTTTATGGTCATACACTAAATACTACAAATTCACATATACTGCCAGCAAAGCTTTCATGAATAAAATACAGCAAAAAGAAAAAATAACAGGTATAAAAGGAGTCCATCAACAGCAGTACGTTTTGGCAGCCCTCACCCACAGTGTGGACACTGAGGAAGTGCAGGGCCGCGAGTCTCCCAGTGTTTCAGCATCAGTGTTCAGCTACTATGGTATCAGAAGCCTTTGACAGGGCTCCAGTGTTGGCTCTCTGTATTACAGTGCAGAGTGTTTGTGTGGACGGGAATGTTCAGTTGTGTTTTCCAGCATTCTAGGAGCTGAAAGAATCAGACACTGTGGCACTTGACCATGAAGGAGCCTTCATGGTCATGCTTTTTATTCTAAAAATTCCAGAGCTAAAGTCTCAGTTTGTGAGAAACGGATTCAGGTGACATTTGAAATGTTATCCTTTTCTTAGATAGGAGTAACACTGAGGTCTTCCGACAGAGAAAAGCCAGAGTCTCTGTCACGTGTGGGTTTCTCAGCTTTGGTGTGTCTCCTCACATCCTCATGCCCGTAGCTGGCATGGCGCTTCAGCAGCAGCAGCTTGGGCATGCAGGATGAGGGGGTATGGAGGCCTAATGCCAGTCCCAGGCTAGTCCCTGATGAGACACTGGTAGCAGAGCTGGTGTTTTTCACATCTTCTGGGGCTTTGGGCACAACCAACGGCAGGCTTTCTGCCTCATAGCTTTGCTCGTCGTAGGCATAGTTGACGTTGCCACAGGGGAAACTCTGGAGCTTAGCAAGGTCCATAGATTTTGTGCCACCGCCTGCTGGGGTCTTATGGGAGGACGTGCTAGAGGCAGCCTGAGCCTGGCAAGAAGAAGATGAAGTCGAGGAAGTGCAGAGGCTTTTAGGGCTGAGGTAGGTGCTGCTGGTGCCGTCACTGCCAGCCTCATGGTTTTCTGAAGCTGGGCTGTGGGTCTGCGTTTTGGAGGTGGAGCTCGAGAGTGGCATGGACTGGGTGTGAGTGAGCGCCTTCTTCCCCCTTAAGTTATCCAAGACCCAGGATCCATATGTGGGGTTCCAGAGGTTCTTAGTCTTGTTCTTCAGCCTCTGGTTCTCTGAGGAAGAGCTGTTTCTGGAGCAGGGTCGGTGATGAGGAGGCTCAGGATGGAGCCAGTTGGAGACCGCTGACAAACCAGGGGCAGGAACGGGCTCAGCCCAGCATGGCTCCAAAACCTCGCGACATGATGTGACTTCATGGTGGACAGGTTGGGTCCTCTGCAGGAGCAGATGGGGCTTTGTAGGCTGCAGGGGAAGAGGGGTGGGACCCAGGCCCATGGCTGAGAAACCCAGCTGGGAGGGACAATCCTGGGAGGGAGGGTGTGAGACTAGAAGTGGAGTGAGGCAGGTAGATGTCGGGTCAGTAGGACGGATTACAGTGCCTCCGTCATCGTCCGTGTTGGGGCCATATTCCACAGGTAGAGGCGTGTTGATCACATCTGGATCCTGAGAGAGAAAAGAAGAGTGAGGATTAAATGATAATCAGAGCAGAACAAAACAGAAAAAACATTTAAAAAACACAAAAAAGCAACATTAGCAGTCTTAAATATCTAGAGAAGATGCATGCCTGTGTACAGTAGTTGATTCTCTCCAGGATAGTCGAGAAGTTGGGCCGATGCTCAGGACAGTGCTGCCAACACTGGGTCATGATCCGATAGCTAAACAGTAATCGACAGAAGCAGAGAAGCAACCAGCAAATGAATAACTGTTGAAATTCTGAATTTCTCCTTAATTCCCGTTCATGACTCACTGAGTAGACAAAAGAAACATGTTTAATCAACATCACATCAAAGGTGGAAGATGAAGCAAACATTATTATGTCTTTAAAAAAATACCAAGAAAAAAAGCCCACAGAAACCGCAACTTGAGTCAGTACTCACACAGGCCCTGGGCAGGCTTTGGGAGGATCCATCCTGCCTCCGCTGGTGACAAACTCCAGGACCTCCTGGTTGGTTTTACAAGGATATGGCATGTAACCCAGCGAGAGGATCTCCCAGAGCAGAACTCCAAATGACCTGAAGAGGGAGACATCGATCAATAACTGAGTGGATGAAGTTGTCTTTGAGTGCTAAACTTATTCTACTGTAATGTTTCTCAGACAAGGAACAACAAATGCAAACAACACGAACAAACACAAAACCAACAATTTTTTCCTGAATAGAAGCTGACACCATTCAGGGTGATTCTTTTGTTTCTTTTGACAAAATAAATGCTTGTAATTGCCCTTATCTTTCCCCTGCAGAATTAAGAGTGCAGCGAGTTTAAGTATTCGTGTAGAAATCTCCTTGTTTTTGTTTTTCTAGCTCTGTTTTCTCAGTTGTGTGCTTGTCATGACCCCCTGTGACCCAGATCTCAATCACTCTGCTTCCTGCTCCCGACTCTAACTGATAAGAGTCCCCAAGAGACCCTGAAAATGTTGTGTAACATCTTTTACACCTTGAAAACCATGTCCAACACTGTTCAACACCTGGCAATGACCATGGAGGTGTTACCCAACCAGAACAAATATATAAAAAACCCAGTGAATCTCCCAGTACAGCTACTCTAAAGTGTATCTACAGTGCGCCTCTGTCAGTGCGCCCCCAGGGTGGCTGTGGCTACAATGTAGCTTGCCATCACCAGTGTGTGAATGTGTGTGTGAATGGGTGCATGACTGGTTGTGTAAAGTGCTTTGGGGTCCTTAGGGACTAGTAAAGCGCTATACAAATACAGGCCATTTACCATAGTAGGTGGTTTTACTAAGGTTTAGCTCTCCCATTTCCACTTGACTTTCACTAGACAAAGGATCAAAGATTATTCATTATTCATTAGTGACATTAGGAGTGAGATTCCTGCTGTGGTTTACTTTGTTTTGGGCAGGGTATTATTTTCTTCTTCTAAATTAGTGTTCTAGTGGAACAGTGTTAGTAACCACCTCTGGTTTTATTAACTTCTTTGGCTTTCTAAAACCCCGCAGGCCTTGTTACTCCCCGTTGTTTGCCTCTTCTTTTATAAGCCTTTTGCTTTTATTTGCTTGTAAAGCATCATTTTTGCATTTGAGCAAAAAAACACTCTAACCTTACCAACAACATCCAGTTACAGGTTGCTACACCGAACAGTGCAGTATAGGGATGTCAAACTCATTTCACATTGTGGGCCACATACAGCTCAGTTTAAGTGGGCTGGCCCAGTAAAACTACAGGATAAATGTGTAAAATTGTTCTTCTAGTTCATTTTTCCAGACTGCTCTGTAATTCTAATCATAAAGTGTTGGTTCATTCACAGAAAAACAGACATTTCCATAGCAGACAGTGTGAAAACAGGGATTTTTCCTGTCACATAATTGTTAATCTGTTAGTTAATCACTTTGTTCTAATATGAATGCCAAGGGGGGGGGGGGGGGGGGGGGGGGGGGGGGGTCTTGATTAATAGGAAAAGCTTTAAAATCTATGAAACACAACTAAAAGTTCAAAAATCAACGCACTGCTTCACATTTTCCAAAGCCGTCCAGTGGGCCGGATTGGGGTCTTTGCTGTGCCAATTCAGGGCCCCCGGCCTTATGTTTGACACCCCTGGGGCAGTAGATCACTGGCGTTGAGTTTTGCTAACCAATAATAATAATAATGGATTGCATTTATATAGCGCTTTTCGGGACCCCTCAAAGCACTTTACAATTCCACTATTCATTCACTCTCACATTCATACATGACTGGAAAGCCGCAGCAGCCGCAACACTCGTGTGTTTTTTGTTTTTCCTTCATTTGTTCAGAGGAGATATCTTGCCGATGAATGATTCCCCGTCTAAACAGCTTTGAAGGGACGAACTGCGGTGCAACTGTAGCTGCCTCTGTGCACGTTTCCATCAACATGCTCGGATTTTAATAGACTGCTGGTCAAATCGATTATGCTGCGGTCTCTCCTCTATAAGGGTCTAACTTTCTGATCTGCAAACAACCCTCTCTTTCACTCTACCAAATAGAGGTTTTGAAATGGTTTGCCCCAAACTAAATATTTGACTTGCACTGTCACAGGAGAAGCGGTTTGGACGCCGCTCCTCTACCATTAGAGCCACTGCGCTTTCCTAACAACAATAGAGTGCTCTTTGTTTGGCTGGCTCAGTGTCTTGAATACAAATGCTGTCCTGGTTTTGAAAAGATGTTCACTTGATGTAACGCACCCTAGCTTTGTCTACTAGGAGTAGACATGTTTGGTTTGTGGAAACCTCCCTGCAGGGCATCGTACTGGCCACATATAGGCTTTTAAAATCGAATTCAGTTTCGCTGGCGAATACTTTTCATGCCTCGTGAGAATTTTTTTTTCTGTTGTTGTTTTGTTTTGTTTTTTTGCATTTTGACACCGCTGCAAAGTAAAAATATTTCTTTCATTGCCAGCGTCTGTTTTCGATTACAATAAGTTCGCCATCTGGTATTAGTTGTTTATTGTCCAGAAAAATGTTCAGACGTCTGAATAATCACTGTAGTGTTAGAACAGTTAGCATGACCGCATGATATTTACAAAGACCTACAAATGTGTGGCACTTCTAAATGATATATTTCTGAACATGGTGCCCCAGTGTTGAGACAAAAGCAAAGTGTATACAGTTCAAAATTAACAACAGCTGTCTTGTGATTTTCTTTGTCTACTGGTATTTAGTGGTAGACTTTATACCATGTGTCAGTTTTGCAGGTGAAGATCCCCTCCATGAAGGCCTCTGGTGGCATCCACTTAACTGGCAGCATGGCCCGGCCGCCCTTCCTGTAATAGCTGGCTCTGGAAAACAAAGAAAGAAAGGCAGGGTACATTTAGGCTGAGTTAAGAACAAATGGTAAATGCTAAAAGGCCACGAACTGAAATGTAAGTAAATTACGTGGCCCTGTGGAGGGAAATGAAAAATCTATTTAGCCACGCTCCAATAACCACATCAATCCATCTTAAATTATGGATGGACAGGGCACCACTGCAGATTTAGAGTAGCGTATATGAACCTGTAAATATCTCGTGCCATGCCAAAGTCTCCAATCTTAGCCACTCTGTCCGACCCAGGGCAGGTAAGGAGGCAATTTCTGGCAGCGATGTCTCTGAAAAACACAAAATCCTTTACATAATATATCTGTGCGATGACACGAAACAGAGAAGCTTGTTGTTACTTTGTCAAATTTGTTGCCGCAGAAAATGTTCAGAACTGCGGTTTGCAATGAAGAAACGAAGGCCTTTGAAAAACCTTCAAATGCATGATTGATCGTGCTTGCAAATGATTGTACACATTTTTCAAATTAAGAAAAGCAAATTGCTCAAAGACAAACTCAAACTGCAGTCAAAATGAAATAATAGTTGTTGATGTGTTTTTTGTCGCATTGCAAGAGGTTTCGTTTAAAGCAACATATGCAGCGTTAAAGAATGTCTAATGAATCATTTTTATGCAGATTTCACCACAGCGTAGCTCTGCTAACACATTTCCTTTTTGCTGTGGCTGAAAAGCCGCTTTGAGTTTGCACTTTTATGAGCTCTAAGCTGCGAAAACTGGGTGCGAATCCAAACCTGTGTATGAAGTGGTTCTCCTCCAGATAGCGACATCCACAGGCGATATCTCTGGCCATGCGCAGCAGATCCCGCATGGTGAGAGACGAGGTCTGGCCCTGGACATAGCACAGATCAGTTTAGTGTGCGACGTAAACAAACAGAGATTGCAGGCACAAACACACATGTAAAGGTGTAGTACAGACGCACCGCTCGTGGCCTGTTTCTTCTCAAAAAGCTCTTCATGTCTCCTCCGGTCATCAGCTCCAGCAGGATGAAGCGCGGCAGGATGTTCAGACTGACGCCAATGCAGCGCACGATGTTCTCATGGCTGAACTTGCTGCATGGACAGTTAACAACAGGGTGTTTTGTTTAGAAGGCTTGCACTTGTGTGTGTGTCTGTGTGTGCATAAGTTAGCTTTGATGTCCTTAAATATACAGTAATGGTAACAAGAAAGTACAATTGTAAGGTTTTAAGATTTAATAAATAATAAGAACAATCTGGTCCTCATGAGGTCTAAAAATAATTTAAATACAACCTCAAAAACCATCAGAACAACACATGTTAATGCAGTCGTTATGTATTTAACAAAAACTAAGCCAGAATGTAGAAGCAGAGTGTGAAAAATCAAGCGCACCCCATGATTCGACTCTCCAATCGTTGTGGAGGAATTCTTTCCTTTACACTCTGGATGTCAAACTCGTTTACATCATACAGCGAAGGTATGGATGCACGCAATTGTACGTGTGGTAAAATTGCTGCTTATTTGTGTGTGGATTAGAGCATGTGCTTGTGACTCTTCAAAAATTACACACAAATCCCTGTACACATCTGTAACTCTTATTTTAGAGTACCGCACCGCAAGGTGCCGAGGTCCTGTGACCGCAAAACAAAACTTTTCCAAACCTTTCTTTAGTCTTAGTCTACAAAATGTAACTAAAATGTAGCTCTTGGATTTTTTTGCCGTTATTCTGAGCGCTGGAGGGTCTGAGCTTGAGCTGAATTTACTGGGATGTCCACTCCTGGGAAGATTGGCAGCAGTTTGTGACTTAATTTTTCACACACTGCTTCTGCATTTTGGCTTAAATTTTGTTAATTAAATAATCACACTGTGTCATATTGTCATATCTTGCCTCTTTTTTAGTGTTTATTTTTTAAATCTCATTAATGATAAACTTATTATACAACCACAAAAAAAGTCTCAATTTTAAATCAGCCAGAATATAAGTATTTAAAACTGTCACGTGCTGACTGAGGGATGGACCTGTAAATACAGTAGACTTTAACAAAACCAGATGGGAAATCATAATACTTTATTAACACCTAAGAAAACTAGGTAAACTAAGCATGCCTGAACAGGGACTTGAACTCCGGACTGTCAGATTAAAAGTCTGATGCTCTACCAACTGAGCTACCCAGGCCCTAACGAGCAATCACCGCTAGAAACCAATTAACGTCACACATTTTCCTGAGATCAAAATATACCCCTGCAGACACGATTGTCTTTGAGGGACAATTATGTCATTGTTTTGATTTCTAATGAGTAAAGTTTCACATCTAGTGTGTGAACAAAAATATTTAGAAGACACTTTTGTGTGTGTGTGTGTGTGTGTGTGTGTGTGTGTGTGTGAGATGCACGAAGGAAGTGTATGGTTGCTGTCTCGTGCACCTCATAATCAGTGCCTCCATCAGGAAATCCATTTCATCCTGCTCGGAGCAGATTTCTGGTAGAGTCTGCAGAATAGAAAGAGAATTTGAGTGCGTGCTACTTTTAAGGGGAAATATAAATTTTCAGACCTAATCAGCAGAGCATTGTAAGCAGGTAATCCCATGCGGTGCTCTCTCTGCTTTTTTGCTTTTCCCTTTTTAAACTGTCTGCCTTTTAAGGCATCTTATCCAGGGACGCCGAGCAAATCTGCATTCTTCTTTTTTAGTCATTTTGTGCTGCAGTCTTTGCACAACCTAAGAAAAGCCAACAATCATTCTGTAAGTGAAAGCATCTCCATGACCTTTAGCTCTGAGAAGCAGAAGCACCACTTATGGGATTATAAGTACTGAACATACATGCGAGGTGTCATTGTTAAACATTTAAGTGCAAATATTTAAGAAAATATGAGCGGCTGACCTTTATGGCCACCTGCATAGCACTGCCATCACCACTCATCCCCAGAACTTGACCTTCATAGACTTCACCGAAGGCTCCATGACCAAGGGCCCTAAAGAGGAGAGAAAACACAACCAATGAAATGAAGGCACACGTTTGGTGGAGAGCAGAACCTTAAACTGGCACTCTAACATTGAGTCCGCTTGTGTCATACCTCAGTAGGGTGATGTTCTTGCGTGGCACTTCCTTCAGCTCACTGAACGAAGCGGCTTTGCCGGTGAAAAAGTAGTTTGGGTTGTAGTCCGTCATGATGGTGGAGGAACGGATTTTGCTCAGCTTATACTCGGGACTCTGAAGACGCCCCCTCACTGCATGCAGGTCGTTCTTTCTGCGGTACCACACTGCAGAAAAAGACGAGGCAGAGGGACGAACAAGCTTGTTATATTAAAGAGTCGACAAACCCTTGACAAAAATTATCAGCAAACTTTAATCAGGACCCTACAATTGCATGTAAGTGGCAGAAGGATCTTCCTGACCATCTGTCTGAATGTAGGAGCGGCAACACAAGGAGGGATCAAGCCACATCTCGATAACTTTTTCAATCCTAAAACAACATTCTTAGTGGGAATAAAGCTATAAAAATATGGCAAAAAGGGCTTCAGTTTTGTTCTTAAAGAATACTCCACCAATTCTGCATAGCACTTCTCCAACACTGGAGTTCTACCTCTTCAAACACCACCCTCAGTATGGATCTGTAATTCACACGTTATGTTATGTTAGTAGCAGTTATTGAAGCCTCAAGCAGAGACGATGAGCTGCCTTCAGAAGTCAAGTGAGCTGGCTTCTTTCTAAAGCCACTAACCTAATTGGCATGCATGTGGGATGGCCTCTCCTTGGTTACTGCTCCTATACTGTCTGTGCCAGTGAGTTTGGACTCACCCGCCATGGAGGCAGCCCATGTCCCCGATGCAGGTTGGTAGTCTGCCAGGGAGGGGGGGCGTTGCGTGCAGGTAAGAGGTGCCGTCGAGCCATCGCCCGGTGCAGATGCTAGGGACTCAGGAGTTGGGATAAGGGGAGTTTTAAGGAGGAGAAGCAGGAGAAGCAGGAGAAGGAGGAGGAGGAGGAGGAGGAGGAAGAGGTGGGGGTGAAGGACATGGGGCGCCCAGGGATCAGACTACCTCCCTGCATGGGGGAGAGCTCAGGTAAGGAGACACCATTAACCTGAAGCGTGTGTGTACGTTCATTGCCTTTTTTTAAAAATTAAACACGCTCCAGTAAAAACACCCCATCCTCCCCAAATATGTGTTTTTTTAAAGCAGGCGTTATAAAAATGAATGTCATCAGCCTTTGTTTAGGAACTGATTTATTTAAGAGCAAGTGCACACATTTACACACAATGCAGTTAGTGTTCCATTTTGCATATAGTGGCCCAGTACGCACCACTAGTAGCACCGCCGTATCTGCAATTATCGTCTGTCAGATTACACTCTGATAAGCTGATTGCGGGGTTGTATTTATGTTTAATTACACCGAGCTCAAACTTTCTTAAAGAACAACTTCACAGCAGAAATGCAGACTGCAGTCTTTTATCCTATAAGGACATTTATCTGATGAATAACTCGCCTCTTCCAGTTCTCACACGTCGCTTTTCACCAGGTCCGCCGCACTTTATCGACATATTCTCTCACTTCTGCTGACAGAAAACCAACCACATCCAACATAAATCGCCTATCTTTTAATGGTCAGCCATTAGCACTTACTGATAACAAAAAAATAAAAACACTCGACTCCATCAGAGCACTGTTTCACTGCACTGTGTGCGTTAAGGGTGTCATTTAAAATGGCAGGATAAACATTTCATGCTAAGCTATCATGAGATATGATGGATGCAGAATAAAGCTTGTGGCGAAACGGAAATTTGAGGGGGGAGTGTGAAGGTGGAGGTCACCACATAAATTTTCAAATACCTTCTGCTTCAGGCTCGGCTGGAAAACGGACATTATTCTGCTCGGATTTCATTGCCAGAAGGTGAAATGTCCACATTACTCTTAAATCTGTAAGAGTTACTCCATATCGCTTTCCTTACAGGAGGTTTTTACATGCATTACTTTATTAAAAAGTCCCAACTGTTTGGTCATGCCTGGTTTTCTTGTCAGGCTGCGTTAAACCCCCGGGGAGCTGGGAGTGTAGCTGATATTCTGCAGGAAGTCAGCGCAGCGCCGATTCCTCCAGAGGCTCTGACACAAAGTTTACTCTCATCAAGTCGCGCTGTGGGAAAATAGCTGAGCTTTGCTTAATATTTGGTGCTTTCAGTGAGGTCATGAAAAGGACAACAGAGAGAGAGAGAAAGAGAACCTGCTATACACGCACACCTTTGCAAAGCTCTTGTTAGAGGATTCCCTTCTCATAAAGTCTGCAGCACACAGTTGTCACAAAAGGTGACAAAGGTGCTTCGAGTGTTATTAGCTGTATAATCCCTCACTGTCCTACATTACTGGAAAATGACTCCACGTGTTGTTAAAACTGTATTCGTATAAAGTGTCTGGAGTTAATCAAACGAGATTTGGTATACAAAAGAAGGTACTTAACAGTATATTTTGCATAGCAGCCTTTGAGACCATGTTCATTGTCAAAATGTGGTTGTCTCAGAATCCCTCTCTTCTTTCTTGAGCTTCCTGTTTTAAGTGTGGTTGCTACAGAGCAGTTAAATTAAAGCTATACAAATGTAATGGTTAATTCCCTAATTACTCCTATTTTAGCATTTTACAGCCTGCCTGACCATCTGATTGTCTCAAACCCGCAGCCTACAAGAGAAACTCTGGTAACCTTGTCGCTCAGCAAACAAGCACCTACTTATTCTAATACTCCATATCATAGCACTTTGTGTGCATAGCATTTAACACTTTTAAAGATGAACAATTTCTGCTCTATCCTCTTATCACGGAGTCGATGCCCATGGGTTCAGCTCAACTCGCGCTTGTCGCTGCGCGCTTCTCAAAATGACAAAAAGGCTAATCTCTTATCACAGTTCTTCATTTTCAAATACTGTTGTAATCTTCATGTCTGTATAATCACTTCTGTGTTTGTTTTTTTGTTTTTTACAGACAATAAATTATAACAGCTGACATTTACCGCTACAGAAACCCACTCATACTGAAAGAAACTTAAATGTCAACTCTTTCTGCTTGTGCTTTTTTTTATAATCAGCATTTTTTTTAGAATGAATTCATGCAGCGAGACACTTACAGCACGTCTCGAAAATGTTCATGCTTCCACGAGAGCAATCGTTCCACTGCAGGCACTGAATACAGCATATAAACAATACGGTATTTAACAGTCACCTCTTTATCGCCTCTCATCAGCAAAATAGTCTTGTTTCACCTATTTATACTGTATATACATACAGCCAGAGAAAAGAGAGCGTTACCTGGAATGAGTGCTTGTAATGAGTGTTCATACTGTGCTCACTGTCAACGTCTAATAATTCACAACCATATCTTTGCCATCGCTCCTTTAGTCATCTTCCGCACAGCCATTTAAACCAACATTTATCAAAGTTGTTTCTGTTTCTGCTGTCAGTAACATCTGGAAGCATGTGCGTGTCCCAGCTGTGCTCACAGCCGGTGGAAGGTGGAGGGCACAGACTGCGCACAGAACTGGAGGAGTCTCTTACTGAGGATGACGCCGGTGCAGACCAGCGCAAAGCCGCTGGCGACGGTGGAGACCACAACAGCCAGGATCAGGGATGTCGGCATCGGGCCCGGTGGAGTCGGGCTTTGATGAGCCGCTGGAGGGGTGGAGCAGAGATTGTCAATTAGTATTTGTTAGCTGCTTAGATGGGAAAGAATTGTGAGGGATTAAAAGTGTCACCTGACATTAAAACAAAACGTCTGACATATCATGGCTCACAAGTAAAAGCAAGACCGTTTGCTGGGTTTTACAGACATACTTAGAGGCCTAGAACATGTAACGTTGTCAATGTCCAGGACTTCATCATCATCATCACAGAGGCAGAGGATGAGGTGAGTATCTGCTTCTCGTTTGCAGCTCTGCGTCTGACAGTGGCTGCAGTTCAGCTGCACCTTGATCTCACACTCACCGTGACTTTCCATTGCTAGAAAGAAGACAGGAAATAAACACAAACATCAAAAGGAAAATTATTTGTTAGAGAGTGAGGGGATGAAACCAACACACATTTAGCTCTGCAGCCTATTCATCTGTGCCATAGAGGGAAAAAGACATCTGTAGCACAGAGAAACTTTAGTATAGCAGGTTTTGGCTATAAAATGAAAGCCACACGGCTCCTTTGTTGCCCTGTAAATTCCAACTAGACCACCAAACTAAAAGGTAATCCTTCAACAAAAACTCCCACAAAACAGAGTACATAAAACTGTGTTTTTTTTAAATGAAAGCACAATTATGACAAATTGAAGAATAAGTAGATTGAGATGATCCAGATAGTACTTTGATCTTTCCATGACACTATAAAATCAGGCTTGTTATTGTCCTAACACATTACATGTCAAGAACATCTTGTGCTTGTGATCAAATAGCTTTTTAATACATTCATAACCCCCACCTCTCTCCCTTTCCAAAATAAGTGGGACACTCTGTAAAATTCTGCAACTACAGCAGTTGGTCTTCTTGGTTCCCAAGCTTTTACAGAGTGTTTAAAGAGTGTTAAATGATGAGATGATGCAACAAAGTGGTAAACGTGTTGCTGGCCTCAAATTCAAAATGAGCACATAAAATAAAAACAAAAGGAAGACAATTTCTCAACATCTGATGGGTTGCCTTGGTGAGTTATATCCCATGGTCCTGGCTCTTCAACCAGTTATCTCGAGTTTGTGTTGGACTTATTATCCGTTTCTTTGGAACTAGAAGATTTTCATGTTCTTGATTAATGACTCTTGACTTTAGTATTCATTGGTGCCCTTGAATTTTGTTATTTATATTTCTTCTTCTTGGTTCTTGTTCAATTATGTTAGTTCCCTTTTTGTGTCTGTCCTAGTCGTGTGTCTCTTTGGCCTGTCTCTGTGGTTGTCTGGTCGAGTTCCCGTAATCATCACTAATCTTTGTGTTTCGTCTTTTTGGGTCCCCATTGTGACATGGCTGGACGTCTGCTCCTTGTGTCAAGTTAACATGTTTTAGTCTGGTTCTCAGTATGTGTGTTAGTTCCTATTTTATTTTGATAGTCGTGTTGTGCACGTCATGTACAGTTTTTCTTCCCCTGTCTTGTTTGTTAGATTCTGTTCCGCTGTGATTCCAGGTGTGTCCACTCTCCTCTTGTGTCTATAACATCTGCATCTCCCTCTGTTCTTTGTTGTGCTCTCCCTCTTAGTGTGTGAGTTTCTGTTGGTCTCATTTGCCTCTTGTTATTTTATGCTTATCCGGCTCTGTTTTTCTTTCTGTTTACCTTGCGTGTTATCAACTAAATAAAACAGATTCTGAGTTTATTTCTGTCTGCTGAACCCTGCGTTCAGTCCACTCTCTGCCACATGCCTGTTCCTTTTACAGAAAATGATTTCCCGTTGTAATACATTCTGGTTTTCTGTTTTGTTTTAAACACATATTTTTACATTATCAGTGCATGTGTACACTACACCATCTACATATATGGTGGATATGAAAATGACATGATGTTACACATCTGAAAATCTGATGAAAATCTCCTGGCAAACAGGTGCTAAGGCTGCCTACAAAAGTCAGACAAACGTTGGTGAAAGTGTGTCCCACTGCTGCTGAAGTGTCTTGCTGGCATTAATATGTTATATTAAGTTAAATATTATATATCTATATCTATATCTATCTATATCTCTATCTATCTATCTATCTATCTATCTATCTATCTATCTATCTATCTATCTATATATAATTTGAAACTAATAAAGGATTGTAATTATTGGAAAACAATTACTGCAAATTTATGCATACAGTACAGCAGAGCTGCATTTTTTAATGTTCTTTCTATAATTAGTTTAATTGATAAACTATATTGTGACGTAGGAAGAGCCTCGCTGTTTTAATGATGCAGTTTTCTAACAGGAAGAAGAATAGGGCTTCTCCATGTGTCCTCGATTTATTAAACTCATCCTTCAATTAAAGCGAGAGATCATTTAACTACATCACAGAGAAAAATGCATTTGCCTTGAAATTTAATTATTATAATAATGTCTCTCTCTCTCTTTTTCCCCCCTGATTGTGCTTTGAATGTGTTTCATGTTGCAGACCCCGACATTGTGTTTTAAAGCGGCATGGCACACTGCATAAACAACAAAGTCTTTCACATGAGAATGGAGGCCTGTCTGTTGGCGCCGAAGGCAACAGGCTGCATGACGCTGTGAATTAGCCACTTTCCTCTTCCTCCCACTGAATAATGAGAATCAGATGGGCTGTTAGTTTCAATAAAAATAGGAAAAAAATAAGCCCATATATTCATGAGAATGCTTCTACTCCTAAATGTTCATACAAACAGATAGAAAAGCAGTTAACACACAAACACATATCCTTGCACACCTTTCTGAGGACTTGTCCTTGATATAGTGCATTCCCTAGTTAATCCCCTAGTCTAAACGAAACCATCTCATCACGACTGATTGCCCAACCCTAACCCAAACAGCCACTTCTGCTTGTGGGATCCACCATTTTTGGTCCTCACAAAGATGCTGAACCCTGCATGTACTGTGGTCTCCTGGATTTGTGACCCCACAAATATAGTTCAAAGCACACTCAGACAAAAGCACACCGAGAGACATTGACTGGTTTAGCTGTTAGGAGTATTACATGAACCTGAGGATTCGTCATTTAGAGATTCACATTGCTGTCACAAAAACACAATGCATGGTGCTATCTTAGACCTACACATACTGAGCCTGCAGTTTGTAGCCTTATTTATGGCATTAAACATTAATCACACACTAATCAGGCAATGACCTCTGTTCTATGGGCTCAAATTGTGGTCATAAATATTTTGTACTTGTAAATCAGTTTTGTACGGAGCCCCGCAGGGGACATGGGAGAAAAAAAAATTAAGACGGACTTAAGTCGGGATCTTGCAAAAGTTTTGCGAGATCTCGCAAAACAAACTCAGGGTCTCGCAAAAGTTTTGCGAGATCTTGCAAAAGTTGAATTCCAACAGTGGCGGCAGCTACTTAGTTGTAATATTACTCTTTCTGGGTCACAAAATACACTTTTAAGATATTTTGAGGCGTGAATGTAGTGTAAATGTCAGATATCTGCTCGGTTTACAAGACATCACATATTTGCAAAAGTGCTCCGACGTTTTCGGAGATGTATGAAACTTTTGCGAGATCCCAAGTTTGATTTGCGAGATCTCGCAAAAGTTTTGTGAGATCCCGAGTTTGTTTTGCGAGATCTCGCAAAAGTCCGTCTTAATTTTTTTTTCTCCCATGCCCCCTGCGGGGCTCCATAGTTTTGTACTTGTAAATCAGGATTTGTATGTGTAAAAATAATTTGTGTGTGCGTAAAAAAGATTTGTGTGTGTTAGCCAAAAAATACATGAGAAAGTCTGCACTCAAGTTTCAAGTTACAAGTACGAATTTTGACCCGATTTTTCTTCCTTTCATCTGATTGGCCAATGTCATGTCAATCACAAATTTAACTATCCAATCAGAGAATAGATGGGTTTGGCTGTTGGAGGGGTGCTTTTTTGAACTGCAGGTCCTTAAAGGGTAATACAGTTTGAAGCTGGAGGATCTCTATATAAATATCCGATAGCAGCTAGGTCCCCTAACTTTCAGCAGCTGTTGAAAGGATGAAGTTGCTCCTTGTCGTTTCTATCTATGTCCTCTACAAGAGTTTCTGTTTTTTTTGCTGGTTCTTCAAATGTTCAATAAAAACATGTATGCTAATTCATAACGAAGAAAGCTTTGTAAGTATCCCCCACTGTCATTTCCACAACACTGCCCCCCCCCCGCTGGAGGTTTGCAGCGCTGTTGAAAAGGTTCAGGAGGTCCCTGTATTAAGCACGTAAACCTGTGACACAAAAATCACAAAACTCAGACCACCACAGACTGTTTTCCTTCGTGGTGATGAAGGAAAACGCTGGGCTGGCATGAAAAAGGGCATTTATTCCCTTCAAGGACCTGCAGTTCAAAAAAGCACCCCGCCAACAGCCAAACCCATCTGATTGGATAGTTAAATTTGTGATTGACATGACATTGGCCAATCAGATGAAAGGAAGAAAAATCGGGTCAAAATTCGTACTTGTAACTTGAAACTTGAGTGCAGACTTTCTCACGTATTTTTTGGCTAAGTCCACACACAAATCTTTTTTACACACACACAAATTCTTTTTACACATACAAATCCTGATTTACAAGTACAAAACTGATTTACACGTACAAAATATTTATGACCACAATTTGAACCCATACTGTTCGCTGATGACATTTTTGGTAAATATCTGAGCGCACGCAGAGATTTTCATTACAGAGTTGTGTCTGTTTTTAATACAGTGTCGCCCGGGGGCCGAGTGAGCACAGCGAGTCGGTATTGGTTTGGCCTTACATAGATATTATTAAACCATTTAACGATGAACTCATGAGAGTGGGAATTTCCTGTTACTAGCAAACTTTTACTTTAGCTCTGTTGTTTTCCATTCTACTTTGCTGGAGTCTCCCTCTTAACTCTAGCATGATCACACAATTTTAAACCTATGCCAAGGTGCTAGATGCTTTCAGCTGCATCTCATTGGCTTTATTAGCTGATAAAGTATGAAGCACTTGGTCTTTCTTGCTTTACTCTATTTAGTACTTGAATAAGCACTCTAATCTGATCTTGTACAAAGACTTGTACAAAACGTTTTAGCTCATCATCCAGTTATAACCTTCTGAAAAATATTCAGTAGCATTACAAGGTTTTCATCTGGGAATGGTATTTGCTCTTTTGCGTCCTGTATCCTCCGCTAATCTCTTAAAACCTCTCGTTATAAAGATGCAGGAGTAGGGTGCCACGCTCAGTCTCACCTGCCAGAGGCTGCAGAAAAATCTCTCCCATCGGGTGAATAAATGAAATTCCATTCTGACCATCAGCCGTGATGTCATCTGTCAATGCAGCATCGCCTCCTGTCAAAAACAAACCAACAAAAATAATAGTAATAACTTTAACTCTCTTGTCTAAACGACAGTTTTCTTTTGATGTAAAATCCCTATACTGACTCTCTGAAGTATGATTATCAAGGCAAAAAATACCTTAATACTAACTCAAATCTAGTTCTTAACACTGCTTGCAACAGTGGAAATTGTACATGAATGTTACACTAAAAATGAAGAACAGATTGCTGGCACAGAAGTAATGAATCAAGCTGAGAAGTATTTTCAGCAGACCGCAGTCAAAATAACCCACAATCGGCTGATACTCCTCTATGCATTCAGTCATCGAACCTCACAAAGAGGTTTGATGACTGAATGCATTTGCTTTAGCCTTCCAACAGTTTTTACTCTCTTGCATGTCCCTCTGAAACCCTGAGTTATAAATGTTAATCTGCAGAGTAGAGTACTATACAAAGGACAATGAAGATGAGCTGCCAGGAAGAAGAAGAGAGAAGAAGAAGTCCATAGAGTAGATTCATGGATGTAGCGAAGGAGCACATGCAGAGGGTTGGTGTGAGAGAGAACAAAGCTAAGGGGACAAAGTGAGATAGATGCAACAAGTCCTTTGTGGCGACCACTAAATGGAGTCTGAAGAAGAAAAAGAAGTACAGGAGTAGGGTAGTAGTGCCAAGTAGCTGGAGTGCTGACTAAAAATTTAGTCTGGGTTGAAATAACAATATGATGACAAAATACGGTTACCTCTGTATCCTCCTCCACCTCCTCCAGCTGTGCACGCACCGCCTCCTCCTCCAAACCCTCCGAAGGTCGACCAGCTGAGCTTAGAGAGCGCCAGGGGGCATGAAGATCCCCCCTCGGCACCTTCCACCAGGGATCTGCCAGCCATCAGGTGAGAACTTGAACTATCTTTCCAGCCGCCACCTCCACCTTTAAGGGAAACAAAACAAAGTCATTCACTGTTACAAGAGCTACTTTGGGAGCATTGCACAAGGTTGTAAAACACGGTTTGTGCGTTTGATGTTTACTGCAGTGAAAAAAAATTGACCGACTGAGAACAACGAAAAAATGAGTTGCCATTAAAAATTTGTTTAATATGGGTTCATAAAATAACCTGAAGGCTTACACTGTTGCTGTAATGTGAGTGAGCCAGCTTTGATTTTAAAAGGGTACTCGGGAGATTTTGAAATTATACACAGGCCAAAGTATCCTGACTTTTAGGCCCCGGTGTGGATCAAGATCCAAAAACAGGCTTTCTGTCATAACTTTGCATTTACCAAACCCAAATCAGGTTGTATGGCTGATATCTTTTAAGCAGCTTTTTCAGACTTGACAAGGGTCTCTAAAGAGTAACTATTTTCACACTTCATGACTACTAAATTAATGTTTTTATGTTCTGCTTGGGTTACACTGAGATTCTTTGGAGTCTGGATATAAGCACAGACACAGTCATCAGTGCAGTTTTATGGAGTATCTACAGCCACCAATGTGTGTAGTGTCTGTTGTGAGCTTGTCTCCGCTGTCACAAATTAGGCCCTACTTTCGACTGGTGATTCAGCGTACTGAGTCAGCGGTGGAGGCAATCAGTGAGAAAGCTGTCTGTCTGTTAAGCCAGAAGGCACACTTTAAAGACAAATAAGTTCAGTCTTGTTGTTCAGAAATTTTAGCACAGGGCTTTTGATTTTTCCGACTGTTTTTTGTTCTGTTGTTGTGTTTCTTTGTTTCCATTCGCAGGCAGCTGGTGGGTGGACAAAGGGTCAAGAGTAAAGCGTCAGCTATTCGGTCGCCATAAAAAATGTTAAAACTGAAAGGAGACTTTCCGCCCATCCACTTATACAGCAACAATGTATCTATACTGCAGCTTTGTTTTGGGCATGAATTTAACCTTTGACTGCACCAAAGTGAACTGATGAATACAGAGACGCCTCGCAATGAATAAAAAGAGTTAACGGGTTCAACCATCATCTCTAATCTACAAAGACGGGCAGATATAAGCAGGTTTCATACAAACAACATATCAAAGGAAGACAAGCTTCACTGAAAGATATTCCTCTGCCCTTCAGAGGTCTTTGATCAGTGATAACATACTGTATATATACGGCTTGTCTCATGTGGTGGCACTTTAAACATCAGCACACATGCAAACGCGCGTAAACAGAAAGACCTCATCTGCTCAGTACTTCGAGCTGCAAACTTGCCCTGACACGCAGATCTTTATCTAAACAGTCTCTCAGAGGTTTCAATAAGATGAGTTGATAAACGGTTCTCGTTGAGACTCGGCTGGTCAGAAGGGATTTACTGAGAATGTTCCAGCGAAAGAAGTGAATTCCAGATACATCCCATTATCCACAGGCCAAACACATGCATGCCAACCTGCGCCACCCTGTGTGTGTGAGAATACAGAACAAATAAATCCTCTCATATCTCCAGCTACCTTTTGGACAAATGAAATGCGTGCTTCGGTATCAGACGATACTGAATTCAGTCAGAACAACGTCTTCTCATCCAAAGTTTACAGCACGTTCTGTATAAGAAAATTAAACTTTTCTTTGAACAGAAAGTGTAGAGGGTAATTTGTAACCAAAAAGAAAAAATACCCACAATTGCAGCTTTTAAAGTTAGGCAAGAAAGTATCTGGACAATGAAACTATTTTTGTAATTTTGCTTTTGTACACCTCCACAGTGGATTCTGAATCAAACAATCAAGATGTAATTGAAGTGCAGACTTTCAGCTTTAAATGAAGGGGTTTAACAAAAGTGCTGCATTGACTAGGAAAACATAAAAGGACAAACTAAGACAAGTTTACTTATGAGGACTGTTTTCAATACTTGGATGAAGTTCCTTTCCTTTTGCACACTTACAAAAGAAATGTCATTGCCCCAGAAATCTATGGATCCAACTTTATATTAAATTTCATGCGCTGCTTTCTGTAATACATTTTTGTGTGTGCTGCTGAGTAAAAAAAACCCTGTTATGCAACAACCAATAGCATTCCATCTAACTAATTCTATTGAATCTAGTTTTTAATAGGGAAAAATGCCAGGAACACTGATTCTGGAAAGCTGTTTCATTCTTTTACATAATTGAATAGAATATTTAATACTGTGGGCACAATAACAGTAACTTCATTTTCCTCAGTTATGCAAGGGTGGACGGAGTCATCTTAAAGTCAGACATCTCAAGATTTGAACACATCAAAGTGAAGTTATTTAGTGATGAGTGACCTTTGTGGCCTGTATTGAACAAAGACTCACCCCTTATTAATTTCATTTTTGCTAGGAAAATAACAAAATATTTGTAGTTGTTCATTGGAAACACATTATAGAGCAAATAGTTCAATTATAATGAGTTTGAAGGCAAATGTTTGGTACGACCACCTTTATTCGTTGACACAGAACTCTTTTGGGCTGCTTTCTTGTAATTCCCCTGGGCTCCTTGAAGGACATTAAAAGCTCTTCTTTGGATGTTGGATGCTTTTTGTTGCATTCACTGTTAAGATGAGCCCACACTGCTTCAATAATGTTGAGGTCTCAGCTCTGGGGGGACGAATCCATCACTTCTAGTTATCGATTGTGTGTTTTTCTACCTCCATATGCTTTTACTGAATTTGCAGGGTATTTGGGATCAATGTCATGTTAAAAAATGAAGCCACTGCCAGTCAGATGCTTTCCAGATGGTATTGGATGATCAAGATGTGATGGTACTTTCCCATGTTTCTAATTCCACCAAAACCTCCACTGTGTTTCACAGATGGCTGTAGAAAGTTAATGTTGTACCTCCCTCAATAGTTCGAGCCAAAAATGTAAAATTCGGATTCATTATTCCATTTGACGTTTTGCCATTGACTTTCAGTCCAGTTCTTGTGTAATGTCGCATACCTCAGCTGTTTCTCCGTCTTTCCCTTCCTTAAGAATGGCTTCTTGATAGCCACCCTTCCACTGACACCATTTCTGATGAGCCTTCAGTGAACGGTAGATGACTCAACAGAGGGGTACTTTTGGCATTTTTTATACATTAAACTAAAATAGCAGTTTTTGCAACAGGACACTAGCAACAAAGAGCTTATATTACACTACCTGCTGCACCAGTTTGGCCATTGCTACTGGGAGCTTCGGTGCTGTTTTCATACTGCTCCAGTGGTATGTTGTCCAGACTGGACTCAGGGTCCTCCAGGTAGGCATTTCCTCCTCCACCAGCTGCGATCAGCAAGGGAACCAGCTCTCCACCCTCCTTCTGAAAAGACCACGCACGAGTAAATCTTTCAATTTAATTTATTTAAATGATGATGAACAGTTTATATAAGCTAAACAACAACTTTAGAAGTCCCAATGGTACAATAGATAAGAGCGATCATAAAAAAGTGAACCTCGTGCTAAAGTTCCATGCTGCATGCAGATATAATCTATCTATATTTAAATCTATGGATTAAAGAATGAAACACCGCTGAATCATTTCAAATGCTTATGTGCCACAGTGCTGTATCTTAACAATGCTATGCACACAAACCCAGAGAAAATGCACACAGTTCTGAAACAACTCAAAGTGTCTTCTGCTACCTTAAAGACGTACGTTGCTCCCCCTCCTCCGCCTCCTCCTCCAGCCCACTCTACACCAGCCTGCAGCTTGAGGTTGTCTTCAATCACAGATGACTCTCCGAGGCAGATCTTTTGGGTGTGAGGATTTCTCTAAAACACGTGGAAGATGGAAAATCAAGCGCCACAAGATTTAAAAAAAAAAAGAAAAAAAAAAGTTGCAGAAACATGAACCTGGCATTAAAAAAGGAAAATCAGAATTTAGGACGCCATCTTGTCTCTCCTCTCTAAGACATCCCACTCATCCCACATCAACAAATCCTTCCAGCCTGTTCTCACCCTCACTATACTCACCCCTGGGCATGCGTCCTCTCCCTGGTGTCCCACCAAGATGTAAAGCATATCTCCTTTTTCCAGAGGAAAGATGGCAGAAATAAAGACCCCATGGTTGCGTTTGTTGTGGTTTTTTGCTCCTTTTCCTCCTGCAGCCCCATAAGCAGAGATCCTGAGGGGGGGATCATTGCAACAGAAGAAGATTTAATCCTTGGTCTTAAATGAAGTGCTTTTAGGCTTAGCCACGCACTGTATACCGTAATGGATAACAAATACCTCATTACACTGAGCAAACGGCTGCAGGTGTCTGTCGTAAAATGTGGATTATGAAATAGTTACCAGTGATCCTAATAAGATTCCTTATTACGAACTCACATCGTGTTAATGTGGCTAGGAATTACATGTGTGTATAATTTAACTACCAAAGTCCACTGTTTACAAAAACTGGTACATGTTCCCTGGCTCGGTATCACCGACCACTTACAGGTATCTGTTAGTAGCAGGCACCTTCCACATCTGAATTCCTTTCAAGTGTCCCTCCTTCCCCACAGTAACGTTGATATTTTTGTTCCTGTAAGTGCTGTCACACTGGGCTTGGGTTGGGCCCTGTGGTCCACTGGCACCGCATGATGTAAACCACCAAGTCATCAGAGAAACCTCTACAAAAGGCAATAGAGGGGGAAAAAATACTGCTTTTAGTTGTTTAATAAGCTGCAAAAACTACAACCATTTTCACATTGTTATGTGGAGGGGAAAAAGTACCAAAAGCATGAAAATCAGTAAACAGCTGAGATAAGATACACAGTGAAGAACAGATGCATACATATGGCACATCTATAAGAGTCACAGGTAATTGCATTAAGGAGCTGGCATGTGATTGCCGAACACAGGCTGGATTAAAAGCTTCTGGTTAGCTGTGATGAGTGAACAATTGACCACCTGGTGTGCAAATTGTGCAAACAGAATGGATTAAAGATGACACAGTAGACTGGGACACTTCAGAAATTCACACGCTATACAAGATAACTGCTGGAGCTGTGCACTACCTGAGGCCAAAGGCTCTGGAAGGGGGCTTAAGAAATCTTCAAAGTCGGTCGCGGGCAGCAGAAAGTTGAGATCTGATGGAGGGGAGGGGAAGCCAGAGTAAAGGTAAAGGCAGGGGAAGAAAAAAAAAAGAGAGGAGTCACAGTCACTCATCTGGATTTCACCTGATTATGAACTATATTTAGAATGAAAGTGGCACAGATTTCCTGAGAACAGGGCTACACCATGAAAACCTTTCTATCTTGGCAGTGTTTACCCACTGTGGAGCGTAGAGACACGGGATTTTTGTGGTATTGGTGGTAAAGGTTGTACGCTCCTCATTGCCAAGCCCTTAGGCAACAAGAGCCGTTAAGGTCTTATAACCCTCTCGAACACAACAAGTTCCCCACATAGAGTGAGATCATAAATGTGATGGGCAGACTCATTATTCTGAATTATTGCTTTCTAAATTTACTCTAGAAACCTGATTTAAAGCCGAAGTCAGTTAGAAAATGTTCCGTCCTCACCCAACTGCAGAAGCGCAACAGACAACTGCGCCTCCCTGGAGGCTTCAAACCATATTTCTCCTAAATCCCGCCGAAACAAAAACAGACCGTTTCATGTCTTTGTTATTAGTGTAGCACCATAGTGACTTGTAAAAGTCTGCTCTCTACTTTGAAAATTAAAAGCTGAAGTGCAACAACACGGGAGCAGGAATGTTGGCACACACTGCTGTCGTACTGCGGCGCTACATTTGCAGCAAATCATGAAACGTCGGTTACCCACATGTCTCAGCCAATCAACTAAACGGGGCATCAAACGAATAGCTGAGGGCCGCTGTGGTGCTGAACAAAACACAGCAGTTGGGGAGGTCTCCCTGTGCTCCTCCCAAGCTCAGCCGCAGTTTGATTTCATAAAGTGCACCGATCATTATGAAAGCAAAGACTAAATATGCGGTAAAGCAAGACAAATGTGTGTTTTAGCCCTTGAGAACTTTTAAAGAAATCTGTATTAGCTTTACTTAATGGTTGTGTGATCTTAGCTTACCTGACTGGAAGCAGGCTGCTCCAAGTGCAATGTCATCTAGAGCGACGTCAGCATTGGAGCCTTGTCCCCACACAGCTGTCACTTTAACACGAAACCTGGAGCAATCAGAGAATTACAGTTGTCTTTTCTTATGAGAAAGCAGCAGGATTTCAATCCCAGTGAGTGTACTTAAACTCTTCAGAGTAAAGTAGGAGTGAAATCTCTTTTATTATGAGCACTAAATCTGATTACACATTCTTTAGATGAAAGGAGCAATTTTCCTTTTCTTATTACTGACCTAAAGCATGTACTCATCCCTAAGCTCCACTATCTCTGACAGGGGAAAACAAAGGAGAAAATGAAACTTTATGGAGCTCCATGGGAAAAAGAGGTGAGTAAACCTCAACGACACATCATCCCTTTAACACACGAGAGATCAGCCTTTATTCTTTCATTCATCCCCCTGTTTGTTTTCCTCTTATGTACCCGTGATGAAGGTTAGTCAGTTCCAGGGCAACCGGTTCCCAGTTATCTTCGGCTTGACCATTCCTCTCCCAGACTGGTACCGCGGCGACGGTCCCGTTTTCCTCTATAGCCACTTGCAACGAGCCATTAAAATGACCACGCAGGTACAGAGAGAAATGCATCTACACAAACAGAGATGAGGATCATTAAGATTTTTGGTGAGATATGTAATATGATTTGAACTCCCCCACACAGACACAGACAAGACAATCAAACATGCTTAAATTGAATAATTCAAATATTACATCAGGCAAGTAACTGACCTGGCAAGCAACAGAAGAGACTGGACGAGGGAATGCAGAGCTCTGAACGAACGCTTCTTTAAGTGAATTACTCTCTCTGACAGGGAGAAACAAGAAGTGCCCTAGGGGAAGACAACAAATGTAACACATTTACCAGGTTATGTGATTTAGCTAGTTAGTTAGTTAGATTTTTGAGCCAAACCCACATTAATCTTTCTTATTGATCAACATAAACCAGCAGCTTATAAAAGTAATGACTTTTATGGCGACACAAATTGGCCATAGACGCGAGGCAGATAAAGTACTTAAAGCTGAAAGAATAAAGTGCTGTTGGGGGTAAAATGTGACTTGTAGACTAAAGCGCATTGAGGTTAACAGAGCTGTAAATGTAATGCAATGCTCTGCTAGTCTCAATGAATGCCAGACACTAATTTGTCTGCTAAATGACTTGTATACAGCCACAAGATGGTCATTTCAGTCAACCTCTAGATGTTTGCTATAGAGCATATTAACTGCCAGTTACAATTACATCTTTTATTTCATCTTCTGCTGGCAATCCTGCTTTCATCCTCTTTCGGCATGCAAAAAAACCTCATGTGCAGTGTTTTACATTTGCCTGACAAACGAAAGCTCCACAGTTCAATCCTGGGAAGAAACTTGCACCCCTTGTGGTTGCTTCAAGAGCATCTGGCGTAAAAATGTTGCCAGATCAAATACGTGGCGCTACCTGCTGCGGCAAGCCCTCGTGAATAAGGAGTAGCACCTGTCAGGTCTTTCTGACAAGCATACATATGCTTTAAAGTTACACTGCGAACTAGAAATGACCTGACAATGCTTCTCAGACAATGCAGCAATAGTGGTTTTATTGTTTTTACTTACTGAACATCAAAACAAGCATTCTCGTCATTGGCTGTGTATTAAAAAAGAGTAAATTCAAAAATCCTGTTTGCAACAAAGGAAAATTAAGAAGTTTTGACACAAGGAAATGTGAGCTTCAAAAACAAATGAGGGTATTTTCCCATCACTCCACACTGCAATAATTCATCGGAGCTGGAGGAGATTCACCAGAGGAACAGTAATTAAATTAGGGCATAATTCACATGTGCTGTGCACGCACACGCACACACATTCACACACACATGCAGACACAAACCTTGTGTGCGCTGCAGAGCGAAACCCTGCATGTCTTTTCTCTTCATGAGCTCATCTCCTGCAACTCTCCTCCAGCCCGAGTGCTGGTTGGACATAGACCAACCACATGAATCCCCGTCAAACGAACAGTATGAGCCAAAGGGGAGAGCATCTGGGAAGGAAGCAGATTATCATCATACTTCAAAAAGACAGAAACCACAGCTGCTAAAAAGTCCATCTCCTACCCCGGATTCCTCGTCTTTCAGACAAGAATTATATTTTGAAAGAAATCATCCGAGCACAAATTATATGGATGATGTTTTTCTTCACGCGAAAGTCGCGCGTGTGTGTGTGTGTGTTTTCTTCTGTCACTCTCCACACTTTGCACTACACGTGTACTGCGACACATTTCAGATCAGAGCACTGTGATTACTCCCAGACCTCTTAGGATGTGTTTTTTTCAGTTTCACCTTCAAAGTGAAAATGTTGTCCAACAACTCCAAAACATAGTGACTCTTATCAGTTTTGGGGGCTTGCAAATACTTCACTGGGTCAAAAATATACTGCTCAAAAAAATTACTTCTTTGAGAAGATGCCACATTGTTTGAAATGAAAATTCTTATCTTACAGAGGGTTGAAATAACAGAAACCCTGAAAATCTAGATAAAAAAACGATGCAGCAGGCTTGTCCATTTTTCTGATATTCCATTGCTGCAATTCAAGATATTACTTAGTAATTTGTATGGCCTACAGGTTCTTGTGTGCATGCCTGACATCCCAGTGAGACGACTCGTGGTGTCCTGGGGGATCTCCCATCAGATCTGGACCAGGGCATCACTGAGTTGCTGGAACAGTCTGAGGTGCACCATGAACTAGTAGGAATCCACTGCAACAGCACAGGATCTGACAGAAGGTGCTGTTGCCTAACCGGTCTGAGGTCTGTGTCATCTTCTCATCCTGTTCTTTCTTGCATAAAGGAGCAGATACTGGTTGTCCTGGTGGATTAAAGTCTTTGTACGACCCCCTCCAGCTCTCCTAGAATAACTGTCTGTCTCCTAGGATATCTCAATGCTCTTGAGCCTGTACTGGGAGATACCCTACCTGTGCAACCTCTATAGGGTCCAGGTATTGCCTCATGCTACCAGTAGTGATACTGACCCTGGCCAAATGGAAAAACAATCAGAAAAGATGAGGAGGGAAAAAATGCCAGTGACCTCCACCTGTAAAACCATTCCTGTTTTGTTGCCTGTTGTTAATTTCATTAATACCAGAGGAGCTGAAACTGATTAACGATCCCCCCCTGCTGCCTAACTGACCAGATCAATATCTCAGGAGTTTAACTGGCGTTCCTTCATTTCTGAGATAATGTATTTTGCTGAAAAGCTAGGACATGAATCACTTGTTGCATAAAATGCACAGCACACATGCAGACTATCCTTTGATAGTCAGCATGTGTAGGTTTAACCACCAAGAAGTATGAGGTCAAATAATCAATTTAAAACATATGCGTAGGCATATCTTTGAGCTTTTTAGGTACCTTGTGCTAAGGCTATTTTTATGCTATGGAAGCTTCCCCGACTCCACCTTTGTCCTTGATGCAGACGGGAGATTGGTGTAATTCTTCTCTTCTCACTCTAGGCATGTATTTAATTGTGAAAGAAGCCAGAATACAGAGAGAGCTGTTTCCAGTTTTTGTGCTAAAATAGACAAAACATGTAAGCCACCTCTCTATAGAACCCACAGAGATTAAATTGATACCAATGTATGCACATGAAAGTGGTTAAGACACCCGTGTGCTCGTTGAAGAAATTACATCTCCGCTGTGGCCTTTCCCCCCAGCGTTTCACAGCTCAAGTGCTTTAAATAACCCTGACTATATCGATTTTACTGACGGAAGCGTTTTGCCTTTTCAGTGTCTCGGAGAGTTTTTTCTTTGCACACAGTGATTGATGTTATAAAAAAGAGAAAGAGGTAACTTGTTTGATTGTGATGTGAGAGGAACTGAAAGGTAATGACTGATGCTTTTTTGTGCATGTTTTTTTCAATAGGATAATAAATCTGCAAAGGGTTTATCATATTATCTGAAATCTTTGATGTAGACAGAGAAGAGAGCTTTGAAAAGAGAACAGCCAATTGGATTCCTGACACTACATTTTACTGCTAATTAGGAAAAAACACACTAGGCGGTGAAAACGTTTTAATGCAAATTATCCGAGGGAGAGAATCTGCACTCAGGTTTCAGACTTTAAACACCCCACATAATACTTATTCTCTACACTTTAAATTTATTGTGTAAAGGCCCTTGGCATGGAATAATCTTGTGCCTTTGGTGAAAGGATTAACAATTTATCATCACTTAAATTTTATACAGCTAATGCAAATGGATTACAGCTTGCCAATAGCTCGCTGACTGCTTCAGGACTGCGCAACAGTACGCTGGCCTGATATAACTCCCGATGTGCACAAACTGAAGCAGTCACACGTGTTTTCCTGCTCATAATGCTGTCGCTATAAGAATCGGTCAGATGGTGCAGATGAAATCGAATCAAATACATCATCATAAAAGCTCTGCTGCACTCTGTGTGATTTTATTTAAAAAAAAACAACAAAAACAAAATCTCACCACAGATGAAGCCCTCGTCTTCTCCATAAGGACAGTCCGTGTGGAAGTTACACACTTGGCTCGTGTCGATGCAGTCTCCTGAGTGGTTGCAGTGGAAAGATTCCTCACAAATGGGACTCATTTCACCGAAATGGTGTTCTGCAATGGAGACAACCACACAACAACTGTAACAACGTACAAAGCAGATTTAGAGGCCCGGTGAGTTAGGATGAGCGACGAGGCAGCTTTTACAGGAAGGTCGGTTGATTCTGCGGAGGGGCTTTTCTTGACTCGCTGCTCTATACCGTAGAGACTTGAAAAATGTGAAACCACTGAGAAAAAAGGTTCAAGAAATCTGCAAAACAGACCAGGCATCTTTTGCCTGTTTGCAAATTGACCGCAAATCATGAGCTTTTTAATTTTCCTTACGCCAGAGCATTTTTGTGTGCTGACATTCACTTGCAAAACATGCATGAGACAAAAAAAGTAAACCTAAACACGTTTTGAGTGAATCAGTTTTCATAAGCAACCTTAACTGTAATCTGTAGAGAGAAAAGTTCTCCTGTAGCAGCTGTGGAAACGTTAAAACGCGAGTATGTGCTGCTGTGAAAGTACCTCAGGTTTTAAAATAAAGTTTACAGCTGGTTCCTTTTATCTGGTCTGTGCGGTTGTAGGTGCTTATCACAGGAAATGACCATGAGCATCTGGTTTGAAAGCTCTTAACGACCTGATAAACTCACCTGATTCGCAGTTTATGAACTCCAGCGAGTCCAGAGCCACAGTGGCTTCTCTCTCACACGAAGTGTAGAGCAGGGTCACCTGAAAGGGTCCAGCCATCCAGCCAATCGGAACTCCAAAAATCTGCCACTCAGCCCTGCATTAAGCAATCACACAGAAACAAAATCAATTGCATTTCTCACATAAGCAGCAGCCCTGGGCCTTGTACTATGAAGCGAGCTCAACCTCCCCGGGTATCTCTCCAATATCTGGATTCACTTGCCCTAGCATCAGCAATTCGGGTAGTGTCAGCAAACTCTGGTTTTCCCCTCTGGGTTCACATGAAAGTAGTTGCTTTGGCAACAGCCAATAAGTATACTGGCAGCAGAGGGGCTGAGTTTACAAAGGATCCAGAAAATATAAGATTACAAGAATTTAAAGAGGTTGGACTCATAATACAGACCGATGCTCATCAGAGAAATGCAAAAACATCAGCCCCTCTTACTTTCGACGTGCAGAGGTTTGAGGAGTGGTGACACGATTTAGGTGATTCATTTATACCTGCTAATCTCTTACTTGGAGCATAACCTGTAAGTCACCATGGTACATTTACAATAATTGATTACACAGCGGTGGAGAGTAGATTTTATCAAAGTAGATGTCTTTCTGAAAGCGCTGTAACTAAGTTTAAGAATATAATCCACCCACTGTTATCATCTTCAATGCCCTGTACCAACACAGAGCAGAGCAGCTATCTGAACGCTACCCCAACAGAGGTCGATTATCTTGTTAATAATTTCACCTCCTCACTACGTACGACTCTGGATACTGTAGCTCCAGTGAAAACTAAGGTCTCTAATCAGAAGTACCTGACTCCGTGGTATAATTCTCAAACACGTACCCTAAAGCAGATGACTCGTAATCTGGAGAGGAAATGGCGTGTCACAAATTTAGAGGATCATCATTTAGCCTGGAGAAATAGTTTGCTGCTTTATAAGAAAGCCCTCCGCAAAGCCAGAACATCTTACTATTCATCACTGATTGAAGAAAATAAGAACAACCCCAGGTTTCTCTTCAGCACTGTAGCCAGGCTGACAAACAGTCAGAGCTCTGTTGAGCCAACCATCCCTTTAACGTTAACTAGTAATGACTTCATGAACTTCTTCACAAATAAAATTTTTATCATTAGAGAAAAAATTACCAGTAATCATCCCACAGATGTAATATTATCTACAGCTACTCTTAGTACCATTGATGTTAAGTTAGACTCTTTTTCTCCAATTGATCTTTCTGAGTTAACTTCAATAATTACTTCCTCCAAACCATCAACGTGTCTTTTAGACCCCATTCCTACAAAACTGCTCAAAGAAGTCCTGCCATTAATTAATTCTTCGATCTTAAATATGATCAACCTATCTCTAATAATCGGCTATGTACCACAGGCCTTCAAGCTGGCTGTAGTTAAACCTTTACTCAAAAAGCCATCTCTAGACCCAGCAGTCTTAGCTAATTATAGGCCAATCTCCAACCTTCCTTTCATATCAAAAATCCTTGAAAGAGTAGTTGTCAAACAGCTAACAGATCATCTGCAGAGGAATGGTTTATTTGAAGAGTTTCAGTCAGGTTTCAGAGCTCATCACAGCACAGAAACAGCTTTAGTGAAGGTTACAAGTGATCTTCTTATGGCCTCTGACAGTGGACTCATCTCTGTGCTTGTCCTGCTAGACCTCAGTGCAGCGTTCGATACTGTCGACCATAATATCCTATTAGAGCGATTAGAACATGCTGTAGGTATTACAGGTACTGCACTGCAGTGGTTTGTATCATATCTATCTAATAGACTCCAATTTGTGCATGTAAATGGAGAGTCCTCTTCACACACTGAGGTCAATTATGGAGTTCCACAGGGTTCAGTGCTAGGACCAATTCTGTTTACATTATACATGCTTCCCTTAGGCAGCATCATTAGAAGACATAGCATACATTTTCACTGCTATGCCGATGACACCCAGCTCTATCTGTCCATGAAGCCAGATAACACACACCAATTAGTTAAACTGCAGGAATGTCTTAAAGACATAAAGACCTGGATGGCCGCTAACTTTCTGCTTCTTAATTCAGATAAAACTGAGGTCATTGTACTCGGCCCTGAAAATCTTAGAAATATGGTATCTAACCAGATTCTTACTCTGGATGGCATTACCTTGGCCTCCAGTAATGCTGTGAGGAACCTTGGAGTCATTTTTGACCAGGACATGTCCTTCAACGCACATATTAAACAAATATGTAAGACTGCTTTCTTCCATTTGCGCAACATCTCTAAAATTAGAAATATCCTGTCTCAGAGTGACGCTGAAAAACTAGTTCATGCATTTATTACTTCCAGGCTGGACTACTGTAATTCATTATTATCAGGATGTCCAAAAAACTCACTGAAAAGCCTTCAGCTAATCCAAAATGCTGCACCAAGAGTACTGACAGGGACTAGAAAGAGAGAGCATATTTCTCCTGTTTTGGCTTCCCTTCATTGGCTTCCTGTTAAATCCAGAATTGAATTCAAAATCCTGCTCCTCACATACAAGGTTTTAAACAATCAGGCCCCATCTTATCTTAATGACCTTGTAGTACCATATCACCCTATTAGAGCACTTCGCTCTCGCTCTGCAGGCCTACTTGTTGTTCCTAGAGTATTTAAAAGTAGAATGGGAGGCAGAGCCTTCAGTTTTCAGGCCCCTCTTCTGTGGAACCAGCTTCCAGTTTGGATTCGGGAGACAGACACTATCTCTACTTTTAAGATTAGGCTTAAAACTTTCCTTTTTGCTAAAGCATATAGTTAGGGCTGGACCAGGTGACCCTGAATCCTCCCTTAGTTATGCTGCAATAGACGTAGGCTGCCGGGGGATTCCCATGATGCATTGAGTTTTTCCTTTCCAGTCACCTTTCTCACTCACTATGTATTAATAGACCTCTCTGCATTGAATCATATCTGTTATTAACCTCTGTCTCTCTTCCACAGCATGTCTTTTATCCTGTCTTCCTTCTCTCACCCCAACCGGTCGCAGCAGATGGCCGCCCCTCCCTGAGCCTGGTTCTGCCGGAGGTTTCTTCCTGTTAAAAGGGAGTTTTTCCTTCCCACTGTCGCCAAAGTGCTTGCTCATAGGGGGTCATATGATTGTTGGGTTTTTCTCTGTATCTATGAAGCGCCTTGAGGCGACTTTTGTTGTGATTTGGCGCTATATAAATAAAATTGAATTGAATTGAATTGAAATTGAATTTACCCCAGGAAGAAATGAACCACCTTCATAATACAATAACCTCCGTGTTAACCCTGAAGTTCATTCATAGTACACACTTCTGAACTTTTGTGGACCTTACCTGACGAAGGTGCACGTGAGAACCAAAGATCTCACACAGTTAGAGCTCACATCAAAATGTCAGCTCACCAGTACAAACTACATCTATTATCCAGCTGCAGTGATTTGTAATGATGGGAGAAAGCGCAGGTAATAGACTTGTGCATTCATAGCTAGTGGTGGTCTCGCTGTGACCTGCCTCCAGCATGCTCTACTCAGGCATCATCTTCACCTAAACCAAAAAGACTCTTTCCATTAGTGAGGTGGAAACTGTTTCCTGCTGTGTGTTACATTTGAAGACAACTGCGGACCACGTCCTGACTTGACTCTCCCCCACGTCTTCCAAAGTTCACATGTGAAAACAGCTACATGTGTATCTTTTTTTTCTAACTCTAATTTTTGGCTTTTATAGTTACATTAAAAAGAAGTGCATTAAAAGTAAAACAAGTAAAGGTTAAAACAAGAGTATCTTCACTTTCTTGCCTTCTTTATGCAACATTACTGCCAAGATGATTTATTTTGTATAAAAGCCTGCACTGCAGTTTCTACAGTCAAGTTTGCATTTGTTATATGTTCTGCTAAAGCCCTCTGCATTCTCTGAAATAAAGAACCTTTGTAATGTATGAAAACTGAAGCTGAATATTAAAATCCTTCACCTGCACCCTCTTCTCATTTCTCACCATAGTGTTTTACTAAATAATGTTTGAGCCTTCTTCCATCTCTCATTTATTGGCACATTTCCACTACTGCTTCAATTATCAACCATGGGAACCGCACTCCTCCATGAGCATGTGTTCCATGTAACAAAAGTACCAAACATGTCGCTATTATTCAGCATAATCCATCTGTCACCTTGTCATCAGTCCAACCTGATTGTGTTTTCACAAAGCTGGCCCACAGCTGTGTGATTATAGGTGGCGTAATAAAGCAAAGCAAATCCTGCTACCTGGGATATGTGACAGCACCCAAGATTTACCTCACACGTCACAAATCCTGCTCTCCATTTCTAAAAATACGTCCATGCTACGTAGCGCCAACTGCGCAACCCTATCGTATATGCAAACTAGACTATTTTCACCACGAAAGCTGTTTAGAGATCAGTGCCCGGAAATTATGTTTGACCATTGAAACTTTTGCAGTGCTGCCTGATCTCCTCTGGTGTGACAAAACAGTGATCCCTCATCTATGTTTTCATTCAGAGAAAGCAGGAGGTGGTGAGCAAAGTTTGTACTGATGTGATCAGAAGAAGTTGCAATGTTTCCAACACACACGGTGGCAAATGGTGATTAAGTAGGACGCTGTGTCGACAAGTCTAACTCCTGTTAACGCATTCACACCTCCTGGTCACCAGTTTGCTCCTCACACGATGCACAACCTTCAATCTTGGAAACTTTGGACTACGTCAAGTTCTCATCACGAGGATTGTTTCTCCACACGAAATCCAGGCCTGCGGACATTCAAGGTGAATAGGAAAGTCACAGACCGCACACTGCGAGTGATTAAAAATGGCAGCAGCGATCAAAGTGGTTTTGAAAGAGAGATTAGCCTAATTCTAAGTGGTACGGAGTTTTTTTTTTGCTTATTTGTCTGTCCCAAGTACACAAAACTTTTTGAAAACACCTCATACAGCCCAATGTCAACTCCTGTGACCATTCAGTCTCTATTTTTGCACTTAACAAAATTGTGCCATATGTCAATACGCATGACATCCCACACAACGCACAACACACACTGAACTACTTCACTGAAAGATGAAGCCTGTTGGATGGTAACTGTGCTTTAAATGAAGAGTGTGTCCAGACATTGTATCTGCAGATTTTGTTGGATGAATAGCCAGCTTAATAAATAAAGTCACTGTGTGTGAGTGTGTGTGCTTGTGACTCATAATGGAATTGCACAGCCCATTACTGCGCAGCCACTAACAAACCCAATGTACAAACTTATTGCATATGCCAATCCATCCTCCTCTGTCCTAACCAATGATATGTAACTTCATTTCCAGCCTGCTTCTAGTCTCAGGAATGCTTTTAGCTGTTCTAAAGATAGTTGTGCTTCAGCATTAGATCAATAGGAAATATCTGTCCGTGTTTCCCAAACAACACGCGGTCACAATTCTACAGTTTGCCTTAGATGGTAGGCAGGAAACATTTTTCTTACATAACTTTAGTAAGACAGAAGTGTGCCTTCTTTTCTTTTTTTTTCAGTGAAGAGGACTGGTTGTGTTGCACAATAACAAAAAAAAAACCCCATCTAAGTGAAAGAGCCGTGGAGGTGAGTGTGTTCGCTGACCTGCGGTCGTCTCGTCCCCTGTGGTGCAGCATCTCCGAGTCTGAATCTGGTTGAGCAGGCTTGATCAGCAGTGTGAGGTTCCCCACCACGGGGCCGGCCTCATACACAGCCACCTGAAGCAGGCAGTCCATGCTGCTTTTTGGCAATACTGGGCTCATTAAGTGGTAGTCACATTTCCCAGAGGCCTCAGCTTCAGGTGACGGGGTTAAAAGAAGGAAGTGTCCTAAGGTAATAAAACAAAGTGGAAAATTCATGGTTGACTATTTTATAGCAGCCTCATAACACTGTCTAATGCTTTAGCATTATGACAAATTCTGGATTAGGGTATATTTGAATATATGAAGCACAGAGTGAAAGAAAATGTCAAGTGAGAAGCAACGTTTTCACACAGTAGCACAAAGACTCTTCTAAACATATTTGACAGAAGAAAGAGGAACACTGTGTATCAGAGCACACTGATTTAGCTGCTCCTCTGTGAGTCTCTGCACTCTTACCATCAGACCTTCCCTCTGAGTTGTCAATTGCAGGCATCATCCCAGCCTTTGTACTCTGTGGTTGCTGTGGCGACACCAATAACCAGTCACTTTGGCTGCTGTTCGATAAAGTCCAGAGACACGGTGACTCAAAATCACAGGAGGGAACTGCAACACATGAAATAACAAAGATGAAAACTCAATTTTTAAAAAAAGAGTACATCAAATTATGTAGATTATTTGTTGTTGTTTTTTTAAAACAACAACAACTGTATCGTTTTAAAAATGCACTGATTTGATTACAGCTCCAAGCTAACAAATATACTGAAATATAAACATAAAATATGTCTTAATGGCATTTTTTTCCCCACTAGCCTGAAATAATCATATTTATACACACATGCAAAACAGCCCCAAATCTAAGAACTGAAAAAGTGTATATTTCTCACGTTATCTTTATCCCACTATGTATAAAATCTTGAAACGAACTGATTCTGTATTAAAGAAAAAAACAACTTGTCCGCAAAACTTCACAGTAAATAAACAGCATCTGCGATTTCACAAAAAAAGCCTCCAAACTCATTTATATGAATGCCTGAGTGGGGATGAGTAACACCATGTGTTTTTTAGGCTTTTTTTTTTTTTTGGGAGGGGGGGGGGATTGGGGTGGCGGTGGTGAGTGAAAATATGAGAAATGTGTTTCTTTATTATCTCGAGACCAGAAAAATCCCAACAGAGCTAAAGAAAAAAGTTAGGATGCAACTCCTCCAGTGATGCTTCTCTCTGAAAATATCTCTCTTTAATATAAAAAAGTAATAAAACGCAAATTCCAAACACATAAAGGATAGACAAAACTAGACAGGAAAAACTGTGCCTGAGAAAATGAAAAGCTGTGAAGGATATATATTTTTAAAAAGCCACAACATTTAAAAAAAATTGTATAAAATGTCAGCTCAAGGCCTTTAGTTCCACTAAATCAAATTTAAATCCAAAATCTGTTTAAAAGTCAAACAGACAGAGCCTTTGACTGATTTTGTGTCTGTCTGTGTGGGGGTTGATGAAGGGGGGACGGAGGAGACGTTCAAGACATCATGTGACAACTGGAGAGGAAACTGCCTTAACCACTAATATGGCAGCAAGCCAGGGGAATTAGGAATCCCTCCTGGGATAAAGCACAGAATTATTAACCAATTATTTCATATTAACCCACATTAATTTCTTTAAACCAGATAAAAGAGTAGCCTTCCTCTGATCACAAATGATGTAAAAATGTTGCTTTTTCACAGGCATCAACATGCTACTTGTGCTCCTGGCAATTGAAAATCTAACAGGGGAGTGTTGTTACAGCTCGAGTGATGCTTGCACTTGAAATTCAAAATGGGTAGTTTTGTCTCAAAAATCCAGTTTTTCAGGGATAATTCCCAATGTAGTCATCTTTGACAGATGTCAGTCTTTTTGATCCTCTGCCTGCACGACAAACTACTCAGGTTCTTAATTTAACCATGCTTTCCAGTCAAAGACATATTCATATAGATGCATGCAATGAGTGTAAGAAAAGCAATAAAAACAACCCAGGTGATAACTGGAATACAGATTTTCAATTTGTGTCAAATCATCAACACATCAGTATTCTAGATACAAACTCACAGTGGCTGTCATTGTCCAGGGGATGAGGAAGAAACTCATCTGGGAAGTCTTCGTCCAGAAATCGGTCAAAAAGGGCGTGGCAGGTACTGCTCACTAATGACAGAGACAAACAGGTTTTATTAGTTCGAGACGTCATACAAGCATTTCACTGTCTTCAGTCACTCTAGTAAACTGCAGCCATCAGAACCGCTTTAACTCTTCATGGCAAAAATTCAACAAGGTGTTGGAAACAGTCCTCAGAGAGTTTGGTCCATATTGACACGATAACATCTCACAGCTGCTGTAGATTTTGTCGGCTGCACATCCATGGTGCAAAACTTTCCATCACATCCCAGAGGCTACTGACTGAGATCTGGTTACTGTAGTTCTTAGTGCTTAGTTAGTAATAAAGGACCAAACCTGTGCCAAACTGTACAGGAGAGAAATTCCCTAACACCATTACATCATGACCATTGATACAAGGCAGGGTTTATCTATGCTTTCACATTTACGCACATCCTCAGACCAGGCAAGACTTTTCCAATCCTCTGTTGCCAAATTTTGGTGAGCCCATGGGAATTGTAGCCTCTGTTCCCTGTCTTTAGCAAGCAGGAGTGGCACCTGGTCTTTTGATATGGTCACCTTGATTGATTTGATTGATTTTCCCATTGATTTGAGATACTGTTGCCTTCCTGTCAGCTTGAGCCAGTCTGGCTATTCAACTCTAACCTTAGGTAACAAAAAGGCATTTTCACCCAAAGAACTGCCGCTTACTTGATATTTTCCTCCTCTTGGAGCATCCTTTGTACTGTAAACCTGACATGCCTAAATCTATTAAGTTGCTGTGATTGGCAGGTGTACCTAACAAAGTTGCCAGGCAGTGTATCTTTTTGTTTTGATAAACAGAATCAATAATTTTCATGGATGAGTCAAAGAGAAACACTCAGATTTAGTATGAATAGCTGAAATAAAGGAGGTTTACAGCAGCGTCTACCAATAAACCATGCTGCTGCAAACAAGACGAAACAAAGTGTAACACTGTTAAGAAAAACATCAAAGTGGTCGTCTGAATCCAGGCTGTGGAAACCTAAAAACTAGTATGACGCATAATTGCCCTGAGTTTCCACTGCTGCCTCGTTAGCGCCGCAACAAAAGGTGTGAAAACATATTGTTAGCAGGAAGTTTCACATGAATTAGAGGACTTTACATGTCAAGACGAAAAATGAAAGCAATTACCAACTGGCCCTTTCCCAGCTTAACTTTTATTTTATTTGATTCCTTATTTTTTTTGGCATCTGTCTGAGACCTTTAATAAAACAAAGTGGGGTTCTGGCAGCGCTTCACATACAAGCAAAAGTCATGGAAAGGAATAAAACTGCTGCGATACAATAACTTTAACAGTAAACCAACGCTTTTAGATACACAAGCCTCGAATCCATGAAAAAAACATCAGTTATTTCTGCTGTGCAAGAAACTCCACACACTGGAAATTCTTCCAGCATGTGGCACTTTCTGCAGCTCATTGTGAAACCAACCTCTCAGTCTATTAGATGTAGCTGAGTCAAAATGTTTTTACTGTCACCCGTTCCATCCCTTTCAAAGACAGCTTGCCTTGAGGCTTAAATGCTCACACAACCACCAAAATATAATATTTTTTATCTTTTTCTCCTCGTAGATAAACTCTTACATGAATGGAAATATACATACAGAAATAGCATTCACTGCTTCGCAGCAACAATCAACAGACATGCTCTTATTTTGGAGACGCAAGCTGAAAGAAAAAGTCACATTCAACGTATTAACTAGCATGACGAGTGGACAATGAGGGAGATGATAATATCTTAGAGGGTCACAACTCAAATGTTGCAATGGCCCCTGAACAGTGGCATTACTGTTATCTGATGCCTGCAGGGCAAAGTCAAAAAAGCCAAGCAGGACAAATTCAATAGCTGAAATTGCTGTTTACTGAAAGCGGTTAGTGATGCTAATGATGAGGAGGTGAGGGGTCGTGCCTATGAATGGCAGCCTTGCTATTTATTGATAATTATGGAATAACAGCTGCTATGGATAGTCCCGAGCACGGAAACAGGAAAAATTAAACTGTAGGAAAAAAGAAAAGGATTCAGCCAAAAGAAGAAAAAAAAAATTAACCCGCTATTATTAACATAAGCTTGGGAATCCCCCAAGAATCCAAACTTTTTATTTTACTCCCTCCAACTCCTTTCTTATCTTGTCCAGTATGGATTTAAAAGATAAAGAACAAAAGAAAATACAAATTTAAAAAAACACCCAAACACTCTCTTTTAAGCTAGAAAGGAAATGAAAGAATTACTGAACTATCTGCATCATCATCTGCTGGCAGCGAGTTTCTTTGATGACAATCCAGGACCCCGACTACACTGTTACTGCACCAAAGGCCTTTGAGGAGAGTGTAACTTTTAAAAGCTGTCAGCTCAGTTGAAAGCAAAGCCTGCCCTTGTTAGTTTCTCTATCAAGGTACTGTGGAGTCAGAAAACTGCTGTGCGTTGTAGTTTAGCTAAGTTCAAGGACGGGGCTTTGTTGCAGATCTGAACAGCTCAATAGAAAAGGCAGCAAACTAGCAGGGGCCTCTTTGCCACCAGTTTGCTGTCTCTCCGTCACTCAGCAGAAGTGAAACCATTAAGAGTGAGCTTTTGTTTAAAAGCAAGAGCAGCCAGAATCAAAGGAACTTATCATCAGGCCTTATCATGATAAGGTGGATAACCTGGCCTCCATCTCCTTACCTCTCTCCTGCTCTGTCATCCATCGCATACGCTGGCCTCTCAGAGGATTTGCTTTGCACCACCAGGAAATGTGTGACAACAACAACAACAACATCTGGGCCTGCCTAGAAAGCTTTTTTAAAAACGTACGTGTGAATATTGGCTGCTTGTCAAGTCAAATAACTCCAAAATTGCAGCTTCAGAAGGACTCGGAGCAATTTTCTAATGAGCAGACCATGAATTATACAGTTTTTATCTTCAAGGCTAGTTTCTGAGTGCCGAAAGCTATTTGTTACATCAGCCTCGGCACTTGGATAAACACATTCGCTCTCCATGTGCTCATGAAAGTGGCATGCTTTAAATGTCTGAGCTAAATTAAGCTAAGCGAGGGTACAACCAGAGCACTGCCTAATGCTATTTACACGCTCGCTCCTGGATTCTCTTTCTCTACCTGTGCCTAAATCTTCACATCACCTGACTTAGGGCATTTCTCCCTCTCTCTAATGAGTTTTGTAGTTTTGCAGCAAATTTTGCTTCCAGACCAACAAATGAATCATCAATCAATTATGTTGAAAAAGTATTTTTTTTCACTTTTGGTGTTATTTAGATGCCACCTTCCGTTTTCACCATGATTAGGGTCTACTGGTAATTTTCACTTAACTCACAAATAATGCTGAAAATAAAATTTGCATTATTACGGGTGTGGACGTTTTGAGTTATAGGTTGGTGCCATAATGGTATAAAACGTGGACGTAGTTTCCAGGTCAGAAAAATCATGCCAGTGTACAAGTACCTTGAACCTGCATTCTACCTGAAGGCCACCAGATGGCGATAGCTGTGGTCTAAAGCAGCGGTCGCCAACCCACGGGGCTCGGACCGGTACAGGTCTGTGAGTCGTTTGGTACTGGGCCATGAGAGTGGAGGCTCGGGTGTGAAATTTATGGTTTTCAGGGTTTTCATCGGTTTTTATAGTTCTTTTTTTAAATCGTTTTTATCGTTAACTCGGTTTCCCTGGGTCTTTTCCCGTGTGTTCTGAATAAATCCCCCTTTTTTTGGTACCAGTACTGTTTTTTTGGGGGGTTTTTTGTATTTATCCGTGACACCTTAAAAGCCAGTCTGTGAAAATATTGTCGGACATAAACCGGTCCGTGGCGCAAAAAAGGTTGGGGACCGCTGGTCTAAAGGAAAACAACTTCAACTCTTTATTATTAAGTCTTTATTGGCTCAGTCACTCTTTTTTTGGCACAGTGAATACAACTTTAAGTGTGTTTAGTAAATCTTGGTAATGTTATATTTAACAATAGAGGATTATCTGTGGTATGAAACCACACACTCACTAGCTAACAATTTAGCAATCTTAAGTTGTTAGCCAGTGGGTGCATGGTTTCATGGTCATACTCGCCCTCTTTGTCGCCTCTGTTTTATTGCAGCCAAGATGGCGATGGCATTAACACTCATGCTGAGGCTTCAAAACAGGACTTCAGAAACCAATGGCTGATGTCACAGTAGCTACGACCACTTTCTATTTTGTCTGTGGTTGGTGCCTGCCAGACTTTGCTACTAGGCATCACCTTAGCTAATTTGAGCATTTGAGGAGCATTTAAAAAAAAAAAAAAAAAAAATGTAATTACATGTCAAATGATATGTAGCTAGTGCACTTAATGGGCTTAAGAGCCAATGTGAAGAAGTTTTCTAAATCTGGTGAGTGAAATTCGGATATTTATTTGTGGGTTTGCGCTAATGGCTACACTTTGCTATCAAACCCCATTGTAGTTAGCTGATAACTTAGTATTCCCACTTCTCATTCAATAAATCTAGCTCCAATAACTCAACGTAGCAACAACAGTAATGCAGCAATGGGTGACATCCCAGATGTGTGTGTTTTTTTTACGATCTATATATCTGAGAAAACCAATAAAGGGAACAAAAGTGGAAAGAATAATATCTGCTTAAAGTTTTATTGTAAGCCATCCAGCAGTTCCTACAGATATTCTTAAAGAGATATGTGTACTATTTAAGTAACACCTGATTAGGTGGATTTATACCTCCTTTAAAACAGCACTAGAGCTCAGTGGGACATGACACAGTTCTGCACAGCTCTCACACCTGGTAAAAATAAAAAAAAGTGAGTGTGGAAACATTAAGTACCTACAATTCATCTCCTTGCGCATTATGCAGAATCATCCTTTGTAGGAAGAAGCTTCATCTCTCCACACTCGCCTAATAAAGTCCTTATCCTCTCAAATCTCTTATTCGCTACCAGGCCTTTATCCTTCATTCCCAAGATACATGACAGCTGAACTGGCTATAGACAGAGCCACGATCTATAATTGAAATGAAAGTTCAGCATTTCAGAAGTTCAGAAGTGAAGACAGATGGTGGTTTAGAAGGAGATTAATCAAAAAGGAATAAAATATGGAACTAATATTGTTCTGATATGGAAAGAAATACAAGCCCCACCTCCCCACCCCCAGAAAAAACAATACTAGATCTAAATGTTTTGCCTTATTACCTTATTAGGATTTTATGTCCCACACTACAATTTATTCACCAAAGTGAACCATGCTTTTGCATTTTTCTCACACAAAATGTTTTTTTTTCAGTTTCAAAACAGGCCACTTACATGAGGAATTCATTTCATAATGAGATGAGAACACAATCAAAATTGACCATAGGCCATATATTATTCTATTCATTTTCTATATGGACGATAAAGAGAGAACTTCAAAGGTAATGCCTCACATGAAATTCACATAATAAAAGTCCTCAAGTTTACCCCTGTCCTTGTTAGCATCACTATCATGTGCATTTTAACCATTGTAATTGCTTTCAAGTGTGCAGTTTTGAGCAAATTGGTCTCAGAACTATGCATTTTATTTATGAGGATGTCAAAGAAAGGGGGGGAAAATGAGCCAAATACACTGTAATAAAACAAAACCAGCAACTACTCACATTGCCTATTTTTGTAGTGCTTCCTTTCAAGTTAAGAAGTATGATTAAATCACAAAACCAAATCCAGAAGCAGAAGTGTGCGAAGAAAAAATAAAATCAATGAAGTGGCTGGAGATCCTTCTTACTTAACTGGGGATGGGGGCAACATTTCTGGGAGACTAATGATGAAACAGTGACAGTAAAGTGACGTAAAACCGACTGTAAAATTACATCATTAGTTAGAGACTGGATTCATGGAAGTCATTTAGCAGAGTACATACACGTGTGAGTGGGGGGATGTTATGCTTTCATGTGCAGGGACTCATTTCCAATTGATTTTACTGGAGCAATTTATAGTCTGTTCTCTGGGTTATTACTGTTGGTGGAACGTAAAATGGAAAAGTGTAAAGGGCATGGTCAGCCAAGGCTAATTGGTGCATGTGAATGGCAAAGGCTGGCACATGTGACTGGAACCCGTGTAAGAGCTATGGTGGCACAAAGTGGTGAAAACCAAAATGCTGTAAAACGCACCGTTTATTACATATTTAAAAAGCAGAGCTTCAGAACTACACCACAGAGAGATAGAAGAAAGTGTCCTGTCGCCATTTGGATGTCTGGGTGAATACAAGTCAATTCCCTTTACTGGCTCGCTCAAAAAGAAAAAGCTCAGGAAGTATTCAAGATATTGACTGGGCCTCCAATTTCCCCAGATCTCAATGAAATCGAGCATTTTTGGGATGTGCTGTGGAAACAAATCTTATCATCGAGGCCTCGTTTCAAAACTTAGAGGATCTGCTGCAAATGTTTTGGTGCGTGACCTCACAGGGGACACTCCGAGGGCTCAGACAGTCCATATCTTGAAGGATCCAGGGCAATTTCAAGCAGGTGGTTTTAATGTTGCCGCTGATTGGTGTACGTCCATACAGTACATTACTTTCAATTAGTTATGACTCATGGTGCAGTTGAGATGATAGCGTTTTGGAGTGGGGTTCTTTTGGCTGGCGCTTTGTCAGAAAAGTATCAGAAAAGGAGAGAAAAGTAAAAGGAAAATGTCATAAATGAGTTTGAGCGAACTCAGAACAGCTATCAAAACAATACAAAGTACAAAACAACAGGAATAGGCTTTGGCAGGAGAAAAAATAGTCTGACATTTTGGGAAAAAGAGGAGGTTGATAATTCCTGGATAGCCAGCATGACTCTGATACAAGGTTATAAAAAAAAGGTAAAGGTTAAAAAACTTAATGTGCCGGTTTCTCTTTTAATCACTTTTACTGCCATTAATAAAAATCTAAAAGCTGAACGGCTTAAAGATATTTAAAACCTAACATGGGCTTTAGTTTATATTAAATTTCAGGTAAAGAAATCTGCATCGACCTTAGGGGAGAGGAAAGAGAAAATGGAACAAAACTACACAGGAAATAAATGAATAAGTAGAAGGATGTGTCAGCTGAAGACTGCAAGGGGAGCTAACTAATTAGAGTGTGTGAGAAGAAAGAGAAAAGACAGTGCTGTGTTATTTCTGCATTTCACTTTTTGGCACTTTGCCCTTTATTGAATAGTTGCAGCAGAGATGGTCAGGAAAAGAGCAGGACAGTGACAAACAACTCTTTTCTTCAGTGCTGCATTAAGCTTGACGCAGCTACAGTTTTGCAGAATATTAAAGAAGGGCACAACGATCCTGTTTGATGCTAAAGGGTTTTCCCAAAGGTCTACTGGTAGAGAGTAGAAATAAAAAAAAAAGAAACCCAATTTATTATCATGTTTATGAAGAAATGTCTGGATAGTTCAACTAGAAATGACACTTACTGTAGGTTTTACCAAAAAAAGAAAAAAAAAAGGTTTGTCGGTTCAGAGAAATGGTTCATAGTGCTTGATAGAAATACTGCAAGCTGGTGTTAAAATAGAAGTCATCTCTTTAGATAAACATCCTTCATAGTTTCAATGTTTCAGACAAAAATATAAAATAAATCCAACCATCCATCCGTTCTCTTGGCCACTTGTTCAGACGGGTTTGTGGGGGCACTGGAGCCGATCCCGGCTGCCACTGGATTAGATTCGGTGTGCACCCTGGACTGCTCACCAGTCCATCACAGAGCTAACACAGAGACTCGCCCTTACATCCGTGCCAATTAACCTGACCTGCATGTCAAGTTAATTGGACTGTGTGAGGAGGCCAGAGCACCCAGACAAAATGGACACAGGCAAAGGGAGAACATGCACACTCCACAGACAAAGGCTCCAGCCATCAAATAAATCTGCTGCGTTAAAGCGTATTGAAGACAGAAAAGGGGCAAAGGAGTTTTCCATGAGTTTTGTATTCCTCCCTCAGATCTACCAAATGGAGCCATTACCCTCTCCTCTGATCTACAATACGGGACTTAGACGCAGATTATACAGGAAAAAGCACTTATTTAGAATTGGAGAGCGCTGGGAGAAATCCGCCTTCAGGGCTTTCAGATCTAAAGGCTGTTCGGCAGAAAGCTTTCTTTCCTTTTGTTGTATTCAGTTTTCAGTCACCACTTGCCTAGATTCAGCTAAACAGTAATTGGTTAGGTTAAGGGCAAGATTGTGGTTTTAGTTAAAATACAGCCTTTAACAAAGTTTACTGTCTTTAGAGAGCATGTCTGGTCAATACCCCTCATGGAAAACCCTTCCCACACATGGCTCCTGAAAGCGTCCTTGTTATTCCGATATCACGGCGATTTGTCACATTTTCTTTAATGTCAGTTACTTCTATTGTCATGGAGCTAAAACTAGTGTCCATCTGCATCATGCTTTCTCCTGAGATAACTCTTCTGCCGAGGCCACGCTCTGTGTCGGTAGTCAGGAGGAAGCTGAATGTCATGGAACTTAGAGGAAAGGTCGTCTTCTTCATCTTCAACAAGAGAAGTAAGTGCGTTTTGGTGCAATGGGAATCAAAACTGCAAAATGTGTTTTTTGGGGGCAACTGTGCCTCAGTAGGGAGAGCAGGTCACACACTAATTGGAAAGTCAGTAGTTTGATCCCCAGCTGCTTCAGTGTGGCTTGTGTCCTCAGGCCTGATACCAAACCTCTCCCAAACATGCATCCATTGATGTGTGTGCATGTCAGTTTGTTTGTGTGTGTGTTGATGATAGGAAAAGCATTGTATAGCCCAGTTAAAAGTGTTGCATGCCTGTGTTTGAGTGGGTGCATGTGGCTTGCAGCGTAAAGAGCTCTGGGTGGTCAATAAGTCTAGAAGAGCGCTTTTTGAATGCAGTCCATTTACCTTGGCAGAGCATGCTCTCCCTTCTGATTATATTGTGAATGGTTGAAAAAAGCTTTAAAGTGCTGCTCTAATCATACCTAGAGTCTAAATCTCTATTTAGTTTTCTTTCACGTGTGACAAAGAACAACATGAAATGTTCTTAACCCCACTGGAAGCCATCACCACTTTCGCAACTTAAACTTTGGCGTACTTTTGCTAACATAGCTTCAAAACATCCCCCAAGTTTTCCCTGGCTTAACCAGATGCTACAAACAAACCACATGACATATTTCATCATAAACCAGAAAGATTCAAGTTTAAATTCTTTAAAAAAAAACAACCAACAAACAAACACTGCTGGAAAGCGACAGACACGAATGGTTAATGTTGTTTTCCCCATCCATTTCTTTAATCTACCACCTCCGGCTATCAGTGCTTTCATTTCTTCCTTACAGACAAGCAGCTCAATTTAATGAAACTATCACAGAGCGTGTTACTCATGCAATATCTGGCTTATGATGCGACTGTGGCCCTAATTAGAAGTTACAGGAAATGAACAAAGCAACAGAAATCAAAGTTGAGTCTATAAAAATTTACTTTGTCTTCCCGTCTGATGCCAGGTCGCCAAAACCTCATCTATTTAGCTCCATGCACACACACAAACACATATTTGGAAACCATTTGTACATACCAGCACGATCCTGAACCATAAATCTACTTTAATTTTATGTCAGTCATCAACAAAGCCATTAGAAAGAAGAGGTATTAGACATGCAGAGGCAAATTAAAATTCACTCAGGGCCCTGAAATTGTCCTTAATGTCTTCAGGTTTCGTGTATCCAAATAAACATGTAGACATATGGGGAACAGCTGCGGACAGCCGTCATCACTACTGGAAATTGAAGCAAATTGCTGGCTTTCATTCAGGGTTGTGCTCCCATTTATTGAATAGTCAGGTGAATATTGAAGCATCAGAGAAAAATACAGTGCTACTGTGTACAATACAGTGTAATGCGTTTTTTTTTTTTTTTTTAAATGCATACAGTACAACATGAATATTCCAGCTTTTAAACAAGAAATGGATTCACATTTTGCATTTTCCTAGCAAAATATGGAGAAATAGGTTGCGGCTCAAGACTTTTGCACAGTGCTGTACCCAAACCTGCACATTTTCTTACTCAAGTCATTTTGTTTTAAAGCTTTTCATTGTGGGTTTCAGCTCAACCGTTTGCCAGTAAATTCCCTGTTGAAACTCTAAGGTTGGAAATGTGTCAACGCAGCGTTTGCTGATTTAAGAATATTAACCGAAAGCATGTCAGAATCCACCAGAAAATATTCCCACAGTGTCCCCTTTCTCTAAAAAGTGTTTGCTTGTTATGCATGACAGGCCTGTCAAGCTTTGGTTCTGCTTGTGTCTAAATGATATGCATTGCTGTGGTAATATGTCAGAAAATGTGAGACGGTGACTATCCAAAATATGAAGCAGGGAAATATCTGGTCTTATTGCACTTTAAGTATGGAAGAAATCCACAGGTCTCATTTTTTTGTGTGCAAATTTTTATTTGACAAGTGTATCTGATAGGATAAGAGACTTCAGCTGTCGAGTTAGCCAAATAAAAAGGGCAATCCAAAGAATCACATTAGTTTCGTATGAATTGAGGAATCCAGTTTTGTCCACAACAGCGACTGTGGACTTTGTCTCCCCTTTGCTCATATGGAAAGCAGATATCTTTTAATGTTTGCACAGGTGGCAGCAATAGAAGCAACAATAATGTTTTAAATGGGAAACATACTCTTGTTTGCAGAGTAAAAAAAAAATCTTCCTTAATTTTTCTGTTGCAGTTTTTTTCCTGGAATTTTATTTTTAAAATTTTAACAACACTAGGGTGGAAACCTCGTGAGTGAGTCTGCATACAAATGACACCACGATACTGAACCCAAAGCAGCTCATCATTACCTCCACAAAGGCAGTTATATTTTTGGTAGGGTTTGCCTGCGTGTCATTCTGTCTGTAAATGCAGGAGCTCGAAAAGTTTCGAATGTATCTGAATAAAACTTTGTAGGGGTGCAGAGTGGGGTCGTGTTGACAATCCATCAAAAATGGGCTTGCACCCACCAAGGTCTTCAAAGTCAACTTAATGGTTTATTGGTCAAAAATTGTCAAAAAGTCCTATAACTTACAAGCGTGGTGGGTATTGTCAACATACAAGTATCATATAAAGATAAAGATCTGAAATAACATGTGACATTTGATCTCTGACCTCCTCTTCTTTAAGGTCAACAGACTGAACAGAAGGTCAAAGTGATTATAATGCTATATAGAGATATTTACTGCCATTGTTTGTATTGAGAACATTTAGGGATGTAGGTAGTGATATACAGCATGGGGATTCTAAGTATCCCATTACTTTGGACCTCTGGCCTCTTCTTTAAGGTCAAATAAAGTCAAACTTTCATAAAATGTCTTTTATCTTTAAAACTATGCTCAAAATTCTCCTCCCTTTATTTGTATCGGCAACATTTAGGAAATGATACTGGTATATGGGGATACTACATTTGACATTATAGTTTGCATTCAAATATCATGTCACATTTGACCTCTGACCTTTCTTTAAAATTGACCCCAATAAAGTCATCGATCATTTAAAAAAGTATTGTTAAGAGAAAGAGAATGAGCTGCTTGGTTAGTTAGAAATATGCTCTAGTTCAATATTACATAATAAGCTCAAGTTATTCGTATCCAGTTATTAACAAATCTGTTACCCATTACCTACGTCTACATAATGTTTGCATAATCAAAGTAAACACCTGTCAGGCTAACCCTTATCTGAGTATTACAGCACTACAAACTTCTTACGGTATGTTTAAAAAGATCAAAGAAAATAAAATGAGTATATACAAAATACAATACTATTCCCTTAAAAGTAAATACCACAAGAGAGTGAGCTGCTTTGGTGGAGGTTTGCGCTCTCTGAGTGCTTCCAGTTGATTTTACCATTTATACCTGTGATTTGCTTTTTAAGTGCCTGTAGAAGTGCATGTTCATGGGAGGTCTTGGGATTATTGGGCTTTTCTTTGTGTTATTGTAGGGTCTTTACCAAGCACGTTGAGGAGACCGCTGTTTTGATTCTTTCCACTATATAAATAAAACTGAACTGAACTGAAGGCGAATTGATAGTTTTCGTGTGATTATGTCAAAATGGTACATGCAGACCTGATTTTACCCTCATATTAGAGACGCAAATTATCAGATGAAAACGAGAGATGTACAAAAACAAACTGAATCTTATCTGTTTAAATAAGGAAAGCATTAAGTATCCAATGACAAAACTCAGCAACTTTTTATCAAGAAAATTTGGATTCAGCACTTCTGACGTCACTTCTGCTTATTTCCACTCTCTCAAGGTGTAAAACTTTAGAAAAAAAAGCAAAGTCTTGTGACAATTCGTCTGGATCTTGCACAAGAAGCAACTTTAAAAACCCGAAAGACTTCAGAGGTGGAGATACCAAAAAAAAACATGGAAAAAAAGTATTCACTGGCAAGGTTATGAGAAAAAACTGGTGACAAATGAGGCAGCTCCCTGAAAGAACACACTAGAAAATCAAGTTATGCTGTCCCTGGCTTAAAAAGAAAATTCATCTTCATACTTAACATTACAAAACACTGTTTGCTCTCCAAACACCTTTTTGCTTTTAGACAATGAAGACTTAAAGTAAGGGGCTTTCTCAGGGTCAGAACAAAGAGAAAGAGAAAACCCCCCACATTTACCCAAAATTTCACCTTAATGCAATTAAACAGTTATGAATTTATGGGTCTGGGGCAAATCATTAGTCACTTGAAGTGAATAAAAAATGGAAATATCTTCTTCCTCTTTTTTTAAAATATATATACACACCAGTACCTTAACCCATGTTCACCCAGTAGGCTTTAATGACCAGGACTGCATTTGTGCTGATGGAAATCGCAACCAAAGACCTTCTGGATTCAACTCTACCTCTGTGTCTCAGCAAATTGAGACTAAGAGGTTGTCTACATTCCATAAAGAGACTCTATTATATTATATTTTTCTTTTATAAAAACTAGACAGATGGATGATTGTACATGTCCAAGTCAAAATATGCACACCTTTGCTGAGCTTGAACGTCTTGCCAGCATCCACACAGACCTCTGAGGACCCATTCATGTGCAGTGAATCAGCCTTTGGCATTTAGGAATTAAGACCCATAACTCAATTTATGATTTAATTGGCTGCAGCATGACTTCATTTAACTGGCCTATCGTGTGAGATATGCAGCTTCTTCCCAGAAAGTCCCTTTTCAACAAAACACAGAGATTTTAACGCAACATGCAATTTTCTGTTTTTTCCTTCCCGATTATGAATACAAAGCTTAAAAGCAGCATAGACACAAGCTAATAAGACTTTCAATTCAAGGTGGCTTGGCACAGTTTAGCTGAGATGGAAAAAGGACATGGGAGTTTGACGGAAAATCAACTGAATAAAAGCTTTGAGTGATGAGGACAGTAAAAAACTCTCACTACGTTAACATGAGTTGTGTTTTTCGTAAATACATTTTCATTCTTGTCAGAGTATGCCAAAAGCCCTTCTTCTTTACATACATCTCAAACGGTGTTCATATAGAAGAAAAAAATATGCCATCTATGCATTTTTGTAGCCCGCAATACACAATCCATCACGCAAATTAAATAAAAACTGCACAATCCAAACCAAAATCTGGTTTATTGCGTTAGTTTCAAATGGACTGGTGGGTTATTTATTCACACTGCTGACTTATCCAAATACATTAAGCCACAACGTGGTCTCAAGAAAATAGACATTTATCTGCCTTTAGCTTGGTGGGGGTGGCATTAAGCTATGATAGCAAAAACAAGAGGTGAACAGGGAGTTCTCTAGCCTTGACTTAGTAGTTTCAGTTGTGTACACACCTAGACGATGGTCAGTAACCCTCTGATAACCACCAGTCACTAGGGAAAACTCCCCGATGAAATGCAAGTGGGCGTAGGAGGTTGCTTGCTGTCGCTCTTAGAAATTGTCTGGAAAGAAGTATACCGCGTTTCACTGGAAACCTCCTTATGGTTGCAGAGGTCAGAGGTAGTTTGTATGGAAGATGCTGACTTGTTTTGCAAGCTCCTCACGAACTCCTCACTAATTAGTGAGTTAATGAAACTGAAGAGTGTGGCACAAACTACAAGCAGAGACCGTCTGCCTTCAAAGAAAAGTTGCACCTTTTGAAATTCAATTCAATTCAATTTCAATTCAATTTTATTTATATAGCGCCAAATCACAACAAAAGTCGCCTCAAGGTGCTTCATAGATACAGAGAAAAACCCAACAATCATATGACCCCCTATGAGCAAGCACTTTGGCGACAGTGGGAAGGAAAAACTCCCTTTTAACAGGAAGAAACCTCCGGCAGAACCAGGCTCAGGGAGGGGCGGCCATCTGCTGCGACCGGTTGGGGTGAGAGAAGGAAGACAGGATAAAAGACATGCTGTGGAAGAGAGACAAAGGTTAATAACAGATATGATTCAATGCAGAGAGGTCTATTAATACATAGTGAGTGAGAAAGGTGACTGGAAAGGAAAAACTCAATGCATCATGGGAATCCCCCGGCAGCCTACGTCTATTGCAGCATAACTAAGGGAGGATTCAGGGTCACCTGGTCCAGCCCTAACTATATGCTTTAGCAAAAAGGAAAGTTTTAAGCCTAATCTTAAAAGTAGAGATAGTTTCTGTCTCCCGAATCCAAACTGGAAGCTGGTTCCACAGAAGAGGGGCCTGAAAACTGAAGGCTCTGCCTCCCATTCTACTTTTAAATACTCTAGGAACAAAAGTAGGCCTGCAGAGCGAGAGCGAAGTGCTCTAATAGGGTGATATGGTACTACAAGGTCATTAAGATAAGATGGGGCCTGATTATTTAAGACCTTGTATGTGAGGAGCAGGATTTTGAATTCAATTCTGGACTTAATAGGAAGCCAATGAAGGGAAGCCAAAACAGGAGAAATATGCTCTCTCCTTCTAGTCCCTGTCAGTACTCTTGCTGCAGCATTTTGGATTAGCTGAAGGCTTTTCAGCGAGTTTTTTGGACATCCTGATAATAATGAATTACAGTAGTCCAGCCTGGAAGTAATAAATGCATGAACTAGTTTTTCAGCGTCACTCTGAGACAGGATATTTCTAATTTTAGAGATGTTGCGCAAATGGAAGAAAGCAGTCTTACATATTTGTTTAATATGTGCGTTGAAGGACATGTCCTGGTCAAAAATGACTCCAAGGTTCCTCACAGCATTACTGGAGGCCAAGGTAATGCCATCCAGAGTATGAATCTGGTTAGATACCATATTTCTAAGATTTTCAGGGCCGAGTACAATAACCTCAGTTTTATCTGAATTAAGAAGCAGAAAGTTAGCGGCCATCCAGGTCTTTATGTCTTTAAGACATTCCTGCAGTTTAACTAATTGGTGTGTGTTATCTGGCTTCATGGACAGATAGAGCTGGGTGTCATCTGCATAGCAGTGAAAATGTATGCTATGTCTTCTAATGATGCTGCCTAAGGGAAGCATGTATAATGTAAACAGAATTGGTCCTAGCACTGAACCCTGTGGAACTCCATAATTGACCTCAGTGTGTGAAGAGGACTCTCCATTTACATGCACAAATTGGAGTCTATTAGATAGATATGATACAAACCACTGCAGTGCAGTACCTGTAATACCTACAGCATGTTCTAATCGCTCTAATAGGATATTATGGTCAACAGTATCGAACGCTGCACTGAGGTCTAGCAGGACAAGCACAGAGATGAGTCCACTGTCAGAGGCCATAAGAAGATCATTTGTAACCTTCACTAAAGCTGTTTCTGTGCTGTGATGAGCTCTGAAACCTGACTGAAACTCTTCAAATAAACCATTCCTCTGCAGATGATCTGTTAGCTGTTTGACAACTACTCTTTCAAGGATTTTTGATATGAAAGGAAGGTTGGAGATTGGCCTATAATTAGCTAAGACTGCTGGGTCTAGAGATGGCTTTTTGAGTAAAGGTTTAACCACAGCCAGCTTGAAGGCCTGTGGTACATAGCCGACCATTAGAGATAGGTTGATCATATTTAAGATCGAAGAATTAATCAATGGCAGGACTTCTTTGAGCAGTTTTGTAGGAATGGGGTCTAAAAGACACGTTGATGGTTTGGAGGAAGTAATTATTGAAGTTAACTCAGAAAGATCAATTGGAGAAAAAGAGTCTAACTTAACATCAATGGTACTAAGAGTAGCTGTAGATAATATTACATCTGTGGGATGATTACTGGTAATTTTTTCTCTAATGATAAAAATTTTATTTGTGAAGAAGTTCATGAAGTCATTACTAGTTAACGTTAAAGGGATGGTTGGCTCAACAGAGCTCTGACTGTTTGTCAGCCTGGCTACAGTGCTGAAGAGAAACCTGGGGTTGTTCTTATTTTCTTCAATCAGTGATGAATAGTAAGATGTTCTGGCTTTGCGGAGGGCTTTCTTATAAAGCAGCAAACTATTTCTCCAGGCTAAATGATGATCCTCTAAATTTGTGACACGCCATTTCCTCTCCAGATTACGAGTCATCTGCTTTAGGGTACGTGTTTGAGAATTATACCACGGAGTCAGGTACTTCTGATTAGAGACCTTAGTTTTCACTGGAGCTACAGTATCCAGAGTCGTACGTAGTGAGGAGGTGAAATTATTAACAAGATAATCGACCTCTGTTGGGGTAGCGTTCAGATAGCTGCTCTGCTCTGTGTTGGTACAGGGCATTGAAGATGATAACAGTGGGTGGATTATATTCTTAAACTTAGTTACAGCGCTTTCAGAAAGACATCTACTTTGATAAAGTCTACTCTCCACCGCTGTGTAATCAATTATTGTAAATGTAAATGTTATCAGGAAATGATCAGACAGGAGAGGGTTTTCAGGAAACACTGTTAAATGTTCAGTTTCTATGCCATATGTTAAAACAAGATCTAGAGTGTGATTAAAGTGGTGGGTGGGTTCTTTTACATTTTGAGAGAAGCCAATTGAGTCTAATAACAGACTAAATGCCATGTTGAGGCTGTCATTTTTAGCATCTACATGGATGTTAAAATCACCCACAATAATTATTTTATTTGAGCTCAGAACTAAATTAGATATAAAGTCTGAGAAATCAGACAGAAACTCTGTGTAAGGCCCAGGTGGACGATAGATAATAACAAGTAAGACTGGTTTCTGAGTTTCACAGCTGGGGTGGACAATGTTAAGCATCAGGCTTTCAAATGAATTAAAAGTCTGTCTTGGTCTTTCATTAATTAATAGGCTGGTGTGAAAAATTGCTGCCACACCGCCCCCTCGGCCTGTGCTTCGAGGTTTCTGGTAGTTAGAATGACTCGGGGGTGTTGATTCATTTAAACTAACATAATCATCCTGCTGCAACCAGGTTTCTGTAAGGCAGAGTAAATCAATTTGTTGATCAATTATTAAGTCATGTACTAACAGAGACTTGGAGGAGAGAGACCTAATATTTAATAATCCACATTTCACTGTTTTACTCTTTGGTTCAGATGTGGATACTGTACTGTTCTTTCTTTGTAATTGTTTATGTTTAAGTTGTTTGTTGCTGGTTTTTAGTTTGTTTTTTGTCTTTTTGGAAGCTGACACAGTCTCTATGGAGATGGGTTTTTGGGGGGGTAGCAGGAGGAGAGAAGCTGCAGAGAGGCGTGTAAGACTGCAACTCTGCTTCCTGGTCCCAACTCTGGATAGTCATATTTTGGGGGGTTTAATAAATTTGTCCATATTTCTAGAAATGAGAGCTGCTCCATCCAAAGTGGGATGGATGCCGTCTCTCCTAACAAGACCAGGTTTCCTCCAGAAGGTTTGCCAATTATCTATGAAGCCCACATCGTTTCTGGGACACCACTCAGACAGCCAGCAATTTAAGGAGAACATGCGGCTAAACATGTCACTCCTGGTCTGATTGGGGAGGGGACCAGAGAAAACTACAGAGTCCGACATTGTTTTAGCAAAGTTGCACATCGATTCAATATTGATTTTAGTGACCTCCGATTGGCGTAACCGGGTGTCATTACTGCCGACGTGAATTATGATTTTACTGAATTTACGTTTACCCTTAGCCAGCAGTTTTAAATTTCCTTCAATGTCGCCTGCTCTGGCCCCTGGAAGACAATTGACTATGGTTGCCGGTGTCTCTAGCTTCACATGTCTGAGAACAGAATCACCAATTACCAGAGTTTGACCCCCGGCGGGTGTGTCACCGAGTGGGGAAAAACGGTTAGACACATGAACGGGTTGGTGGTGTACCTGGGGCTTCTGTTTAGGACTATGCTTCCTCCTCACCGTGACCCAGCCGCCCTCTTTCCCCAGCTGCTTGGGGTCTGCCGGGGAACAGCTAGCGGGGCCTACGCTATCTTCGGCTGCACCAGCTACAGGGGCCTGGCTAGCTACGGGTGAATGAAGGGTGCGAAGCCGAGTCTCCAATTCAGTAATCCTGGCCTCCAGAGCTGCAAATATGCTACATTTGTTACAGATATCATTACTGCTAAAGGAGGCCGAGGAGTAACTAAACATCTGACACAATGAGCAAGAAAGTGCAGGAGGGACAGGTGAAGTAGCCATGGTGCTAACGAGTCGGCTACGAGCTAAGCTAAGCTAGCGAAACAGTACAGAGACAGTGAGTGAATACTTTGGCTATAAATTAGGTAGTGAGTACACAGAGAGTGTGCTTCGGATGAAGCACGTGAAGATTATACTATGAAAGAAGAATGTATTTAAAAGTTGTTAATTAAATTGCTAAGCAAATAAGCTACTCAGAAACACCACTGTGTTTGAGCAGGAACAGGAAGTGATACTCTACCGCAGAGCGAGTGAACACCAAGTGATCGATCGTGCTTTCGTTTCGGCAACTCACAACTAACGCAGAAACACATCCGATAAAAAAACACGCATATGTTTATTCGGAAAGTTTAATACACAGATCAGCACCAAGAACACGTGAGCAGCTGACAGTGTCCGAACTGGTCGCTTCGACATCTGTCAGGATAAAACCCCGGGGGGTCCGAGGGGACTGAAGCAGGAGCTTCTCATCTCAAACCACAAAGTTCAACTCCCACTCAGTCTGAATGGGCCAGTAAGCTGACATTTCTTCCCTGAGATCAAACAGCAGTGTCTCAGTTCAGCATTAAAGGCATAAATTAGACCTTTTTTTTTTTTTAGAAAAAAATCACTGTATGACTCACTGAATCACTTTGCTTTAGCGAACTTGAATATCTGCTGCCCAGTGATTTAAGACTGATTCCGTCTGACAGTTTGTTGAAGCGACATTTCCTCCTATTGCACAAGGCTAAATGCATTTAGGGTTTCCTGTAAGAATGTGTTGTTTGTTGTTTGCTCCTAAATGAGCACCAGAAAAACCAGAAAACCACGATAACTCTGTTAGTATATACAGAAAAAGAGAATAAAGGCAGTCTGGATCTCAGCTGCTACCCAATCATTCTGTAGAACAGACTTCAAAACCCTTTCTGACATACTAATATCCTTCTTAAATGCCAACCTTCTCCTGTGTGTCTTTGAGGAAATGTGAAACATTTAATGCCTAAAGCCAAACTGGGGTGAACTCTGAGTCATATTGTCTGTGAAGGTTCTCAGTCATCCAGGTCATCGTAGTCAAAGGAGCTTGCAAAGAAAAGCGTCTGGACTTCTTTAAGTTACTTGAAGACGTTTCACCTCTCATCCGAGAAGCTTCTTCAGTTCTAAGGTCAAATGGTGGAGAGTCCCAGATATAAACCTAGTGGGAGTATCCCCCCACAGAGGGACAAAAGGACCCCCTGATGATCCTCTAATCGCCTGAGCCAAGGTGTGAAACTGGGTGTGGGTCCCAATCAGCCAGAGTTTCGGGTGTGTTCATTGTGAAACCTGGCCCCACCTTATCATGCGAATTCCTGAGGTCAGATGGCCCAGGATGTGAGTGGGCGTTAAGGCGTCTGGGAAGGGATCTCAAAACTGGATTATAGATGGCAGAGAGTTGGTGTCATAAACCCCCGCCTCTGTTCAAAGATGGTCGCTCACAGTGGACATAGATGGCTTCTTTCACTCCTCTTTCAAACCATCTGTCCTCTCTGTCCAAAATGTGAACATTGGCATCCTCGAAAGAGTGTCCTTTATCCTTAAGATGCAGATGGACTGCTGAGTCTTGTCCTGTGGAGGTGGCTCTTCTGTGTTGTGCCATGCGCTTGTGAAGTGGCTGTTTGGTCTCTCCAATGTAGAGGTCCATCTATAATCCAGTTTTGAGATCCCTTCCCAGACGCCTTAACGCCCACTCACATCCTGGGCCATCTGACCTCAGGAATTCGCATGATAAGGTGGGGCCAGGTTTCACAATGAACACACCCGAAACTCTGGCTGATTGGGACCCACACCCAGTTTCACACCTTGGCTCAGGCGATTAGAGGATCATCAGGGGGTCCTTTTGTCCCTCTGTGGGGGGATACTCCCACTAGGTTTATATCTGGGACTCTCCACCATTTGACCTTAGAACTGAAGAAGCTTCTCGGATGAGAGGTGAAACGTCTTCAAGTAACTTAAAGAAGTCCAGACGCTTTTCTTTGCAAGCTCCTTTGACTCTGAGTCATATTAGTGAAGAAACACAAAGCTGTGCTTAGATGTTGGAAAAATGAATACAACAAAGGCATTAATGAAGCACGGCACCAACACAAATATATGTTATTGATGGATGTGCGGTTTTGTCCTGGTTCTGGAAGACTTGAACAGCTCTCCATTCTCTTGTAGACATCTGGGAGTGCGTGGGAATTTATCCAACTACTCCACATGTGTTTTGTGGACCTGTAGAAGGAGTGCTTACCACACCTCAAGGAGTGTCCTGTTGGGGAAGCTTTGGGAGTTTGGTTATCAGACCTGTTTTTGCAGGCTATTCTGTCCCTGTAGAAAGAGCCTGCTTCACACTGTTAGTAGTATATCAGACTGGTTTGCAGTGCATGTTGGACTCCACCAGGGTTGTCAGTTGTTATTGATTCTGTTCATAATTTTTATAGATAGAATTTCTAGGTACAGATGAACAATTGCAGATGATGTAATTCTACAGGCTTCATCAAATGAAGGCAGTGTGAGGGTAAGTGTAAAGCAGCTGGGATGAGAATTAGAATCCCCAAGTCTGAAAACCTCAGTCAAAAAAGGATGATGTGTCCATCTCATTTCCAGGTTGGAAATGAGTTGCTGCTCCAAAGCGTTCAGGAATCTCATGGATTTTGTTTATGAATGAGGGAAGGAGATTGACACACAGATTAGTGTAGAGTCTGCAGTAGTGCAGACGCATTGCAGAGCTGAGCTTATAAGCAAGGCTGTAGAGTTACTGTTCAGTCTTTATTCCTTCCTTCTTTCCTTCATCTATGGCAACAGGGTGTGGGGAGTGACCCAAAGAATGAGACTGTGCACACAAACAGCATCAAGTGTCTGTCCTCAACCTCAGAGATAGGGTGAATGGCTCAATCATTGGGGAAGGACTCAGAATAAAGTCGCTACGCCTCCACGTTGAATGGAGACAGCTGACTTGGTTCAGGCATCTGACTAGGGTGCCTCCTGAATGCCTCTTAGGTGAGGCATGTCCTACTGGGAGCGGACCTTGGGCCAACCTAACACACTGAAGAGATTGTTTTTCGGCTGGCTTGGGCATGACTCAGTGTCCCACCTGATAAGCTGCAGGAGGCTGCTGAGGAGATTGTTTCGAAGGATTGATTATAACTAGAGTTCCTGCTGTGATCCCCCTTAAAGTGGTCCACAATATTGATTAATTTATTCTGCCCTATGGCAGCTGGGATGGGGCCTAACCCCTTCACAACCCTGAATTGGAGGAGCAGAAGAGAATGAATGCATGGATGGATAGATGGCTGGATTAGTAATAATAATGGATTGCATATATATAGCGCTTTTCAAAGCCCTTTCCAACTCCACTATTCATTCACACACTGGTGGAGGCAAGCTACAGTTGTAGCCACCGCTGCCCTGGGGCAGACTGACAGAAGCGAGGCTGCCATATCGCGCCATCGGCCCCTCTGGCCATTACCAGTAGGTGAAGTGTCTTGCCCAAGGACACAACGACTGAGACTGTCCGAGCCGGGGCTCGAACCGGCAACCTTCCGATTACAAGGTGAACAGCCAACTCTTGAGCCACGATTATTGTGGGAAACAGTCACTGTTGTCATTGTCATTAATTCTTTTAATATTGTTTTTTTTTTGCCTTAACATACCCCAATTTACAGTTAAAAGATACATAGAAATATTTAACAAATGTCTCTATAAAATGCTATATGCATTTAATAGATGTCTGAGTCCTCATAAATATGTCTGGAAAATATTTTAAGGGCCTAATACTAAGGGCTACTTATGGATGCAAGTATGTTCTCTGGCATAATGCCTTGTTTTCAGAGTACATAACTCCTCAATCATTTTTGCAGACTTCATCTTCAGACACACAGATCATCTTAGAGTTCGTTGCTGACTAAAGTGCAAAAAACTGACGTGCCATCAGCTACATTCTTAAAAACCACAACTCATCATTCAATTTCAGATTGACACAAAATAGTCTTGCAATGAGAGTATTCCCCTTCCCATCTTGTTGCAGTTTTATCCTTTTTTTTGTTTTTTTAGAGTTCCAGAGTTTTTAGAGTTAATTATGATCCACCAGCGTCTGGAACACGCTATTTGGGCTTTAAGAGCAAAAAGTTTAATTTGAAAAACTCAACACTTCTTCCAGAAGTAAACACCCACAGGATTTATTAGGTGCCTTGCTTTATGAGGAGTGAGAAGTGAATATATTTAAACTTCGCCCATTTTTGTCAGATTGTTTATGACCATCTGTATATTTACATTTTTTTAAACACATACTCATAAATCATAACAAGAGAAACTTCTCATCGTTTGGGTGTGATTTATTTATGTGTGTTCTTCTTTTTATAACCTTCAAAAATATCGGCAGATATTAACTTTAGCCTATCGGTGTTCAGGTAAAGGCTGAAAAAGTTGTGGCCTGTGAAAAATTGTTAAACTTTTCAATAAAATTCACTGTGCTGCGAGCTTCAACTGAGAGGAAAAGGTGAAAAGCCTCGACTTTGAGACGACCCACTCTATTTGCAGACAGCAGTTGAGTAGGCGCCCCCTAGAGGTCAAATGCGACAATATTTGTAGAACTCAAGAGAATCTGTTTATTCTAAGTTTATTTTTTATTTAAAATAAAATAAAATAAAATTGCAGTGTGCCAGACTTCAAAACTTATTACCCTTCACCTCTGGGATACTAAAGATTTCCATTGTAATAAAATATTTCTGAACCCTCTTTGAGTATCGGGCTGCTGTTGACATACAGGACATCTCTGGAGATCTCAGAAACTGACACGGGTACTTATCAGTTCTTTTTTGATGGTTTACAATTGCAGGAACAACTTATTAGCCCTTAGGGATTTTCTCCAACTCTGCATAAATATGACCTATGATTTTCACTGAGTTGAAGTCATAAAAACAGTAATGAAACAAATTATACTCAGTCGTTATTTATTGAGGAAAATAATACGATATGGTAGGAAAAGTATGAGAAGGTGTTTTCAATCACTGGGATGAAAATAAGGGCCTGAGAGAGTGGTCTGTTTTTATTTAAAGAACAAGGATTTATCAAAGACTGCTAATTAGGACACATGTTCATGGAAGTGTGTAATGGCACGAACAAGGAGAGTTCTCTGGAAGTATATAAAGTATCAAATATCAGTGTCGCTGTCGGTCCTATAAATATTCATTCATGAAGCAATTTGGAATTATAAAAACAATGAGTGAATTCTAAAAAAACACCCATCAATGTCCCAGAGGGCAGTGGCTCATGCAGTGACAGTAGCCCTGAACACTGACACTAACCCTAGCAAAGGATAAAGACAATGTTTTTGGAGTGGCCTTAACTATGAATGCACTGATACAATATTTCCTAGTGTATCTGCTATATCCTCATTTGAAAAGCAAGACTGGTAACATGACTCATCCGTTTAATTCAGTTTTATATTGCTTACAACATGTAGCACTTGCTAGCAGAAGAGCTAACGTAGCATGAGGGATGCTAATATAGGGTGACCAACCGTCCTCTTTTCCCTGGACATGTCCACTTTTCACGTTCTGTCCGGGGCATCCGGGTGGATTTTTGAGATTGATGAAAATGTCCGGGTTTTCCTACAGAGGACCCATATGTGTGACGTACGTCCCTCGTACCGTCCCGGTAGTGGTAATTTTTCTTATACAGATGAGGCCTTATCTCTGTACCATTATTAGGTTTTTAAGTTATTTTTTGCCCTTGTTGACTTGTAAAAGCCTATATGACATTTTTGTTTCACCATTCATTAACCGCACAGAGAAGGCATCGTTTAAATATGTTAAAATTTTCTTTAAGCAAACAGTATTATTAAAGTTCTTCATGACTGGGCCAAGTGTCCTCTTTTTTGGAGATCAAAATATGGTCACCCAATGCTAATAGGGGCAGCTTGGGGGTATTTCACCTACTATTACAAACGCTGGATTGCTGCATCCCTGAACTTAGTCCAACAAAAACACTGCTCAGTTACCTGAAGTGAACAGTTCACGTAAGGAAACCCATCAACACCTGCAATTGGTGCTATTCACTGAAAAAAATGAGCTGAAATCAAAGGTTAGCACCGGTTTTCGCATTACAAATGCAAAACGTGTTATTTTGGCTGATAAAAAAAAATATTTATGCTGTCTAACTTGTTTTTTTCTCTTTTCCTACTTTAGAACTTGTCACATTGGGTCATTGTGGGTCACAGTCATAAATCATGAAAAAAACAGTTAGTTGCAGGCTATTAATCATTTTCATTTATCTGAGGCTTTGAATTACAGTATTAAGCAAGAAAACAAAAAACCTAACTTAGACACTTGAAATGTTTGCCAAGTCTAAAATCTCACTCATTTTGAATATCTTGCCAAAGGTCAGCTTCATATCATGTTTCTGCCTAATTGTATCTCTGGACTATTTTAACAACCTTCTTTAAAAAAAACTTTTTTTATGGAAAAAAGGGTTTGGCTTTGTCCCAACCCAAAGTCGCCCTTGAACATGGTCGACACACAGCTGGCTACTCATCTATCTGTTAGCCAGCCAGAAGAGGGAAGCCCCCGAGGTCAGCTTTGATCCTCTATCCCTCCCTCTTTTTGCCAGCAGTGGAAAAAGATCATTACCCTTGAACTACACCTGAGCAATAGACATTAGACCAGCAACTTACTGGTCTACTCCAACACTACATGGACACAGGAGGAAATACTCTCACTTGTCTCTTTGTGTTACAGGCTGTTGATGGCTCAGGAGGCGGATAGCAATAAACAGAAAGAGCCTCCAAGATAAAAAGACAGATGGAGTTCTAAAACATGAGGTCGATGCCAAAGCCTGCCAGACAACTTCAGAAAGGAGAAAGACTGAGGAAATAAGATGTTTTGAAGAGGAAAGTGAGAACAACTTGCATATGCAAATGATACAGTTTGCACCTCTTAAAACAGAGTGAACAGAGTGATCATATAAATACAACAAATCCTCACACCAAGTTCCTGAAATATAAACACATAACTCCTCAGCAAGTTTAAAACTTGGACTTACCAGTTTATGCCTTAAATTCGCTCATCTTGGGTCAACCTTTCTTTTTTTTTAATTTGATCTTGCCAAAAAAGTTGTCTTCTTTACCATTAATGTCACATTAAACAGTAGGTAAATTCTGGAGGTGAGTTTGGTTTTTCTATATATAATAATAGTCAATCCAATGTTGAACTGACATGCTTTGTATGTGAACGAGCGAAGGGCACATTGCGTGCAGTAATTGCATTCAAACTTTGTTGATTAAGTGCAGATCAGATCGGTCGTCTTTTAACATTCACAGAGACACATGGGGACCGAGACACATAAAATAAACACAGGTGATTGGAACTATCATTAAAGCCTCACACACACACACACACACACACACACACACACAGACTGCATGTTAGCACTGTTTGAAATTCACAATCAAAATCAGATCCAGCAGTTAACCACATATTGAGTCAGGAAGCTCACGCATTCACTACAGTCACACTTCCATTGTATTTACCTTAGAGTCCCAATAGAATAGTATGCATAAGCAATCCCATTTAGTTTTAATTAGCAGATATCGTGAATAACTATAAAAGTTAAAGTGTGATCAAAGCACAAGCTGAAATCTGAGGATACAGTCAATTTGGCCTCTGTTACTGGAAGCAGAAACAGGGTAAACTACTGAAAAGGGTCATACGGCAGAAAGAAAGCACGATCGGAATTTGACTCTTTGTACTTTATATTTTTGCATATTTTAAATTCTTTCATGATAAAACGCATTCTTGCCAATTCACATTTTTTCAGGAAATCCCCAGTGGCATTCGGTTAATTGATAAAAAGAAGTGATTGATTGAATCAGTGTGACAAGAATCACTTTCTCCTAAAACTAATGGGATAGTTGGCTTTTGTCTCTGCTTCTTCCTGTGCTATTTCGAAAAATGAAATTTTGGCACAACTCTTAGACATGAGGAGAAGGTAAGATTATGAAACTTGGATATCAGTAACTGTTTCTGTTGTACAATCCTATTTTAAAGCCATCTCCTTTATATATTTTCCACGTTGCACTGTGTTAAAGCAAAGTCTGTGTGTTTAAATCTTTCTGTGGGGTGAAGGAGAAATTTCATCTGTCCATCTTTCTTCTTTACCACTTTATCCACTTCATTGTCATGCAGGGACAAGAGCCTATCCAAGCAGTCGCAGGGCGAGAGGCTGGGTTTATCAGAGGGCCGAGGACAAACATATATACGGTACTGCGCTAAAGTCTCGAGACACCTTGTATCTGATTTGCAAGGAACAAGATAAACAGGTGATTTACTGAACCCTGTGCAAACTTAGATGGAAACACAGTATATAAGGCAAAAAGAGATAAGACTCTCAACAAGTTTAAAACTCAATATTTAGCATGACCATCTTTATTCTTTAACACAGCCTGAACTCTATTAAACTTTCTTATAATTTCTTTATGCAGTCTACAGGAAAAGTCTTCCAGGCTTCTTGAAGGACATCCCAAAGCTCTTCTTTGGATGTTGGCTGCCTTTTGTTCTGTTGTCTGTCAAAATCATTGGGTTAAACAATTTTGAGATCCAGACTCTGGGGAGGCCAATCTATGACTGGGTGTTTTCTACCCAGGTATGCTTTTACTGCATTGGCGGTGTTGGCACTGGCCAATCAGGTGCTTTCCAGATCTATCTTTGGCTTTTTTGAGAGACTCAACTAAAGAAACGAGAACATGATATGTAATTTTGTGACAAGCTTGTGAAAAAGGGACAAACATGAACTCATTATTTAAGTTAGTTGCTTTCTTTTTAAATGCAAATGATTCATATGTCAGTGTTAAGTGGCTTAACAAACAGGGAGATAAAATCTCTGAAGTTGATCTGGTACCAGACTCAACTGAAAATGAGTGAAAAAGTACTAAGAAGGACCTTCAGAAAACCTGGAGAACTTTTGCTCAAGACCACTTTTCAGAAAATCTCAAGAATGACTGATGGAAGCAAAATATAAAGATTTGATGAGCGGCTCAAGACTTTTGTACATATTACCGTATACATCTTTTAAATAATAGGAATTTAATTAACAGTATTAATTAAAAGAAATTGACAAAGATAAGCCTCTTTTAAAAAGACTGCATTGAAAATGTGTTTTTATGAGTGTTGCAAAAAAAATCCGATCTTTTCCTTCGGCCTACCGGGCCCAATAGTTCTGTACCATCTTTTTTGTATGAATGCAAAGTAATTTACTGTACACAAAACTTGTTTGGAGATGTTCAATCTCCAGTAAATGGTGACATGAAAATTACTGTCCAATATACCTGTAGTGCAGAACTTTGGCATGCCAATATTAACATGTACAAATTATATGGACAAGGAAATATTTTCAAACATTTCATCCTGATGATAATGGAAAGTAATGTTTCTGCTGTAATTTAGAGTGAGTTTTCAGCATACGAATCTGGTATTTTCCAAAAGAATACTTACCATTTGTAACTGGTTTGTCCACCACCCAAATTGCAGAGTGGATCAAAGATAAAGGTTGTTGGCGTTGTGGACGGAATCACGCACCTGATGTGTGCACCCTGAAGGCACCCTGTAAAGTGTGCAAACAGCAACATCTTACAGTGCTGCATGAAATTTGCCAACAGGAGCCCAGGAAAGTCCTGATGGTTGGCACTGCCCCAGATACGTCCACCATCTACATTGATCACCCAAACCGTCCTCATAAGGTTCTGCTAAAGGTTGTGAAGGTGTATCTGTACAATGCTGAGTATTCATTAGAGACCTTTGCTGTACTAGATGACCATTCTGAACGATCCATCATCCTACCACCAGCTGTGCAGCACCTCAATCTAGGGAAGGAAGCCGAGACACTTCCATTAAGAACTGTTCGTCAGGATGTGATTCACCTGCAAGGGGCCTCGGTCTCCTTTGAAATTTCCCCTACCCATGATCCTAAAGTGAGATACCACATCCATCATGCCTTCACTGCTGACAAACTGGGCCTCTCTGAGCACAGTTATCCAGTTGTCCAGGCACTCATGCAAAAATATGCGCACCTGCGGGGACTCCCACTTTCCCCTGTCGACAGGGTGCAGCCTTTAGTCCTTGTTGGCTCAGACTTCCCTCATCTGCTTGTCCCAATGAACCCTGTACGGTCTGGCCCTCCTGGGGGTCCATTGGCAGTCTGTACCCGCCTTGGATGGGCTCTGCAGGGTCCAGCTAACTTAGCCCAGTTCACTGTGGAAGAGCAACAGTGTCTCTTTACTGGGTCCCCAAGCAATGATCTCCTTTAACATGTAGAACGATTGTGGAAGGCGGATGTACTCCCATACACAAATGTGAAGACTGCGACACGTTCTAAGGAAGATCAGAAAGCACTTGAAGCTCTTGAGCAGCGCACTACCAGAGTGCAGGTGAAGGGAGTGACAAGATATGCAACGCCCCTCCTCCGTCGCAAAGACAGTCCTCGCCTCTAGGCACCCAGGCTGGCCTTGCTACCACAGTTACGGAGTACTGAACGTCGGATAGCGAGAGACCCAGGGCAGGCTGAAACCTATTGTCAGGAAGTACTTAAACTGGAGGTGGTGGGCTATGTTGAGAAACTATCACCTGAGAAGGTGGATTGTTCGAGCGAGTCATGGTATCTACCCCACCATGTAGTTCACCACAACAACAAGGCTAGACTTGTATTCAACTGCTCATACCAATGCAACGGGCTAAGCATCAACAGCCAGTTGCTTCCAGGTCCAATTCTGGGACCTTCACTGCTTGGGGTCCTCCTCCGCTTCAGGGAGCATACTGTGGCCATAAGTGTTGACATCAAGGCAATGTTCCACCAAATTCAGTTGCTGCCTGAGGACAAACCTCTGCTCCGCTTCCTATGGAGATCTATGAGGAAGGATGAGGAGCCAAGTGTGTACGAGTGGCAGGTTCTACCTTTTGGTACAACGTGCAGTCCTTGTTGTGCCACCTATGCCCTCCAAAGACATGTCAGGGACAACAGCCAATGTAATGAAGATGACGGTGGAGAGGGCCTTCTACGTCGATAACTGTTTGCATAGTCTCCAATCTGCAGAGGAGGCTAAGACACTCATAGATCGGATGCGGGAGTTACTCGCCAAAGGGGGATTCGAGATTAGGCAATGGGCCAGTAACGTTCCATCGGTGGTGGAGCACCTGCCAGTGGACGCCAAAGCAGCCAGCACAGAGCTTTGGCCAGCACAGGCAAGACCCAGAAGAACCAGCTCTGGTCCTTTGTTGGAACTGTCTCACTGACCGCCTTGGATACAGGCATCGATTTGTGGAGTACTCTCTGCCCACACTGAGAAATGTTTATCGGGTGATGGCATCGCAGTATGATCCTCTGGGCTACCTCATACCCTTCTCAACTCGAGCGACGGTTTTAATTCAGGATCTTTGGAAGGCAGGAGTTGGATGGGATGAACAAATCCATCCTACGGCCCTGCTAGACAGATGGACACAGTGGGAGAAGGAACTAGTGTACTTGCCACAGGTGGAATTACCAAGATGCTATGTCCCACCAAGAGCAGACACCGGGAGACCAGGTAGAGGGGCTCACATATTTTGTGATGCCTCCGAAAGAGCCTATGGAGCGTCGCCTATCTACGAACACAGGACTCCCAAGGCGACGTCCATGTGGCATTCATGATGGTGAGGTCAAGAGTAAGCCCCCGGAAACAGATTTCTATGCCACGTTTGGAGTTATGTGCAGCTCTTGCCGGAGCCCAACTGGCTAGAGTACTCGAGACCGAGCTGGCATTTCAACCCAGTGACATCACCCTATGGAGTGACTCAACAACAGTTTTGACCTGGATCCAATCCGATTCATGCCACTATAAGGTCTTTGTTGGTACCAGGATTGCCGAAATACAAGATCTTACTGAGGTGTCAAGTTGGAGATATGTCAACACCAAGGACAATCCGGCTGATGACCTCACGCGAGGGAAAACCCTTCTCGAGCTGAGTCAACCAAACTGTTGGACTCAGGGCCAACCTTTCCTTTTAACAAACCCTGATACCTGGCCAACTCTCCATGAAGGTGAAGGTCAAGAAGACAATGGGGAGCTGAGAGCAACAGCATTCTGTGGAACCACCACCACATGCAGTCCACAGCTAACGGTGCCAATTTCCAATTTTGGCAAATGGAGTGCAGTGGTTAAGGCTACCCATCGGATCCTTCATGAGGCGGCTGCTAATCACGAAAACCAGATGCTACAGATGCATCAGCTGCTGAGCTGCATCTCCTGAAACAAGCTCAAAATGATAGCTTCCCCGAGAAATTACAGGCCCTGACTGCTGGTAAGGCAATTCATAAGCAGAGTCGCCTGCTAACACTAGCTCCGGAGGATGACCCGGCTATTGGGCTGATAAGAGTTGGGGGCAGACTAAGAAGAGCAGAAGGTTTTTGGTCCACTGGAGTCGACTGCTTTGGTCCTTACAACATCAAAGTAGGACGGCGCACCAAAAAGCGTTGGGGTATCATATTCAAATGCATGACTACGAGCTGTGTGCATCTTGACCTGTTGGACAGCTTAGATACCGATGCCTTTCTCATGGCTCTGCGTCTGTTTATTGCACGCCGGGGCAAGCCATATGAGATCCTATCTGACTGTTCAACTTCAGGGGAGGAGAGACCAAACTGCGGTCTAGTTTCTCAGCTCTTGAATCCCCCATTAAAGAGTAGCTGGCGGAGCAGAGGATTGAGTTCCGGTTTAATCCACCAGGTTCTCCCCATTTTGGAGGTACTTGGGAACGGGAGATAAGATCTGTGAAGGCAGCTCTTCAAGTGGTGCTGGGAGGCAATACGGTCACAGAGGCAGTTTTGCAAACTGTGCTGGTCGAGGTGGAAGGGATCATTAATGCAAAGCCTCTCGGCTATGTCTCTTCGGATGTAGCGGATCCGGATCCAGTCACACCCAACTTATTGCTAATGGGGCGACGAGATGCATCACTCCCCCAGGTGATTTATGCTTCGAGTGAGATGCTGGGAAGATGGCGATGGCACCATAGTCAGATTCTGGCAGACCATTTTTGTTCCAACTTCCTGCGTCACCATCTGCCCGATCTTCAGAGGAGACAAAGATGGCAGGGTGATACTGACAACTTAACCACAGGTCAAGTGGTTATGGTGGTTGACTCACAACTACCGCGAGCGCAGTGGCCTATTGGAAAGGCCTGTCCAGGGCCAGACGGTCGAGTGAGAGCGGCTGAGGTGACAATCAAGGGACAGACATATCTTCGACCTGTTGCCAGATTAGTCAGACTCTCAGCCTGGGAGGATGAGGAGGACTGTAAACCCAATGATGCTTAGACTTTCGGTTGAAGAGCAAATTTACTACTTAAATTTGGGGGCGGCTGTGTCCGAAAGTCTCCTTATATTTCAGTCGCATAGGGTTAGCATATAGTTATAAGTGCACTGGTAATGTCTGCCGATAAGTTCCACTTTGTTCTTACTGTTTGCTACGGTGATGACGTCACATGCTTTTACGACGGTCCTGCCGTATCACGAGTCCGGGGAGCACTAGGCATGCTTTTCTCCATGAGTGCGGGTGAATAGCGATCTCCAGTCGTGTGCGTTCCTGTGCAAATGCGAGTCAAAATCCCTCCAATTCTACGACTCCATTTCCACTTATAGCACGGGTTGTACTTTGATGATAATTACAGGGGGTTTAGGCTAGGAGATTTATCGAGATTGGTAGAGGCATGTGACTTACCATCGTAGCCTTTGTTGCGGGTTGGATCTGTGCACCGCAGTTGGGTTATTTAGCCACTAGAGAGCACTGAAGACCATGTAATTGTCAACTTTTCCTAATTTTGGGGCATTAGGTCTTTTCTGTTGCCTGAGATATGCAGGTCTTCTTGTTTCCTGCCTGTTCAAATGGGATTGTGGGACTTTCTTGTGTCAGAGCATTCACCTCTGGGCATTATTTGTGTTACAGTTCGTTATATTGGTGTGATGTTGGGAAGTGATAATTGTTATATTTACATGTGATAATTGTTTCTCCTTGTTTCTTGTTATTCAGAACCACACGTCTGTCCGCCCCTCCCACACTTGTTAAGTATGCCTACTGCTGTACTGTTGAGCTGCTGTTAACTTCCATTAAAGTATATCTGGACATCACTCTCTGTGCCCCACTCTCTGACCGGAGTTTAAGTCCTGAGGGAGCTATCATCCCAGCATCCCAGAGATAACTTTCTAACAGTGATGTTTAAAAAAAATAACATAATGATAGGATCTTAATAATACACATATGATGAAAAGACACCAATGCAGGAGTATGAGAAACAGTTCACTGAGCGGCCACTTGAGCCGGCCTCAAATGGCCTCCTAGACCCTGCTGATAAAATGCCCCAATTTAGAGAAGAGATAAACATGTTTACAGAATAGTGAGACGTCTACAAACCGATGGGTGACCTCACAGCGCACACATCCATCATTTATACAGTTTATCATGTTAATCAACACTAAGCACACAATAGGACAGTGCTACCAACCTGGTTAATCACATCCGCCCTTTGATCACACAGTATTTGCCACAGCAGAGAAAGCAATTTTCAGTCAGATATGTATCAGCTGATCTGTTTTGCATTTCCACTTGAGTGTAATTGTAATTTTTATGGGCTTTCTATAATTATGGTTAAAGATTCTCTCTCCAACTCCCCACATGTAGTTTGAGAATACTGCGAATAGATAATGTTGCGAAAATCAAATATTGGCCGCGCTGGTATGAGAAGACTATCCCTCACGAGTCGGATGCATGCTAGATGTGCCTCAGGCACGGAGAGGGGAGGAGGGGGATCTGACATAATACTGTGAGTTTTGGCGGAGCTCATCCTGGACTCATTCCTGTCACTGGAGTGACTGCAGTAAGAGCCACTTACACTGATCCAGCCACAGTGGCTGCTAAAGCCAAGGGGAGGGGCTCCTGCATGTGGCTTTTTCTTGCAAATAAAAAAACAAGGTGTTGTTGCTTCAAGTGGAGTAAGCTATCTACTGCCCTCTTTAGGTACATGTTGATTGGCTAAACATATATGATACATACAGCTATTCAGCAGAAAGAGAAAGCATGTGGTGCTGCATCAACCTGTGTGAAACATAACAAAATATATGAGCACTTACCAGCAGTAGTACTAATGATAACTCCCCCCTCTAAAGAACTGATAACAAATCTGGCTTTCAATAAGCATGAGCAGATCATTAAAAATAGCATTAGCATGTAGAAAGTGAACTAACTGTGCTGCATGAGATGATTTAAAGCCAGAGGAAGTTACAGTGATGCTAATAAGCCAGCTCTAGTGGATCCCTGTGAGTGAGTTCACCATAATTTCCCTGACCACATGACATGCCTCTGCTGGTCACAAACACTCACCCTATTCATATGAAATTAAGCCTGATTGGATCTGGCAGGCAAGAAGCACAAACAAACGTGATTTTCTTCCAGTAAACAATGATTCATGGATTTTATTTTTTTATTTTCTAAATACTAAAAAAGGGGGGGAAAGGAAGAAAATTCAGGCCTTTTTTGTTTAATGATATTTGCCTTTTTCAGCTAGGTTTAACAAAACAAAATCTGGGTTAATCTGCTTAAAGCCTAAAGAAAAATGTCATATTTTCCTCTGTTTATTTAACATAAGCAGTATAACCAACAGCATACAATTATTATGTAACCCCACTAACTGCTCCGAGAGCCCATTCCTTGCCAAGTCTTGTCGTCCTGCTGCAGTGTAAATGAATGTAAATCAAATTCCGTCAAGTGTTGCCTCCAGAGAAAATGACACCTCGCCTGATGTCGCTTCTCAGAGTGGATGTGGAAGCACCGCTGGGACGTGTGCGAGACGGCGCGTTTTTGTGCCAAAGATTCATGATCGGATCAAACTGCAATAGACTCTGTCTAAACCCTGGACCAACTCTTCCCCGTGGCCCCTGTGAGTGGCACGACGCTGCAGAAAGGCTAATTAACGTGGCACACTGTTGCCAAATGTGCCCATTCAACCATTTAAAGAAAACACAAAGTAAGCGCAAAAAGGAGACAGAAGACGGGAAAAGTTTTATCAAAACACTCACTGGAGTCAAAGTGCGTGACTTACTTATCAAAATGAAGAAGGGGAGGTAAGTGTTGTGGTTTTTTATATAGTCCATGGCTCCTCTTTCTTCGGCGGCAGCTCCACAGAGAGTCCGTGTTGGGGGTTTCCTTGTTGGCACCTTTTAAACCCTCATGAATACGCTGAAGAGAAACCCGGCTCGTGAAGTTAACGATTAACGGTCACACGCGCGCTCCTCCAGACACTATAGTTATTTCTCAAGTTGCGCACTGTTACTCATTCCGGTGATGCTGATGCTGCTGCAGCTCCCAGTGACGACAACCGCCCCAAACCCTCCTCCCTCTAAACCCTCCTCCCCTGCCTCTGCTCCCTTTCACTGCGTGTTAGTCACCAGTCGAAAGGGCTCCGAGTCCAAGAGAAGCTTTCAGGCTCACTCTGCCCACATATGTCAAGACAGACTTTTATGGAAAGGACTCTGTGAACCAGCTTCTCACGCCAGGATTAAACACCTTACCCCGAGAAAATCAAATTAAAAAATAAAGCGGACATTATTGCATAATTGAAGTAACATCGCTGAAAATCATTAAACATTTTTCCATATTTCAGTTTTATCTGAACAGTGTCAAAAACAGCAAAAAGGGAACATCTGTAGATAAAATGAATGCAGTCGAATGCAATAGTCATATACTAGAGCCTACTTATATTCATGAAGACTAGCTATAAAGATAAGTCTTCCAACTTTATGGTTATTTTGGAAGTTTGGAGTTTATGGTGTTGTAAATAGACACATTAACGTTTTATTTACTAGACCTTGCTAGTATCGGTTTGGACCCCGTTTTGCCCTCAGAACTGGTTTAATTCATCGTGGCAGTTGCAGCAGATTTATTTTGTTTTGGCTGCACATCCCTGGTGGGAATCTCCCATTTCATCACATCCCAAAAATGCTCTATTGGACTGAGATCTGGTGACTGTGGAGGCCATTTGAGTACAGTGAATTCAATGACATGTTTGAGCAAGCAGTTTGAGATTATTTGAGCTTTGGTGCATTATCCTGTCTAGAAGAAACCATCAGAAGATGGGTACACTGTGGCCATAAAGGGATGCACATGTTCAATAGAAATACTTAAAGTCTGTAGATACTGAGGGGCCTAAAATGTGTTGTGAAGATATCCCCCACACCCCCAGCAGCAACTTGCAGTATTGATACAAAGCAGGATAGAGATGAGCAGTTTCTGAGAACAGCCTGTCTGGTACCAACAACTGTGCCACATTCAGAGTCACTTAAACTACCTTCCTTTCTCATTCTGATGCCTGGTTTTAATTTCAGGAGGTTGTCTTGACCATGTGTACATGTCTAAATGCAGTGAGTTGCTGCCATGCGATTCACCCCTCAGCCAAACATCACACTATCACTGATTCCTTCTTATATAACTCACAGTTACTCCATGAGATCATTAATACCTCCTGCCAGCAGCTGATTTTGAGTAAATATTTATTCAGGTTTCAAGATTGTTCAAACTTTTGGGGATTAAAATAAACAATGCATATACCCAGAATATCTTCATTTGTTTTGTAGCTGTCAGATTAAAGTGATGGAAAACAAGTCAGTGGGTAACCAAAAAAGCAGCAGTGCATGACAAGGCTTTACTTCAGAATGACATAGAAAAAGGTAGACTGTGGCATTTAAACGATTCTCTGTTGACACTAGGGGGCCCAGAGTGTGCCAAGAAAACATCCCCCACACCATTACCCCACCACCACTAACCCGAACCGTTGACACGTGTTAAGTTGATCTATGCCTTCACATTGGTTACATCAAATTTTGACCCCAGCATCAAATGTCACAGCAGACATTGAGACTCATCTTATTAGACGGTTTTCTGATCTGCTACTCTTTTATTTTGGTCTTTATTACAGCCTGTTTTGTGTTTCTACTTTCCTATTTTTAGCTAATAGGAGTGGCATACAGTGTGCTCTTCTGCTGTTGTAGCCCATCTGCCCGAGTATTTTATTTGTGCAGTCAAAGAAGCTCTTCTGCATACCTTGTTTATAACAAGTTACTGGGTTACTTCATAACAGTTCGAAGCAGTCTGGTCAGTCTCCTCTGACCTCAACAAAGCATTTTTTGCCCAGAACACTGCTGCTTGTTGAATATTTTCTCTTTTTCAGACGATTCTCTGTAAAGCCTAGAGATCATTGTGTTGGAAAATTCGAGTAGATCAGCAGTTTCTGAAATACAAGCAGCAGCAACCATGCCACGTTCAAAGTCATTTAAATCACCTTTCTTCTCCATTCTGACGCTCTGTTTGAAGTTTGGCAGGTCACGTCTACGTGCCTTATTGAGTTGCTGCCATGTGATTAGCTGATTAAATGTTTATGTTAATGAGTATTTTAACAGGTGTAACTAACAACATGGTGAGTGAGTGTATCTGAATATTTTGAGAGTCTGTAGTCAAAGAGCAAGACTTTCACTTTTAGGAGGTTTTGTTCTATTGACAAATCACATTTGAGCAGTCTTAGATGTTTGCAAGTGAAGAGTTCACGTGGAGAGACAAAGTCAGCCCACAGACTGATGGCCCTGTTGAACTGAATTGCATCCCACGGAAAGGTGTTCCTGTCAGTTTCTCCACTCCAATTTGTATCATTAAGGGCAGGCCATTGTAAATATCAAATTGCAGTACAGAGGATGTTAACTTTAATGAACAAACACCAGGCTTTTGTATACAGACACTTGTGTTTTAAATATAAGCTAGGGTAAATCACTGAAATATTCAGCTTGAAATACGCACCCGAGTCCACATCAGTCAGAATTGGCAGATAGCACGTACCTCTAAAACGACTGAAGTCACAGGCAGATTGAAAATTTAAGCCGGAGTAATGAAAGGCTGTCAAGAAAATGATTAGCTTTGTTTTTGTGCTTTTTTCTCTTATAAAGAGAATTTTTTTCACCTTTTCTTTGAAGTAGTCCAATATCTATGACCTACATTTACACACTGACGGGTTTGCAAAATCCAAGTTATAAATCTCCTTTATACACTGTTTAAGTTTTCTGTCTTTCTTTCTTTCTGTCAGTCAAGCATGTGGCACTAACTGTAGCTTTCTCTCCAGAGGATGACAGTTCAAAGGTCAAACCTCTGTGTTGTTCAAGTTACATCTTCAAACCTGTGAAAAGTACCTTTCTGATCATTTATGAAGCTGTCAATCAATGTCAGTTTGAAGAAAATGTTTTTCAAGGCACTGACACTATAGATCTGCAGGTAGAGAGTGCATTAGAGTGGGAGGAAAATAGCTCCAGGATAGGGAACAATACATGAACTGAGAATAATAACCATTGTTAAAATAATTATAAATCATTACATACTATAAAAATGTGCTGCTCACAATAACAGATAAGAATAAACACAGGAAATGCAATGATGCCATGTGCTCTCTTCTTTAAAAGCCCTCAAAAAGGCATTTTAATGCTCATTGGCCAACAGTCCAAGCTAAAGTCCAATGGCTTCCTGGTAAGCACCAGGAAGTTGCTGATTTTTAAACTTACCTTTCTTTCATTTTTAAACTTTCCCAACAACAAAGCGGGATTTAAGCTATAATTCTGCACATCTACCTTCAAATCTGAGGTAGTATATCATTAAAATCAGATGTGTCTTCTTTTCTGTGGACGTCAAACTGTTCATTCCTAAAATACTTTCATGTTTTCCCATCTGGATGACTGCAATTCCCTCTGTATGTACCTCAATCAAGGTGCACAAAATCGATTACAGTTGCTTCAAAATGCAGCTAGTAGCCTCTCACCTACAACTATTGCCCACCTGATCTTCCACCCCCCAAACACACACACACTTGTTTCCATTAAAATTGATAATAAAATACATTATTTGGTTGATTAAGTGAACTGCACAGCCTTACTGCTTTTTATATTTCTAATCTTGTTGTTCCTCTTTCTGCTTCTCAATCACTCCAGTCCTCAAATGTCTGCCTTTCATCCATCACCCACTCCAAGTGCAAAGCAAAAGGCAACAACCCTCTGCAATCACCTTCCCAAATTCATCAGTGTTTCTGAATCTTTAGGTTGTTTCAAGAAGCTTCTAAAATGCATTGCTTGTTTGTTTGTAACTTAGCATTAGAATGTGCTAGATAAATGACGCTTCACTAAATTACATACGACACTAGAGATCTGTCAGACTACCAGACAAACAAAGTGCAGGTTGGTCTGCAAGTTAATGGGGCTAGTGCCCTAAATCAAATCTGATTTAAGATCTGATAATCCTGAAGGTCAGGATCAGGGTTATGTTAAGTTTTAAATTGTATTAGATCTGTTGACATAAGGTGTAAATGTCTTGAGCTACCTCTCATTTCTTTATAATCCATGTCACGGCTGCGGTGGCAGACGTTCGGGGTTATGAATGAAGGACCCAAGATGCAGGCACTGGCTGTGTGGCGAGGATGGCAAGGACCGAGCTAAGAAAACCTAAACTGGGAAAAACCTAACAAACAAAACTCGAAACCATACATGCAGGGAGAAACATGATGAGCAAAAGACCCCACGACAAACACTAGAGAACACACACTCATATACACAAAGGGAAACAAGGAAACAGCACACAGGAGGGAGACACAGCTGAACCCAAGAAGCATGACAAGACAGGGAGAACGCAAACTGAATACACTGACATCAGACACAGACCTTCAAAGTAAAACAGGAAATACACGCACACAGAACTCAGAGACACCACACTGACAGAGAACAGAGGGAACACACGGGCAGAGACATTAAACAGAGGGAGCACAGAACTAAAACCTGAGAACGAGGAAAATCTTAACAGAATACATAACCTGAATAACAACAACATAAGATAATGTTAATTAATACCCAACCCTGAGTCAACAGACTCAGGCCCATGACAATCTGCCTGGAAAATGAAAAAAAAGACATTGTGATTTATTAAAACATGTTAAAAATACATAGAAAGTTGCCTTTAAATTCACTAATAACCTAGAAAGCCAATATTAGCTGCTGAGTTTGAGGAAAACTTTCAAATAATTTCTTTAAACAGTCTTCACAAATAATTCTCCAAGCTTCTTAAAGGAGATTCAAAGCTCTTCTTTGGATGTTGGCTCCCTTTTGTTTCATTTGCTGACGATCCCACATTGGTTCAATAATGTTGAAGTCCGGGCTCTGGGGAGGCCAATCCACTGACTGATACCAGTATGCTTTTACTGCATTAGCAGTGTGTTTGACTACAAAATGAAGCTGCTGCCAATCAGACGCTTTCCAGATCTATCTTTGACATTTTTGATAGTCAACTATAGTCATGCTGAAAAATAGAGCCGTTGCCTATCAGATGCTTTCCAGATCGTATTGCATCTTGGAAAATCTGACGGTACTCTTCCATATTCATAATTCCATCAAACTGACAAGATTCCCAACACCACCGGCTAAAATGAGGACTTGAACCGTGACATAGTGTCCATCTTGTTTTGCAGATGGCTGTAGACACTCATTGTTGTACAACTCTCTTCACCTCCTCTGTATATATTAACAATTATTTGAGCCAGAAAATTTCAAGGCTTTTCCACAGCACAGTGTTTCCAAACAATATGATTTAAGTTCTTTGGAAAAATTTAAGTCCAACATCATCAAGGATTAGGCGGATCACAATGACCTGTCTCTACAAGTAGACAAGCTTCTTTAATTTGTCTGCATGTACTTGAACTTTTAAAATTGTTTTGAAAATTTGTAGTTTGTGTCATCTGTCAATCAAATCATGGCAATCTTGGCCTACCATGCCTGCAACCAGCCAACCACTCCAAGGTGAGTGGCCACTTTGTCACATAGAAAGAATTTTTCTTGTAATGTAGAAGAGGGCACTATCAATACTGTGCAATGTGTTGCTTCCTTCCCAGTAATGAAAATGCTGTCAACATCGAAATAGTTGATGTAAAACTTAGAAGGATTTACAGCCTTCACAACATTTCTCTCGTGTACATATAAAACCTTTACTACCTATTATGGAAGGTTAAAGAAAAAAAAAAAAAAACGTTATTGATGAAAGATCCCAGTTTCATCAATAACAAGAGAAGGTTATGATGGATAAGAAAGCTGCGTTTTCAGTTATTCTCCTCAATAACTGTGAGTGTGGTTCACTTTTTCTAAAGCTCATCTGCTTAGATAATTTAGTTACGAGTGTGTCTGTATTGATTGACAGATGTTTTGATCTGAGTCTGCCAGATTCAACAATCATGGAAAATTTAAGAAGGCTTCACTTCTTGGATGTTCTGTAATCATTCACTGTTTTGATTGAAATTCGAGTATTTTATTAGTCCTTTACTTGTCACAAATTAGCAACACATGTGTGTCACTGTGTTGGATCCATATCATTTATGAATGCAACCTGTTATGGCCTCAACCATAGAGGTCTAGAGAGGATCTGGTAACCCCAGGTTACAAGGTAAAAGTGTGCATTCCACAACAGGTTGGTTAGTGGTTGCTGGGGGTTACTCACTATGCCTTGGGTGAAAAGGGTTGCAAAAAGGTGTGCAGTTTGACACCAAAAAAATTGTGACTGGTATGGCAGCTAGTTGTCATGATCAATCACAAGTTTTTGGGCGTAGCACTGTGCAAATGACAAATGACAGCCAACAACCTCCAGCAGCCAATAACCAAGCTGTGTGGAATACACCAGTGGTGTCAGGACGAGCAAGGCAGCAGTGCTCGCCTATTCAAATATATATATATATAAATATAGTGTGTGAATGTGAGAGTGAATGAATAGTGGAATTGTAAAGCACTTTGAGGGTCTCGAAAAGCGCTATATAAATGCAATCCATTATTATATAAAAATAGGCATAAATTAAAAGCACCAAAGAAAAGCGATGACTGTAAAGTGATGAGAGTCATCAGTGATGATCGCCAAGAAAGTTATGACGCTGTTGGAGAGGGGACAGCAGGTCTGACCATGTCTGGTCGAACAAAAAAAGGAAATTTAACTAGGTACAAGTTCAGCAGCACCTTCAGATTAGCATCTAATCTTAATCTAACACACTTAATTTTTCATTCATATTTTTAATCCTCCACAGATATCGACAGTAACCATGTCACACACTGCTCACGCCTTTTAATTCAGATTTTCTGTTATTAATATTTTAATATAATTGATAAGTTTAGTACTATGATGTGTTACATTACTGCATTGCTGAAAAATATAATATAATTACACCAGCATTACAATAACGTTGATTTGTAACACGTTACACCCAACACTGTTTACCAAGCTTGCTGGCGTTAGCCGATAAGTTAGCATTCCACTCTTTTATCTTTGTGTCCTTCAAAATGCTTCCATGTTTTATACTGTCTATGAAAAGAAGAATCTCTGGTCAACACTGCTACAAACAACAATATTTTAACATAACTGAATTCTAAAAATTTCAGTTTTAATCAAAAACATTTGTTTCCCTTTCCTCAATTATAAATTTTTTTTCCAGCATGACAAATCCACATGTTGTATTTCTCCCTATAAAAATGACAGTAATAATAAAAAAAAACCTATTGTGCTCCAACGCTGGCTCTGATAGAGAACTTATGGGTGGAAATAAACCAGACCACAAGATCTTCTGCCAACACTTCTCTTTTTACTGTTCATCCCATTTAACGGTGTCATCCTCGGCTGACAAACATCAGCGTTTAATAAAAACACAGCTTCTGTCTTCTCACTCATCATCCTTTCTGTATATGGATTGTGTTGGAAGAAATTCTTAAAACTACTTGCATCCTCAACCCACCGAAAATCTTGAGCAAATTCTTTGCAGATTTTCCATAGAGAACAGAATCAGAAACGCCCCGAATGCAAAAGGCCCCCTAAACACTTGTGGAAAGTTCTGCTGTCATTATTTATTTAAAACGTGGGTTCCCACAGGATGATTTGGCGACTGTGTTTTTTTGCACAGCTGAGTGTCTTTTTCATGTGGAGCAAAGAGGTCTGCAACACATTGGCTACAAAAGCCTTAGGCAAATCATGACTTGTATCACCTTTAACTGTGCTTCTGTTATACGCGTATTTGCAAAGGAGAATCCAACATTATCATGCCATGCCTGTCTTTTACCAACCAACGTGTCCAAATCTTTTTGTGTGCTCTTGCTACGGTGACACATCACCTTTTTTTTAGAGGAATGTTAACTATCTTAACAAGTGTGTTGCACAAAGTCTCACCTCTGCTATCCAGCATAATGTTATGTTCAGATTTGCAAATTCTAACTACAGGAGCAACTGACTACAGGACAAGCAGGTCATCCATTGGTCTAGATGTTGTGGTTTGATCCCAGTCTCCTCTGGTTTGAATCATGTAGTCTCCTGGGGAAATATGGCTGTGTGTGTCATATAAATGCACAAATGGTCTCTGTTAATGGATGAATGTGACTTGTATTTAAATGACTTCATTGTTTAAGTGGAACAGAGTGGAAGGATGGATAGATTTGGTGGTGAGAAAGATTTGTATATCATTATATTGTAAGACTTTTAAGAGTTGTATTCATTTCCATACAAAAGACAGCACAGTCCTCATGCCAACCACTGCTTTACAAAGCCTTAACATTAGCATTTACCCATGTTGTTTTCCTTTTCTTACTTGTTCCAGATGAAAAACAGCTTGAAATGATATGCCAAATTTATTTTTAACAACTGCAAAGGCACGCTGCAATCATTACAGCTGCATCCCCGCTGTGTAAAACATGCACACATTACAATTACACAAGTTGCTGACGAAGGCCAAATTAAAAAAGAACGTCAGCATTTTCAGGTAGAGAAAAGAAAAGATATTCCAATTATCCAGTCTTTGGATTTGACTGAATGACACAAATGTCTTTCTTTTTTTCCCCTCCCTTATCTGATGCACAGCATTTTAAATACCGAGGCAGGACACAACTTAAACATGTTAAAGAATTAGGTTTCACTTAAAAAAAAAGAGTGCATGAACTTTATGATCATGATTCCTTTATTCAATTGTCCAATTTGTCTGCCTTTATGCCAGGTACTGTTTTTTCATTTACTCGTAATTCTTGCAAATTAGGACATTTTTCACGGAGGAGCTTTCATGTGAAGTTTCTTCTACTTCCTGGATCTGAGCTTCTGTGAAGGCAGTTCAGTTTGGTTGCTCTGAAGTGACCTGAACTTATAGTAGAAACATAAATGTAACAGCAGCCTCTGGAGCTGTTGATTGAGTGTCTTTGTTCAGGGAGTGAAACTGAAATTTATGACAGGAATATAACCAGTCATGAATGTGAATCTCTGTAATGACACTGTCAGCAGAGGTGTTTTAAAGCCAACACATCTGCTAAATATGTAGATCCTTAAAATAAATGCAGAGTGTTTTGCTTAACCTAGTGTAAGCCTTTAGATTAGCTGGGGATAAAATTACTAGTCTGGAGTATGAAATTTAGGGTTTTTATCTGAAAAGTATCCAATGTACTTTTTTTAAGCAAAGGTTTTTCCACATAGTGTCTCTAAACACACTAGTTTTCTTTAGAAAAGAAATAATTTCTATTTGCACACAATAACAGGATTATTTGAGAAAAAAAACACTATTAGTCCCCTGACAAACTGACCTTTTTATTGAGCCATAGAACAAACCACTGGAGTGATGTGCTTTAACTTTGTAACGCTCAAAGCTTCTAAAATCAAGTTAAAACAAAGCGTTATCTTCCAATTTACACACTGTATAAAAACTTCAGCAAGGGTTTGAGCTGTCACTTGAGAAAGCATCATGCCAAAAACAAAAAGAATGAGTTTAGACTAAAAAAGGAGGTACTAATTGCCAAGGAAGCAGGAGATTCAGTTAAAGTTGGGCAAGATACTAACCCCATGTTTGCCTACTGGTGGTAGTCAGAGGGCCCGGTGGCGCCTGTGTCCGGCAGCCTCGCCTCTGTCAGTGCGCCCCAGGGCAGCTGTGGCTACAATGTAGCTTGCTATCGCCAGTGTGTGAATGTGTGTGTGACTGGGTGAATGACTGAATGTAGTGTAAAGCGCTTTGGGGTCCTATGGACTAGAAAAGCGCTATACAAATGCAGGCCATTTACCATTTACCATTTACCAAAGTAATCAAAGGATTTCTTGGTGTCAAGAACTGGAGTGAGAAGTATCATCAAGAAATTCAAAGAAAATCACACAGTACAGAACAAGCCTGGCAGAGGTAGAAAGTGAATGATTTCAAAGACCCTGGAAAGAAAACTAGTGAGATATGCGTCTAAAGACCTGAGAACAAGTGCCAAGACACAAGTGAATCTTAGCCAATTTGGGAACTGTAGTGTCACTGAAGACAGTCATTAGAACCCTGCACAGGAATCGACTCCAAGGTTGCAGACCAAGAAAAACTCCACTTGTGCAGAAGAGGCACCTTCAAGCCTGAGTGAAGCATGCTGCACAAAGCCCTGACTCGAATCCCACTGAAAATCTGTGGGGTGAACTGAAGACCAGGGTCCATGCCAGGAGACCATCAAATCTGGAGGAGCTTGAGACTTGTTGAAAACTAAAACAAAGGACTGGAGGCTATTTTCCAGCGAAAGGGATCCACAATTGACTATTAGCATAAGGATGACCAATAATGTTGAATAATTTTGGTGGTTTTTGGATTTTTTTTTTTGTAAAGTAATGTGCAGCAGTTTGGGAAATACATTTGGGAAAAATTAAATAGCAATAATTAACTAATTAATCCTCATTGGTATATCATTGTACAACCAATTGGGGGTTAGGGTGAGAATGTGAATAAACACAATGCAGACGTTTTGCATACATTGGACCCCGTTTACCTGTTTCTGTCAAATTAATATTTAAAATAAAGGGAAAATTTTGGTAATTTTGGAATAAAAATGCTTCACTGTGATAGCCACACAGTCTTAGTGTGGTATTAATATTACTGCGGGTGATTGCAGCCAAAGTGGCCAAGCTTTTTCTCTAGTTTTGGTTTGAAGGGATGGATCTTTTTTTTCTGAGTTCTTTTTGTTGATTCGAGAATCCTTTTCATTTTTTAAAATTGTGCAGATATTTTTAAAAAATTCTTCTACTTCTCTCTGATCTATCACTTGATCCGAGACAAGTGAAAAGCAAAGAAAGCAAAGAATCCCAACATCGGCAGGATCAAAAAGACAGAGTACAGAGACTGTCACGTTCCTGGTAGAGAGAAAATGATTATTGTTATTACGTGTACCATATGTGCACCATTACATCAACAACAGAGCTGCTGTGGGTGCTTATTTTTATTAAGCCCCGAAATATTATAGAATCAAGTTACTACACTTTAGTGTCGTTGTGCAATACGGGTAGGGAAGATTTACCCTATTTCCATGGCAACGCTGAAAACATATAAAAACAAATTGCTATAAGTCCAGCATGACCTCAGTGGTACTCTATATGATTGTGTAAGTTCTTTCACTAAAAGTTTCTGGATCACGCAAACAAAGAACTGAAGAATCTTTATATACTTAGAAATTTATGATAAAAATTTTATTAAAACTTATTAAACATTTTATTAAACAACACTATAATATCTGTATATACAAGATGCTTCATATAAAGTACAGCCACCTCTTGACCTGATGCAAGCAGTCAAGTTTCCGGATCTGTCGTGGATGAATTCATTTCTGCAAATGGTTTTTGGTTGTGGCTGTCTCTGATTAGCATTTCAGCTCAGGCATGTTCAGTAGAAGACATATTGCAAATGCTGTTAATACAGAAAGGTCTGGGCTATGCTGGCAGTGTGTGTGTGTGTGTGTGTGTGTGTTGTTCTGATGAAACAGATGTAGGTCATGGTGCTCCTGCCAGACTTGCACAAACACCTCACCTCTGCACCTGTGTCCAATCAGAGTTCCACCAAGAACAATCGGGTCAGAGAAGGTGCTCTCATAAGTGTACCATATCCCGTCTTCTGTGAACTTTAGTCAGTCACAGCATGGTGCACAGTGTTGTGAGTACAGTTTTTTGTTTTCTGACACCACTGGCCTGGGAATGCAGTAAGCTTTTCCTTAGTTAACAGTCTCCCCATTGACTCAAACCAATCAACCAACGCAAAACACAACTCACAGAATATGTTTGGGTTTTCTAACAGATTAAAATAATGTCCTCCAAATTGGATTCACGACAAAAAATGGAAACATTTTTCACAATTCTTTTTTTGATTTATATATACACATGTAGCTCAACCAATGTGTGTGTGTGTGTGTGTGTGTCTGGAAAGGCGTAATGTAAATTCACCAAAAGCCTCCCTCATCAATTCTGCATTATCTCAACACGATGATTTTCCAGGTGCTCTTCACATCCACGTGCTCTCAATACGCTTCTAAAAAGTTGAAAAATCGCCAGCTGAATCAGGAGTACAGAAGGAAGGCAAGCGTGACATGAAGTAGATGCTTCAGCAGGAAATAACAGCTGAAGCACAGCGATTATCTTAACAGGACGATATCTCCTTGTTCAAGAGTTTGAATATGCATTGAGTAAACTTTGGACTGATACTGATACTAAACACATGATCTCGGGACTAAAGAAAAGGTGTCAATAGTAACGAGGTTGTTCAAAATGTCTATTCTCAACAGCTGTAATGCATGCTGTTGTATAACAGGTGATTATTGATTATGTGTAATATGAAAGCAGTTTCCAGCTGCTCTCTTTTTTGTACAGTCATTCAGCTCACTCAGAAGGTTAGAGAGGTTTGTTGGATAATCAGAAGGTCAGGATCAGCGTCCTCTATAAATACAGTCCCTTTAATGATTTACCTGTTAGCCTTCCATCTTGCTGCTATTCCTGACATTATTTGCAGCCCCAAGACAGCTTTTTTTGCACACTTGACCTTTTTAGGCATGACAGTGTTTTCTATGGCCCGTCTCCAAAATTCATTAGTGGTCTTTTCGTGCTCTGTATGCTGCTCAGGTTACCGGTATTAGATCTCTCATGCTTTTACTCTGGCCGTTTATTGGTGTATATCTCTAAAATCTTGAAGCTAGTCTTCAAAAGTTGATCCGACTGGATTTATCCAGCATTAAGGCAGCTGTTGTTACTCTTTCACCACATTTCCCCCGACCTTCATAAACTACTGCTCAGTATCATTTTGAGAAGCCCATTAATCTTTTTTTTTGTTAGAGGAATGTGACCGAGCTAAAGTTTTCCATATCTGAAAAAAAATGTTTAAAAAAATTGTTTATGTATTTAAAAATACTTTTATGGAGTTTCTTTGATTCAGTTGCGCCTGTGACTGTCTGAGAAATGTGTTGATTCAGACACTGTTTGCTGGATTAGACTGCAGTGTGAATTCTTTCATTTATTGTTGTCTCTGTGTTTGCTTTAGACAGAATTTGCCAATGAAGCATGTGGTTTGATACTTTTCTGTGCGTCACTTCTGATTAGGACCATCGATGTGTGTTTCTCTTATTATTCCATTTAGCATTATTTGGATAAAGGGTTTGGAGACACAGCTTGTTTTGTGGAAACTCTTGGAGCATTTGAAAGAATTGACCACTTGCCAGAAAAGAAACACACTGATAGAATCAGGACCACGATCGATTGTTCTGGCATTGATACTGGTATAATCCATGTGAATAATCTCTTTTAAGTGGAAGCCTGCAGAAAAAATGACTTCAACCTTTTGATCATTAGATTGGAGGGTAATTAGTCGAATAAAATTGTCCTGCAGCACATCTGGTTAATTTTATGTGGCTTCAAGTGTATTTCACTGCCATACTTCTTACATTAAACCTGATTTGAACCATTCAGAGATGTTTTTGTCTTACTCTGCCAATCACACAGATTGCTCAGACATCCGATGTTTCTGAAATTTTTCCACAACAGTTATGTAATTCATAGCTAGAGTTAAATGTTGAAAATTCTTTAAATGTAAGGAATTCATTGTCTGCATGATATATATATATATATATATATATATATTATGACCTTAAGTGTCAGGTAGGTAACATGTTTTTGGCTTTACTATACAAAGAAAATCATATTAATCTTTTGTCATATTGTAATCCTAGTTGTCTGACAGAGCTTCAGATCCCAGCGCCTCCTATAAGCTGTGCTTTTAGCTCATCCTTTTGAAAGACCAATAAGTTTCTGTGAAGGCAAGGTGTAAACCATCTGGCGTCCCTCCACAGCTCACAAGAATGGCCAGTCCATGAGAGTTGGGGTCAAATTTTAGTGAAACCTCTCAAGTATTGGTTGGATTTTACAACCCAATATCACGGCAAAGCGTGTAATAGGCACAAGCTTGAAATGCACACTCATGCAAAAGCCTTACCAGCAGGGGGAAATAATAACATGTATGAAGTACATTTCAGGGTCCTTAATTGGCAGAAACGATTAAGCTAGGTAATGTGTGTTTACATGGAAATGTGTTAATAATTTCTGTTTTAACACTTTCCTGCTTAAACAGACATTTTTTCACGTTGACTTAAAATGAAACGTCTCCCTCTGCAGACAACTGTTGTTCTGATTTGGTGCTATATAAATAAAATTAAACTGAACTTCATTGAAAAGATGCTGACTTGTCTGCAAACACTTAGTCAAGCTGTAGTATAACCTGAAAAAGTGTGATGCAGACTGGAAACAGAGAGCCTTCAGAATCAGAATAATAATAATATTAATGTGTTTACAGTTGCTCCAAGACAGTAAAAACAGCAACCAAAAATATAACATATCAGACATTGAGTTGCCCCGCTTATCCATTCAACCTCCAACAACCACTCAGAAACTGGTTGGTCTCTCAGCCTTCTTGACTGCGACCTATATTATCACAGTGAGTGTTGCATGTCCAAATTTGTGTGGTTACCAGTCACATGACTGAAGAACTTCAATAAGATTTACTAAAACCCATCAGTGACTATTAGTCCTGTGAAGTCAAAGGTCAGTCCAAATGTAATTTTAGGGTGTATGAATGACTGCGCTTGTCTGATGGGCGGGGCTTAGCATAAAAGGGGAGGGCTGCAGGAAGTGCTCTACCTATTTTCTTCCTTTTCTAGACTTTTCCTACTGCCACTTTAACCCTCAAGGTGTCATTTTAATTAGTGTATTTAAAACTTCCTCACTATGTTTTTCTGTTAGTTGTTGTTGGTTTAATGCATCTAAAAATGGCACAAAAACAAAAAACAAAATTCAGAAGGCAAAACTAATGAAGATGACCTTTAAGTCGTTAAATTAATTGAGGATTTATTCATGCATGTGTTTCCCATTCACATCCCTCATTTAATCTCATTAAAAGTTTACCGCAAGCCCCCCTTCAAATTCATTAGTTCATAACTCGTTTAGTTAACAGACAGATGTATTGACAGATGTTGTCATGCAGCAGTGAAAACATTGTTTACCCCCACTGTCGGCAGGAAACAACTTGGTCTTGATGGCTAATCTAATAAAAGTGAAATGCAAAGCTGTCTGCATCTGTCAGGATGTGTTTTCCCCATCTTTACTGTGTGTGTGTGTGTGTGTGTGTGGGTGTTCAACAGTCTTATCGGGGTCCATCAGGAAGTATCTCTCCATTTTACCTCCCCCAGTCGCTGTAAACAACTCCCCTGATCCCACATATACGAAGCAAACTTATCTGCAGAAATCTGACACAACTGTGTAAAAAACAAAAAGTACCTAATATATCACTGACACATGATACAAAAAGAAGACAAATCGCTTCTTTCTTCTTTTTCTCTTTCTTTCAGCGCCTCATTGGTCCAGACATGTTGACAGAACAGTTAATGCTGAGCAGATCCCACAGCTTGTCGGTGTAGGTTTGCAGAGGAACCACATGTAAGGCAATAAAGCTCATGTGATTAGTCTTGCGAAACTGAGCTCATGGCCAGCTGATTGAAACCTTTTTAGGCTCGTGAAAGTTGGTGTATGTGAGAGAGGAAAACAACTTTTACAAGGGACCTAGAACTTTTTGGTACAAGTCAGACATGTTGTGAAATTGCGGTTGGTTTTCTGTCTGGAAATTTGTTCAATGCTTCATTTTGACATTAGAGGTAAAGAAGACTGGATATAATTTCCTTTCTTCTGGTAAAGCAGACAGGAGGAACTAATACTGTAATGAAATATAATGAACGATCAAGGAAAAGCACTGAGTATGCAGAAGGATAATAAAACTCACCTGAACGTACCTCTAAATGAACAAAAAATAAGGTACTGAAACAAAGGTAGAAAGAAGAGCGGAGGAATTTGGGAAACTGTGGCAGCACACTGATGAGTCACAGAAAATGGGTTGCATCTAAAAGATGATGGGAGAGCACAGAGAAACAAAGGAAGATTGTTGAGTGCAGCCAGATCAGAGAAGAAAAATGAAGGGACTTCATCAATGTGGCAGAAAATATGTCGGGCCTTTTAAGTGCTTGTTAAAGAGCAAACAGCAAGGTGGTGACCCCAAAATGATGTGCATGAAAATCATGCAGAAACCAGACTTTTGAAAAACAAAAATGTCTGAATGTGCACTAAAATAACATTGAGGAGTTTTGTACTGCCAGAAAATGGACAACTTGGCCAAGACATCAGGGTGGTTTGACAGAGAGAGGACAGACTAATAATACATAATATTAATCCAATAACTGAAGTTAACAAAACCTGCATTGCTTTCCTGCCAGGTGTCAAAGGAAAGGTGACATAGCCTCGACCATATTTTACCCATGATGCACTGCAGTCACACAGGAACAGGGTCTCCAGGCAACCATCAAACCAACACTGGTTCATCGAAATGCCAGAAGGAGAAGAGTGATCCGTCGAGTCCAGTAGCGGTGTGTTTTACACCACTTTGCATTGCACTTGGTGATGTAAGGCTTGGATGCAGCTGCTCGGCTATTCCATGAAGCTCTCTGTGCACTGTTCTTGAGCTAATCTGAAGGCCCAGTCGCTTCCACTTTGTTACCACTAACAGCTGACTGTGGAATATTTAGCAGTGACTGCACTTGGACTTCATGACTGGACTTGTTGCACAGGTGGCATCCTATCATGATACCACACTGGAATTCACTGAGCTTCTTTTATAAATGTTTGCAGGAGTTTGCCTCCTAGATTTTAGACACCTTTATGCATTTTTTAAAAACACCTGAATAGTGATTTGGATGGGTGAGGGAATACTTTTGGCAATATTATGTACATTTAAATTGCTTGGATCAAACATTAAAAGCTCTTCACCCTGCCTGCTCTACCCAGGCACCATAATTGAAACCAGGGAGTATTTTGGGTAATTAGAACATGTCTGAAGAGGACATTCTCCTGTTGTGACAACAATGGGCCTGATTCTCCTGACATAGTTCATGGTTGAAAACATCTTAAAGCGCAGAGCACACTTTAAAGTGCCAAATAGGATGTGGAGAAAGAGCAGATTAAATGAAAGTGGGCAATCATAAGAAAGTACACAGCACACAGTTCGCTTTTCAAGTTAGCTGAATTTCCCATGGAAATGAGACCACAGCTCTCACCGCTGCTCCTGATGGATCATCCTCATCTGGCTCTAATATCCTATCCAAAACTTCATCCTGCATCACCCTCCTCTCTAAAATGAACACCACACATAGCCTTGTGTTTGATTACAGGTCTTGTCTGTTCACCTGCATTAAGTACATCCAGACACGAAGACTAACCTCATTTTTTGTCCCCCCGCCCAGCCGGCTGGAGTTTGTGCAACGTGTTCAAACACAGCAATTTATCATGAAAATTTATTTTGGGTGCAGCTAGACAGAAATAGCAAAGCTCCAGATGTTTTGGAGCAAATAATCAGTTTTTGTAATTTTAATGAACTGGCCTTTTAAATAGCCCTTAGGGAGAAATTCCATGTTGTAATCGAGAGAGAAAATCTCTGTGAAGTCTAATGGCCGCGCAACACAACAGTATGTCATTATTATCACATTAGCCCAAAACCTGCCGTTTGTTTTGTTGATAAATTTCTTTTATTAGTTTATTATGGACTTCTTGATTTCTTAAAATTAGGAACATGTGTAATGATAATTTATTTAACAGTTAATGAGTCCAAAAAATGTGTTTTTATTGTTACCAGACTAACCATTCCAATCTTTTTGTTGTTTTAATGATTAGAGAGGGGATAATACATTATAAATACTCATGTGTAGAATAGAAATATTGCAAATAATGCAAATAATGACTCTAGTCCACACATTAGACTTTTATGTAAAGTTAAATGTAAAGGTTCTGAAAGCTGTGTTGAAGCTCAGGGCCCAATCTTAACATGGCCTCATTAAACACTTGCAGTGACTCCCTGAATACTCCAGCCAGCAGGTGTTTAGCTCAGCACAAATACTGGGGTCAGACGTAAACCTCAGCTTTCCCTCATGGAGCGCTTAGGCTCTGTGTGTGGACATGAGTACTTTCAACAAAAATGCTCTTTTACAGGGTTAATGCACAATCCCTTCCATTACTTTAAATTCAGCTGCACGAGAAGTTTAAAAAAGTGCACGTTCCCAATGCTGAACTATTCCTTTAAATAAGCGTTTCTTTGAGGGAAGCTGTGGATGAACCAGGCAGGCGGAAAGCGAGGGTGTGTTTCATTTATTTATGGTCAAATCCAGGACTGCGATCGGGTCTCTGCTGATGTTATATCTGGCTACGAGTCCTGCCACGCTGCTAATCACACTAACCACAGCTCCTTGAGGGTGGAGGTCGACATTTTTGACCTCAGCGGGGAATATTTTTTCAAGCCTTTCCAGAAGTCTGATTCGCAAAAGAAAAAAGGAGATACATAATAATTTTCTTCTGTGGATCGCATAACTCCACTGTTTCTGTTTTTGCAGAGGGAGCAGTTAGAGAATTTGAGGCTAGATTCCTATCTGCTGTGTTGCCAAATGTTAGTCTCAGCTCATACCTCCTTCGCTATTAGATCTCACAGGAGGAGGTCTGGCCATAAACCTGGGCTGCATAAAGTAATCCATCACTAAGCATGAAGGAGTGCATTATAAATCTCTTAGTATTACTATTTTCTGGACTTTTTAATTTAACAAGCATACACACAATTTTATGTGACCTATAGTTTGTATTAAAGTTCTTTCTGCACACATAAATCGTGAAATGTTATACTCGGCTGTTGTTGCTGACAGTTCACAATAATCACTACTGCTTCCTTTTCTACCTCTCACTTTGTAATTTTCCACGGGCCGTGAGCAGAGCCGTCTACATCTGTTTGTCTTTTCAAAAATATAACCCTTTCCTCATCACAATATGAGCCGCAATTAAAGCTGAAAAATTAAACAGTCACTCACTCAATTGGGAATGAGAACACCACAACCACCTGTTTAATATCAGTCGATTTTAAGTTTTATGTCATCGTGAAATTTGTTGGTCAATGAATTCTTCTTTGTTTGACAATTTTGCAAGAAAATGTGATAAACATTACCAGAAAACCCCAGTTTCAGATCGGTTTTGGCCTTTTTTCCTCTCCTATCAGACACTTTTACTTATCAAAGCACAGCTGTTAATCAGTGAATGATATGGCTCTGTTTGGATTAGTCTGCTCTGACACTCATAGATCGGATGTAACTGTGAATACCCAGAAAGAAAATAAACACATATTTTATTGCTTGTACCTGCTACATAATAATGTGCCGGATATTCAAAATTATCTCTGTAGCATTAACTTTTTATAAGGCAATTCAAATTTCAGGCCCGAGGGTGTTATTGGAGGATATTGAAAGCTACTTTCAGCTGCTCCCTTATTCACAAGGGGTCACCACAGTGAGTAGTTCTGTTCTGTTTTATTTGGCTGATGCTTTTTATGCTGGATGCCCTTTCCGATGCAATTCCAAATGGATTTGAGTCTCCTACTTTTGCTTGTTCAGCAAATGTGTAAACCACTACACTGGGAGGATATTACAACATTTACAATATATAATCATGCTTTGTCTGTTGATAGTGTGAATCAGTGTTAACCTTTTAAATTTAAGCAGCCAAATTCATTAAACACAACAGAATTTAAACCAACAGAATTTGCAGCAAGTCAACAAGTCGCCATTACTTCTCTACACAATGTGTAAGCTGTGTAAGCATGGAGTGTAAGCTGTCCCTTTACATTTGATGTAATGCTCTTTCCGACAACAATGTCTCAACAAACAGGAAGGACCAGGAGAGTTTTCAGTTGCAACCTGGAAAACAGCTGAAAGGAAAATACAAAGTGTTTACAAAGACTGCCTCAGTCTGAGATCAAGCTCACACTTTATCTAGCCTCCCTGTGTATGCAGAGGACCAAGATGTTTACTAGAAGCGGATTAAAAATATTAAGAGAAAAGATTTTGATAGCCCAGTGATGGACTGGCAGCCTCTCAAAGGTGTACCCCGCCTCTCCCTTTGGCAGCTGGGATAGGCTTCAGAACCCCCAGCGACCCTGAACTGGACAAGCAGAAGAAAATGGATTTTGTTCCCAATAACACCAGCATGCAATTAATCTCCCAGTGACAAGCATGCCCACCTTTATAATTTAACAGTAATGTTAACTAAGTAACACTACCTTAGTAGCTAATGTAAGTGGAAGATGCTGTTCAGTGCATTTGGTGGTCAAACTGAATAAATTAAGTCAATCAATTAACTAACTGGTCTTATTGTAAAATATAAGATTAGTTACTCCAAGTAGAGCAACCCAACAATCACAAACAGTGGGAATGACGGCCAAATCCACTCGTCTCAACTGCCCAGGCTGCTGGCGCCAGCAGCTGGCAGCAGTACACAAGGTCGCTTTGAATTGCCATCAAACTACATTGGAAAACAAAAATCAGCCACCAGAGTTATCCGTCTAAACGGGAGAAACTAACTGATGTCAAACAAAAAGTGAGCCTTTAATACGGCTGATACAAAAACAGACAAACAAGGCAAGGCGAAAAAGTGGATCTAAAACTGGGGAAACTATTACTGACTATGAAAGCGATGTGTAAGGCGAGAACATGAAACTGAATGGGAACATGCGAAAGTGTAACTGTGAAATAATCCAAACAAGAGCCTGAGCCTGACAGTAGGAAGCAGAAACTCCTTTACATAATCTGAGTCAACATAAAGCGAGACAACCCGACACTGAACAATAGAAGACAGAGGACTTAAATACACAGGAGGGTTATGAGGGAAGTGGAAACACCCGGGGAGACACAGCTGACACAAATGAACATGACGCCACAGGGGGAAGTAAAACAAAACACACTGAACATGGAAACGCTGAACTCTTCAAAATAAAACAGGAAAGACTCATAAACAGGAGACATTGACGAAACAAAAACTAGAATAAAACTCAACTAAACCCTAACTACATAATAACACAAGAAATTAATATTATCACAAACTTAGCATAAGAAAATCAAGTTACTACTAGTAAAATGAGACAGTATCTGCAGCCCACTCAGGGAGCCGGGGAAGTCCAGATCCTGCAGGATGCCATCACAAGGTTTGTTGTTTCTCTCAGTGTAGTCTCAGGACTAGGAAATGCCATTAGGTAGACTGTTATACAAGGAGCCATAGGAGGTTCCTGCTGTTTTGTGCAAGGAGGAACAAGAGGAGGACTGCAAATAACCTCCATCAAGCTACTGACGTGTATGTTTATGACAAAATTGTCAAAAACACACTTCATGATGGTGGCATGAGGTCCTTTATCCTTTAGTGGGACATTTGCTCACAGCCCAGCACCAATGATCAGATGTTCACTTAATTGTTTGGAGCAGTTTATTTACCGATAGCTACCAAGGAAGAGAAGAGCAGAAAAAGAAGAAGCAGAAGAAGATAAGGAAGAAATAATTTACAGTTTAGACTGAAGTGCTGAAGTCTAAAATGTGATTCTAGCAGGATTAATATTATTTTCTGAAAACCTCTGGCTAAGGCAAAAGAGAACATGAGCCACTGAAAGACACATCTGCAAAGCATCACTTTCAGAAAGCAATCTGGTCACATTATCTGGCAGCATTAGCGCCTAACCTGTTGTGTTAAATGAGATGATTACATTCATGAAGTTAGCTGAAGTGGGGTACAATTTCCTGTACTAGAGATTGCTGTGCTTCATAATTATTTTGTATTAAAGTGTATATTGAATCAAATGTACCAACAAATGACTGATTTGCTTAGTGAACGGATGAGTGGAGCTTTCGAACCTTTGTGCTATTCAAACATGCCACACAGGCATGACAATGTGAATGTGAGCCAGCACGAACTATACTTGGCAGCGATACCTAATGTCATCATTTTCACATGTGCTTTTGCAGTTGATATGTCAAAATCTTCCATGACAAATGGATTATTTTAATAGACAACATGTCCTGTTACCAAACGATCTCTTGATTAATCAAGAAAATAAACAACAAATGAATAAACAATAAAAATAATTGTTACCAGCAGTTTTGACTCGTGAAAGTGATGCAAATTCAGGCCTCTGATGCATCTGAGCTCAAAGATACGCTGTAATTTGTAATCTTGTTAGATCGAATGACAAGAAGAAAAATCCTGACACATCTGGTGTGCAGGAAAAAAAAGTTAGACTATGGCTTCATATTTTATTGCATGATGACAGGGCTGTCTTTAATCACTTTTATTTTCAAGTCTTAGGTGACAGTCCAAGACATTCCTTGCATTAAGGACACTTTTTCAACCACGTGTGATCTAAAAGCCCAAAAACTGAGTAGCTTAACTGAAAAGCTGCATAAATGATTTGTTACAGATCATGCAAAACAGGAAAATTTTCTTTTTCTCTGTGATAATGTCAAGAGTCTCTTGAGTTATCTGAAACACATGATTACAACAACAACTTCATCCCCATTAAATCCCTAACAGTTTGAAGTAAAAGCTTCAACTTTCAGGTACCATAAAAGACATAAAATGATGTTCTCTCCATTTCCAGTGCTCGCTAATGGCAGGGGATACAGCTGGGAGAGAAACTCGAGCTTCACAGTTGTCATCCAGTTGATTAGGCAGAGTTTCTGTGTCTAACTGATCTGAGGGGCCCGGGCAGGGCCATGCTGACTTCAGCTAGAGTCCAAACCAGCAGCTTCACTGATCTCGGGCCAAGGTTTACTTCAAGCTGTGGCCCAATTTAACACAGCATGCTTCGCATATAGTAGACAGACGACAGTGAGATAATGAAGGAGCTAAGAAATAATGAGAGATAGAGGTGACGCAGACTCACTGACGAGTGCAGTGTAACTTGAGTGTGTTGTTAATACTAAGTATGAGAGTCTCCTCTGTAATGGACGAGCAGTTTCTGTCATTTACCTTAGAAATTTCTCAGCATAAACCAATGGATATTCAATCCCAACTGTAATGATGGTCATGGCTAAAGCAGCAGAAAAACAGCAAGTTTAATCTCTTTATAGGACACTTTTAATTATTTTCAATTTGTTTCAGTATCATCTGTAAAAGGTGGGATTGTGGGGCACACTTACAAATAAAGCAGGTAAGAAAGGTTAAGACTTTTAGGCTTTTCTACTGTGATTAACGTTTGGTTTTCATCACATTTTTATCAAATCTTTCCAAACCATGACCATAAGAGATTCTGGTTCAGGTTGGGTTTTTGTTGTTGTTGTTGTTGTTTTCAGTAAAATACATCAAAAGTCATTTTTAAAACGTGGGATGTGGGACAGAGTGCATCACTGCTTTGCTTTACTTGCAAACTTTTTTTTTGTCATTAAAATAAAATATAGAAATTTACCCACTGGGTATTTTTTCTTTTTCTTTAGTTCCTCCCGAGACACCTCCTGTTTACCAGACTCAAAAATGGATGGTGCATTTCATGGTCAGGAGGACCCCCATTGCTATTCAGAGCTAGCATCTGGTGTAATTGCCATAATTAAAAACAGGTCAAATAAGCCTGCTGACTTGTTAGTGCCACTGCAATTTGCAACAAACAACTCCATTATAGGATCGATTGGAAGCCATGCAGGAGCTTCACAGCTTCTCTGGGGTTCCTTTTAACCACACCAGCGGGGCTCTGGCTGTGCAACACGAGGCAAAAATCTTTTCTACTTCGGAGAGGGGAAACTTTAATGCGTACAAACTTATCAAAAGAATAAAGGATCTGTGTTATGAAAGATTAGTGTAAAACAAGCTATGTGGCATGTAGGATGGTTGTAAATAAAGATAAGTCATAGTGTAACTGCAACCTTACATGTGTCAGATGCAGTTTGTACTAAAACCCAAATTCCAAAAAAAGCTGGGATGCTGTGTAAAATTTGCATAAAATGTTTAAAATATAAAAAAAAATGTTTTCATTTCATGATCTATCAAACATTTTCATTTGGTGAAAGGTTTGGACTGCAGACATGGCCAGGTCAGTACACAGTCTCTTCTGCTGTTGTAATGGGTGCAGTATGTGGTTTCGTATTGTCTTGCTGAAATGTGGAAGGCCTTCCCTGCATAGTCTGGCTGGAAGCATATGTTGGTCTAAAATCTGTATATAGCTCTTCAGCACTGATGGTATGGGGGTGCATTAGTGCCAGTTTCATAGGCACTAATGCACCCCCATACATTGAGACATGCAGGCTTTCTAACTGATCTTTAATGCAGGGTCCATGTTTTTGAAAAACAGTTACAAATTTCAGATCATTGGCCACAGAACAGTTTCCCACTTTTCTCACTCTTGCTCAGACAAGACAGCAGTGAAACAAGTTGACATGTGGTTTCTTCTTTGTTTGATAGAGCTTTAACATGCTTTGCTAACAGTTATGGCTGTTTTCATAGACAGTGAAAGTCTGAAGATCTGCACGACTGTTTAATGCGGTGCTTCTTCAGAAATTTTCTCTGTTGATGTTATTCACTGCAGATGATGTGATATTTAAAGTCTTCAAGTTTTTATTGAGGAACATCATTCTGAAACTCTCTATGATGCTCTTTTCATACCCACTCACGTTTCTGTTGCCATTTAACGTAATTTGTTGCAAAGGTTTCCTCCAACTGTTTCTTTTTAGCAACACTTACTTTGCCAGCCTTTTTATGCCCCCGTCCCAACATTTTTGAGACTTGTTGCGTTTGTAAAATTCAAAATGAGCTAATATTTTTTATTAAATTGTAAATGTCTCAGTTTAAACATTTGTTTTCCATGTAATGACTTGTTATGATTTGGTGCAAATCAAAAGACTCAAGGCACAAAAGAACATAAGAATTCATAAATCAGCCATCACCATCAGTGTTACAACGTAATCTTGATTATCCACAGCTTTAACAAAAACGTACAGAAAAGATGACTGTGACCACATTTCACATTTCACTGAGTACTGAACTACAGACAGTGATCTTGGTTAGTGAATTTTCAAACAGCGGTGCCACTTACATAATGTACGCAAGGTAACCACATGCTTCTTGTCTCCAATTTCTTCTTTTATCAGTGTCATGTTCTGGCAGACATTATTATATTACAGATTATTCCGATTTTTTTTGTATTGAGGGTAATTCATTCATTTAGGTAATTCGTTAATGAAGAAGCAGCAGAGGAGCGGGTATACTGTATGAGCGTGCTGCCTATTGAACACACTGAATAATTCTCTCTCCGACTGGCAGCAAAGGCTTGTGTAAAAACATAAAAAAATCTGGTTACTGACAATGTCTACTTGTCATGAGAAAGACTGGTTGGACTGAGCCATACCTCAATTACAATAACTTTCATAAAACCTTAGAAGAAGAATTATAATGATGCGTAGGCTCCAAAAACATTTCTAAAGACCCAGGTGTTTATCACTCCATGATAAGATAAATTTGTCTCCCTTCAAGAGGACCGTGTGAAACACAAAAGGTGAAAGAAATCCTAAGATAAAAACACAGCTTGCAAAGCACCAGCTGGACCTTCCACAGTACTAATGGGACAATTGTCATGGCCCCTGGTGTTCCGGTTCTTCGGTGACAGCTCACCTTTTCTATTTATTCCCTGCTCTTCTTGCTCCATCTTTCTCTACTTCTCTTTGTGCGCTTTGTGCTCCGTATTTCCAGAGGCGAGGCTATTCCTGGTTTCCGCACACACGCACTGATTACTCACCCACTGCAATAAGAAGCCGGTCCTTCCGCTCATTCATTGCCAAATCGTTCCACCATTTACGTGATATTACTATTCAGGCTCCCTAGTGTTTTGACTCACAGTTAACTCCCTGTGCCCTGTTCCTCATACCTACCTGTGGACCTATGCTCTCCTCCTCTGTGCAGACTATGCTCATGTGCCAGCATCAAATCTGTGACACTCTGGTAGGTAATTCGGGAAATTACCTCGCTGCCCTCTGGCTCTCCACTCCGAACCTCTTGCTTCCTCCACTTCCCCTTCTTTGCAGACTTTTTTAGGTCTGTGACAAAATATTGTGTTTGTAGGAAAACAAGAACCTATTAGCAAACACTGAATTGTCTTTGAAACAATAAAGATTGATGGAGGGGGGGGATCAAACTGCTTTGCTACCCCAGGGCCTGAATGCCTTGCAGTGTGCGGGATAAATGAAGTTTCCCCTCCCTGCAGTGTGTGTCATTACTCAGAGTGTTAGATAGATATGAGCACAACTATTTGTGTCCTGACTTAGATGAAGATGAGACCACAATTCATGAGTAATCAGTTATTGCAAAAAACTCTAAAACCTATTCCTGTAATTGAATGTATCCCCATACCACAAATAATAATAATAATAAAAAATCTCTACATGCGGTTTACTATCCTCCGATCCTTGACTCGGATGAGCAATGACTTCTATAAACGGGCGTAATGGATAAACATAAAACTTGACTGGCCGGGGGAGGATAGGCACCGGAAGGGAATATGTCCACGATGACAAAATGTGGAGGTGATAAAAAGCAATAATATCCATATGTTTAGAGAAGAGCTGTGTGTTTATCATCAGTGTCGTAATGCGTCACAAAACGGCCACTAACATTTTCAACATAAAATGTGTGCCGTACGGAGCCTCGCAGGGGACATGGGAGAAAAAAAAATTAAGACGGACTTTTTGTCATGGTCCGGGTGAGTACGGGGTTTTTCCACTCCGCTGGGCTCCACCTTCAGGCAGAGACTCCAATCAGCTTCCACACCTGGTTCCAATCAAGTCACCAGCATATAAGACCAGCATTCACAACAGACCTCTGGCAGATCTTCTGCTAACCCATGTTAGTGCTAGGCCGCCAAGCCCTTGTGTGAACCCTTATCTACTGCTTTTCTCCTCACCGTGTTTTCTTTGTCACAGGACCCACCTGGCAGTCGCAATTCCCAACCTAGACTACTTACATCTCCGCCTGGACGCTGGTTCTGTCATCTGGTTGCTTCCTTTCCATCGTCGGACTACACCTGCCTGCCTCCCTGCCAAGCCCCTCACTCCAAGCATATCCTGGATCCTCTCTGGACACTCCTCACCCGGAACCCCCTGGACACGCCCTCCTCGCATGACACTTTAAACCTGCAACGCTGACTGCGCACCTCCATCCAAGCCGCTGCCCCCTTTTCCCATTTCCCCGGATCCATCCGTGAAATCTAGCACTCAGAGTTTCATGTTCACAGTTTTGCCTCACAGTTCTCTGTTCATAGCTTCCATAGTTCATAGCATTCATAGTTTATAGCATTCTTAGTTTCCTGCTCTGTAAGTCCACTAGGCTCTGTAATTAAAGCACTGTGTTCACGTCCGTTTTGCCTCCCTCTGTGTCTGCATTTGAGTCCACACCCACAGCCTGGCCCTCTCGGCCGTAACACTTTTGCGAGATCTCGCAAAAGTCCGACTTAATTTTTTTTTCTCCCATGTCCCCTGTGAGGCTCCATAGTGCCGCATTAATATCCCAACCAAAATACAATAAAAATCACTAGAAAAGAAACAAAAACAAATAATCATAGTAATAATAATCCGGGGGCTATGTGATCCTAATGTCTCAAGGAAAGGAACAAATAGGATTTATTAGCAGTCCTAAAACTGGAGACACAAAATGTGACTTAATGACTGAAAACAAAGTGAAAGGGAAAAAAATCTGCTTACAATTAGGCCACTGTTGTTAAAATTAACAGGGAAATTATACAGGGAGTGCAGAATTATTAGGCAAGTTGTATTTTTGAGGAATAATTTTATTATTGAACAACAACCATGTTCTCAATGAACCCAAAAAACTCATTAATATCAAAGCTGAATGTTTTTGGAAGTAGTTTTTAGTTTGTTTTTAGTTTTAGCTATTTTAGGGGGATATCTGTGTGTGCAGGTGACTATTACTGTGCATAATTATTAGGCAACTTAACAAAAAACAAATATATACCCATTTCAATTATTTATTTTTACCAGTGAAACCAATATAACATCTCCACATTCACAAATATACATTTCTGACATTCAAAAACAAAACAAAAACAAATCAGCGACCAATATAGCCACCTTTCTTTGAAAGGACACTCAAAAGCCTGCCATCCATGGATTCTGTCAGTGTTTTGATCTGTTCACCATCAACATTGCGTGCAGCAGCAACCACAGCCTCCCAGACACTGTTCAGAGAGGTGTACTGTTTTCCCTCCTTGTAAATCTCACATTTGATGATGGACCACAGGTTCTCAATGGGGTTCAGATCAGGTGAACAAGGAGGCCATGTCATTAGTTTTTCTTCTTTTATACCCTTTCTTGCCAGCCACGCTGTGGAGTACTTGGACGCGTGTGATGGAGCATTGTCCTGCATGAAAATCACGTTTTTCTTGAAGGATGCAGACTTCTTCCTGTACCACTGCTTGAAGAAGGTGTCTTCCAGGAACTGGCAGTAGGACTGGGAGTTGAGCTTGACTCCATCCTCAACCCGAAAAGGCCCCACAAGCTCATCTTTGATGATACCAGCCCAAACCAGTACTCCACCTCCACCTTGCTGGCGTCTGAGTCGGACTGGAGCTCTCTGCCCTTTACCAATCCAGCCACGGGCCCATCCATCTGGCCCATCAAGACTCACTCTCATTTCATCAGTCCATAAAACCTTAGAAAAACCAGTCTTGAGATATTTCTTGGCCCCTGTCTTGACGTTTCAGCTTGTGTGTCTTGTTCAGTGGTGGTCGTCTTTCAGCCTTTCTTACCTTGGCCATGTCTCTGAGTATTGCACACCTTGTGCTTTTGGGCACTCCAGTGATGTTGCAGCTCTGAAATATGGCCAAACTGGTGGCAAGTGGCATCTTGGCAGCTGCACGCTTGACTTTGCTCAGTTCATGGGCAGTTATTTTGTGCCTTGGTTTTTCCACACGCTTCTTGCGACCCTGTTGCAATTTTGAGACTGCTGCACCCCTCTGCAAGATATCTCACTATTTTTGACTTTTCTGAGCCTGTCAAGTCCTTCTTTTGACCCATTTTGCCAAAGGAAAGGAAGTTGCCTAATAATTATGCACACCTGATATAGGGTGTTGATGTCATTAGACCACACCCCTTCTCATTACAGAGATGCACATCACCTAATATGCTTAATTGGTAGTAGGCTTTCACGCCTATACAGCTTGGAGTAAGACAACATGCATGAAGAGGATGATGTGGACAAAATACTCATTTGCCTAATAATTCTGCACTCCCTGTATGCGTGCAACATCAACAACAGAGCCGGCTGTGATAGACTGCTGATTACTGGAAATCTGAAATGAAACTATAATTAACTCATTTTTTATTCTTGCCTCTTTTTAGTCTTCCTACACAGCTGTTTGTCTTTCTTGGAATAGTTTTTTTGTTTTTATAAATTCTCTTGAGGACAGTGAATGAGTGTTTGAGGAAAAACTGTAACCAGCGAGAAACAGCTATCCAAAGTCATCCACATCTTCTTATCGCTGTCATATATCCTACTTTTAACCATTTGTATTGAATCTGATTTTTTCTAGCCAATGAACAGAGACACGAGGTGGGATGTGGATGATAATGGTGGAAATGAAACCATGAATGAGTGAGCTTTTCTCTTCTCTTCACTTCACAAACTTCTCACTCGTCACGATTTGGCTTTTGGACAGAGAAGCAGCAAAAAATCTCATTTAAGTGATCAAAGGCGTTGCTGATGCTGCTACTGCTAATTCTCCTGAGTCAACACTATCCCTACAGTGTGTGTGTGTGTGTGTGTGTGTGTGTGTGTGTGTGCAGACTGCAGCATTCAATGCAAATCTGAGTTTGGCCCAAAATGTGATTATATTCTCTATTATGTAGATTTTGACATCAACAGAGTAGCCATTCGTATTTGGTATTGTATTTTTTTCTCATGCTATAGTGGCTTATCTTGTTTGGGGATTAAGGAAGATACTTATATAAAATGCATCCTTATGAAGTTATCCTTTGTTTTATTGTCTTTGAAGTCTGGAAAGTTTGGCATGTTTCCTTTTTATATGAGGGTAAAGTGTAGTCAGAGGGTAGAATGAAAATGGAAATAAGTGCAGAAAGTATGGCGTACAAGCTTCCTGTGCAATCTATGTGCAATTTATCAAAGAGCAACATTTTTGTCAAATACAAATGCTCAGAGCACAAGCACAGATTAAAAAACAGGTTCAATTCTTAGACTTTAATTATCTGGAGTGATGCCTCCTTTCTTTATATTTTACTTGCAAGGGGTCAGAGTTTCAAAGCTGTTGGTAAAAAAAATTCTCAGAAGGTGTCTCAAAGTCTTTGAATATTTGCTGCTTTTTCTCTCATTTTCAGTCCACTCCTTGTACCTGACCATTTTCAGAGGAATGCTTTTTGTTTTTCTTTGTTGTTTTTTTTGATACTTAATCCACTTCTTAAGCCACACACTGGTCTATGAATAATTAGAGCATAAAAAGGCAAGGGATGGGCTAGTGTCTTCATACGACAGACAACTTAGCAAAGAACCCATTTTAAATGGCATCTTTTGGCAATTTGTTTTTGGCAGCCTGTCACAAAAATGCATTATTTGTTCCCACGTCTTTAGTTGAATCTTTGATAAAATGCCAAAGATAAAGTAGTTTGTCCAACATAAAATAGTGTTTTTGCACCAACAAGGTGATTCCTAAATAACTATTAGCCAAAAGCGGTGGCACACCATGATATATTGTGCCGTTGTGTGGAGTATCTGTTTAAGGAAAGGTCAGGAAACTGGACAAGTAGAGGAGAAAAAGTGGCAAAAATATCAACAGCAGATGACCAGAAAATAAAAGTTGTGTACTTAAGAAATTGGGGGGAAAATACTGAAAGGTCCTGAAAGAGGACTGAGAGATGCATCTGGGGCTACAGTTAATCTATCTACTGTTTGCCAAACCCTCATCACAGAAGGTCTCAGAGGAAGGGTGGCTCTCAAGGAATAATTCTTAATGAAGGGAATTGGGGAGAAAGGCTGAGATATGCAAAATTACACAAGAACTGGACTGAAAATCAGTCAATCTCGTGGAGAGATGAATCCAAAAGTGTTAGTTCAAATCATTGTCAGCGTGTACAGGGAAGGTCAGGAGAGAGATCGGATCTGGAAAACATCTGATTGGCTTCATTTTTCAGCATGACAACAATCCCAAACACACTTGCAATACAGTAAAAGCATACCTGGACAGAAAAGCACACGATGGCCTCCCCTGAGCCCCGATCTCAAGATTGAAGCTTTTTGGGAACATCCTTACGGAGAACAGTACAAAAGGCAGCCAGCATCCAAAGAACACTTTCTTCTCCTTCAAGAACATACAGAACTATTCCTGAAGGCTTAAAGAAATTAACTTGCCAAAGAGAGATCAGGCTGGGTTTCAAAAATAATGATCATACCAAATACTGACTTTAGAACTGTACAAAATCTGTTTGTCTTATGCTGGTCCTCGCATACTTCCTTTGCACACTTCATTTACTTACAGAACCTTTTTTTTTCTACCTTTTTCTAGCAAAATACACTGCCATCTTACAATTATATCAAAGTGGAAAATAGCAATGAGAAACAAACAATTTTTGTACTAGACTACAAACATAACCATTTCTTCTTTAACTTCATTAACACCTTAGCTTCCAAGTATTAAAAGGCCTCAAGTGGCCATTAAAGGAACTGCAATTTTTGGCACCCTGGCGATTTGTTTCCACAGCAGATGCTGGAGGTCGAGTGGGCTGGTTTAAAAGGGAAAAGAGAATATTTCTTTCCTTTAGTATGTAAATAATAACACATCACAAAAAGGGTATTTATTTGGTCATATGGGATTTGTTTCCCTCCATTGATACTGGAATAATTAATCCCTCACAAAAACTGACCGATGAACCATGTCACGCAGGACAGATGTGTGTTAGCTTTTTAATTTCTTTTGTTTTGAGCGATCAGCTAAACTTTTGCAGTTGATGTGGTCTTTGATGCTTTCACCAAAGATGTTGGGAATATAAAGCATAATGTTTTTTAGATTTTGTTCTCATTCGTGATGTTTTGTGTATAACACGCATATGTTAAAACTTACACGGCTGATTTGGGAAAGCATCCGCTTTTTTTTTTTAAATTATTTATTTATTTGAGGTCAAGTGATACTCTTAACTGAACAGATATGAGGGCATTTTTTTCTGAAGCCTGCTCATCCATTGCTGCCTTTTTGGTTACCCATTTACTTGTTTTCCATCACTTTAATCTGACAGCTACAAAACACTTGAAAGTATTCTGGGTACGTACAGCGTTCATTTTAATCCCCAAAAGTTTGAGCAATCTTGAATCCCAAATAAATATTTACTCAAAAGCAGCTGCTGGCAGGAGGTATTAATAATCGTATAACCATGAGTTATATAAGAAGGAATCAGTGATAATGTGATGTTTGGCTGAGTGGAGGAGGCAGAAATGCCTATAAAACTGTTCAATAGTCTAGATTTATTTTATTTCACCTCCCTTTTTTTTACAGCAGTTGATGCTGTTCACATATTTTACGCAGGGTTGTTGGTGCCAGGATGATCTCCTTGCTGCCTTGTATGAGTTCACATTGCTGCTGGTGGTGGGGGGGATGTTTTCGTGACACCCTTTGGGCCCCTTAAGACCAACTGAGCATTATTTAAATACCACAGACCACAGTGTACCCATCTTCTGATGGTTGCTTCCGGCAGGATAACTCCCCATGTCACAAAACTCAAATCTTTTCAAATTGGTTTCCTGAACACGGCAATTAGTTCGCTCATTCAAGTGGCTGCTATAGTAACCGGATCTCCAATAGAGCACCTCTGGGATGTGGTGGAACGAGAGACTCACGTCAGGGATGTGCAGCTGACAAATCTGATGCAAGTGTGTGATGCAGTTATGTCAATATGAACCAAATTCTCTGAAGAAGGTTTCCAGCATCGTGATGAGTCTGTGCCACGAAGAATTACAGCAATTCCTGTAAGCAAAAGCGGCGCATGGCACTAGTGAGGTGGTGATGCACGTACAGTGGCTTGCAAAAGTATTCGGCCCCCTTGAACTTTTCCACATTTTGTCACATTACAGCTACAAACATGAATCAATTTTATTGGAATTCCACATGAAAGACCAACACAAAGTGGTGTACACGTGAGAAGTGGAACGAAAATCATACATGATTCCAAACATTTTGTTGGGCCTGTGAGTTTAGGTGGACGACCTTGTCTTGGTAGGTTTACAGTTGTGCCATACTCCTTCCATTTCTGAATAATCGCTTGAACAGTGCTCCGTGGGATTATCAAGGCTTGGGAAATCTTTTTGTAGCCTAAGCCTGCTTTAAATTTCTCAATAACTTTATCCCTGACCTGTCTGGTGTGTTCTTTGGACTTCATGGTGTTGTTGCTCCCAATATTCTCTTAGACGACCTCTGAGGCCGTCACAGAGCAGCTGTATTTGCACTAACATTAGATTACACACAGGTGCACTCTATTTAGTCATTAGCACTCATCAGGCAATGTCTATGGGCAACTGACTGCACTCAGACCAAAGGGGGCTGAATAATTACCTCACACCCCACTTTGCAGTTATTTATTTGTAAAAAATGTTTGGAATCATGTATGATTTTCGTTCCACTTCTCACGTGTACACCACTTTGTGTTGGTCTTTCACGTGGAATTCCAATAAAATTGATTCATGTTTGTAGCTGTAATGTGACAAAATGTGGAAAAGTTCAAGGGGGCCGAATACTTTTGCAAGCCACTGTATGCTATGATCTTAAATCGTCCGATCGATAAATAGATGGATACTGTAATGGTTCAAAGTACACAAGCTGTTCAATCAAAATGATATTCTTAATTAAAATATAATAGTTGCTGTTATCCATGGATTTTTTTTAATTTACTGATTTAAAAAAAAGAATAAATCAGTATTGTGATTATTTTAAGATGCTAAATTAAAGTTATTTACTTGCATTCCTGAGCAGAAAAATTAGCTTTAGTGGTTGAATGCATGCTTTATTAATTTCTGACTTTACAGAGAAGTTCAGGTTGCCGATTCAGATGTGGGTTGCTTAAAACTGTACTAGAGGAAAAGAAATGCACTTAATTGGTAATACATATGCACAATGTACTCAGATCTTAGGTCAGAACCACAATGGCAGCTTTCACGGCTACATCTACAACACACAAGGACACGTTCCTGATTCAAGAGGAAATGGTGGAAATTCCACAACAAATTGATGCTTTGAGCCGAGGCGACTAGAAGCTGTACTATTCCCAGTGGGCTCTCCATATGTGCTGAACACATGTAGCAGATTTCAGGAAGAACAACAGGCGCACACTGGCCTGTAGTCAGTGTTCTACAGATTTCTCCAACCACATTTACAGCATCTGCTTGCACAGATAGGAATTCAATCCAGAGAAATGTATATATTGTCTCCACAGTAGCATAAAAAATTGGTGAAGCTAAAAAGAAAAATTTGGACCAAGAAGAAACAAATCCATATGGGGAAAAAAAGTGTTAACTATTTAAATTCTGTCCTCTCACCGTAAGAAGGCTGTCACCGTTCTCACTAACTAGAAAGACATGTCTGTTGGGTTCAATTGGTGATTCAAAAGTGGCTGTAGATGTGAAGGTCTACTCTCTCTCTGTCAGCCCTGTATGAACTGCTAACATGTCCAAAATAAGTCACCAGTAATAGCTAAGACAGCCTGAAGGTCAAGAAAAGATGTTGGATGAGAAAAATGTGAATGGTATTATTTTTGCTATATCATATATCCAAGTCATATATCAAATAAACATTTACTACCTGTTTTTACTATTTCTTTCCCACATGGGAGAATCTCACCCCTCCTCTGGAAAAGGTGCTCAGTGGGATTTATTAAGCGAATACCTTTGGCTGTATTTTATGTAAGGGCTTGACAGATATTGTTATTGATTACATGATGATAAGGATAATGATAAACAAGCGCAGGGTATTTCTCCTTCAGGTACATCCCTGCACTCAAAGCACAAACCTGGGGGTCACGTCTTCAGAGAGAATTGATAATATCTTTATATCTCTGAACGTGAGTCTTAGGCATTCTTGTTGAAGAGAACTCCAGCCAGCAAATCTTTGGATCACAGCTATTAATTTGTCACCCTGTCAAGATGTCGTACTGTGCTGAGATGGCTTTATCTTTAGTCAGCTGTAAGTCAAATCAATACATTTCTATAGAAATAATAGGGTAAATCTGAGGTCAGAAGGGAATAAAGAAAAATACAAACACTTGCAAAATATGGAAAAATTATCTAAACTATTCTGAGGAATATGAAGCAAGGCATGAAAAAGATTTGTAATCATAAACCAGAGAACTAGAAAAATAATATTTCTGGCCTGATTGTCTTAGTTGAGAGGCGTTCTCAGGTTAGACATTTTTAGGGGCCAAGCAATGATTGAGCACCGCACAGGGAAAAAAATGCTAGTTAGTGTGGTTTGTGTTGGCAATAGTTTTTCTATCAAAGTTTATATGCATATTTTTGTAACCATTGCTGAGTTGGTTGGTATATTTTATAAAACCAGCTGCCTTTGTGTTAGAAAGGTTTAGTGTCCCTTGATAGCTGAAATGGAAGAGATGAAACTGAGGAGAAATGCCACTGTAGTCTTTTCCCTGTGGATGAACAAAATGTACAGCAGTGCATTCTTGTTTCACTTTGCACCCATAGGACACCAGCGAGGCCCACACACCTCAGTTTGAGCACCCTGACAGTAAGAGGAAAGCTCGGTCTCACATCTTAAGTTCTGAAAGTTCTGATCCAGGGGCGGAGCGTGGGGGTGGCTTACTGGGCTTAAGCCCGGGTTGTTTTGTCAGAAGCCTGGGGTCTTTTGGAGTGTAATTTTTTCATAGTTAGATGCCTGGCTGACAACTGTATAAAACAAAAAGTACACACAATATTCGAAGCACATAGTGCACACTGTGGGAATTTACGACTGTGCGTGAATTCCCCCTGATATTGGTATGATCCGAGCTCAGGCACTAAGCGACTGAGCGAGGGGGCGGGGCAGCTGCTGCCTGTGAGTGCGCTGTTGGAGAAACGGAGAAAGCCATACTAAGGAGAGCTTAAGTTTGACCAGGTACCAAAGCAAATCATTCGTACCGTACAAATAATGTAAATATGACGGTGTATCACGAAAGATTGATATCAAACTGATCACTTGACCAATATTACGTTACTTGCTCTTCAAGTGAATCAACAAATGGCGAAATGAAAAGCCGAACAAATGCTATTTTTTAGAGAGTCTTAGCTTACGTGTGTTTATTTCATATTTGCAGTTCTTACCCTCCCCGACTAAATAGGTTTCAGTTATGTACTGAAATATAAGAATGGACATTAGAGGGTTCTTTCAAAGAAAAAACTCAGGTAAATGTTATTTTATATATTATGCTTTGTATGTTGTTCAGTATATTTCTATGCAAAACAAGAGGGATTTCAGTACACAGCAGGATATTCACATTTGTAACCAGATATTTACATACACTTTAGGGAGAAAACAAAAACATTTTTACTGTACAACATCAATTTAGAGTAAACTTTTGTTTTAGATAAATATTGAAATATCTTTTGAATTAGTTAAATGTCAGAATAAAGAGAGACAGAGCTGTCTATTTTTTATCACTTTGATCAAATTTAGGAGTACATGTACACTAAGTTTATTGTCCATGTGAGTAAATTGGTGGCACAGCTGTGGATGCATATAAGGCAAAACACAGAGCCTGTTTCTTTGAAATGGGAAAATCAAGAGATATCAACCAAAACACCAGAAAAAGAATCGTGGAGCTCCATAAATGTGGCTCAATTTTGAATACAATTTGGTGCCATTTGCAATTAAGAAATACAGATAGTTTCTCTCTTTACTCTTAAAGTTAACAAATATGTTTTTTATATTTATCAATCTAAAAAAATAAACATTTAGTCTGATTTGATGTTACAATTAAAAAAGTGTTTGTGTTTTGATCTGAAGAGTGTGTAAATATCTGGTTTCAACTGTATATTTGATGATTGTCAGCACAAAGCGGGAGAGAGAGGAACAGAGAGAGAGAGAGATGGAGAATGAGGACAGAACAGAGATGGAACAAGAGCAGGTGAGACACACATGTTAGTCAAATGGTTGTTTACCAAAAGTATCACCGTATCATAGGTCCTCATGTATCTCGTACCTAGTGTTTCTTTTTAGGTTTGCTATTTTTCAAATTCTACATTTATTAAGTTATGCAGGCTTGTTTGCACAACAAGGCTAAATAATTATATAAACTTTTCTCAATCTAAATAGTGGACTTTGGTAGAATTAAAAAAACAAGTGTAGTGCAGGTATATGATGATTTTTAGTGCTACTATCATCTAGTTCTGATTCTGGTTCTGTCTTGGTTAAGTCCTCAGTAGTCCTGATTTTGAACTGTTGTAGTCCTGTTTTAATTCCGGATCAGTTCTGGGTCTGGTTGAATTGGGGTTTAGTCCTCATGTCTTGATACAGCCCCGACTTTGTTCTGCCTTGCTGCTTAATTAAAAAACTAGTTTAAGGTGTCCTGCACATGTGATATATATTTTTCCCTATATGAAGTCATTCTTTTTTGAACAAAACTCAAAACAGAGCCTATTAATCTTTCAGTCATTTCTAACCCCCCCCCCCCTCAAAAAAATAAAAAATCCCACATGCATACTACCCTTTAGGGCTAAGCCCCGGGTGTTTCAAATGTCTGGCTCCGCCTCTGTTCTGATCTACACTATCCTATGCTTTAATCGCCTTGTAAAATCATAGCATTATTTTCATTTCACAACAGAAGCATCTTGTTTGTATCCACAAAAACTTGAATGATTCAGGATTGATTATGATGTCATGTTGCCTGGTAACCATCTACAAATGGGCAAAAACACAGACCAAATAGTGGTGTCACTACAGTGGTAGAGAGAAAAGAAGGAAATTCTCTCTTTACTCACAATTGGAAGTGCATGAACAAGCGTGGGAATACAGTCCATACAAAGCAGTATTTATACTGTGATAGTCGATAAATAATTCAATATACAACAACAGGATTACAATCCAACAACAAGATTAGACTCAGCTCAGTGCTTCTGAGAAGAAGCAGACCTATGGGAGACATCCCCGGTGATCTTTCCCTGCCTCATGTCTGTTTACATTTTCATTTTATAGAAGTGTTTTTGTTCACCCGCTGTGTTCTCTGTTTCCGTCCACAACATGTAAACAGCCTCAAAAGAACAAAAATAAAAAACAGAAGATCCATATTACGGTTTAAAATGACGTGACTGAGCAATGTCATGGATATCTGCACATATGGAATTTAAGCACACACACACACACACACACACACACAGGTCAGCAGAAATAATATGGCTCTGGATCTGCCAGCTGGATGTGAGTAAAGGGGAGGAAGAAGCAGGGGAAGAGACCACCTATTTCTGTGTCTCCTGTCCAAACATATTTATGAGTTTGGAGTACAGCATATCAATCTCAGCTTGTGTTTTTTGAGATCTTCCCAAACAAAAAGCAAATTCATATAACAAACTGCATCAAACCACATGAGTGTTGTTAAATAGCTGGATCATGGAGAAGGGAATTTTAAAACCAGATTTTCCTTTTGCTGCAGCAGCATTGCACAGCTGCATGTGGATACAGAAAGGTTGTGTTTGTGTATGTGTGACATATCATTTCTGTCATCATGTCAATCGAGGTGACCAGAAATTTCTTTAAGGTGTCTGAAGCACTGAAACATTGATAAGCTGTGTCTCTTCACTGCCTTAGAGCTAAATGCAAACATAAGCCAGTTTACCAGTATTTGTACAAGATAGATGGCATTGCTGTGTGGTCAGTTATTTATGACCAGGACGCACATATTAAACAAATATGTAGGACTGCCTTGTTGCACTTTCTTCCCCTCTGCTTTTGGACTCATGAACAATAACCATATGACTGTTCGCACCACTAACACATGACCCTACACTGTGTTCACTGCATCATTCCATTTTTGCACTGATCACCACCTGCATTCATGTATACATCTATCTACTTAGCACTTTTAATTTTTATTTTTATGTTTATTTAAGCGTTGCCTGACAGTATGTTTGCACTAAGTACCGCAGCAATTTCCTAATGTTGTAAACCTGCTCAACATTTGGCAATAAAACCCTTTCTGATTCTGATTCTGAACAGTATCTCTAAACTTAGAAACATCCTGTCCCAGAGTGATGCTGAAATAGTACTTCATGCATTTACTCTAATAGTTGTAGGCTGGTTTATTGTAATTCATTATTATCACAATGACCTAAAAACTCATTGAAAAGCCTTCAGTTGATCTAAAATGCTGCAGCAAGCTTAGGGAGAGGGACAAGAAAGAGAGACTTCTCTTCATTGGCTCCCTTTTAAATCCAGAATTTAATTTATATGCTTCTCTTCACATACAAGGTCTTGAATAATCAGGCCTCATCTTATCTTAAGGACCTCACAGTTCTGTACTGTCCCAATAGGGCATGTTGCTGTCAGACTGCTGGCTCACATGTGATTTCCATAAGCAGATAGAGAGGCAGAGCCTTCAGCTTTCCGGCTCCTAGTTTGGAGTTGGGAGACAGACACAGTCTCTACTTTTAAGATTGGGCTTAAAACATTTCTTTTTCATAAAGCTTATAGTTCACTTTCCACGCCATCATTGCATTTAATGATTAGTAATTCATTTTAAACTCTTGCTCTTGTGTTTCTTTTGTTCTGCCTCCTTCTCCTCTCTTTTCTTTCCTGTCCCTGAGCCTGGTTCTGCCTGAGGTTTTTTTCCTGTTAAAAGAAAGTTTTTCCCTGCCACAGTTGCCAAGTGCTTGCACACAGGGGGTCGTATGATTGTTGGGGTTTTCTCGTTATTGTAGGTTATATAAAGGTTATATAAAGGTTGCCAATCCATCACAGGGCTAACACAGAGGTAAAGATGTCAACAGTTAATAAAGAACTGTGACAGCTTTAATAGGGACAAAACAAAATCCTGAAGTCCCAATTCATGAAGCCGGTTTGTAGAGGATAGATTAGCACAATGTTTAAACTGATCATAAGTGGTTTTCTCTCAGTCGATTGTGCCTTTCAACATCTTCTAACTCAGTAACGACACACACACGCACACACACACTCACACAACAGGGCCTGTTATTGATCATTACCTGGATGCCAGTCTAAAGCAGGATCATTCTGCACATCCTCAGCTACTCACTTGATCACTGTCGCTGCCGAAGTTGTGTGTGTGTGTGTGTGTGTGTGTGTGTGTGTGTGTGTCACATCACACTAATGGTGTTTAATAGATAATGATTAATGCAAAGCTGTTTTTCCAAGTGATCACTTCTGTATTGATGGTTTTAATGGGTTTATAAGTACATCCATACACTGCCTCTTTCTATGTCACTCTCACAGACACACACACACACACACACACACACACACTTATAGATCTAATTAATTAGTCTGTACTGACTCATTCACTTTGACCTCCTGTTGTGCCACAGAAATGCTATCCTTATTGGGGGTTAATGGAAAAGCTTAATTTAACGTTCAGCCTTTTCCATTTAGGAGGAAGTTAATGTGTTTTTAACACGGTAATTAAGCTGTAAACACAGATTAGTTGTCTGTGGTGGCATCAAAAACATATTGTGACACATAGTGTCCAAAAGTAAAAATGGAAGCAGTCTTGTTTATTGAAAGGAATCTTTAAAAGAGATAATATTTGTAACACCATACATGCAATTAATATTTTCTTTATATCGCAAGTTTTAACAGGCAACCTGTGAAGAATTTGTACAATTTAGATGTTTAAACTACTACAAGAGCAGCTTCTGGGTGCCTTCATGTTAAATTGAAGGGTAATCACAAGCTCTTGTCAGATAAAATCGAACTTTTACAACCAGCAACAATGTGAATCTGCATAAGGGCTGAAAGTCAGTTTTGCTGCAGGATACTCTGTGCACTCACAGGAAAAAATGTATAAGTTTCAGATTTTAGAGCTTAAGAAAGCAAACAGAGGTGCTCAGGGCATGGGTTAGGTTAGGGTTAGGCACATCCAAACTGGTCAAACCCCATCAAAATTATTTGTTATTTTAAAGTAGAGGTAAAATAGGAACTGGAGTCATTGGCACTGTCATGCTTAGCTGAGCAGGAAATGTTATCAACACAAAGTGATTTGATGAGAGTCCCCACAAAAACAAAAGTTCCAGAAAACACTGGGAACAGGTAACCAGGGAGCACAGGGAATACAACAGTGTTAATACAGCTCTACAACATGACAATTAACAAAAGAATGACAGGACTATTTATAAGCTAAAGACTAAAGACTCAGCCTACAACACATAACAGTCAAAAAATACTAGATGTTATGATCATAGTAACATAACAATTTCTATGTAGAAAACATAACTGAACCACATGAGCTGGATCAGAGAGAGAGAGTATACTAAGGTACAGATGTAGGCCAAGTTTTTGGCCAATCAGAAGCCTTTCTTCAAATTGTATTTTTTTTTCTTCAAATTGTAAGACACTGCTTATTTTTTGTCATGAATCAATTTAAAGAAAAATTTGACCATAATTGCTGCATAAGCAAAAGTTTTAACTTATGTGTAATAATTACTGCTCCTAGTGGCTAAATGTAGGAAAGGTTAGCATTTGTATTTTTAACTAGGATTGCGCCTCTGAGGTTCTGCCTGGAATCTGCTGGAGAGACTCTTCCAGTTTTGGGGTTACAGCTCCTGTTAGCACTGGGACCAGTTTGGACTTTACGCTCCACATCTGCTACAATTGTTCCTTCAGCCTGTGGTAATTCTCTATTTTCTCATGACACAGATCAGGCCTAACATTATGTCCACCTGCCTAATATTGTGTTCGTCCCCCTTTAGCTTCCAAAACAGGCCTGACCCATTGAGGCATAGACTCCACTAGACCCCTGAAGGTGGCATCAAGATGATAGCAACATAATAATGGATTAATGGATTGCATTTATATAGCGCTTTTCAAGGCACCGAAAGCGCTTTACAATTCCACTATTCATTCACTCTCACATTCACACACTACTGGAGGCAAGCTACAGTTGTAGCCACAGCTGCCCTGGGGCAGACTGACAGAAGCGAGGCTGCCATATCGCGCCATCGGCCCCTCTGGCCATCACCAGTAGACGGTAGGGTAAAGTGTCTTGCCCAAGGACACAACGACCAGGACAGAGAGCCCAGGGATCGAACCGGCGACCCAACACCCTGAGCCACGGTCGCCCCCGTAGCCACATATACTTTAAGTCCTGTAAGCTGCAAAAGTGGGGCTTCTATGAACTTGTTTGTCCAGCACATCCTACAGATGCTTGCTTGGACTGAGATCTGGGAAATTTGGAAACCATGTCAACACCTCAAAGTCGTTGTTGACTTAGAGCCATCAGGGAATAGAGTTTCAATGAAAGGCTGTACACAGCCTGCAGCAATGTTTAGGTAGTTGGTACGTGTTAAAGAATCATGTACAGGGATGGCAGGACCAAGGATCCCTGCAGAATATACAGGGAGTGCAGAATTATTAGGCAAGTTGTATTTTTGAGGAATAATTTTATTATTGAACAACAACCATGTTCTCAATGAACCCAAAAAACTCATTAATATCAAAGCTGAATGTTTTTGGAAGTAGTTTTTAGTTTGTTTTTAGTTTTAGCTATTTTAGGGGGATATCTGTGTGTGCAGGTGACTATTACTGTGCATAATTATTAGGCAACTTAACAAAAAACAAATATATACCCATTTCAATTATTTATTTTTACCAGTGAAACCAATATAACATCTCCACATTCACAAATATACATTTCTGACATTCAAAAACAAAACAAAAACAAATCAGCGACCAATATAGCCACCTTTCTTTGCAAGGACACTCAAAAGCCTGCCATCCATGGATTCTGTCAGTGTTTTGATCTGTTCACCATCAACATTGCGTGCAGCAGCAACCACAGCCTCCCAGACACTGTTCAGAGAGGTGTACTGTTTTCCCTCCTTGTAAATCTCACATTTGATGATGGACCACAGGTTCTCAATGGGGTTCAGATCAGGTAAACAAGGAGGCCATGTCATTAGTTTTTCTTCTTTTATACCCTTTCTTGCCAGCCACGCTGTGGAGTACTTGGACGCGTGTGATGGAGCATTGTCCTGCATGAAAATCATGTTTTTCTTGAAGGATGCAGACTTCTTCCTGTACCACTGCTTGAAGAAGGTGTCTTCCAGGAACTGGCAGTAGGACTGGGAGTTGAGCTTGACTCCATCCTCAACCCGAAAAGGCCCCACAAGCTCATCTTTGATGATACCAGCCCAAACCAGTACTCCACCTCCACCTTGCTGGCGTCTGAGTCGGACTGGAGCTCTCTGCCCTTTACCAATCCAGCCACGGGCCCATCCATCTGGCTCATCAAGACTCACTCTCATTTCATCAGTCCATAAAACCTTAGAAAAACCAGTCTTGAGATATTTCTTGGCCCAGTCTTGACGTTTCAGCTTGTGTGTCTTGTTCAGTGGTGGTCGTCTTTCAGCCTTTCTTACCTTGGCCATGTCTCTGAGTATTGCACACCTTGTGCTTTTGGGCACTCCAGTGATGTTGCAGCTCTGAAATATGGCCAAACTGGTGGCAAGTGGCATCTTGGCAGCTGCACGCTTGACTTTTCTCAGTTCGTGGGCAGTTATTTTGCGCCTTGGTTTTTCCACACGCTTCTTGCGACCCTGTTGACTATTTTGAATGAAACGCTTGATTGTTCGATGATCACGCTTCAGAAGCTTTGCAGTTTTGAGACTGCTGCATCCCTCTGCAAGATATCTCACTATTTTTGACTTTTCTGAGCCTGTCAAGTCCTTCTTTTGACCCATTTTGCCAAAGGAAAGAACGTTGCCTAATAATTATGCACACCTGATATAGGGTGTTGATGTCATTAGACCACACCCCTTCTCATTACAGAGATGCACATCACCTAATATGCTTAATTGGTAGTAGGCTTTCGAGCCTATACAGCTTGGAGTAAGACAACATGCATGAAGAGGATGATGTGGACAAAATACTCATTTGCCTAATAATTCTGCACTCCCTGTAGTCCAAAGCACCACACTGCCTCGGTCAGCTTGCCCTCTTTCTATAGTGCATCCTGGTGTCAGGTGTTCCCCAAGTAAACGCCGCACAGGGCCGTCCAAGTGATACATCAGACCAGGCCAGCTTCTTCTGCTCCATGGTCCAGTTCTGATCCTCCTTGTTGGTGCCTTCAGCAATGGACAGGAGTAGGGATGGGTACCGGTATCCGGTGCCATTATGGCATTTTCTTTTCCCTGAGATGTCATACACTTTGGATTCTAGCCAATCATTTTACCATTGCAAGCGTAGTAGGCGGGCCCAGGTACGTACGTTCTTTTAGAGCAGCGCTACAGATTAAAAATGCCCAAGGCGAAGCGGTCAAAAGTCTGGCTGTACTTCACAGCAAAAGATGCAAACTCAGCAGCCTGCAACAAGTGCTTTAAGGGCGACCGTGGCTCAGGGGGTTGGGAAGCGTATCTCTAACCGGAAGGTCGTCGGTTCGATCCCTGGGCTCTCTGTCTGGTCGTTGTGTCCTTGGGCAAGACACTTCACCTACCGCCTACTGGTGATGGCCAGAGGGGCCGATGGCGCGATATGACAGCCTCGCTTCTGTCAGTCTGCCCCAGGGCAGCTGTGGCTACAACTGTAGCTTGCCTCCACCAGTGTGTGAATGCGAGAGTGAATGAATAGTGGCATTGTAAAGCGCTTTGGGTGCCTTGAAAAGCGCTATATAAATCCAATTTATTATTAAGGTGACACTGTGCAAAGGATACTGTATTTGATAGCTTGCTGCGAGACCTCACACCGAGCACATCTACTGTGGGTGTGGTGCCTGTTATCGGACCCGGAGTTAGCAACATCCCACAAGAAGCTGAAGAGGAGAGTCCTGGCCCCTAGCCCTGCCAGTGTAGCAGAAATGATGACGGATGATGATGGCAGCAGCAGCCGTTCTTCTCTGCGTGAGTAGCTTAATGTTGTACGTGTGTAATTTACGCTGAGTAGGCTAACCACGTTATTACACTAATGCACGTAAGGTGAACTAGCAAACACCGTCGTAGTTACATGTGGCTGTCTTCTTGTTTGATGGCAGATACTCCCTTCACCCTGGCCAAAAAGGCTAAAATGACCAAAGAAAAGTGGGAAACAGCTAAACATGAGAGGTTTTTGGACAAAATTGGTGTTTTTTCCATTGATTAAGCACTGCTTCCAGCCAAGAGTGATACCATATATGCCCTATAGCTGCAGAAAAGGCTAACATTGTTATCGTTTTACAAAAAAAACCCCAGCTATACATAAGAGGTTTTTGGACAAAGTGTGTGTTCTCCATTCTTTAAGCACCGGTTCAAGCATCGTTTAAGCACCGGCACCGTTTCACCGTTTGGTACTGGTATCGGATAAAACCTAAACGATACCCATCCCTAGACAGGAGTCAGCAGCTGGTCCCCATAACTGAAATGAACTTTGTATTTTGACACCTATCTGAACCACCATTAACTTTTGAGCTACTGTAGCTCGTCTGCTGGATCAGACCACATGGATCAGCCTTTGCTCCCCACATAAGCGATCAGTGAGCCATGGCCGCCCAGCACCCTTTCACTTGTTTACCACTACCACTGACCCAGTCTAGCCATCACAATTTGGCCTGTTCAAACTTGCTCAAAGCCCAAAACACTTCTCCTGCTTCTAACTTTGAGGACAAAATGTTCACTTTCTCCCAAACACATCCCACTCACTAACAGGTGCCACGATGAAGAGATAGTCAGTGTTATTAACATCACCTGTCAGTGGTTATAATGTTATGCCTGACTGGTGTATTATCATGCTATTATTTATACAGTATATATTACTTTCTGGAAATCAACTTGAAGTAACTATAATTTGATTAAATGATAACCATATGTGCATATTAGGATTAAGCTAGCTAATGTCTCTCAGCTTTATAAGACTTCATGTACAATCACACCTCAAATTACGCAGCCATTCTAAAACTATTAACAGTGGATCGCAAAGATTTTGTGTTATGTGAAAGGTGACAACTGGGGAAAAAACAACTCTCCAGAGGTTTAAGGCCAGCTAAGTGTTTTAACAGTTGTGGTTTTACCGACATCAAACCAATAACAGACACCTGTTTTCCGTGTAAAACTTCTAAAGGAACACATACCACCTCCTCAGTGCTAAGCAGCAGGCAGACACAGTTCAAGACTAGCTGATGAACACAGGGAAACATTTTACCTTTGATTTGAGCCCCACAAACTCCTGAGGGAAATATCAGGCTTTTTAGTTGCTAAATGAGAGCAAATGTTGGCCCTACGTTTGGCAGGTGGCCAGAGGCACAGTTCCAAATGAGTGCTAATGTTGCTCCATGTCTGGTGGATGACTAATAAGGCAATTGTCTGTTAATGATAATAATCAAGCAATACCGCTTTACCAGGAACATAAGTCGTGAGGAAACTGCACAGATTTAGACACGCACAGGCACAGGTTAGCAAACAAATGGAGGAAAGTTGCTTTTAGCGGTAGTAGTAGTTTTGTTTGTTGGCCTCTGAGCTGCAGCGCATCAGACTTTACAGTAACAACTGGCATAACTTATACTGACTTACTTTTAAAAATGGTTGTAAATTATGAAGTGATAATACTGCATAGTGCCATTCATTATGATTCATATTTGTGACTATTCCTAGCTGTCTCCTTTTAGCTCTTTGGAGAAACAGCCACTTAAACCGAAAGATGCTAAAACTGTTAACAGACACGATGTAATCTGCGTATTTCAGTGATGTTTCCCTGTGAATTTCTCATGAGAAGCAACATGTTTCACATGAATATCAAAGTCTTTATGATGCATGCTTTAAAATCTTTTTAGAGGTAAAGTATACAGGCTAAAACAACTGTAGTCATAGCAAACAAGTATAATCACTATTCATGTTTTCATACTAAATCAGTCTTGATGTTATGATTTCATTGCGCAAATATGTGTGAGTTAATACCAGCTGCATACGTATACCATGTAATGTTCATTCTGTGAGGTTTTTTTCCTGCCTTTGTGACTTCAGGCGGTGTCTGGCTATTGTCATTCAGGCTCACATACTATGTCTGGCAAGGCAAAAAGGAATAGCAAACTCACATTAAGTCCAAGCTGCTCATGCTCTACATCTCCATATGTTAACATTTCTTTGGCTTTTTTTGCCCCCCCCCCCCGCCTATCTTCACATACATGCACATGTGCACATCACATACAGCAGAAGCAGAGAAATTCCCAGGATGTTTTTTTGGATATTTTTTTTCTTTTTTCTTTTCTTTTCTTTTTCGGTCACTTGAGTAAGAGTAAACTGGCGAAGCCTAATTTGTCTTTCATCCTGGGATCCACAGCTCAGCCTGGCTGGAGAGGCTCAGCCTTTGTTAGATCAGTGCTAAATATTTAATGCTCTCTAAACTACAGAGGAAAGAAGATGGACACAAAAAAGAAAAAAAAGACTGGAGATATGAGCAGCAAACCTGACAGAAACACGCAATAGCAGCGTGCGTTGCGCTTTGAACAAAAAAAAAAAAAACAGCAGATGATGTAACTGAAGGGTGTTGGCGCATATTAGGGCAAATTTGTTGTAAAAAATAATAATAATAATTATAGAACTAAATGTAGACTTTGATGACGATCAGCTGACCTGTTTCTGTTCTGGTTGGTTTAAACTTTTATTTTTATTTTTTTATGAATGATCTAGGGAGTGTAGGTTACTGGGGCTTTGGAGGTTTGTAGCACACAGCAATGAGCAAATCAGCTCCTCCATGAATTTACATTCATGTATTCACTGTGTTCTTTTTCAAACACTGAACCCAGCGAAGCTCTGTGCAAGGAGTAAATCAATATTCACTAGTAAAACTTCTGTGGGATGCAGTTTTTAAAAAAAAAACGTAATTCACACAGACAGATAAAAATTCAATAACGGATAAATGCGTGCTGAGCTATTTATAAATGCAAATTCCTTGTGCCACACGTACCCTGCTCTCAGAGTTTCTTCTTTGTAAAGTCATATTTGCAGGTTTAGCCTCCTCTCCTCACAATGTTTCTCTCTGCTTGTTTTTCTAGCTGCCATATGAATCGGTATGGCCTCAAGGCAGGCTTTGTTAGCAGGACATCGTGAGGGCATCGTGTCTTCTCTCTAATGAAATCAGTTTCAGTGAATTACAACAGCGCCTAATGGCATTAGGACCTGGTGACACTCATTTAGTCCAGTTAGGTTCCAGCATGTCCCAGACTTTGGAAAATTTGGAGTAGAGAGCGACAAGAGTTACATGTGTCTAAACAGCACCTCTCCCTGGTGAGAGGGAAGAATTACAATTAGGACTTTACTCTGGGTCCGATTCTCCAAAAAAAAAAAAAAATCTCTTATCGCTATTCACGGCACTGACAGAATACTTAGTCATAATAATCTGTCCGAAGGGGGTTTTCAAGGAGTTTAACAGAATTGAGCTCAAATTTGTCATCAAAATTCAACATGTTTTTTTTTTCCAAAATGCAAATATGGAGAACCTCAAACCACCGTGAGGCTGCAAATCTCTCCCAGCTCTGCAAAAATAGGAACACGGTTATGTTTTAGTATAGCTTTTAAAAATGTAAATATCACCATTAATTAATGATAATTAATGATTTGGCCTTTAAATAGTAGTTGAACCTATCACAGTTCAGATACTTTCTGTTAAATGCTGCCTGAGAGGCTGCACAGCAGTGCCTTGAGCTAAATGCTGACAGGTGCCTTTGTTTTCTGGAATAAAACACGAAGCAGCTGAGACTGAAAGAAGCTGTCAATTCCTAGGTATTTGGTTTTAAAGCAAACCAGTAAAATGTTGACATCTGGTGGTACCTGTGGGAATGCCGATTCATCAGTTATGCAGCAAAATGTATAGTTTATGGAAAGTGTCAGCACATTGTTAAAGCAGCTTTTGAGGCCCTTGTTCAAACATTTCACTGGTGTTGTGAGATAAAGGCTGCGGTATTAAGGCTGCGGTATGCTTGTTCGTCACCCTGACAGTTCAGCTATACTCCAACCACTAACAGGAAATGTTACCTCAGTATCTTTAGGCTGTTAAAAAGGTTTGTATGAAACCAGAATTAATAGATAAAGGAAACAAAAAGAAGTTGTTTTTTATGATCAATGTTTTTAGTACACATAATAAAAATCTCAAACAACACCTAACAAAATGCATTCAAGCCTAAGTTTGCAACCCCCATCAGATAAAGTACAGTGTGCTCACTCTTAGTATGATAAACAGCACGTGCTCGCCCTCATACCTTTCAGATGCAAGTGATTCTGAAACAGATGAGGTGGTGCTGCACACTGTAAAAGCTTATTTATCACCTTTGATGGAAAATGACAGAATGAGTAATCCTGAGGGTGTCATAGTTTAGACAAAAGCAAGCATTTATATTATTATGTTTCTCAAAAGCTGAGTAAACACGACAGTGACCATAAATAATAGCCTTCCACTCTCGGTTCTTTAGACCTGATCTATTTATTATTTATTACTTCCTGGGGTTCTTGTACAAACATTGTTCATTCATTAACACAGAAACTTTGTTAGCCACTTACTTGGACACAAGCCCAAATTTCTCCTGCAGAAACGAGCATTTGACGGTCCTTGCTTTGCAACCATTTCAAACCAAACCTAAACCTACTAACGAGAAATGTCCTGATTTCTGATCTTTGTGGTTTTTTTCCTCAACTCAGCATGTTCGTAGGCAAGATCCTCAGGGAAGTGTCCTGGTGGATTAATTTTTAATCATTTGACTCCTCTCAGAGTGATGCTGCAGCTCATGTTAAAGGAATTCATGAAGAGAGAGCAGCAGACTGAGGAAATAAATGACCATCTTTAAAGAGCAGCGAACATGTATTTTATGTTAACATCTATCAGTTGTGCTAACAGTGTGTAAACGATGCAGATTTTAATAATAAGTATGCATATCTAATGATCATATATGGACACTTTTTTTAGAATAGATATTTGTTGTGTATAAGCAGGTGCAGGTCATGTTGTTTTAATATTGTGACGCCCATCACACATTCACATGTGTCACACATTCGCCGCAGAAATGCAACTCATCTGGGCCTTTCTGACTATAAAGCTCCACCTGGCAGCAAACCTTTGTGGCATTGGTTTTACTGTTTTACATTTAAGGAATTGTCTTTTACATTTCTTGTGCAGACTCCCTCGTTGTCACTTATCTTGAGTCAGATTGGGACATAGAGGACTGGCTTGTCTGAGGGTTCTCTGTTCTTTCCTGTAAGGCCTGTTTTTGAGCTTAAAGGTTGTCAGTGTAGCAGCTGTGATCCAGGGGAAAGCCCACTGTTGGTCTCTATAGATTACTAGTTGGTGTTCCAGCTAGTATAAGATTCCTTTTTTCGTAATTCCCATGATGGCATTTTTATATTACTGTTGGCTGTGGCCCTGATAGTAAACATATTCACAGATTTCTGGCACATTTCTCAGGTATGCTGAGTCTCACCTGCTACACTACATCCAATTACATGTGACAAGACACCAGTGTCAAAACCCACCACACCTTTAAGAATAACTTATTGGCCAGTGTTACCTTAGCTTTTGCTACACCGCATCTAGATTCATTTTATTAACTACAGCAGATTGTATACTTATATATAAGTATAGCATTAATATAAACTGGACTAACCTGTACGAGTGGAAGAAACTGATTTAAAGAATTCATAATAGTTTCAATGGCTCTGACTTTTTACACCTGTTAATTCAAAGCAGGACCTTTATTTGATATTTATTCAGAATATTAAAACTTTCCCACTGCACCAAATGTTCTGTCAAACCACCAGAAATGAAGAGCGAGTGGCCAATTGTTTGCCAATTATCCAGCCTCTTTATTTCAAAGTTTAATCACAGAGATATTAGGCTTGATTCGTTTTAATTTCCTGTTTTCTTGTCTCAAAGAGGCATGGTGTGAATAGATAAGTGTTTTACTTATGGTGTATATTAGAATTCAATATCCTATCCTAAAATCCTAACGGTCACAGTGACTACTCTGAACTGTTTGTTGTTTTTTTAATTAATATGATGTGTATAAAAAAAACACTTTTTTTCAGTGCAAAACAGATAAACATGTGTTCCTGCTGGTGTCCTTCACCAGCAGGAACACATGCAACACAAGTACTCATTTGTATGACCGGGAGAGAAATTACCACAGCAGACATTGCAAAGTAAATGAAGGCAAGTAACTCAATTGAATCATTAATGTTTTAGGAGTTTTAGTTGAACAGATGGATGTATAATGGTGGTCATAACCAGTCACAAACTGAAGTGAATAATGACATTGCTGGGGAACTTTCCATCCTACATTCATGTGAACATTACTTTGATACATACTTTCCATCTAAAGATTGCTACACACCAGCACATGCCCCCATGACAGCTGCACTCTCTCAGCAGGACAGCATTTCCCAAGAAGCAACAGAAAGTAATCAGAAACAGCACGAGGAACACAACAAAGAGCACAAGGCGCTGACGTGGGCTCCAGGTGCACCAAATCTGATGGAGCTTTTGCAGGATGCTCCGAAGAAAGCCCGATCTCCAGAGAACCAACAGCAGCCAGAGGAGCAGCTGCCAGCACCCAGGACACCACAGGAAACAACCAGAGGTTTCATCGCTGTGGCGTAAAGTGTCAGAGCTCTTTTGATACAAACAGGTATGTGCAAAATATTCGGCAATGCTTTTAATTGTTCACTTGAGCATAGGGAAGTGTAACCTTCACTTCCCAATGCTCAAGTGAAGTAGCATGAGTAATTTAGTATAACTAGAAAGAAGTAAAAAAGAAAATATTTCAGTAACACACATGCACAAAGTGAACACGTATCACTGAACCGCTAAGTCAAAACTTATTCACTTAAACTCACTTGAATGTGGTTGTGTTGACAAAGATCATCTTCACATGGAAAGAGGTTTTGAGTTCAGCCATGAATTCTTCGAGGTGTGTCCTCACTGCACGGCATGCGGCTATTATGACTTGGATTTCATTACAGATCAACTTCAGCTTCAATATCAGATGCTGTAAGAGTCAAAAAACACTTATATTTATTGGATTTAATACACTTGACAATATTACTAATATTCATTGTCCATGTGTCACGCAGTGGAAATTTGTGTTTTTATGTTTTATCAATCTGTGTATTGGTACATAGTGTTGATTTTATTTGCATGATTTTATTGTGATATTTATATTGCATGTTTGTTTATTGATATTTATATTGCACAGTTTTATCCTCATATTTATATTATGTATTTTAGTGTTGTTGCACAATATACAGTGGGTGGCGATGGCCGCAATCCACAGCAGGGCAGGGGTGCCCCTCTGCCTGCATCTGGCGGTGTTACGAGGGAGGCCGTGTTCAGGTGTGGAGTGGGGCGGGACTGTGCGGTGACGCGCTGTCAGGAGGAGACAGGTCTGCGACAGGAGCCCCCTTCTTTGTTCTTCTGGCCGGCGAGATTTCCATCCGGGAAGAGGAATTCCTCTCCTGTCCCTTTCAGATAAGGAACATTTGCCCGAGTGTGGCTGGACTGTGGGATTATTGGACTGTGTGGGAGGGGAATTTTAGCATATGGGAGACATTTGTGTAACTTTGTTTGAATAGTGTATAGTTATTTCTGCCGGCAGGGTTTTTAGCGTATTGAGAACACTCTTTTATTGTTTAGGGGGGATTTTTTTTTTTTTTTAAATTACCCACAAACTGCTTTATTTATAGTACAGCATTTCTTTTAAATAAAACTATAGACAGTTCCATCCAATTCTGCAAACAGCCTCTAATCCAGCTGCATAAAGTGTGCGTGTTTGTTGACATTTTAGAATCACTATACAATACCATCAACTTCAGCTATCTTTCAGTACATATATTTTTTTCTTTTTTTTCTATATTTAAACAACTAAAATACCCATACAATAAGAATGAAAAAAGAAGAAGAAAAGAAAAAGAAGCAAAACAGGAAACAACAAACAACATAAATAAAAAATACATAAGGAAAAAGAAAAAGGAAAGAAAAATAAATAAATAAATATATAAATATAGGGAGTGTGTTTTTATTTCCATTAATGTAACTAATATTTCCTCTAGTCTTCTAGTAGTTAACAAAGTCAAAATCTAAAGCAAAAGCAAAAACTGGCCTGCGTTTTCTAATGTAGTCCATCCATTTCTTCCATCGTGATACAAACAGGTCCCTCTTGTAGTTCACATCTGCTGTCATTTTCTCCATTCTGTAAATGTCCAATGTGATGTTCATCCACATGTTTATAGTTGGGCTCTCTGAAGAAAGCCATTTTTTTGTGATGGCTTTTTTGCCTGCTGCCAGTAAAATATTAAACAAGTATTTATCGTTCTTTGTCCATCCTTCTGGCATAAGTCCAAATAATAGAGTTTTACTTTCCAAAGGTAAATATCTTCCAAATGTCTCTTGTATTGCTGCATGTATTCCCTTCCAATAAGTTTTAATAACATGACAGTCCCAGAAAATATGATAGTGATTTGCATTTGTATTTCCACAATTTCTCCAGCAAGCGGGAGGGTTACCTTCATAGTGAGATTTTTGGTGAGGTGTAATAAAATATCTTATCAGGCATTTCCACCCAAATTCCCTCCAGCTCTGTGAGCTGCTACATTTCCATTGATATGCCCATATTGTTGTCCATTCTTCCTCCTTTATCTCTATTCCTCCCTCCATTTCCCATTTTGTTTTGATATACAAGGTTGAGTGTAATTTCATATTTGTTAATCCTTTATAGAGGTCACCTATAATACCTCTATTTTTATTTGAACTATATGCCCTTTTAAATACGTCTAGCAGCTGTTTACTTAATTCAGCCTTAGCTTTTATCATTTTATTGACAAAATGCCTCATCTGTAGATATCTATAAAAATCCTGTGTTTCTAATGAATATTTAGGGGAATAGGGGGGATTTTAAACTGCATTTATAATTCTGGCTGTGTTTGTTACACTGGAAATAAATGGTGTGTGTGTAAAGCCAACTTGGTCTCTGTGCCCTGAACGCTGACCCACTCACTCCCCTTCCTCTTGTATGTGAACGGACTTGGAGGTGAAGATTTAGGTCCACACATGTACAATGACACTAAAGAACTATTCTATTCTAATTTACCTCTGCACCTCAGTTACAGTTTGTTTTCCTCACAAAGGATAGGAATTTATAAGAATTTAGCAATTCCAATTCCATCATCGAGATCGCCCACCAATAAAATTCCTTATCGATTCTCATTCACTCCGTTTTCAGAGTCAATTCATCTTTGCTTTGTGTGCTCAGCTTTTTATTCTACCAATACAAAGATCTTAAAGAGCTTAAAAATATGTGTCCTTGGGATTTGTGTGGGTGTTTAGGGCTGTAGCCTCAGGCTGATATTTTATGGACCTTTTGGTGTGCAGAGAGGTCACCATGGTTGAAATGGAGGCGCGATACAGAGGAAATACATTATGTCAGGGATAACTACCTTGGCACGACACTTACTGCTTACCTTATTTGGAGTCCAGTTGAAAAGGAAAGTCATCTTAGGAAGCTGAACGACAAAAATAAATGTTAAAGGATGGTCAAGGTGATATTGACTCCACATGCAGCCTTTAACATAGCTTCCACACAGTGTCCGTTAAAAATATTAAAAAAAAAAAAAATTATAAATATGCAGGCAAGACTAGACACCTAAATCTGCATCTGTACTTTTGATTAGGTGTGATTTTAAATGCAGCACACTAACTGTCTTTTGTTTAAGGTTGCAAAGAGCTGCACTTTCTTGATTGACATTTCTAGATGAACACTACACAATTCAAGTGTAACTTATCATATTATATTATAATATATTAGATTATTATTATTATTATTATTATTATTATTATTATTACTTCACGATTATCTCCCATACCTCCAGAGAAATTTCCAAGTTCACCTGCTCCACATCATCAGTGTTGACTTCTGTACTTCTACAGAATCCAGTCCAGGCTATGGGGGGTGGAAAAAAAACATGCAGTTAAATTTACATTTATATTTTAGATGCTTCTCTTAAAAATGTCCCTAATAACGAAAACAATATATTAATACCGATTTCCAAGATGCACAAGAGGACAGACAACATTTGTGGAGAGATTAATTTATAATGCAGAAGACACACTCGGGCAGTGGGACAGTCTAGGAAAAAATGCGCATGGTGTGTCTCATTTGTGTTTCTGCAAATGTCACGGCTCTGTGTGCAGGCAGGCAGAGATGAGGATCCAAATGCAGGACTCGGAAAACGGAATGCAACTCAAAAACCTCAGCTTTATTGCTGGCAAGAAAACAAAACATGAAGTGAGGACTGGACACTGAGACCAAAAAACACACAGGCATAAACTGATGGTACGACGCGACACCGAGCATGGGAAAACACAGGGCTTATACACACAGGGTAGTAACGGGGGAATCGGCAACAGGAGGGAGACACAGCTGGGAGAGATCAGGGTGTCAGATTATAATATTATTTTATGCCATGTTAGACCCTTAATTAAAGATGGTGAATTATTATGTAGTTTTAGTTTGCATTATTCTCCTGAATTAGAAGAAGGTGATAACTATTGCATTTGTTAAGCTGAGTTGCATTACATTAGACTGCTGATTTATTGTGAATGAATGATATTGTTTTATGATGCATTATACTGCTGAGTTATGAGAAATACTGTTTGCAGAAAGTCATCGCCTTATTTGTCTGATTAGAAGAGAACAGAACATACTGGAGTTTTCTGCCCCATCTCAGCAGGAGCAGATAAACAGGGAGCCAAGGTTGTAGCTTAGGCGCTGTGTGAGAGAAAGAATGTGAATGTTTAGGCTTTTATGATTAGGTGGGGGCCACTAGAGGCTATAAGAGTTTGATCAATGCTCCACCATTTTGAGATCTGATGCTGTCTGCGTACGGTGTCCATCTCCCACGCGTGTGATCATTAAAATCATCGTTTGACTCAACCCGGCCGGACCAGTGTTGTTATTGTGGTTTTTCCTCTTGTATCCATCCCCAATATTTGAATCCGTAACAGTTTGGGGGCTCGTCCTGTGGTATTGGGGTGGAATTTTGGAGGTTTGGACGGTCCGAGGTTGTCGAACGGACAGGCACAAGCCAGTGGTCTGACGTGAGTGGGCATAAGCCGGCTTATACAAAGGTAAGGCACTACCTGTTGAATTATTTCCAAAGTGTGCCAAATTGGACATGACAAAATTAAAGTCTACTCACTGAAAGTACTGGTAAATGCCTGTTTTGATTTTGATGAAAAAATTTCATGAGTTGAAGCAGTTAGAGTCTGCTAAGAAATAAATGCAGTTGGAGTCTGCTGAGAAATAAATGCAGTTGGAGTCTGCTGAGAAATAAATGCAGTTAGAGTCTGCTAAATTGGGTTGGAGTCCCAAGTAGTTTGATAGGGAATTGGTCATTTAGTGAGTTAGAGGCTCCGTTGGTTATATGGTGGACCTGAGTGGTCATTTTGTGGGTTGGAGTCCCCATTGACCACTAGGTTGCACCTGCCTCAGTCATACTCTTGTTTTGGGGGGTTGACTGTTGTTTTAAAGTGTTATAAATTATTATAGGACGGCAGTTGGAGTCTGCTAGGAAGCGCAGTGCTCAGAGGTAACGCTTGCCAAGGTCGGGGACGCCTAGGCCTTGTCCTCTTTGAGGGATAGTCAGTTGGTCACTGTGGAGCTTGGGGCACTCCAGAATAACTAGTGGTTGCACCACTCACCGTTTGGAACGGTGTCTGCGCTTTTTTGGACACTGTTAAATTGAGTTAGGGACTTTAGAGATGAGGCCAGATACAGTTAGTCTGATACTGGTTAATTGATTACAAAAAAGTTGGACTTTCTTCGGTTGGACCCGTTAACTTAAATTTGTCAAAATTGTGTAGGCGCTAAAGCTGTCAGGCCTGACAGTGGTTGTAAATATAAGACGTCTTTGTAATATAAAATAATAGAGCTGTGTGTGAGACTGTGTGTGACGACAGCGCGCTGCAGCGCTGCGAGCTATTTTTAGACGGTGTGTGAACCTGCAAATGAGGTGGCTGCTGTGAAGCGCACAGAGGACTTTTGCTTCCTGTTTAGCGTGTTTTTTGAGTTTTATAATTATGATTTGCAAATACTGTTAAAGACCTGTAAATAAGACGCTGATTTTGCTGATTATAATATTACAAATAAGGTTTTGAATGACTAGGGTGAATGTTTGATGTTTGGCTGGGTTTTGATATAGAAAAGACAAATCGTGCATGATTTAGACCGGCACTTCAGTCGGCAGAGTAAGACTGAGTGATAAATACAGCTGTGATTTGTTTCAGTTTTATGGTGTGAAGCAGGATTTATAAGATTTTTAAAGTGACTCTTGGTTCAGCCCAATAATATAAGCGGTTACATTTGATTTACTGTTGGTTTTATCATAATATAGGGTGTGATCAAGCACGAATTTCAGCTGTGTGTGTGACAGGAACTCTGCATGCCCATAAAAGGCAACGGCCAGACTGTGAGAAGTATGCACCGAGAGAGAGAGAGTAAAATCTAGTCAGATGAAGTGAATCAGGAGGTTTTTAGAAAAGAAATAGTAAGTGAAGGTTTTCAGAAAAGAAATGGTAAGTGAATGTTTTAGTGTGTTAATACAGGTGGATTTCTCCCAACCTGGAAACCTGAGTACAGCGGCAAAAGCATAAACAGAATTGGGACGACAGACAGGCCAAGCTTTGGCTCAAAAGTTTACAGCTTGACCTCACTCTGTCCCCACCCTGAAAAGAAACTTAAAGGACATCTTCTCCTCCAGTTATCGGTTACCATCACTGGAAATTTGCAGGCAAGTTTTTGACTGAATTGTTGTTGGCACCATGTGTCCCTGAATCTCACAAGCAAGCTCTAACTCCTGGCTGTAGACATGGAATGCTGTTATTTAAGGTGGGGAATCAAAATTTGGGAAACAAAATAAAAACACACACACAACCAGAGAAATGTATGAGAAAGGCACGTGTTAGAGAAATGCCTTGTTTGAGAAAAAACTTAAATTAACCCACCTACAAATGTACATACACGCAATGAAGAAACAGCTTACATTCATGAACACGTGAAGATTTTCCAGCAAGGTTAAAGCAGCGAAATTTAACATACACCTGTTGTTAAATGATAAAGTTTATCCACTACTAACAAATAAACTCTCTGGGTTGCAGGACAACAACTTATCTTCAAAAAAAAAAAAAAAAAAAAAAGACACTGGTCTGACCAACCAGTGATGACACGACAAATTTAGTGGTTAAAAGATTCAAATTGTGACATGTTTTCTGCTGATTGATTAATACAAGTGATTACTGAATGAAAGAAAATTCCTTTTATGGGCTTTTAAACATGATCTTAACAATTTTAACATGTACCTGTGTTGTCCTGTCAGCTTGGTGGGTTATGAGTTGATTATATGGTGGACACTGTACTGCTGAACAACAAACAATTATATTGCCATCACTGTTATAATCTTACAGTGACACAAAGTTTCAGATTTAGTTATTCTGAAAATAAGTTTATCAGACCAACTTTTATTTTCAAACACAACAAAGTATAACAGCCAACATACATACATACATACATACATACATACATACATACATAACTTTGAGAAAAAACAAAAAAAAAGGGGGAGAGAAGGCTGACACAGGGCCTGGCCCGGTGTTTCTCCCCTCTCTGAATAACACAGCCAACACAACATCATTTTCCTGTTCGTCTGTTTTTGTTTTGTTTTTGTTTTTTCTCTTTATGCTTGATTACAGGCTGCTTTGCCGAGGCTGACCTGGACTCCTGCTCTCCCCTCTACCATCTTTGCTCTCTCCTCTACCATCTTTGATGTGACCCTGACCAAATGCTACAGCAGCTGGACCCACAACAACAACCTGAAAATGTCAACAGTGCTGCAGGAAAACGATCTCATGCAGCGGAGACGGAGAGCGTTAAATCCAAGGCCCGGAGAAAGATAGGAGGATGGTAGTTGTTGTAGACCCATTCAATTTTTATGGTAAACAGGATCTAGACTTTGTTGAACCGCATGCAATATGAAGACAACATGTAGTATTTAAGTGACCAAGTAGAATTTGAATAAAAGTTATTGAATAGTGTTGAAATAAACTGACAGAATTGAAGGATCAAAATATTCCAGGAGCTCAACTTACTCCATCTGAACATGTTTCAATCGTGTTTTATGAACACGAAATGCACAGGTTTACTGAATATGAAAAGGTTGTGTTGATTTAACTCAGTTGTTTAAGTTTCTGTCGGAGCAAAACATTTGTGTGCAACCAGTGTCCATTATTGAATCGAGTAAATCCAACACGTTTTTGTCAGGGCAAAAAGGAGTTACGGTCCCTGTATTCCTACACAATAATTGTCCCGGGAGGGAGAAAAACTTTCTGGTGAATTTTAGTTGATTTTTGGGTTTTGCTTAACACTAGGTTGATTTCATCAGTGAGGTTTGGATTGTTTTCTTTCTCTAAGAGAGAGAAAGATGGTTTTATGCTTGGACATGTTTGCAATGGGCCCCAGTATTTGTTATTATATGAGTATTTTATTGGTTACGTTTGTTTTTGCTTTTGTTACAGTGCACTGAAATAAGAACATCTGAGAGGTGTGATCCACCGGTGGTGATATTTTGGTATTTTGTGAGTTCCTGATTTAACAAATCAGCTCTTTAATCCAGGCCTGAGAGATTGAACTTTAAAGCGCTATAAAATATTCTTACTGAAAACAGTCGCAAAGTGTTTTTCTCCATGATTATAATGGGCTTGGGAGAAATTCACTTATATGGGACATTGATCACATGAGAAGTCCTGAGCCTAAAAGGATTGCAGCGAGTCAGTCCAGTCAAAAAAACAAGGAACTGTTTTCCTTTAAAATGATGACGTCATCTTGCTGGTGAGGGAGGCTCGAATAGGTTGCGCGTGAGACTCCATTATCAGCAACTTCTGGTATGAATGTGTGTGGATGTATGCATGTGACTGGACTGTGATGGACTGACGACTAAAAGTTTTAACTGATTTGATACTGAGACAAAAACGGTACCGACTTTAGGATTAGTAAATGTCCACAAACAATTCACCCAGCCTGTAAAAGAAGGTGGATGTTTTGTCTTGCTTTGATTTGTTTTTACAAGAACAGAAGGATGACAGAGACAAAAGGGGGAGGCTGTATCTTCACATGAGCGTGAACTGCAGACTTAACCCTTTGGTGGCTAATTTTGAGTTACTGATGTTTGCATTAAGAAAATTGTGTTTTAGTAGCTGTGTTTCGATTAATGTATCACATTATATTGTTGGGCAGGTTAAATGCTAAAGTGAAGAAAAGGTTTGATTTCACTCATGACTGAACATGTTATTATTAACCATAGCAGCCCACTGTAAAGAGTCAATTAACTTTTATAGAGGAAAAAAGCACAAAGCAAAAAAAAAAAAAACCCTCTATTGATGTCTATGAATAAAAGGGGAATGATAGCAGTGTCACATTCAAAATGGAGATATGTAAGGATAAACACTGGTCCCCATCTTTTAGGTCCTTTCATTGAAATAGTCAATAATTGAGAAAAGTAGAGATATGACCGACAGGGGCATGTGCTGAGAGGTGGTGCTGCACAAGAACAAGAGAAAAATAAACAAGGAAAAATTATTGTGTTTAGCTTTGATAAATTCAAATTAAAATGTACCATTACACTCAGAGGATCAATATGAAATCAAATATATGCTAATTTTGTATGTGAGTACATGACTGGTGACTGTTCTGTCCTGAGCTTTTGTTTTTACAGCACCCACTTGACCACACCAACAGTTTCTCGCCACCAAAAGGGGGTACTTGCAAAGAATAGGGAGGAATATCATCAAAACTGGGAAAGGTAAGCCCCAAAAGGGGGTGATAACACCATAACTTTCACTTATGGTCAAATTCTCAAAATTTGATCCCAGGCTTGAAAAATTCTTCAAAACATTTAGAGACGGAGTGGAGTTTTAGATAAATATAATGTGCCAAACCACATGCGGATGGAGAGTTGGAATCAATAAGATGGTGAAATAACACGCAGGAAAATATTGACCATGTTGATTATGTTTATTCAAGTGTGCAGAGATTGGCTAATCTGACAAGGAAATGTTATAAAATGAATTGTCGGAACAGTCAGCGTTAAAGTCACCTTTGACAGTCCAGAGCAAGGTTATTATCGTTAATAATTCGGTCTAAACTGCTGCAAGTGAATTGGAAACAAAATTTGAATGAATTTAGGACACTTCATACTTATAACACAAGTGATGGTAAGCCATAACTTGATTAGGTAAAGCTATTAAGATAATTGTGAGCTGCCTTGACACAAAGAAAGTGAAGTCCTTCACCCTGAAAGGATGGAGTGATGCTCTGCCTCTGTAGTCAAGTTCAGACATAGGCCTTAAGCAATCATGAGCCACTAATAAGCGTGACAGAATTAATAAGCTTAAATAAAGCACATTGGGTGAGCGACCCTGACAAGAGAAAATCTATGAGCACGCAATGAAGTGGATTTGTTAGAGCCCGTTTAACATCTGTCTTTCAGAAAGATAAATAAATAAATTGATTTGCATTTACAGACACACACTAAAAAAAAAATCCCATTTGACACTGATAAATCCCTGTTCAAATAGAGTACATGTAAACGAAATAACGAAAACTAGAACTGAAAGAAAAAACATTTTCGTTAACGGAAGTAAAAATAAAAACAAAAAAAGGAAAATTAACTAAAACTGTAATGAGCGTTCACAAAACTAACTAAAATTAACTGAAGTTATAGCAAAATGTGTTTAGTTTTCATTGAGGTGTGCGTGTCCTACAATAGTCATGGGTGAAAATGAAGTTTAGTTTCCAGATTTTTTCTTGCCGTCTCATTATGCCAGCAGGTGACCAGTACGTTAGTCGAGTCGTCTGTGTTGCTGCTCCGTCCACGCGCAGAATCATGTCAGGAAAAGTCGGGAGAAAGCGCCAGAGTCCAATTTGGAATTACTTTATGTAACAAGTGTCACCTGGCAGTCTGTTGCTCTCTGCCAGGTGATTGGCTGAAGAGCTGTGAAAAGGTAGTGGGTGTGTGGGGTGAAGTCAGCGCTCTTCTGTGGAAAAAACCAGAGGCAATTAATTCACTCAGGTGCGAGTGGGTATACTGTCGGTAAGAGACTTTTGCCATTTTTGTTTGGATCGTTTGCTATTGCATGTGCCTATTTTTAATGTGTCATTGGACTTTTTTAGTGTGACCACGAATTTTAATAGAAGAACTGATCAAGCCCTAGATCGACTGCGCGCAGGGAAACTGATCAATATTGTAGGTATATTGAGTGTTTGTTTTAGCTTCATGATTTTGAATGGTTCCATAAAATTGATATTTTATTGGGTAATATTTTAATTGATAATGTTGTTTGTTTTTCAGCTGTGCTGTCTCTGCTGTCCTTTTTTTCGTTCTTTTGATTGATTTGTAATTTTGTTTTGGTTAGTCCGTCCAGCCGTAGAGGCGGTTATTGATTGAGAGTAAGTTGTGTAAGGGCGGACTAACCTCTCTTTTTTTTGTTTAATTGTTTGTGCCACTTCCCTTTATCTCCCAGATCGCAGGCCATACATAGCACTGATTCCCAGCTGCGCTGAGACCTGAATTGTTTGCAGTGTGTGCCACGATTGCAGTGTCGCTAAGCGGGGTGTGACGGGTTGCAGTGTTGTTTCGCACAGTTTGTGTGGTAGGTCTCATGTGCAGCTGGGATATCAGCAGGATGTGTTGTAAGTCCTGTCTGGAAATGACTGGGAATTTATGTCTAATTTATGTAATAAATAAATGATCAATTTATTTCTTTGCCCCGTTTACTCATCCCTTGTCCTCGGTTACATTCTGGCGTTGTCGACAGGATTCAAGGGAGTGGCCATTTTGTTTTGTTATTTTGTAAGGACAGCAGGGACAGGTTTGTAAGATTGGAGCGAAGGAGCAGCCAGGTCTCGATCGCCATCATGGAGGGAAGCGAGCAACAAACAATGGCCCAACGTATACAGGAGTTGGAGAATGAACTTAGACTTGAAAACGGCATCTGTGGGTACAGAGAGGCCCTCTACATCAACAGGAGCTACAGGAAGTGAATCAGAGACTGTGAGACCCAATCCTGTGGTATATGTACAACAGGATAGAAAGTTGCCAACATTTTCAGGGAAGTTGGACAATATGGGCTCACTGACTCTAGATGAGTGGATTGAGCAAATGAGAGACTTTGTGCGCACGAGAGGCAGAACAGAAAAAGAGCAAGCTCAAATTATTTTTAACCATTTAGAGGGTACTGCACGCACTGAGATAAAGTTTTTACCAAAGGAACAGAAAGAAAATGTTGAGAAAATTTTTGATACACTGAAAGAAACTTACAGCTGCTTAGATTCCCACATTTCTTTGCAACGCAGATTTTTCAATCGTAAACAATTAGAAGGTGAGTCCTTAATTGACTTTTCTCATTCTTTGATGGCCTTAATGGACCAGATTGCTAAAACGGATGAGGAAGCCGCAAGAAAAGCTTCAAAAGATCTGCGTGATCAATTTTGTGATGGTGTTAGAGATCTGACATTGAGGATCAGGCTGAGAGATTTGATTAATGCCAACCCACAGTGGACGATTCGTGAGGCGAGAGCCGAAGCGACCAGGTGGATGGCACAGTATGAGAATCAGCCTTTTAGGTCTAGATATAATCAGTCTGTTTCAGTCTCTGCAGATATGCAAGCTTCTTGTGAAAGTGTAGATTCTAGAACATCAGAATATGCTGAGTTGGTGTCCCTTTTTAAAGCCCAACAGACACAATTAGAGTTGGTCATTAAGGCATTAAACCCACAGGAGGTGGCTGCTTCTAGCAATCACACTTCTCGACGTAGAAGGACGGTGAATGGTAAACCCATTTGTTTTAGGTGTGAGCAAATTGGACATATTGCCCGATTTTGCCCGACATTACCCAATTCTGATGGAAATCAGCATGAAAGAGCAGCTAGGGCTGATGGCCAAACTACTAGGGCGGCGGAAAACTAGTACCCACCAGTGCACAGAGCCACACACTGGTGGGAGGGTTGCAAGGCTCCAATAATGTAGAACTCAGTCATCTAGTTGGTGAATGCTTGGAAGGGGAGGTTGATTTGGGTGGGGTTATTATTTCATGTTTGCTGGACACAGGGTCCATGGTCACAACAATCACAGAAAGCTCTTTTAAAAATAACTTTTCTCATCTCAGTGATGAAAAGCTTAGAGACTGTGGTTGGTTGGGACTTAAAGCAGCTAATGGCCTACAAATTCCTTATTCTGGGTATATTGAGTTGGATGTTACAATCCTGGGAATTCACCTACCTCGTCGAGGGGTGTTGATTGTGGGAGATCCAACAGATAGCCACACGGCACAGAAAAAGACATCTGTACCTGGTGTGTTAGGAATGAATGTATTGAACCCCCTGTACTCTGAATTGTGTAAACAATATGGTTCTGACCTCTGGGAGGCTCCAGTTTTGAAGACTGCGCCACGTGGTTGGAGAAGAGCGTTGAGATACTGCCAAATGATGGAGGCCATGGCAAATTCTCCTGAACCCCATCGTGTTAGAGTACAGGGTAAGAAGTCCTTCTGTGTTCCAGCTGGAACGCAAAGTTATGTTCCTGTTACCTGTCCAAAGATGCCTGTGAATACACCCATTGACCTCTTGATTGAACCCCTCGGGCCTGATGATGGTTTTCTCCCGGAAGGCCTATTGGTGTCTCCTTCATTGGTAAAGGGAGGAGGGGGGGAGGCTTTTGTTCCAGTTACTAATGTGGGTAAAACTGATGTCTGGTTGACGCCTCGTCGGGTGATTGCTACAGTTCAACTGGCCAGTGTGCTAGCAGAGGGTAATTCTGAAATACAGGTCTCTGTAAATTCACAGTGTTGTACAGCTTACATTTCCAGTCACACAATGGCAGATAATGCAGCGGAATTGGATCTGCCTGGATTTGAAAATCTTGAGGAGAGCGAGAAACGGCAAGAAAAAGTTTTATTGCAGAAGTATAGCGGCGTGTTTGCCAAGAATGAGTTGGATGTTGGTTGTAGTAAATTGATCACTCATGAAATTCCTTTGATAGATGAAACACCAGTGCGACAACCATACAGGCGAATCCCTCCGTCTCAGTATGAACTGGCAAGGGATCATATCAAACAGCTGCTGCAAGCTCGCATCATCAGAGAAAGTAGTAGTCCGTATTCATCCCCAATAGTTCTTGTTCAAAAGAAGGATGGAAGTCTACGCATGTGTGTCGATTATAGACAGTTAAACGCCAAGACCAGAAAGGATGCATTTCCTCTGCCAAGGATTGAAGAATCCTTGGATGCTTTGACTGGTGCTCAGTGGTTTTCCACTTTGGACCTGGCTAGTGGTTATAATCAGGTGGAAATGGCTGAGAAGGATAAGATTAAAACTGCATTTTGTACCCCATTTGGTTTGTTTGAGTTCAACCGCATGCCGTTTGGTTTGTGTAATGCACCCAGTACATTTCAGCGCCTGATGGAGCGTTTGTTTGGAGATTGCAGACATCAGTCGGTGCTTTTGTATTTGGATGATGTGATTGTTTTTTTTCATCCTCCGTGCAACAGCATTTGGAGCGGTTGGAAGAAATATTCTCTCGTCTGGATAAAGAGGGGCTTAAAGTGAAACTCTCAAAGTGCCAGTTTTTCCAGAGGCAAGTGAAGTATTTGGGGCATGTGGTGTCTGCCGAAGGAGTTTCTACTGATCCAGATAAAATAGCTGCAGTGCGGGATTGGAAAACGCCCAGCAATCTAGCAGAACTGCGTTCCTTTTTAGGATTTGCTAGTTATTATAGGAGATTCATAGCTGGTTTTTCACGCATGGCTGCTCCCTTGCATAGACTGGTCTCTGCACTCCTCCCTCCAGGTAGAAAAGGTAGGACCCCCCCCCCCAAAACCGTTATTGTATTCTTGGGATTTAGAGTGTGAACAAAGTTTTCATCAGCTCAAGGCTGCCCTAGTTTCTGCACCAGTGCTTGCTTTTGCTGATTTTCAGAAGCCATTTACATTGGAAGTGGATGCAAGCTATGGGGGTCTAGGGGCAGTGCTTTCCCAGGAGTATGAGGGTAAGTTGCGGCCAATAGCTTTTGCCAGTCGGAGCTTAAAGCCTACAGAGCGGAATATGAGGAATTATAGTTCCATGAAGCTTGAGCTTGTAGCTCTCAAGTGGGCCGTCACTGAAAAGTTTAGGGAGTATCTTTTGGGTCATCGTTGCACTGTATTTACAGATAATAACCCACTAAGCCATTTGTCCACGGCAAAGCTAGGTGCCACAGAACAGAGGTGGGCATCAGAGCTGGCCGCTTTTGATTTGACCATAAAATACCGGCCTGGGGCTCAGAATGCTAATGCAGACGCACTGTCCCGCCTACATGGAACTATAATGGAATTGGATGGTCCGTTATCTAATGATATTGGAGTGCAGTGTGAGATGATTCCCAGTGTTCAGGCAGAGATAAGTGTTTTACCTGGTTGTTCTTTCTCTGATCTCTGTAGGCTACAGAAACAAGACCCTGTGATTGGTCCTTTCTTAAAGTATTGGGAGGTGGCCAGGTTGCCAGATTCAAAGGAAAGAGATGGTCTTGGTAAGGGTTCGAGGGAATTGGTCCGTCAATGGGGGTGGATGAAACAAAGGGGGTCTGTGTTGTATCGCTGCACTCATACTCCTGATGGAGTGAGGGAGGTTGACCAGCTGGTGCTGCCACAGTGTTTACAGAGCCGCGTCCTTCGTTTACTCCACGATGAGCATGGCCATCAAGGGGTTGAGCGTACACTGCAGTTGGTGCGCTCGCGATATTATTGGCCGCACATGTATGCAGATATTGAGAGATGGTGCAGAGATTGTGAAAGGTGTGTTCTTTCGAAGGCCGTTGTGCCAAAGATTAAAACCTTTATGGGTAGTATTTCTGCATCTCGGCCTCATGAAATTTTGGCAATTGATTTTACAGTACTTGAACCCTCAACTGATGGTAAAGAGAATATTTTGGTAATGACTGACATCTTTTCTAAATATACTCAGACTGTCCCTATGAAAGATCAGCGAGCCAGTACAGTGGCAGAGGCTTTAGTGAAGCATTGGTTTCATTTATTTGGGCCTCCAAGCCGTATACATTCTGATCAGGGGCGAAATTTTGAAAGTGCTTTGGTGCAACAGCTGTGTAAGATTTATAAGATAGGGTGTCGTCCGACTCTTCTCTATCATCCACAAGGTAATGGTCAATGTGAACGATTTAATCGTACACTTCATGACTTGCTGCGTGCCCTGCCTCCTGAACAAAAGCGCCGGTGGCCGCGGCATCTCTCCCAAGTCACATATGCGTATAACACCACAGTACATCAGTCAACTGGTATGACTCCATATTATTTGATGTTCGGGTGAGCGCCACGGTTGCCAGTGGATTTTTGGTTGGGTGCTGGCAGTGAAGTTGATGAGGACGTCACTCTTGAAGAGTGGGTACAGGAACACCAAAAGTCCTTGGCTGCTGCATATGATGTTGTGCAGCAACGGTTAGAAAGGAGAAGGGTTCAGAGAGATTTGAATTCCTCTAAACGTGCTAGTCCTGATTTGGAGCAGGGCGATTTGGTGTATATGAGAAACCACTCTGTAAGAGGTCGCAATAAGATTCAAGATTTTTGGGATCCCACGCCCTTTCAAGTAGTGCGACCTCTTCCTGGTCATGGCGTAGTATATTCAGTCGCTCCTGCTGGGCACGCTGGTCCACTTCGACAAGTACATCGAACTGAGTTGAGAAACATTCCAGTCAGGGAATTGGATGGAGACCAAGATAGTGGCCTACCAATGTCAAAACAGGATGATCTAACTGGAATGTTGGCCACAAATAACAGTATGGTTGATGAAGTGGAACAGATGTTTACAGAACAGGGAGATGGAGGCGATTCTGCAGTGTTGAAGGAAGGGACGTTGAGTCCCACACATGTGGGGGTGCCCCATTTGGATTGTTCTGGGGACCTAGAACCTGGGGAGGAAGATGTTGCCAGCTTGGCGCAAGGATCTTGTAGGTCAATGAGGAAGACTGCTGGACAGCACTCAAACCCATTTAAATTGCCACAATCCATCATAAAATGAGCAAAATTTTAAGTGTGCTCTTTTCAGCTCATCGTCGGGTCGCCGATGCCCTTTGAAGGGGAGGGTTGTAACAAGTGTCACCTGGCAGTCTGTTGCTCTCTGCCAGGTGATTGGCTGAAGAGCTGTGAAAAGGTAGTGGGTGTGTGGGGTGAAGTCAGCGCTCTTGTGGAAAAAAACCAGAGGCAATTAATTCACTCAGGTGCGAGTGGGTATACTGTCGGTAAGAGACTTTTGCCATTTTTGTTTGGATCGTTTGCTATTGCATGTGCCTATTTTTAATGTGTCATTGGACTTTTTTAGTGTGACCACGAATTTTAATAGAAGAACTGATCAAGCCCTAGATCGACTGCGCGCAGGGAAACTGATCAATATTGTAGGTATATTGAGTGTTTGTTTTAGCTTCATGATTTTGAATGGTTCCATAAAATTGATATTTTATTGGGTAATATTTTAATTGATAATGTTGTTTGTTTTTCAGCTGTGCTGTCTCTGCTGTCCTTTTTTTCGTTCTTTTGATTGATTTGTAATTTTGTTTTGGTTAGTCCGTCCAGCCGTAGAGGCGGTTATTGATTGAGAGTAAGTTGTGTAAGGGCGGACTAACCTCTCTTTTTTTTTTTTTTTTTTTTTTGTTTAATTGTTTGTGCCACTTCCCTTTATCTCCCAGATCGCAGGCCATACATAGCACTGATTCCCAGCTGCGCTGAGACCTGAATTGTTTGCAGTGTGTGCCACGATTGCAGTGTCGCTAAGCGGGGTGTGACGGGTTGCAGTGTTGTTTCGCACAGTTTGTGTGGTAGGTCTCATGTGCAGCTGGGATATCAGCAGGATGTGTTGTAAGTCCTGTCTGGAAATGACTGGGAATTTATATGTCTAATATATGTAATAAATAAATGATCAATTTATTTCTTTGCCCCGTTTACTCATCCCTTGTCCTCGGTTACATTTAAATATGACTGTGTTTTGGATAAAGCAAGTGTCTTCCTCAGAGAGCTCCCCCACTCAACCCTCATCCCCAGAAAACAGACGCTAACCCCAGGCAAGGCAGCGTGATGCATCCCAAGACAACAGGACTGGGACATCTACATAACTGTGTGAGTCAATCGCCTACAAAAAGATTATCAATTGACTTGAACCAAAATTGCGAAGAGAATTGCTGCAAGAGTTAATAGTCTCAACACCCAAGGATAAGCAGAAGAGCATGACTGATATGATGAAACTGGGATTTTGTTACACTTAATTATTGCAAACACAACTAAAACTATAACTGAAACTGATCAAAACTAAACTGAAACTAAGGATTTTCAAAAAAAATAAAAACTAGACTGAACTGGCAAACAATTGATAAAAACTAATTACAACTGACATAAAATTGAAAATCTGAAGTCGAAGCTAAATAAAAATAAAAACTAACGAAAATTGCAAATCTATTAGAACCCTGATCCAGACTAAGATGGCATTGGACATCTTCAGGGCGGAAAAAGGTTGGTGTGACCAAGATGTGGTTTGGCTTGTTGTATGTATATTTCAAGATGATATGGCTCTGGATGGACCAGTTACCAGGGCATGGAAGGAGGACTGACTTATTAAATGAGGAGAAGGAATTTTCTGGGATTGAAGATCCTCTGGGTGAGTGGTTGACTAAAAGCATGCATAAAATAAAAGCTATTTTTCATTATTGATTGGTAATAGATTGATAATTGGCCACATTTACAGCTGTATTGACTTGTTGTGGACGTAGTCTACTTCAGGTTTAAGCACTCTAATTAACAGATTGAAAATAGAGACATTAAAGGAAGAATATGCAGCACCACCCTGTTAGATGCCAGTGGCGATGGGGCTCAGTGATGAATCAGGTGGGCTGGATTCATGGCTGAAGCAAAACAAAGTTTCCCCTGCTAATATTAAAAGAGGCATGGATAAACGTTTATTGGTGAAGTTTGTAAACGGGATAAAAGGGGGTGTTTTACTGTTATTTTAGCATCAGCATTATTATTGCATCAGAATCATATAACAAGCATTGCATTAATGATTTATTGAAGCTTTTGACATTATATTAACATTTGTGTTCCGGTGATTGTTATAACCTCAGGTTAATCTTCTATTTACAGGTGTCAGGATAATCGTATGATCTTTCATTGCAGGTGTAACCATGATCATTTTTATACATATTGCAGTTTGTTGCTCATTATAGAGTTGTGCTCAAGTTGATAAGGGTTAAAAGCTACAGTCAGCGCGATGTCTGGCTGATCTATGGACTGGAGTGACTTTGAGCATAGAAGGCCGCACGCGCTTACACGACACACATATCATGCTTTTCTTGGCTCCGGGCGGAGCCTACTGGAGCTACGACACTGGATAGGAGAAAGTCTGAGACTTTCTGAGAGATGAGGTCACTAACCTTTTCTTTTAATTTTCTAGCTCCGTTGATTTGACACATTGGAATGTGTCAAAAAAGGGGGAGAAGTTGGGTTTTAACATCAAACAAGGGTTATATGAACATTTTTATGACTTCATTTGTTTTAATAACTTAGGTATGGTACAGCTTAAGCTAATAGTGACCCAAGAGGTCTCCGGACCTTTTTTAGAGAACCAGTGAGAAGCATAAATCATTTTTAATCCATGTTTAAGCATTAATCATTGAAATGAATTGAATAGCGTTTAGAAGATAAAATGCCTGTGTTCACGAGAAGCTGAGTACCACACTGGAGAGGAAACCGTGGGACGGTAGGCGGAAGGAAACACATGAGTGGTTTTAATAATTTCTTACACACCTTGCAAATGTGCTTATAAGGAGTTGGCACTTGGTCTTTTGAAGGTCATAAGCTTCGTTCGGCGTGATGGTCCGGACTGATATATTGCAGGTATTGACTTTGAGTGCAGAGGGCTAAATGCAAACACGCTTACACACACAGGATATGATTAGAATAAGTCCCTGGGACATTCTGAATATTCTAAACCAATCCTGAATCACCAGAAGGTCAGTAGATAACAACAGTAGATTATTAGGGCTAGGCAGGGAGGTGTTTTGGTTTTCTGTCTCTTACAGAGAAAGGAACAGACACCAGACGAGGTCACAGATATACGAGGATCCTTCGCAGCAGAGGCAGACACAGTGACTGCCGAGACACCAACTGGGTCCAAGTGTCATGGCGTTTGGGCTCTGATAAGTCACCTGAAAAGGATGGATCCCATAAACACAGCAATAACCATGAATGGGTTGGCGGAGATCCAGGGACACCAGACCAACGAGGTTCGAGAGGCTCTTGGGCAAAAGGGGGACACGTTCCTGTTCCTTTTTCTGGGGAATACACGGGATACACAGGACCCGAGGATACACAGATCGTTGTTTGACATCGGGGCAGAATAATCCCCTGATCTGTGCAACGACTGAAGGGTTGTCTAACCCCTGAGGTTGAAGAAAGAAGAGCAGAGGATCACCCAACTGGAAGACACTGGTGGCTGCAGCAATAAAATAAAGGCTAAAAGCTCCTCGGACAGAGGTTCTAGTCTGAGTACGTCTGAAGGGTATAAGGTAGCACCAAAATAAAGCTGTGGGAGAACTGGGGAGTGTCATCTGTACCTGCTACTGTTGGAATAATAGTTCTTCTTGCACCTGGACTGCGCAAACACAGAGGTCATCTCACATATGGTTCGCCAGGGACACCAGACCAACGAGGTTCGAGAGGCTCTTGGGCAAAAGGGGGACACGTTCCTGTTCCTTTTTCTGGGGAATACACGGGATACACAGGACCCGAGGATACACAGATCGTTGTTTGACATCGGGGCAGAATAATCCCCTGATCTGTGCAACGACTGAAGGGTTGTCTAACCCCTGAGGTTGAAGAAAGAAGAGCAGAGGATCACCCAACTGGAAGACACTGGTGGCTGCAGCAATAAAATAAAGGCTAAAAGCTCCTCGGACAGAGGTTCTAGTCTGAGTACGTCTGAAGGGTATAAGGTAGCACCAAAATAAAGCTGTGGGAGAACTGGGGAGTGTCATCTGTACCTGCTACTGTTGGAATAATAGTTCTTCTTGCACCTGGACTGCGCAAACACAGAGGTCATCTCACATATGGTTCGCCCAACAGGGGGACAAAGGGCCTCAGGCGTAAGAAGAAATGAACCCGGCCGCATTGGACTACAGGGTGTAGGTGAGCTCTTTATTCTAAAGAGCACAAAAGGGGGAGTGTCAGATTATAATATTATTTTATGCCATGTTAGACCCTTAATTAAAGATGGTGAATTATTATGTAGTTTTAGTTTGCGTTATTCTCCTGAATTAGAAGAAGGTGATAACTATTGCATTTGTTAAGCTGAGTTGCATTACATTAGACTGCTGGTTGATTGTGAATGAATGATATTGTTTTATGATGCATTATACTGCTGAGTTATGAGAAATACTGTTTGCAGAAAGTCATCGCCTTATTTGTCTGATTAGAAGAGAACAGAACATACTGGAGTTTTCTGCCCCATCTCAGCGGGAGCAGATAAACAGGGAGCCAAGGTCGTAGCTTAGGCGCTGTGTGAGAGAAAGAATGTGAATGTTTAGGCTTTTATGATTAGGTGGGGGCCACTAGAGGCTATAAGAGTTTGATCAATGCTCCACCATTTTGAGATCTGATGCTGTCTGCGTACGGTGTCCATCTCCCACGCGTGTGATCATTAAAATCATCGTTTGACTCAACCCGGCCGGACCAGTGTTGTTATTGTGGTTTTTCCTCTTGTATCCATCCCCAATATTTGAATTCGTAACAAGGGCTAACGAGACATGGGGAACAAAGCTGCACACACTAACATAAGACAAAGACTTTCACAATAAAACAGGAAACATGTATCACAACTCAGAGACATGGACTCAACACAGAAGACAGAAAATGACACATGGAACTGAACTATACATGAAACCACAATTCCTAAAACATGGATAACAGAAACATGAAACTCAAATAATAATCATCACAACCACAACAAGAGAACAAGAAAACAATCCATGATGCAAAATTAAACCTAAACACAATAAACTCAAAATACTGGGTCCGACGGACCCAGAACTGTGACAGCAAAGAGGCATTTCCTGAATTTGAGGAACCATGTACATATTTGCACACTGCTCAGTGTTTGGTGACTTATCCTTTTTTACTTACTTTTCCGATTACTGACCGACGCCTGAGTCGTTTGTTTCTTTGAATGTTGATAGTGGCTTGACGGTCTCTTTCAGCTCAGTTATTAATAGAAGCATTAATAAAACTTTTTAATCTAACCATTTTTCCTCCTTGTCTTTTTTTTCGACCTGGATACCATTTGTTACTTTCCCTCATCCCCTGGACCTTTTTAGGGGAACCTAACACAAAGACGATTGCAGAAATGCAGGTATACCACCTAAACTCACTTACTCTTTCAGATGTTGCACAAAAAGTCGTGAAACCAAAACTTGCTGATTGTTGTTATGTGCAACACACAATTATGCAAATATGTTAACATTTACGAACAAGCAACAAAACAGGAAGAGAAGATTTTAAAGATGATGTACCAACACTGCAGGAGAACTTTCCATCCTACATTCATTTTAGTCTCAGTTCCCCGTGAATGTCTCATTTACACAGGATGTTTCACAAACAGTGTTGGTCAAGTTACTTGAAAAAAGTAATCAGTAACTAATTACTGATTACTTCCCCAAAAAAGTAATCCCGTTACTTTACTGATTACTTATTTTCAAAAGTAATTAATTACTTAGTTACTTAATGGTGACAAAGCGATAGATCTTTCAGCCCAATTCTACTTTTTCTACATAATCCATAATACAAAATGTAATCAAATGGAAAAGTCTCTTTTTAAAACTTGTTTTATTAGTTTTAATCTTTTAACTTTATGCATCAAGCAAAAAATGTAATTATATGCACCATTCTCTGACCGGAAGAAATTTGTTTAATATTTAAACCTATTTTCTGCACATTCCAGCACATAAAACTTTTTTTGTGTGTGTGTTTACACTCAGTCTTTCAAATAGATGCAAGTAAAACACAGCAGAAAATAAATAAAATCAAAGACTCAGCGGTCCTTTTGCTCTATTTTCACCTGTATAGCAGGAGTAGGGTAGGTGGAGGTTTGCCCTGGTGCAGGTGAGCCACAGCGGTCAGTGGAAGAATCCGCGAGTTTGTCTGTGAGTTTCCCATTACGTGGTAGTGCACTCGGTGCTTGCTCGGAAGTTTAGGGGTTTTTTTTCGCTGTAAAAAGAAGTTTTCTTCCCACGCACAACGGACACTAATGTTTTTGTCACTTTTTATGGAATCAAACTCAAAGTAAGGTCAGTACTTCCACACTTTAAACGCTGCACGCTCATACTCTCTCCTGCACTCGATATATGATCCATTGTTGATCTGCACACAGCTGTTGTCACAAACGTCGCACTTGCTTACGTCACTGTCATGAGACATTCTCGCAAAAAAAAATCACGGTTTTAGTAACGCAGTAACGCAGCGTTCCTACGGGAAAGTAACGGTAATCTAATTACCGTTTTTGCAATAGTAATCCCTTACTTTACTCGTTACTTGAAAAAAGTAATCGGATTACAGTAACGCGTTACAAGTAATGCGTTTCTTGATGGGCAGTAACGCATCTCTGTTCACAGACATACTAATATTAAGAAGGTAAAAATTTCAGAGCTCAGGTTTAATGGGATAAAAGGTTACACATCATATTTTATTCAAACATCATTGTTTTATTTACAAATGAAGATCATTTCAGGCACTAGTGAAGCAGGAAGAACTGCCCTGGCATATTTTTTTAAGAACCTGGAACACATGGTGGCATTTTTTGCAACTATACAAACATATTAGTCACAAAACAGGAAGAAAACATTTGACATTTTTATTTAACCTTTGGCCTCAATGTAATAATTTTCAGAGAATTTCCGGTGAGAGCCTCATCAGGCTACCGTAAGCACTAGAAACTGAGTCTACCTCAGCTTTAGTTTAAAGAAAAAAGGGCCACGGAAACAACTACATGTGACATTGTTAGGCCTTGAAATGAACCTCTCGCTGTGGTGCAGCACCTTCTGCTTTCATAATACCTCATCTCGCCTCTGCCTAGCCTATTTTGAGAATGCAACCCTGTTATTTTTCTTCGGGGTTTTTTTCACTCTTTTCAGTCTCCTTTGTCAACACTGCTCTCCTGCAGTCCCAGGACTCTCTCCAAACGTTTGGCCCTAACGGGAGGCAACTGTTCGTACATGTCGAAGCCGAGCTGTAAGTGATGCTGGGGCAGACGGAAGAGCAGCAAGTGACTCCTCAACACCTGGAAATGAGAGAATGACAGTGAGAAAGATGTGAGAGGAGCAGCAGGAGTGATTGTGTGAACCAGATATTCCCAACAAGACATGCTTGTGCCCCATGTGGACCCTGCTGTTACCAGGGGGGGATAGGTTAAACACACACATTTCCTTTTTCATACTGACTGTTACACACTATGTGATTTAACCGGCCCTGGTGTTTACATGCTAGGCTGGACGTGCACTTAATCAGAACAGTATGAAATGTGCACAAGTGACAGCTCCTCGCATGCCTCTGCCTCAATGACCATCTTTCATTGATCACCTCCCTGAAGATGGATTTCTGTCGTCAATGAAGTGCAGCACTTCCCGTTACGGAAATAAAAGTACTTATTAACAACATACTCTCTCCCGAAAATCAGGGCCTTGTTCCAGAAAGCAGCTTTAGTAGAATTTGTTCACCCTGAGATGACGAGCTCTGTGAGTTTTCTGTTCCATGATGAGAGCTAACTCAACCCAACCTGCTCCCTGCCAGATTTCTGAAACAAACGCTGATTCCTCTCCTCCTACTGCTCCTGAACCCGCTGCCTGACACGTAGTTTGATTTAGTCGTTCATATAAATACGTCAAAGCCCATATTTGCACTAGTTTAGAAATATAAAATCCCCACTTGACAGTAGGAAACAGACAGCGATCACTGCACATTCTGAATATTATCAGTTTAAAACAATAAATCTTTAGGCTTTTGACCTTTCAAGCCAAGAAGAACTAAATATTTGCCCTCATTGAACAGAGTGGAGGAGCTCCACAAACATCCAAAACTAAGTCATTCAAAATTTTAGCATAAAAAGCAAACTCAAAAGAACATGATGTCAGTGTTGCAGGTAAGTAACCTACTACGTTTCTAAATATAACTGCAGGACATGCAGGCCTATAATGAAACAGTGTTTTGCAAATGCACTCAACTGAAGTGAGGCGACTACTTAAAACCTGGATTTAAAGAACTAATGTACTTTTCACGATTTCTATCATACATATAAACCTTTTAAAATATCCATGCTCACAGTGAGGTCACCGTATGTGTAAGTAATCCCAGTGAGCTGAAAGCTCAGACTTCATAATCTTCTAAACAATCGGCTTCAGACAGTTTTCTAATTTGGTCTCATAAGAGCTCTGGCTTTGAGCACAGAAGTCCTACCAATCTGCTGTTTACATCTTTTGTTTGTGAGCAGCAGCCACTCAGAAGAAAGCTGGATTAAATGGATGGAAGGAGGAAGGAGAGAGCTAAAAGATGAACTAAAGCGGCTGCGCAAAAGCCCAGTACAAAATAAATAATGATTATTTTGTATTGTGAGTCACACAAATCTACTCGAGTACAGTCCAAGAATAGAAATGTGGAGTTAGGACTGAGCACAATAGCTCCACTTTGAGAAAACAAAAGTATTAAGACATTATGGTGGTAAAGAACGCAATGAAAACAGTGAGAGTTTAGCAAGACTGTAATAAAGAAATCATCAAGAAGCAGAGAGGCAAGGGGGAAGAATGAGTAATCAATGAACACAGCATGTAAAGACCAGAGGCAGACAGAGAGCAGGAAAACTACCAGTGCATGCTAAAAGGAGAGGAGTACCTCGTCAGTCAGGTAGTAGATCTTCCTCAACATACTGTGTCGAGCTGTTTCAACCTCCTGGAAAAGAACAAGGGAATTAAAGATCAAAGCCTGGCTCGTGCACTTTATGTCTCCGTGTTTAATGCTGCTCCACTGCACGTATGAATGTTTTCAGCTTCACCCCTCTAAAATAATGCCTATGTGAATTGAGCAAATATGATGTGTTTCTCATTTTAACTTCAAACGCTTGCCGCCAATTCAAAGTTACAAACCCATGAATAAATAGAAATAATATGAGGACTGGTTTTGTGCATTTGTCAAACTGTCAAGACTTTGCACCCAATAAGCTCATTTTTGATCCAAAAATGTGCAAAAGCAGATGTAGAAGCCGTTCCCACAAACCCAGGGTCTATTCAGAGCAGCTGCAGGACGTGTGGCAGCCGGGTTTAGCTTTCACTGCCATTGATACAAAGGACAATCTTAATATGAATGCACACCTAAAACATTCAGATAAAGCAGAGCAACTCAGTGCTCAGTGTGTCAAGTGTTGCTGTACCTGTGCAGCAGCATCCTGAGAGAAGATGAAGGAGTTCACGTGAGACAAAGCAGCCACATATAAGACAGGACACCAGGAGCGCTTCAGAGTCCCAGTTAGCAAAGAGCGAAAGTAGAGACGGAGGAGAGGGAGGGAATCTTCAGGTGGGGAGGTGAACCTCTCGATAGGAATGGACAGCTTCAAATGACAAGACAGACATATAAACAATAAATAACTTATTATAACAGGAAGTGGAAAAATCACTTCAACAGACATCATTACGCCATCATCGTTACCTGTTCTAGAGTGACCCCCAGAGACCTCAGCATCCCCACATGCTCGCCAAACACCGCCAGCCTCATGGTGGTGCTGTACCTCCTCTGCAGGGGCAAGAGGACCCAGCAACCAAACAGCCGGTCTCCAAAAGACACGGCTTCATACTGGGACAGAAGGGCTGAATACAAGTCCTGGAATGAGGCCAGACCTGGAGGAGGGACGTTCAGATCCAAAGAGTCCAGCTTGGTGCTCCTGAAAATGAAGGGTCACCGTTAACTTTTAGAGATTAGTTGGTGTAAAAGAAAAAGCTAAATGTGTCATATCAGACCTGGTGAGCAGTCTGAACAGACCCCAGGTCAGCCTCTGAACGGGTCTCTCCAGGAACAAGTCACTGGAACAGAGGAACACACAGGACAGGCGGGCGAACTTGGCGACAGGGAGGACCACCTACAGCATGACACAGAAGCAAATATCAATCTATGTGATAAGGAAACAGATCTACAGAAGAAACATCTGAAGGGTGTAGTTTTTCTTTGTAACTCCATTGCATGTAGGAAGTACTTCTCTATGGTATTTATAAAAGGAAGTGGCTGTGTATTGTGTTCCTTAAATTACAGTGTCAGTTATAACTGAGTCATGAGTGAGCACCTTAACGTCCTGTAAGGATTAACAGACCTCAAGTTAGAATTTTTTTTCTTTCATTCTCTGATGTGCCTGGGTTTCAGTTCTGGAAACTCAGGGTTCTGGGTTTCCAGAAGTGAAACCCAGGCACAAAAACCCCACCTTGCAGAAGCACCAGATATGTGAAAAATGATTTAAATAACGAATCAGTTATCTAACCAACCCCCCCCCTTCCCGGGTACCGCTGGTCCTCTTATTGCAAACATGTTGTCTCTTGAAGCAGTCACGTTGATACTTTTCATCTATTTTTTTAAAAACTTGACAAAATAACTATTTTAAATTCACTTCAATTGGTTTATTTATTTTACTGCTGATTTCAGCTAAATCACCATAGATGAAAATTGTGAACTATATTTTAAGACTAGCACTAATAAACTGACAAACAATTGATATTTGATTTACTGTGAAAGGAGAATATGAAGTAAAAGTTATAGATTTTGGATAACTGCGCCTGCTAGTCGCCTAACACAGCAAGCACGTCAGACATCCTGCATCTGAACAACCCATCAGTTTCTATAGAGTAAAACAAGCACATACCAAAAGAAGTCACATATTCAGACACTCGGTGACTCCAGAATGAATACAGTGAACGTTTATCATGGCCTCCAACTCTGCCTTCCCCTCTCTACCACCCCTCTGCCCCTTTCTATGTGAGACCGGTGTGTTGGGCTTAGAGCAGAGTCCCAACTTCATCACATCCTGCTGTCAAGACTCACTTGGATTAGAAAGAGCTTGGTTCAGCTCCAGGTTTCTCTGCTGTTCTGCACAGCTAGCAGTCATCCACTCTTGGCAGGTCTAGTGTTAATGTGTTTTTCCCGTGTGTAGCACTTTGTAACACTGGTTTAAAACTAAAGTGTTAATATGACAGCATCTCACTATCTCATACACAAAAAAATTAGTGAGCTTGTTTGTCTCTGTCCATAAACTCCTCCCACACCATCTGGAGTTGAGCAACCAAACTTGGTATACAGGTGCATTTGTGGCGCTTGAAGGTTCCTATTTATATCATATATTAAAGGTGTCATTATGTTGCTTAGCAACTGCCTAGCAATGAACTGAAATGGCCTATTTTTAGCAATTATGGACCTGTAACAACTTATAAAAGCTTCATATCATTTTTATTTCCTGAAAATAACTAATTTATATACAAAAAAGTTGAACTACGCATGATACATTACGCCACCATCACGCTGCCTGGCAACCAACTAGTAACAGACTAGAAGGACGTGTTTTTAGCCTCGATGGACCTGCAACCTCTTATGAACGCATCCTTCTGTTTTAATTTCATGACAATAACATCTCTGTTATATGACCAGAAGTTGCATCATACAAGCCTAGCGATGACCTCACATAAAAGCCAAAATGGCACGAGCTAAACGACAAACAACAGCATCTACCACATCTATGTTTTTATTTTTTCAATGTGATTAAGTACATCAGTTTGCCAGACAGGCCAAACAATTCAGTAGTATGTGCATGTACTAGTTATATTATTATATAATGGATCAGTTCTGCTGTTACTGATATACATTTTGTTGGCTGACATGGAATATATAACACTTTTCCATTTATATGTACAACAACCCCACAAAATTGCCTATTAATTAAATGTGTTAATAATCAGATTTCTATGTGGTCTCCGCTGAGACTTGACACCAAAGCCCTCTGAGAAAATTCATGACACTGTGCTGACGGGCAACTGACTTGACTTGTTTGAATACCTTTAGCGCTTCCTCCCTCCAGACCTCCAGCAGGAGCAGCCACTGCAGACAGTGAGTCACAGCCTGCAGAGCCCCCTGAGGAAGCTCCTCCACTGCCAGCCCTCCACCATCAGACACCCCCGATTGCTCATACAGGCTGAGAAGTGGAAGGAAAGGCCAATCAGATGGCAGGATGGGACCGGTGAGCTCTGGCAAGAGATGACTTTTGATCCAGGGGTTGTGGCCCAGGAGAGCATCTCTGGACACTATTACAGACGACTCCAGGTGGGCCAGATGAGTGAGGAAGCAACCTCGTATGGATGGCAGCTGGACACAGGCTTCTCTCAGGAGAGCCCCGACAGTCTGGAGAGAGGGAGAGGTGTCCTTTTGTGTTTCCTCATGAAGCTTCAGCTCCCCCAGCTCCACAGCCTCAGGTCCTCCACTGTGTCCTTCTCTGGAAATCAAAGAAACAGACATAAACAGCCTGATAATTTAATAAGCGAAGAAACAGAACGAGAAATTTTTGATGGAAATGGGTCATCTGTTAATTTAATCTTATTTCAAAGAAATTAAATTTTATATATAATGTCATTAGCAAAATTAGAGGACAACCATCAGTCACATTTTTGAAGCACTAATTTAAACATCGATTTAGACAAAGTATCATTTGCTGCACAAAATAAAAAGTAATTATAAAAATTCAGGCACTTTAGAGTAATATTGTAGGTGCTTCACTTATCTCAGATTAAACTGATTAAAGGTAAACATACGATATAAAGTCCTTGCTGAAGACAATGGTGGAGAGCAGTTCATGTGCCAGGTATTCGCTGCCTGGCAATAACCAAGGCAGTACAACCAGCGCCACCTGGTGGTAAAGTGAGGCATGTTTTGCTACTTCTGAGTCGAGGGGAACCTGAGAGAGGTAAAACAGAGGGGAAAAAATAACATGATTAGGTTAAAATAAATAAATAAAACATCAACAAGTGAGCAGATAAAACCTGATCTTACGCTCAAAACACCAAAATCAAGTAGAAAAGGGCTGCACCCATTTTCATTCCATACAAGGCAAAAATAAATAAACTAGCCAGGAATCATATAAGCTGCGGCATAAGAAGGAAACTAAAGCCTGAAAGAAAAATGGTTTAAAATACAGTATAACATGGCTAAACTGAGCTCCACATTAAAGATGGAGTGGACGTACCAGTCTGTGAGCCAGTCGCAGCAGCAGGTAGAGGAGGTGGTGTTCGTGACGTAGAAGCCAAGCCTTGGTGTGAGACAGGCTGGGTGTAGCCTGACTGCAGCTGCGCAGGTAACCAGTCACAGGCTCCGACAGAAGCAGTCCGGTGAACTAGTGAGTGAGAGAGGGGGCATCTAAATATATGATCAGCCAATCACATGGCAGCATTTAGGCACGACGTTGAGTCAAGACGACCTCTTAAAATTCAAGCTGAGCATCAGAATGACACGGCATCGCCGTTACTGCCAGATGGGCTGGTGTGAGTATTAAAACCCTGCATACATTTAAAGCATGCAGAAGAGCCTCTCTCAGTGCATATCGAGCCTCGAAGCCTGTCAGCGAAGAAGAGAAAATTAACACTACAAGCCATGTGGACTCACCACAACTGAACAAAAGATTAGAAAACAAGGAGTCTTGATTTCTGCTGCGACATTCAGTCAGAATTTGAAATAAAAACCTAAATCATGGATCCATCCTGCCTTGTATCAATGACTCAGGGTGGTGATAGTGGGCCCCTTAGTATCAGCTGAGCTCACTGTACTCGGATGACCTCCACAGTCAGCGGATCCTAATCCAATAGAGCAGCTCTGGGATGTGGTGCAACAAGAGATTGTCATCATGTTCAGCCAAAAAATGTGTGTGATGCTATCATGTCAATATTTACCAAAATCTTAGAGGAATTTTTCCAGCACCTCGTTAAATCATTGCCACAAACAATTAAGGCAAAAGCTCTGAAGGCAAAAAGGGAATCTAACCTCATACTACAAAGGTGTACCTAACAATGTGCCCCAGAGTGCAAAGAGTACACATACCTTCATTACAAGGAGAGTCCACATGCTTTACTCATTAGTTCTATGTTTTGGTTGGACATAAACGAAGCAGAAAATGTATAAACCAGCAAACAACAATAAAATAAAAACACCCCAAGGACAGTCAGTCCTACCTTGCTGCTGAGGCCTTTATGGATCCCTGTGATCGTCTCCAATAGGAACCCCAGTCCAGTCAGAAGAGGGAAAGGGGAGCTGGGAGCAACCAGCCCCGGACGATTCCTCCATCCCATGCACGCCAATCCAGGGAGGTTATTAGTGATTTCTGGGCCCAGAGGTATAGCCTGAGCATTACACACTACAGAGGAAGACCTGGTGTAGAAAAAAACATTAAACTGTGCTGTTAAAGGTTCAACTCAAACACAAATTTTGTGGAAAAAAGGCTAAATTGCCATCTTTTTTCAGACATACTTGAGATTCTTTATCAGGCCTTGCACAACACCGTGAGACATCAGAGGGAGAAGAACATCAGTTGTCAGCAGCTCGAGCTCTTGAAGAGTCTCCACGGGCTTGAAACTGTTCTGTGGAGCAACATGTTCATCAGTTTCAAGGAATTTGAGACGTAAACAGCGAACAAGATAATCCTCAAGTTCCTCTTTGTCACATGTAGCGCACAACAGGACATAATTAGCTGCATTCTCACTGTTGCTTAAACTGAGCGTGCAGAAGGAAGGATACACGATGACCACTCGCCAGCTGGGAAATCACATGACATCAAATTTTAACTTAGCATAAGTAACAATAAATATGAAACATCTCATTTATGGAAGGGAAAGGCAGGAAATACCTGTCTGGAGAGCTGATGGTAGTACGCTTCTAGGTAAACGAGGTAAACTGGTATCAGAGTGAGGCTGCCGTCTTTCTGAAGTGGATCATCGAGGTTCTTAATAAAACCCTTCAAATGCCCCATTAAGGATGTCTGCAACCCTGTGACATGACCCCAAGATACAGGAGGAGGGGGAGGGCACTCTTCTCCACCGGAGCTGCAGTGAAAGCAGAGGAAGTGACATGTAAGCTCAGAGCGTTCAAGCCAACGCTGCTTCCTTCAGATTCTCTAGCAGAATGACTTCATTGATCTGTACCTGACCATCCCAGCCTGGAGCTCCTGATGGCAGCCAGCTGTGTGTGTAACTTGCGTGAGCAGAGAAAGCAGAGCCAAAAACCGCTGGAGCTGCAGAGGTAGCAGAGGATCTGAGGCAGGTGGAAGTCTGTGAACAGACTGCAGTGCTGTCACTAAGGCTGGATACAGGTCTCTGTGGGAAAACACAGCAAATCAAAGCAATTAAATACTCACTGTGAGTGAAGAGGAGAGCCTGGCTCTTAGGTTTGGACAGAGCGCGAAGGGAGCCACATACAATATAAAATGGTAAGGGACCCTTTATCTAGCAGGCTGTTCGCCCATTATAAAGTGAATGCGCAAATTCCTGATAGAATCATTTGCAAATTTTCTATCTCAGTGTAGATACAGACATTAATTGTTTACATTTTATTCTATTTTCTCACTAGTGCATCAACATAGCAACATTTTTTTAAATATGACAAATATAACTGTGTTAAGAACTGTGGCAGTAATCGCTCTCACATTATAACTTACATGTATAATTTGCACGCCTGTCCATAGCCGGCTGCTACGGCCCACAGCCTGTAGGCCTCTGTGGTGATCCTGAGGGACTCGGTCGGCTCCAGCAGCAGCTCGTTGGGCTCTGCACTCAGGAGATGAGACAACCGCTCACTCGCTCCCAGAGAGTTTAACTGGAAAAGCCGAAAAAGAACGCACAACACCGATTACCCTTCTTTCCAGCGGTCTCCACAGAGGATGTTTATTTGGCACAGATTTTACACCTTTCTGATGCAACCCTCCCATTTATCCTGGTTAGGACTGGTACTAGGAGCACACTAGCTTATAACCACTGGTCTCAAACCAGGGATCTTTTGAGTGCAAGCCAAATGTGTTTTCACACTACAGTACACCGATGAGCCTCCAAAAACATGTTTACTACTAATATTAAAAACAGGAATACATCATAAGTAACGCTAAACACTGTTTTTCTAGCTTTTGTCTTAAAAGTACGGCCCCTGGACTGGCAGCTTGCAGAATCAATGCATTATAAATCTTATTACTTGAGTATCTTTGCAGTTAAAAAATTACACTTATTGATTTTACCAGTCTTGCACAGGCATGTCTGCCAGAGGTAGCCAAAACTCTTAGAAGCTTCATTGCGCTGGAAAGTGGAAGTCCATAAATGGACTGAGATGATGGTGACCAGGAAGTGGGAAGAAACTCTGACATTACTGTCTCCATTAGACGAGGACAATCCAACACCTGAGAATGGGATACACCAAGAGGTATTTCAGCTATGAAGGACTTTGAGTTTAAAGATTTCTCAGTTGTTGAAAAGTTGCTGTTGTTACCTGCGTAGCAGATGAGGAGGAATGCCTAGCAATGCGAGTCAGGATCTCCAGGACATCCTGAACCACCCGAGGTGACGGCCGGACCACCTCGAGAATGTAACGCAGCCTGGGGAGCAGTTTCATTTTTAACAAACCCTGAAATCAGAAACCTTTCATCAGTTTCCATCCACAGGTCACGAAGGCAACATGTAGAATGCAAAAAAAAAAGAGGGATATTGAGATCTTCACCTTGACAGCATCCTGTCTAGCCACTTCATGATCGCTCTTCCTCTCTTCTTTCTCCTTCGCCGTCTCCTTCATACTTTCATCCAGCCCTTCATCTTCCTCATCTTCTTCCTCCTGAGCAGATGGCAGCAGGGGGAAGGAAGCCAGACCGCGAAACCAGGAAAAAGTGCAGTCCAGACACTCCTGAGTGAGGGAACTCATTTGTAAGAGGAACTTGACTGGGGTTTCAGACACTTGTACTCATTTACAGTAAAGAAACAGTGTATTCTATTCTATTCAGCTAATGTGTTTTAAAAGATATTATCCGATAATGAGTCAATGCTGTGCTGTTTATGCACAAATCATCGAAATAAAGCTTTGAGTTTTACATGATACAGTTCTTTCTTTATATTAGTCCTCATAATGAGGACAAATTTCTGTGATATTTGTATTTATTTATTTGCTTTTTTCAAATAGTGCATGTAGAAAATTACAAAGAGTAAATCAGTGCAGGTTAAACAATTATTATTATTATTTTTATTATATTACTATTGCAATATTTGGCTTTATGCTTTATAATCTTACTTCATCTTCTGCACACACAAGCAGTGCTTTAAGAGCATGCACAGCTGCAGACATCACTCCCTCCACGCTATCGTCCAATGCAAAGCGGAGCAGAAAGAGCAGGCCGGCGTCGAGCAGAGTAGACGTCACGCTGCCTTTCAGAACTGACACGTATTCTCCAGCACACGCCTGCAAAAAAGAAGAAGAAGAAGAAAAAAATCCAGCAACATGACAGAGGCACGCTTCTTAAAGCTAAGAGTGGAACTTCATGCGTCTAGGTTCTGGTACCTTTGAGAGGATGTTCGCCAGAGTGCTGAGCGACAGCGTCCTCTGCTGGATGACCTGACTCCGAGACAGCAGGAAGAGTTCCTGCAGGGAATAACCTGCCCGCTGGAGACAAATGTCAAGATGAGATCTCATGATAAGAGTTTATACATTTTTACAGGTGCAGATATGAGAAGAACTGAATTTAAATGAATGAGAAAGAAATTGAGTCTGATGGGATCAATCAGACTGAATAATAACAGAGAAAACTTACAGATAAATGGTGAATGGATGGGTACTTATTAGTGCTTTTCTACTCTTACTGAGCTCTCAAAGCGCGTTTCACTACAAACCTCATTCTTATTTAAATCCTCTGCAGTCTTGTTTTTGTACTTCAGTAAAAAAACATGACATAAACTTAAAATTAAGCCACAGGTTGTGATATTTAATCTACACGTACAATCCAGTAGGTTCTACTGTGTTCTACCAAGGAGTCAACTGGAACTTGACATTGTTGTCATTTTATAAAAGCATCACTCCAATTTTAAGGAGGTAAAGTTGTCTTTTTGTTGTGACTTTGTGCTGACTGACCTCAGGCTCCTCTCCATGGTGGTGGAGGCCCAGGTGCGTTGGCAGATCCTCAGTGGGCGGAATTAAAGTCCCCGCGAAGTCAAAACGAGCCTGCATGGCCTATCAGGACACACAAAAACAACGGAAAGTGTTGAATAAAATACAGAATTTTAACTAGATCTTTCATTACTTGCAAATCAAATACCAGATCTTACTTTCTTGGTTCCTTTCCTTCTGGGTTCAGGCAAGTCTCTCAACCACTCCAACTTCTCTGGCTCCAGCTTATCCATGTGGACCCATTCCTTCTGAGGCTTCACTGGCAGATCCTCCTCTGTATTCACAGACACATCCACTGTGGTAAAAACAGCATAGCATTGTAAATGAAAATGACAATTAGTTAGCCAAAAACAACTTCTCCAGACAATTTTAGAAGCTGCATCTGCTGCAAAAACCTCAGCACTCATTAAACATGACTAGAAGCTTAAACAATATCTGGCTATTAATTGTAGCCAATGCAAGCGGGACAGAATAACATAATGAAGGTCGAACTTTTTGGGGGGTTTGTGTGATGTATAAGCAACAAATTAAGGGGTGAAGTTGATTTTTGCATTTTCTGAAATAAAACTTCAAAGAGAGGCTTCTATCACTCCAAATGGAGATATGAATCAGTTTTAGCCATGCAGCAACTACATCTAACATTAAGTTACACAGTTAGACGATGGACAAGTATGAGAGCGGAAAAGCGTGCAGAAATGAGAAGAAGATATTTGACCGGGAAGTGAGGGAATGCTGGTTAACAGCTAAGTGTCATTGTCTCTTTAAAAAGTGGATAAAATTGGTCTCCTTAAGCAAATTTAAGATCCCAGAAATGAGGGTTCAATCTTACCAGGAAAGCAGGCACAGGAACAATGTGAAAGTGTGCTATTGCATAGGCACACTTAATAACAACATCATCCACATATTTTAGAATCTAACTTTCATCTTAATCACCAGCAGCAGAGAGCAGAAACTGGTGTTGAATTTGAATAAATCATACCCGTCACAGCAGGTGGTGGCGCTGACAGCTCCTCCTCCTCTCCTTCCATCTCCACCTCTTGGGGTTTCTGACACAACACTGCAGCATTGCAGGAGCCTGACTCTCTGCTCACATCCTGAACTGGAGGATCTTCTGTGCCACTTTTGTCCTTGGGGTGTTTGGATGGGGAGGGAAAGGATGGGACGCTCTGTGCTTTGCGAGATCTAACAAAGTCCACCAGTCTAGGATCTGAGAAGCAAAAATAACTGCATTACATGCTGTACAGAAATGGTGATAAAAAAAAGTGTGATGTACGTGACTAGTACATCTAAATGGATAGAAAATCCACCCCATCACATCTTAATTATAACGTGCATTATAAAGAAAAGATCCTGCCGACAACATCAATGCCTACCGAGCTGAAACAAGAGCTTCTTCTGCTCCTCGAGTATCTCAGACTGGGACATGGCTTGGAGCTTGGCCTGGTTTTCCATGTGGATCCTCATGGTCTCTCCTGAGCTATCGGGACCCTGAAGCCCCTGCCCAGACACCAACCTGGGACCGGAGACTGCTGCTGGTTCTACTGAACAGAGAGACGAAGAGGATGGTATAGAAGGGAGGAAAAATATTTTCCAGAAAGTGTTACTACTGCTGAAAATATGTAATTCCTAAATTCTTCGAAAACACACAAATAAACTGAGACCTGTGTTGCATTTGTGATATTAATGGTTAACCCCACCTGCAGCATCACACTGATCTGTATCCATACTAGTTTCTGGGGTTGGAGCAGCTTCAGATAAACTACGTAATGTTGTCTTGCACTCTTTTAGTTTCTGGGCAGCAATCTGACGAGCAAAGATGCTCTTCTTTCCTCCAGCTGATGACAGAGGTGCCTGCAGGGAGGGAACAAAAAAAAAAAAAACAGGATTATTTCACACGACACCAAATGAATGCAAAAATAGCATGCCATCGTACAAAGAGGGGGTGACTTACTGCAATAAATTTAATAACTGATTATGAATCTATAGTGGCTGATAAGAAATTTTAAAATTTAAAGAAGAGATGATATTATTGACCTTTACCTGATTGCTGGTTTCTGAGCGGTGCAGCACTTTGGGGAAAGCCATGCCTGTAAATGCTGGTAGAGATATTGGAGTGGAGCTGGTATCTCTCTCCTTGACACAAAAAAAATACACATACGTAAAATAAATAACTAAAAGAATCCCAAACTATGGATACACCAAACAAGACATTAAACAAGTCTAACTGAGAACAGACAAGAAGCTTCCACTTACAACAATTCTGGAGAGAACAGCACTGATGTGAGTGTCGTGTCTGTCCAGCCTTTCCTCGGCATCCTCATCCTCAAAGGTGACACGACTCGCTTTAAAGCGAGACTTCTTAGGAGGGGCTGGGGTCAGAGAAGGGAGCTGATCTGGAAGATCTGCATTTAAGAGAACAGCTGAGCTTTAGCTACTTACACAAGAGACCCCAAAAAGTTAAAATCAGACAAGTTTTAAAACACAATATGCTCTTGTGAAAAATCTGTGTCATCTGTAACCTTCAATGGTGACCACATCCCTCTGGCTCCCTTCATTCTCCCCACTCCGCCCTTCTCCCTCTCCAGCTTCTCCTCTCCTCTTGTCAGGGCGGCGGACAACACTGGCGGCGGAGGGAGCGCCTGAAGTGAGAAAGTGCTCCTGCTCTCTCAGGAGGTCTGCCTCCGAGTCAGTTGGCTTGGGACGCCGCAACATTGCTGTTAAGGACACAAAGAGGACATTAAACATAGGCATCTTGGGAATATTTTAACAGCAAAACAAGCCTTTGTAGCCACAGCTGGTCTGCATGTTGATACGCAAAGCCTATGTTATCTTATATTACAACAGTCTTTCAATTTCCTACTTACTTTAGGGAATTTTATAAACAAAAATGTATTTAAGTTTGAGTAAACTTCACGTAAAAAAAATGTTTAATGATATTGTTAATAATACCATTTTTTAATATGCAGGGAAAACCCTGACTTTATCCCAGCCCATCACCTTCCAACACCTAATCCTAACACAAGTCTTATTAATAGACGCATCTGTTGTGTCAGGCTGTTTCATTGCTGTTTATCTGAGACTCAGGTTCGTCAGGTTGGAAACTACAAATACAATCTGTGGTTGGAGATCATAGTCAGTGGAATTTGACAGTGTCATGCCCGTAGTGCTAACTAAGCCCATATAGGAGGGCATTAAAGCATAAAAATACACCATCTTCAATTAAGCGTTTAGACATTAATAAATAGTGATTACATGAAAGGAGATGGGGGGGTTTTCATCCATTTTTCACGTGTAGTTAAGTTTACCGCGGCTGAATGTAACGTACAGCTGACGCTAGCTTGAATTCCATCACAGTTCCTTTTTATCTGGAGCTAAATTTGTCCAAAACAGTACCAAGGAGTATAAATTTAAACTATCTGTTTTTTGCTATTTGAAAATCTTGATAATAGCGGGAGCTAACCTTCATTTATTAGCTGGACCTTTGAAGAATCCACACAAGACTCTGCAGCTCGCACGGAAGATTTTTGATGTGGCACAACAAGGCGGAAGGGGAAAACGTACTCCGGGAACTTTCAAAATAAAAGCCCCATCAGCTTTAAAAAGTGCGGAAGACATTTCCTTATTTATTCCTTCCTTCCTTCTTCTTCCAAGGCTACTGGGTAATTTGTGGATTGAAAATATAAATTCTAATGAGTTGTTGTGCAAACACTTTTAACGCGTCTCGGGAACTGAGTTTACAGTGTAAACAATGCATTTGATGTGCAAGCTTTACCTATAAAATCTGACGTTTCTCTTTCCTTTCTTTAGGAACCGGCTTGGCTTCACCATGTCCAAGTTCACGTCAATCATTTGGCCTAAAGTTATTTTATTTGGGGACTCCATCACACAGGTTAGATAGTGTTTACACTTTAATCTATTTTACTATTTGTCTGCTCAATTACTGTCCACTTTGACTGTTAGTGTGGAAATAATTAATCGGTGCTGTTGATTCTTTCAGGTTTCATTTCAACCCAATGGGTGGGGAGCAGAAATTGCCGATAAACTTGCAAGGTGTGTAGTTCCATTTAAATTGCATTCCCTTCATAACAGCTCTGACTTCCAAACAGGTAAAAATACACACTTCTTCTAAGAGAAATTGTGCTTGTGTTATGCAGCAGTTGCTTAATGTGACTGATCTCTGTATCTGCGATTTTATTTTGCCTTTAGAAAATGTGATGTTATAAACAGAGGACTGTCCGGCTATAACTCCAGATGGGGCAAGATTGTTCTTCCTCGCCTCATAAACCCTGAAAATTCAGCAGACAGCAAGATAGAAGCAGTTACCATTTTCTTCGGAGCCAATGACAGTGCATTGGAAGGTACAGCTTCACTGGAGCATGCTCACTCTTTTTATAATTTAACAAATACTTGCACATTTGCAGTGATCTACACCAGGGGTGTCAAACATAAGGCCTGGAGGGCCAGAATCGGCCTGACAGAGATTCCATTCGCAGGCCATTTTATTAGGTACGGATTGCTAGTGCCACTTTAGACCACCTTTAGCTTTTAGGCCTGTCTTATTTCTTTATGGCATAGATTCAAGTGCTGGAAACATTTCTCAGAGATTTTTGGCTATGTTGACATGATAGCATCATAGACCTGCTGCACATCCATGATGTGAATCTCATATTCCACCACATTCCAAAGGCCCTCTATCGGTTTGAGATCTGCCGATTGTGGAGGCCGTATGAGTTCAGTGAACTCACTGTCATGTTCAACAAGCCAGTTTGAGACGATCTGGGTGTTGTGGCGTTCAGTCTGCAGTTTCCTCAGTTTCCTGTTCTTACCGGACAGCAGTTGTACCCGGTGTGGTCTTCTGTTGCTATAACCCATCTGCTTCAAGGTTCACGCATTCAGAGAGGCTAGTCTGGACAACGTAGTTGTATGCAGGTTGAAAAACTGAGAGCAGCCCATCTATCACCAACAACTATGCCACTTAAATCACTTTTTTTCCTATTTCAATGCTCAGTTTGAACTTCAGCAGGTCATCTTCACCATGTCTACGTGTCTATATGCGCTAAACTGCTGTGATCGGGCGATTAGATATTTGTGTTAACAAACAGGTATACCTAGTGCTGGTCAAGTTACTTGAAAAAGTAATCAGTACCTAATTACTGATTACTTCCCCCAAAAAGTAATCCCGTTACTTTACTGATTACTTATTTTCAAAGTAATTAATTACTTAGTAACTTAGTTACTTTTAAAAAACAGGATTTACAACCTGAATAGGTGACAAAGCGATAGATCTTTCAGCCCAATTCTACTTTTTCTACATAATCCATCATACAAAATGTGATCAAATGGAAAAGTCTCTTTTTAAAACTTGTTTTATTAGTTTTAATCTTTTAACTTTATGCATCAAGCAAAAATTAAATTAAATGCAACATTCTCTGACTTGAAGAAATTTGTTTAACATTTAAACCTATTTTCTGCACATTCCAGCACATAAAATAAAATATTTTTTTGTGTTTACACTCAGTCTTTCAAATAGATGCAAGTGAAACACAGTAGAAAATAAATAAAATCAAAGACTCAGCGGTCCTTTTGCTCTATTTTCACCTGTATAGCAGGAGTGGGGTAGGCGGAGGTTTACCCTGGTGCAGGTGAGCCACAGCGGTCAGTGGAAGAATCCGCGAGTTTCTCTGTGAGTTTCCCATTACATGGTAGTGCACTCGGTGCTTGCTTGGAAGTTTAGGGGGTTTTTTTCACTGTAAAAAGAAGTTTTCATCCCACGCACAACGGACACTAATGTTTTTGTCACTTTTTATGGAATCAAACTCAAAATAAGGTCAGTACTTCCACGCTTTAAACGCTGCACGCTCATACTCTCTCCTGCACTCCATATATTATCCATTGTTGATCTGCACACAGCTGTTGTCACAAACGTCGCACTTGCTTACGTCACTGTCATGAGACATTCTCGCAAAAAAAAATCACGGTTTTAGTAACGCAGTAACGCAGTAACGCAGTAACGCAGCGTTCCTACGGGAAAGTAACGGTAATCTAATTACTGTTTTTGCAATAGTAATCCCTTACTCTACTCGTTACTTGAAAAAAGTAATCGGATTACAGTAACGCGTTATTGCCCATCTCTGGTGGCCAGTGGGTGTTTATTGGCATCTTGAGAGTTTCCAACAATGTCATGACTGGTAGTCAAGACATCACAGACCATATTGGCTTGGACAGCTGGATTTATTGCTGGATTTTTTTAAAAAAAGTCACCGGCTCTCCTCACGGATGAATCCTCATTCCTCTGCTGTTCTTATTATACATTAATGACTGCTGGGGAAAAAAAATTTGTGATGACAAGAGGCTGCTGGATGTTTATTATAATGTCTCAATTGCAAGTGCCACAGCCTTAAATGAATTTTTATGACATATTTTTATTAATAAATGTGTCTGTATATTATCATCTCCTTGTTTACAGGTAAGAGCCAGCAGCATGTGCCTGTGCACGAGTATTCTGAGAACCTGAAGGAGATGACCAGGTTTCTGGCCTCTGCTGGTGTAACTGCTGACAGAGTTATATTCATCACACCTCCCCCCTTGCATGAGCCATCCTGGGAGAAGGAGTGCATTCTTAAAGGTAACAGGAGCTTTTCTCCTTCTTCATTCCTGTCTTTTTACACACTCAGTCCTACGCAGATCCTGAGCATCCCTTTGCGTCTCCTGCAGGATGTCCTCTCAATCGCCACAACTCTGTCGCGGGGCAGTATGCCCAGGCGTGTGTCGAAGCTGCTGGTCAGTGCGGTGTAGACGTCCTGGATCTCTGGACACTCATGCAAAAAGATGGACAGGTGAGGATCAATACTTCTAGCTGCTGTTTGTTGCTGATATTGAGGCTTTTGGCATTCAGGTGCTGCAGAAATCCAATGAGATCCATAACATAAAAAACAAATGCTTTCTCAAATGAATAACAAACATTTTTTTTTATTATAATTTCATTATTTTGTCAGATTTTCTGGTATTAAACAGTTAATTTTAATATTGCCAATCAATATTATAATGTATATAATTTTTTATGCAGTCATTGTGATTTCCTTTTTTAAAATCTGATCTGAACGTGTATTCCTGTATACAGTGTTTCTGCCTTCAGGTCTTCTGGCCTCAGATGTCTTATTTTATCATCTTTTGTACAGGACTACACGGTCTACCTGTCTGATGGGCTTCATCTCTCAGAGAAAGGAAACCAGTTTGTGGCCCAGCATCTGTGGAGGCTGCTGGAGAGCCGTGTGGCTGACCTGCCCTTCATCCTGCCCTACTGGGGAGACGTGGACGCCAAGAGCCCCGAGAACAGCCTGCTCTGTGATCAGTGAAGGACACTTGTTTCAAGATTGTGCAGAGAGCCTTATAGTAGATTGCATCATGCAAATCAACATGCAACACAACATGCAAAAAGGTTCATAATAATTAATGTGTCAAATGCTCGACCATGTATTAAAGCACAATAAAGATTTTTACATTTTTTTATGTTCTGTGGCATGCCTGGATAGAAATCATAGGAAGACTTATACATAAAAAGCTTCACTTGAGCATCTACTCCCAGCATTTTTACACAAATGTCAAAACTTTCTACTCCTTAAATTTTAAAAACAGGCTTGTTACTTTAGTTTTAACACATTTGATCAGAGTTATTATTTGATGGTGTTGCATGCCAAAAAAAATATGATAATCTGAGCTATGCTAACTTTGTGTTATTTAAATGGTGGTTGTAAGATGTTTGATGGATTTAAAGTAAAGCACTTTGTTGGACAGTAGCTACAGTGTTCATGGTCAGATTTAGGTTATGTAAAGAACAGCAGATGTTAATGATCCTTAGATGCATTTGCTGAATTCCACCTTTATACAAACTTGATAGGATTTAGTGTAAAGACAGTATAAACAGTATACTGTAAATGTAGGGGATGGAAATTGAAGCGAAGACATGAAAATCTGCTTACATCCTGTTGAATTCAGTTGTGCAAATCCACAAAGTGCAGTAAACCTCAGAGCAGCAGTAGGACAGTAGATGCTACTACAGACTACTATAAAGATCACAGTGAGTTGTGATTCTTTTTCCCCTGCTGATTTCTCGTTCCCTCACCTCCCATATCTCACCTTAACCCAACTGAACTCAGTTTCCTGTTTAGGTGTTGAGGCAACATCACCCTCTAGAATGTAGGCAACAGAAAATAAAGCTTTTTTTTTCTTTTTTTTTTATAACTGATTCAAGGTGAGTTCATTCATTAGAATAAAAAATTAGTTTTTGTGCACAAAGGGCCTGTGAAAACACAGAAAACTGATATCTAAACATTCTGGTCAGTACTGCTACAGCAACACTATAGGGTGTTTGGGTTTGTGGGACCTGGATGACATTGACTATAAGACAGCTCCAAAAACAAATCCATCCGCAGCTACAGAGGGAAGAAACATGGATGCCACAAAAAAGGGTGAAACTGAGTGAGTTTTCTTGCCCAAGGAATGAAGCACCCCACATGGCTGCCAACATGGTGAAAACCAGGGCTTGTGCAGAACTTCAACTCTCATGCTGAAGTTTACATCTTAGATGCCGTCTAGAGATTCATCCATATCAGGAAATTTTACCCGATCTAAATTCTGTTCCAAGTCCAGAAGCAGCAAATTTTCAGAGGAACTGCTTTCCACTGAGAAATAAAAAGCAGAAGTTTGTTCTTGCTTTTGTTCTGTAAGTCTGACCACTATCATTACCAGTGTTGGTCAAGTTACTTGGAAAAAGTAATCAGTAACCAATTACCGATTACTGGTTTAGCTTTCGTCTGTCAGATACACAACAAAGCACTATTTTTGGTAGCGCATGCTAGCGGGCCGTTGTTATTACCGTGTTTTTTGGAAAATACGGCACACTTAAAATCAATCCTTTGATTTTTCTGAAAATTGACAGTGCCCCTTATAATCCCGTGTGCCTTATGTATGAATTCTGGTTGTGTTTACTAACCTCGAAACGATTTTATGTGGTACACGGTGCTCGAAAATCTGTCAAACGTTTTAGTGCGACTTTGCTAAGCTACAAAGCCGCACCGCTTGATGGACTGTTGGAGCATTATCGTAGGCAGGAGCCTCGCGGAGTGATACGTACTGTGCTTCAACATAATATTACCGTATTGTGTGTGTATAAGCTTTTTTTTTAAGTTTTGTGGATATTATACATGGTTATGCTGAGGCTTTGTCGGCCAATTTCCACTGGAAATGCCTTTTGGTTAAACTGTCAGCAAGGAATTTGCACTGTTACATTTTTATATAACTTTAATGCACATAAAAAACAGCTGCTTGTTTAAGTAAAAATACATTGATGGGGTTTTTTGCACTAATAGTTGTGGAGTTGTAAAGTATTTTGTCTAGTGTCAATTATATCGTCAGTTATATCGTAGATATATGATATATTCCCCTTTTTCCCATTTGTAGATAATGTCATTGCCCTATGCTCACTGTCGGCAGGTGCAGAACTGAGGTTTTGCCAGGACACTGCTGTCACTAGCACAACAACAGTGGCCTTAAAGCAGACACAGACAGCTCCTGAACTTGCACAGACCTCTAACACAGTTGACCGTAACACAAAAATGCCAGCTCATATTTCACAGAAAACAACAGCCAACTTGCACAGCACAGCAGAAAATTCCGCTGATGTCACATTTATCACTAATATCCAAAATACCACGGAAACACCTGAAAACTCAGAGGATTATGCATGGCTGATAGATCAAATTCAGGCTGTGATTCTACAGAAAGAAATGGATTTGTTCAACATCCCAGAAAATAGCACAACAACAGTGGGCTCAAAGGAGACAGAAACAGCTCCTGAACTTGCACAGACCTCTAACACAGTTGACCGCATCATGGGAAATCTAATCTGTGTGCCAGTTGTTATTTTACAGAAAGCAACAGTCAACGTGAACAGCACAGCAGAAAATTCTGCTGGTGCCACACTTATCACTAATATCCAAAATACCATGGAAACACCTGGAAACTCAGAGGATAATGCATCGCTGGCAGATCACATTAAGGCTGTGATTCTACAGAAAACAAGGGATTTGTTCAACATCACAGAAAACATCACAACAACAGTGGCCTCAAAGGAGACACAGACAGCTCCTGAACAACAGAAAACAACAGTCAATGTGAACAACACAGCAGAAAATGTTGCCACAAATATCATTGATACATCTGACGAGCCCAGAAATCCAATAGACAAGAAAAACCGTGACACCACGCAGGCTGTAGATAAAGCAGGAACCTCTTTGGAAAATGATGTAACCCCAAAGAAATCCTCTGCTCAACATGAAGCCAGCATGCAAAATCAATTCAAAAAACACCCTTTGGTAGCAAAGGATGAATTGTCTCAAAACAAAGAAAAATACTGATTTTTTGTGGAAACATGTATGGAAGAACTAGTTAAGCGGGTTATAAAAAAATCAGGTAAAGTCATAAGTCCAGAAAGAGTTTTAACCATCTACAAGAGGCTTAGCAAAAAAATCTGGGCTAAAATCAGGGATGAAATTGATCAAATCCCCTTAAGGAAGTTCAAAAACTTTGAGAAGGTGATTTTCAAAGCCCTGTGTAAACAGTGGCAAGAGGCAGAAGTAGTTCCCTTTCAGTCGATTCACTCGGTACAACACATAAGTATGGGATATCACGCCCTCACGTGTCCTGGCTGAAGAAACCTTTAATCACGCCTTTAAGGCAGATGACGTGTGATGACACGCGCACGGCCCCGCCTGCACATATAGCCGCTGTCATCACAGTCATCCCTCAGTTCTTACGCTCTTCACCTCGCTGAGAACACCTCTGCTGAGTTGGGCTAGCTAGCTGCTGCTAGTTAGCTCCGTTGTCTGCCAACTTGAACTTAGCTTAACTGCCCCTGTTGGTGTTAGCTTCCACTGCGCAGTTGGTGTGTAGGCTGCCCGCGGAGCGCTAATTTCAAGTTTTCCCGTGCAGCGTTTTGCTTTGTGTTTTGGAATGGACTCCAAACCGAAGCGAGCAAAGCAGAAATCTTCTGTTCGCCCCTGTCCTCAGGGATGCGGTTTCTCTTTGCACGACAGCGACCAGCACGATGCCTGCCCTGTCTGCCTGGGGATCGTCCACGCTAGGAGAGCGTTGACGGAGTCCGAAGCCTGTGCGTTTTGTCGCCAGCTCCGGCGCTCGACCCTGGAAAGACGGATGACGTTTGTGGAAAAAGTGCTGGGACGCTCGGCTGTCGCACGGCATGACCCTCTCCTTTCCGAGTCTGGAGCCCCGGCTTCGTCCGAGTCCGAAGACGAGGATTTTCCGGTCGATGTCCCCGCAATTAGCTGGGCTGACCACATGGAATATGTTGACGGGTTAGCCGATGACGAGCCGGAACCATGCAGGAGCGCTGACGGGCTTCAGCCTGGGTTGAAGCCCGCCAGCGCTCCCCAGGACGACGATGACGTGCTGGACATCGGCCTGGACATCCATGGTTTGTCGGAGGATGAGCAGGAGAGCTCATTGTCGGCCCAATGTACCGCCGCTGCTGCGCCGGTACATTGTCGGCCCAATGTACCGCCGCTGCTGCGCCGGTCAGCCACGACGACACCTCTTTTCTCCCTGTTTCGCCGTGCTGCTGAGAAGCTGCAAGGTGGACTGGCCCTCTCCTCCGCCAGCTCAGAAGCCGTCGCGGTTCGCGGGGTTTTTCCTCCCACCGGAGCGCGCAACGGACAAAAACTGCCTTCCCATGTTCCCAGACTTTCTCTGCGAGCTAACAGCATCATGGGACAAACCTCTGTCTACCCGCGTCACTGTGCCCGGCTATGGACAGTACATGGAATTGGACGGCGCCGAGGGGGCTGGCTTACCTAACCCACCCCCTATGGAGCCGTCTCTGGCTGCTTATCTGGCCCCGTCCCATAACCATGGTGTCGGCGGCCCCGCAACTCTGCCGTCCAAGCACTGCAGATTCTCTGCTTCGCAGCTGGAGAAGATTTATAGAGCTCAGGCCGGCACTGCTCGTGCCATGAGCTCTGTCACCATGCTCCAGACGTACCAGGCACTGTGCCTGACGGAGCTCGGATCGCTGGTTCCTGATGACAGCCCGCTGGCACCTCTTCTTAACGAGGTCAGAGTCGCCACAGATTACATCCTCCGTGCGTCTCGCTGTGCAGCGCTCTCCCTGGGCAGAGGGATGGCTTCGACAGTAGTGGCGCAGAGGCACCTGTGGCTGACCCTCTCTGATGTCCCGGATAGGGACAGAGCTGTATATCTGGACGCACCAGTGTCTGCGGCTGGGTTATTCGGACATTCACTTGAAGCCATTCAGGCTAGATTCGATCTGAGGAAGAAGCAGACGGAAGCTCTGCGCGACATCATCCCCAGACGTCAGCCCAAGCCCAAGCCCGCAGCTAGCTCTCACAGGCCCGCCGCTCCTCTGCCGACTGGCAAGAGACCGGCACCCACTGCTGAAGTGGGTGTGCCGCCAGCGAGAGCACATCCTCCGGCCCGAGCTCCACGCCAGTCGGCCTGGAGCAAAGGCCCACCCTCGGGCCACCGGCGGGACCCGACGCCCAGGAGGAAGAAGCCTCAGCCCTCCTAGCTGTGGTTTCGAGTGGAGAGGGGGTCCAGCAGCAGGGAGACGCTGTTTTTACCCCTCTGTTGCCGCACAAGAGGTGCCGCTTAAGTTCTGTTCAGGTTGTCAGCCCCAGAAGGCGCTGCACTTTCCTAACACTGTCTCCCAAGCACAAAACCCCTGCACACAAAATGCCTCAGGTAACTCCCTGTTCAGGTGTGTTAAATGTTCAGGTGACCACATCGAGTGTTCCCGCTGTTTTTCATTGTTGTGCCCCAGAAAAGGTGCCTCCAACAAAATGTATAAATGTACATGTTTCCATGTTACAATCAATAAAGAGTGTTGTTTATTCTCAAACAATCACAAATGCTCAGCCTGCAGGCAGAATGAGCCAGGTCAGGCAGGTGATGGAGTCCCCTGCAGACACACGGGGGGGCGACAACGCCCCGCCGACGGTGCTGCAGGTCAGCCGGCTGGCTGCTCACTTCCCTCAGTGGCGCGCTTGCGCCCCCTCTCCGTGGGTGCTGCGAACCGTTGCCATGGGTTACCAGTTGCAGTTCCGGGTCAAGCCGCCCCGTTTCCAAAGAGTCGTAAACACGACTGTCAACACCGAGGCGGCCATGATACTCAGAGAGGAAATAAAGGCGCTATTGCAGAAAAGAGCAATACGAGTGGTCCCCGCTTCGGAGACAGACAAAGGTTGGTACAGCCGTTATTTTGTTGTTCCGAAAAAAGGGGGAGGGCTTCGTCCCATCCTCGACCTGCGAGTCTTGAACACGTATCTACGAACGTACAGGTTCAAGATGCTAACACTCAGACAGCTCTTGAATGCGGTCGGCCCGGGAGATTGGTTTGCAACAATTGATCTAACAGATGCTTATTTTCATGTGGTTATACACCCGAAACACAGGCAGTTTCTGAGGTTTGCATTCGAGGGCATAGCCTACGAATACCTAGTGCTGCTGTTCGGGCTGTTGCTCGCTCCTCGCACCTTTACGAAATGTGCCGAGGCAGCGCTAGCGCCCCTCAGAGGGAGAGGAATCCGCATCTTAGCCTACCTAGACGACTGGGCTCTCGTAGCTTGCTCCAGAGAGCAGGTGGAGACACAGCTGTCGCTGGTTCTGTCACACATTCAGATACTGGGATTCTCTGTGAACTTTCAAAAGAGCTCGCTAATCCCGAGTCAGCAGATTACTTTTCTCGGTTTGGAAATATGCTCGCTTTCCAGCCGCGCACAGAGTGGCCGCGTTTCATCGCTGCCTCGCTCAGTTTCAGTTGGGACGCAGACTGTGTTTCCAGACGATATTAAGCTTGTTGGGCATGATGGCATCTATGATCGCCGTAGTGCCACTTGGACTGTTAAAAATGAGAGCGTTTCAACGCTGGACTCTCTCTCACCGTTTGTGTGCATCGCGTCACCTCCGGAGGAGGCTGCCGGTAACCGCGTCTTGCATGCTAGCTCTCAGTCCTTGGAGGGAGCCCGGGCTGCTCCTGTCTCGCTCTCTGCTGTTATGGTGCAGTGTTCATTTTCTGTCTCTAAGAGCCACCCATGTCCCGGGCCACCTGAACCTGGGGCCGGACCTTCTCTCCAGAGGGGATCCTCTGGTGAGAGAATGGAGGTTACACCCTTTAATAGTGGCTCAGATTTGGGACCTATTTGGCAATGCGCAAATAGATCTTTTTGCTTCCAGGGTAAATACTCACTGCCCCCTGTTCTTCTCCATAATCGACCACGATGCACCCTTGGGCTTGGACGCGCTAGCGCACCAATGGCCAGACGTGCTCCTGTATGCATTTCCCCCAGTGGAAATGATATCTCCAGTTCTAGAGAGAGTGCGTCGGCATTCCCTCTCTCTGATTCTAGTGGCCCCTTGGTGGCCCACAAGGTCGTGGTATGCAGAGATAATCAGCCTGCTAGCAGCGAGTCCTTGGCAGCTTCCTCTCCGCAGGGATCTCCTCTCTCAGGCGGGAGGAGAAGTGTTTCATCCGCGCCCAGATCTGTGGCGCCTTCATGCTTACCTGCTGAGAGGTTAAACTTGATTGCTAAGGGTTTGCCACCTAGTGTGATAGCGACAATTCAGAGCGCTAGGGCCTCATCTACTAGAGGCTTGTACGCTTACAAATGGCGAGCCTTCGAACAATGGTGCCAGGACCGCCACACTCTCCCATTTCAGTGCTCTATTGTGGATGTTTTGACATTCCTGCAGGAGCTGCTGGATAAGGGCCTTTCATTTTCGACAATTAAGGTTTATTTGGCAGCTATATCTGCTTGTCATATTGGCTTTGACGGGGTGACACTAGGTGAGCATCCCCTCGCCATACGTTTTCTGAAAGGAGTTCGCCGGCTGAGGCCCGTGCTTAAGTCCAGTGTCCCTGCTTGGGACTTGTCTTTGGTGCTGGAGGCCCTTTGTAGCCCCCCGTTTGAACCCATTGAGTCTGTGGATATGAAATTTCTTTCATATAAGACTGCATTACTTCTCGCTTTGGCTTCGGCAAAGCGAGTGGGTGACCTTCATGCGCTCTCTGTGCATCCCTCCTGCACACAGTTCTCTTCTGATGGCCACAAGGTCGTATTGCGTCCAAATGCTGCCTATTTTCCCAAGATCATGCCTGCATCTTCTAGCTCAATGGAGTTTGAGTTGCTGAGCTTTTGCTCCCCTCCTTTTGCATCTGAGGAGCAGAGGAGGATGCATTCTCTTTGTCCAGTGCGTGTGCTACGCACCTACATTGAGCGCACTCAGAATGTGCGTTTATGTGACCAGCTGTTTGTCTGCTTCGCTAATCCAAATAGAGGTAGAGCTCTGTCCAAACGGAGGCTGTCCCACTGGATTATAGAAGCTATCTCACTGGCATACGGCACCAGTGGTCTTGCTTTGCCCCACGGGGTGAGAGCTCATTCCACCAGGGGGATGGCAACCTCATGGGCTCTTTTTAAAGGGGTGCCTGTAGCTGATATTTGTGCGGCAGCTAGTTGGGCATCACCGCACACTTTTGTGCGGTTTTATCGGTTGGACGTTACAGCCCCTTCGGAGGCTCATGCTGTCCTTTCTGCTGGGTCTACCACTCACTAAGGATGTGGTGGTCCGATTCCGGTTCGGTGGCTGCTCTGTGGGGCGTGTATATATGTCCCATACTTATGTGTTGTACCGAGTGAATCGACTGAAAGGGAACGAATAGTTATGTCTATAACTTCTGTTCCCTGAAGGAGAGGAACGAGGTACAACACAAGGTGGCCCCACTGAGCAGTTTGGCTCGGTGAAGAGCGGCTATCGAACTGAGGGATGACTGTGATGACAGCGGCTATATGTGCAGGCGGGGCCGTGCGTGTGTCATCACACGTCATCTGCCTTAAAGGCGTGATTAAAGGTTTCTTCAGCCAGGACACGCGAGGGCGTGATATCCCATACTTATGTGTTGTACCTCGTTCCTCTCCTTCAGGGAACAGAAGTTATAGACATAACTATTCGTTCTGCGAAACATGGAATTAAATGAACCAACAGTCGACAATACGATTGTTAAAATTTTCACAGAAGAGGCAGCCAAACTCTCGAAGAAGCCAAGTTGTATACGTCGGTTTTTCTCATCTATAGGCCGACTGTTTTGTTTCACGAGGAGACAAAACAAGGTTGATGCATTGTAGAAAAAAATTGTGATAACCCCTTGGAACGGTCGCGGCAGATGGCTGTCCCCTCACTGAGCCCGGTTCTGCCGGAAGTTTCTCCCTCTTAAAAGGAAGTTTTTCTTCCCCACTGTCGCCAAGTGCTTGCTCAGAGGGGTTTTTCTGCTGGGGTTTTCTTTTTAATAACTTTTAAAAAAGTTAACATCAATAAAAGTTATTAAATTTTACACTGATTTCTGTTTGTTTTTTTATTGTCTGTAAGTAGAATAAATACATTTGTTATTTCTTGCTCAGTTCAAACTGTGGGTAGAAAATGCTGTGCTGTCATGTGACCTGTACACACACACACACACATTGGTTTGATTAAACAAAAAAAGGAACAATTTAAAAAGTTTTCACACACATTTCTTCTTCTCCAGACATAAAAATCACTTTCAGATCCTCTCACGGCAACGCAGCAGAGGATTTAACACATGACCTTTGACCCTCTCTAGAGAACCTCTGCTTTTCTTCTTCTCGTCCCTCCACTTGGCAGCGTTACTGCCTCCAGCTGATCATCTTGCTTCTTCCCCTGCAGAGTTTGGAATCTGGTGTGAGAAGAGATGCCACCGCTCACCAGCATACTTTCACCCAGGTGATACTTGAGCATACCTGACAGCTGCTGAGGGTCACCTGGACACAGAAACACAAACAGGTCTGATCTCATTTCCTTCTTCATGCTAAGCTCTGCTATAAGCCACAACTTGCTTTGCCCCGTGTTTGTAGATGACTGGAATCAGAGCAGAGTCTCTGCATGTCTTTATTAGGGTGGAAGCTGCTGTGGATATTTGTGCAGCAGATTAAACAAACACTTTGTGAACATTCAGCATGTTCAGTCCAAACAAAAAGCAGGAAAATAGCCCCACTGAGAAATCTCTACAAGGCACCTCTCAGCATAAGCTGCTGTGAAGAAGAGAGACGCTTTACACACGTGTGTGGAAAGTGTCCCATGTGGATAAATTAAGAATGTGAATGAAGAGAAGCTGTGTAGTTGAATAAAACTCACACATCAGCCTGTTGAGTTCATCCAGCGGCAGTGCATTGAAGGCATCGTCGTTGGGAGCGAAGAAGGTAAACACCTTCTCCTGGTTCAAAAGCTCAGTCATACCTGCTGTCTGGATGGCACTGACCAGCATGCGGAAACAGCAATAAATGACGTCAGCTTGAATGGTGACTACACAACAACACTAACACCTCTGTTTCCTTTCAGTCCATATGCTACACCTGTGGGAAGCAGAAAAGCTTGATGTGGTCTGCAGAGTTCATTACTAAGCAGACAACCACCCACAAACCAGACCTGGGACATGTTTCCTTTAATTAGTTTGCCAAGTTCACACAACACAATGCACAGCAAACTACCACTGAAAATAAAAAAAACTATTTTAAATATTTTAAATGAATTAATTGAAGCTAAATTGACTCCAAAACAACTATAAAACTATAAAACAGACGATCCTGTCCACAGGTGCAAGAATAACAACCTCAGTCCTTGAAATTAAAACAGGAGTACCAGAATTAAAAGCCAAACATCTAAAATCTTCAACGTAAAAACCAAAAAACCAACAAGAAGTATAACTGAAGAAATCGACTTTCTCCCTGGAAGGGCAGGAAAAGTCTCCTGTATCGGTTACCTGTGTCCTCTGGGCTTTGCTGCATGTATTTAGTGAGGGCCCGGTGGCGCCAGTGTTCGGCAGCCTCGCCTCTGTCAGTGCGCCACAGGGCGGCTGTGGCTACACTGTAGCTTGCCATCACCAGTGTGTGAATGTGTGTGTGAATGGGTGGATGATTGTGTATAGTGTAAAGTGCTTTGGGGTCCTTAGGACCAAGTAAAGCGCTATACAAATACAGACCATTTACCATTTCATGCGAACACGAGGATCAATTATTGTCCTGTGTAGGTCTCTGTAGCTTACAAAGAAAAATGAATTAAAGAGGTGAGAAGAAGCAGCCAACAAGAACAGAGCCGGCGGGGCGATGAGGCAAAACAAAGAGGATGGATTTCAGAGTGAAGCCTAAACCTTCCTAAATCAGTTAGTCCTAACCCCATCCTGACCTCTAATCTGCTCATCTGGCCTTTGAAGCGTGCACTTCAGGGGGAGGAAAACCAATCAGCCAAATGTCCCACTCATAAGTGATAAAATGCCCTGAGGTGAGACACACACACACACACACACACACACACACACACACACAGAGCAGCTAGACGAGGTAAAAACATTCCTGACTTTGTCTGTGATTTTTGGACAGCTGCAGCAAACAGCAGCGCTGTGTCTGATCAGACCACCTCAGTCGAGTTCAACACAAGTCCAGATCTGGAGTCGAGTATGAAGACCGAGTGCCAGCAAAGTCAGGAGGCTGCAACACACGTTTACAGGCTTTTCATTTCAGATGTGTTACGCCCCAGTCTAGGGGTACAGGAACGTAGCATAAGGGTTAAAAAGGAAGTGACGGTTTGGGAAGAAAAACCAATTTATTAAGTGAACGGTGGTTTATTTGTCTCCACTGAAAACTTAACTCCCTGGTGAACACAGGCCAAAATAACAAACAAAAACAAGCTAAGTCAGGAGAGGAGGTGCTATCTAAAACCCTATGTGTGGGAGAAACATTTTGTCACTCATCCAAGTGACTTCTTGAAGAAATAATTCAACTCAAGGCCAGAGCTAGTTTACAGTAAGATCTTTCCTTCCATCTCTTTCAACATCTTGCAAAGTGTTGCAAACAGAAACACTTGTGTGCAACTCCATATCACAGTAGTGAGCAGAGCAGTGCTAGGCAGCTGATGTATATTTAATTGTAAATGTGTTAATAATTTCATTTTTAAATGCTTTCCTGTGGTTCTTTTCACTTTGGCTTGAAATAAAATGTCTCCCTCTGCTGTAACCACAGCTTACTGCAATTTTTGCATGCATGTATATTTCACACTTTGAAAGAGGCAAAGCATGAAATGGTCATGGTGGGCTGGCTTGTCTATAACACGCTTTACCGTGGTTGATGTGTGAGATAACACTCAAGTCATGGTAAGCTGCACTTACAGCTATTGTAAGTGGAACAATGAGTTATTGAGTATTGATATGTATCTATACATTATTAGAATTTTTTCTAATAGAAAAAGGTTTTCTATACATGGATATTTCTGCTGTTTATTTATGGGCTTAAATCCTTCCAAAATGTGGTCCTTTTTATTCTATAACATAACCAAAAAACTAAATAAACTAACTCCTTCAGCTGATGCAGAGGTCATCCAAAAGACTCTGACTGTGGTGAATTAGTGGATCCTGACAGTCGTCTGCACCACCTACTGGACATGTAGCTGAACAGTTTCTTTAACATCTGCCACTTCATACGGTAATACCCTGTGTTGGTCAAGTTACTTGAAAATAGTAATTATTTACTAATTACTGATTACTTCTCCAAGAAAGTAATCCCATTACTTTACTGATTGCTTATTTTTGTAAGTAATTTGTTACTTTCTTACTTAGTTACTTTTAAAAAATATGATACACAACCTGAATACGTTATGAAGCATTAGACCTTTCAGCCCAATTCTATTTTTTCTGCATATTTCATGATATAAAATTGAATCAAATAAAAAAAAAAAAATTAAAAACTAGTTTCATTAGTTTTAACCTTTTAATTTTATGCACATTGCAACAAGAAAAAAATAAAATTATATGCAGCATTCTCTGACTGGAAGAAATTTGTCGATTCTGTAGATTCCGTAGATTGCTTAGATTGCTTAGCTAGTATTCAGTGAATCAAACTTGTATCAATCAGGAACATGACTGGAGCACCTGGGTATCAAAGCTCAAAGCAAGCGTGAATAGCAGAATGTGCTGTTTGGTATCGTATTAGAAAATTTGGCAAGTTTTTAATGGGCGTAACCCACATACTCAACTCTACTGGATCGCGGATCACGGGGGCAGCAGCCCAAGCAAAGAAGCCCAGACCTCCCTCTCCCCACCCACCTCCTCCAGCTTGTTTGGGGGAACACCAAGGCACGGGGGCCTCCTCTCAGTGGGACATGCCCGGAACACCTCACCCCAGGAGGTGTTCTTCTCAGATGCCCGAACCACCTCAAGTGGCTTCTTTCCATGTGGAGGAGCAGCGTCTCTACTCTGACCCCCTCTAAGAGAGAGGCCATCCACGCTTCTGAGGAAGCTCATATTAGCCATTTGTATCTGCAGTCTTGTTCTTTCAGTCACTACCCACAGCTCGTGACCACAGGTGAGGGTAGGGACGTAGATTGACCAGTAAATTGAGAGCACCAATCTGTCTGTCGATCTCCTGCTCCCTTCTCCCATCACTCGTGAACAAGACCCTGAGATACTTAAACTCTTCCACTTGGAGGAGGAACTCATCCCTGACCTGGAGTGGGCACTCCACCCTTCTCCTCTGATCTCTTAGCGTAAACTAGGATTTACAAACGTGTACAGGTATTTGTGTGTAACAAAAGCAGTCTGACCACACTCTGTGTTACAATTTGATAATTTTCTTTTTCAAAAAGCTTAGAGTGTCTAAAAATGTCTAAAAAAATTGTGGAATTATTTTCACTCACTTACAGAACTTGCATGACCAAGCATGAAACAAGTAAATTTACTAAAGTAAATTTTACACAACAGTGTACTTGAGCATAATCCATAATGGGCTTTTTGTGAAAGTACTTTGCAAAAAGCAAGCAGTGTCACTTTATGTGCCCTTATTTTTTGTTTTAAATCTTTTAGCGTTTCACTGCAACAAGAACACTATGAATTAAAGGGTTTTTCCACCCTGTCTTGCACTCGGTTTGGGAGAAGTTTCAGACATGACTGCATGATCACAAGACTTTTCTGGATGTTTGTTATAATCTCTCACTCGCATATCACACAACTTCATAATGTTATGAAAAAAGTTTAAATGACATATACTTTAGTACATACTGTCACCTGTAAAAGTATGTCTCCTTGAATCTGCAGGTGTACTGAGATCAACAGGTTTCTCAGGCCTACAAACTGTGTGGCAGGGCAGCATCCCCAAACAAGATATGATCATTATGATGGAGATGTTCTGGACCTCAGGGAAATTATAAAACAAAATGTACTCAGGTGAGGATCAGTACTATGTAATCAGTATTACATCCTATATATCATTCTATTAATTTAAAAAAAATGACTACATTTGGTATGTGATGTAAACATGGCATTGTTATAGACAAGGCTCACCAGTAGTGCTGGTGAACGGAGCTTTAGCTCTGGAAGATGTTGCTCCCACTGGCTTTGCTTTTTGGCAACAAGGTTCATCGCTAAGGTCTAATCATGCTGGGACAGTGCACAGGATGACAGTGTGCAAAAAAAACATGCACTCATCCAAAGTGATGGACATGTATGAATCAGTAGTAGTTGTTGCTACATGTTGTTGACATGTATTTATAGACAATGGAGAAATATCCTTAGAGATGTTTGGCCTATATGAAAACCAGCTGATAAAAATGAAGCCTTTCTTTTAACATTGTGCAGTGAGGACCACTGGTGTGCATCACACAGCAGCTGAATAGATATAAATGTGAGACCATGTATCAGTGCACAAAGATTTTTTATTATTTTGACATTTGTGTAGGAAATGCAAGAAAAAACTTTAAAAGAAACTTGAGTAGAGTTTTGTAAGCATAAAAACATTAAGAATATGCACATCATCTGATATACAGCAGGCCTGTTTTGTTCACTAACATTCACATCCATCCTGTACACTAAAAGCTAGTGTTTTTATTTTGACCATACATGTTTTCATAACATGAGAGACAGCAGGTAACAATAAACAGGTGCATAGCTCACCTTGGCACACAGACAGAAAATTAAAAAAAATATATTCAAATATTAAATACAGAATGTTGGAGTTGTCTGCTGCTGGGAATTGTATATAGATGAGAGTCACCGTGGGATAGTTGGTCACAAAATCCAAAAAGGCACCATATTGTTTTCTACAGGTTCAAACATCACAATACTGAAGCTTTAGCAAAGCTGATATTACTCCTCCCCACTTTAAGCTCCACCTACCAAATAACACAATAATGCTACTTACACAGTACCTCAAAGAAACAGCTGATGAGACAGAATGTGTAAGCATGTAAACTTCAATTCTCCAGTGACGTTAAAATACTTCTAGACCAACTCCTCCTTTATATGTTGTTTGCACTTCCAGTAAATGTTTCCTTCACTGAAAAATAGTTACACTTACAACATTAATATAGAGAATTCTGCATCGTACTGCTAAGGTTTGTTCTGCTTCTAGGCGCTGTTTGGAGCAAGAAATGTTGCGTGAGCTTTTTTCACAACTTGAGGTTACTTACAGTATAACACATAATAAACCTGCGAGTAAGGATTTGTGTAATCATTTTCAATCCGCAGGGATTACAGTTAAATATTTAATATAATCTCTTTTTGTTCCTGACCAATATTTGCATTGTCAGAAACACATTTAGCCATCAGGTTAAACAAAATGAACATTGTTTAAAGAACTGGCAGGTTTATTTCCACAGACACTCAAAAGCTTCAAATGGCCATGGAAATAGATACCTTAGTGAAAAAGGCACAAAAACATGAATTTATTTGGATTTAGTGTTAGAGGGCTTTGAGACTTCCTGTGTTGTATTTGTCCAGTGGCTCAATCTAATTTCATGTGACTGAATAAACACTTTTAGAGCACTAAGATCTGAGAAAGATATGTTACGCTTTAATACCGGTTGCAATAAGAAAGAAAAGCATATGATGCTGCACATTTGTTCGTGTTCCCTAAAAAAAACAAATATCAGGACGCTTGTGCAAACACACTTGTTTTTGGTTTTTCCTCTCTCTCAGCACTCCGTCTCTTTAGTATCAATGCGTTCCTGCCTCTTAAGGCGCCGTCGGTCCTTGGCTGGTAGGTTCTGTTCGGTCAGATCCTCGAAGGAGGATTTCGTAGCCGACGAGCAGGCTCCTGCGGTTGTGAAATCTTCCAGCAGGCCCTCCTCTCCCAGGTGAGAGCCGCTGCTGGTGTCCTCCTGGATGGTGGCCATCCGCAGCCCCCCTGCGCTGTCCGGGGTGGGGCCGCAGTTCAGATCGGGGGCCGGGGTACTGGTGTTGGTTGCGAGTGTGGCCCGGACCTGGCTCTGCGGCTGAGGCTGTTGTTGATGGATGAAGGGCACGGTCCGGCCGCCGCAGGAGGAGGGAGGCTGAAGAGGCTTGACGATGCGCACGGATGCTGACTCGAGGTTGCTCAGCACGTCTTGATTCTGAAGAGGGAGAACAGCATGTGAGGACGGAGGCAAGTCACAGCTGTGTGTGACTGAGGTGGCACCCATTCCCTTTTTACTACATTCTGTTTAATTCAGAGCATCACATGTATCCCAGAACTTTACAGTTTAACTCCCCAACATATGTTTTATAATAATAATCTCATGTTGCTGATTGCGCTACCTTTAAGTAGCTCCTATCTACACTCTGAAAACACACCCAATATCTTAAGGTGGGAATGAGTAAAAACAAAAACCTTTCTGCCTTTGACCATTTTGAAGTGTCAGGCAAATGTGATTTATTAATTATGACTGCAATCCATTTAGGGTTACCAGCACCCTGATATTAAACACATTGGTTCAGTTGCAGGATTTAAAAGCAAACCTAAATGGAACTAAGCCATCATTAATTTGATCATTTGTGCGAGCGCTTAAAATGCTCTAACAAGTCAAAATGTCTGCAAGAAAGGTCTTAAGAGGAATGTACCCCCCAGTCTTTTTCTCCTCCCTCCAATCAAACCCAAAGAAGGACCTCACACAGTGCACACAGCCACTAAACAAAAAATAAAAACAGTCACCTAAACGCTTCTTGTTTTGGCTTTGAAGAGCAACTAAAAACTGAAAAATGTCGACACACACTGCAGCCAATTTCACGAACGACAACAATGTGAAACCCGTTTGGTCGTCTCGATGTTTGAATACTCCAAAAGTGCAATCTTGCTTACTTGAGGCAATTCCTGATCTGCTGCTCCACAGCTGTTCAGTCGCATGAAGCTGTGCGAGCCTCCCTCGCTTTATTTGTCAGATGAAGACGAGTTCGAGGGGCTGCAAATGTGCAGCTGGATCAGTGATTACCATCAAGCAGTAAGTGACTGCAAGAGTATCCCAAAACGTGGGCCACTGACCATGCACCGTCATGGACTCAATGGCAACGCATTGCAACACCAAGCCGTCGCACACACACTCACCTATGGCGGGAGCTCTACTACAAATTTCCACCATCTGCTGCAGTTCCAAGGCAAAGAGTGATGGACAGGTCATTCAGAAAACCCAGCAGTGACAGTGAGGCCATTGCTTGTGGATTATCTGACCACTGGTTTATACAATTTAAAGAGAGTCTTCTGATTCTCATTCTTACCCTTTTATTTTTCCAGGTCTGGGCTGGTTTACCACTAGCCTTTTACAACATCAAATAATGATATTAAAGGTAAAACCACAATTTCCCAGCTCAGCAACAAAAACCATGACTGTTAGCAAATTTTAAAGTTGGCCTGTTTTGATTTTTCTCATCTTTTGTCACACATATACCGTTTCAATGCGGGAAGCACATATAAAACATGGCCAGGCTCCCTATGAACTAAAAGCTCAGGCTTAAGATGCTCTAAATGCTAATGAAATGCTAACAGTCCTTCCTGTTTCTTCTCCCTGCTTGATTAAAGAGGTCAGTTTTTAAGAAGCAATATGGAACTGGATTAGTTTGGTTAGTCTGGTGCAAGAGAGCAACGGTGGTGCACAGGATCAGCATGTGTGAGCACTGGAAAGTTGAAGAACTTACATTTGGAGGATAATAAAAGGACTTTGTGTTCTCCTCATACTGCTGGTCGAGTTGCTTGTCCTAAAGATAGAGGTAACAGAAAAGGACAGCATAAGCATAGTGCTAATGATGCAAATATCAGCTGCTCATTGTACACTGAAGACAATGGGGATCAGTGCAAATGGATATTCAGCAGCTTCTTACCACACAGTGAACCAGGATACTGAGAGGAATCCAGAAGATGAGGGAAAACACCACGACTGAGCCCACTATGTTATCAGCCAAGAACTTCCCTAATGTGGTGATGAGGTGGAGGATAGTGATAAACACACAAAAGAGAAGAAGAAAAACTTTGAATTTGACTAAGCTAAGCTACTACAGTCATAAACATTAAAACAATATCACAATTATTCAGAGTTTTATTGTATCTGGAAGCATTTTCACACACTTTTTAACGCAGACTTACCAAATGTGTTTATGTCCAGCTTGTCAATAAAGTCCCACAGCCTCTCAATCACATCCTGTACCTGCTTCATGCACTTTCCCTTTATGACCGAAAACAAAGTTGACATTGAAATAAAAATAATATCTCCAAAATGTTGTAACGCTGACACAGTTTTTTCAGCACTAGTGTAGTTCAGAAATATGATAGGATCAGCAGGTTTCTTGATTGCAGAGCAGAGAAGTATAAAGGTTTGGTAACTCACGCCTTCATCACAGAAGCCCACGGTGCAGGGTTTTCCTTTGCGAAGGAATAGAAAATTGCCACTTTTAGAGTAGGGAGAGCAGGTGCCATTTTTACTCCTGCAGCACACTTTACAGGAGTGCTCAGTATCTGGAATCAGAAGAGACGATCAACAGAAGAAGCATTTAAAAAAATATTGAGAACTGTTATTCATTTATATCCTGGATATATTGAAAGAATATCCAAGCTTATTCAAACAGTCCCTTTTATTCTTAATATGTTACTTCCAGCTGTAAATCCAAAAAAGAAAAATTCATCTGTGATCTTGTCATTTCTTTCCAAACTCATTGATTTTTGCTTGTCTGATTACCTCTATAATCAGTGAGAGTCTCCAGGCTTATTCAGCAAATCTCAGACATTTTCAAATGTTGTTGAAAGAAATAAAAATCACCATTGCAAGCGCAAGGCTGAAGGTTCAGCTCAGCCTCACAGAAGGGCACACACTCTCCATTGCGACACAGGCCTTTGTCGACACACACTGTGTTGTCAGCAGCATTTTCAGGAGGTGGGCATTCACTGCTGTTACCTGTTATGTGAAGAAAAGGGTTAATTTATCTAGTTTTTTTAATCATTTTTACACCAAAACCAAACAAACAGGCAGGCTTGAATGACTGCTGCAGTTCTCATGTTACACCAGCAGGAGGCGATCACCTGTGCAGACGGATTTGCCTTTACAGGTAGCATTGATGGGCTCCTGGCACACTGTTCCTCTCCCTGCATAAGTGCAGTTCTTGCAGCAAGGGCTGTTTCTGTCACTGTAAAGAAATCAATTAATTCAACATTTGATTCGTTTGTTGTTATTGTTTTTTCAAAAAATTCCTTATAGATCCATCTTTTGGATTTCATACCTGCACTTTGCATGACTTTTGAACTTGCAATTGGAGGTGCAGCAGGGGTCATCATTGAGGTGGAGAAGCCCAGGGTCGCAATCTTCCCCATTCTCCACTCTGGAGTTTCCACAGACTTTACTGTTCCTCTCTTTGAAGCACAGCGGTGCCTTGTGACTTAATGTCTTCTCTACAGAAGCCTTGCTGCAGTTGGAGAAATGCTTGAGGAAAAACAAGAAGATAAGAATTAATCGGTAACAGGTTAAAGAGGACTGAATTTTTACTGTTATTTTGTGTGTGTGATTAAAGGTGATGTGACAAAGAATAGTCATGAATCTTGAAATCATGAAATAATGACATACGCAAATCACAGCCTCTAAATTTTCCAAACCTGAATCTCAAAAGGTTTAACAGTTTATGCAATTATCTTGTTTTATGCTTCTCCTCAAAAACCTAACGTGGTTGATGTGAAGCTGCAGAAATCATAAGGCCAATGATGGAGGAAGCGCATTAGATTTTGCGTGTGTTGTTAATTTCACAGGAACAACTGTGACTCAGTCATCCCACCTTCTGCACAACCAGAAGCTGCCATCCATTCTGCCCATCACATTCTGTATCATCTCAGCTCATCTTGCAGACATATATCCTGGTATGCAGCAGTCTATTCAAACTAAACGACATCATAGCCTATTTAAAAAAATAAATAAACAATGCTACCTGATGTAAATTTGATTGATCTGCCCCCTCAAGGACAACTTGTTGGCAAGGTTATTAGGGTTAACTAAAATAAAATGTGACATTTTAGCTAACTAAAATAAAAACTAGACTTTCGAAAATAATTAAAACTGATCAAATTTTCATTTGTTTGGCTGTAACAAAAGGGGACTTTAAGTCGACTGCTTTCTACAAGTTCTGTGTTTAAAATGTAATGCTGAAACTGATTTTCCTAAACCTTGCCTCTGGCATAATCCATCGATACAATAATAACATTACAGACTAAAACTGAAACAAATAAAAACTAAATGGAAACGAAACATTTTCAACGATAACTGAAACGAGTAAAGTCACTCTGGAAACTTACTGAAACTTAACCAAATGAAAAACAAAAAGTCCAAATAAAAGTAATCAAAACTATAATAATTCTGTTTCTATTGTGGACTTGCTGTTCTGACCTCTCACACTGTACACCGTTTGATTTCACCACAGAGTTGCACAAAAAGATGATGCCAATCACTTATAACCAATAGTTTGTCCATTCCCACAACTTTTTGATCACAGCAAATCAAGTAGTAGCTGAACTACAAGCACAGCTGAAGTATTGCTGGGTCAAGATTTAATTAAGCTTAGGATCAGGACTTATTCATAGTGAGTAATACTAATTCACACAGCTACGTATTAATGACTAACATTGTGGGTCATCGCAGACGTTCTCTCTTCCTGGCATGTGACTGTATTTGTCTCTGTGTCAACATGGACTTTCACGAAGAACAGTTTAACCCTCCTCCTTCATCTTCCTGGTGTTTAGGTCTCAACTTTCTCAAACTTTATTTCAAGTAGCGCAATTTCACTAATCCTCCAAAGGTCATTGACATTTAGTTTTTTATGTTTAGTGTGCAAAGATGTACAGTGTAGTTTTGTTTTTTCTCTCTTTAATCATAACATGGCATCTCCTCTTTAGGTGGAAACTAGCTAACTAGCTTCTCGATCATTTCTAAGGCTGCTTTTTCATGGATACCTGGATGTTAAACTTTATTGTAACACCTTGGACGACAGACACACTGATCATGATACTGTAGCTGAAAGAACCTGGACTATTTAACTCTCAGTGTTGCTTCACTGTGTTTACTTTGGGAACTGAAGAAGCATCTGAACCCTGGAAATAGCTAATGATGTCAGGCTTACCAAGCATATATGTTTTTATATTACATGGATGGATAGTTACCTTGTTGTTGACATGATCTCCACTCACAGCAATAGGGTACATGACAAACTTCCCCCCCTGGTCATCACTGGGGGCACAGTACGGTATATTATCAGGATCATGCTCTGCTCCAAAGTTATGGCCCAGCTCATGAGTAGTTACCAAATCCGCCTCCTGATGAGACAAAAACAACATTAATTTTTAATGCTTAATTTTTAAGCTACCCAAGAATAAATCTAGAATCTAAAATCCATTCTGTTTAAAATAAAGGTAAAAGTTATAATTACATAGTTAAGTTTTGCACATTGTATTTATAACAGTAAGCGTTTTGCAGATGAGCGTGGAGCATAACGCTACTTGGGGTGTCAAAATGCAGCCTGACTTGAAATCGATACTCATCACACCCACACAAAAAGGTGTGTCTGCTCTACCTAGAACCTCAGCTTGGCAGGCTGACATGTTGCGTAACATCTTGGCTGAACTGCACCCAGCAACTCGTTTTATCCTGAAATTATGACTAAAGAAATGAGACGAAACAGACCTTTGTGAGGATGGTTTTGCCGTAGTTCTTGGTGCTGGTCAGGCCTGTGTTGAGATAACTCGGCTTCTTTGAAGAATGAGATGGATAGTAAGCTAGAAAATTACAAAGGAAAGTGTCAGTACCTTTTTTTGTTTGTTCTAAAAAAAGCCTCCAACACATGGCTTTTTGTTTGGTTTCTTTTCAATATTATGGCTCGTTTTTCTTTTTTTTTTTTTTTAGCTTCACAGAGTAGAAATCATAGTTTGTCCATCTGGTCAAGAGCTGTGCCAGTGCAGTAAATTTTAATGGAGCTAATTGTCCTAACAGGGAAACGCTAAAAGTTAGGCTTTTAAAATGACATTAGAAAAATCCTCCATGCAAATAATCAAAAAGTGATCTTACGTTTTGGGCAGAGTCCACCTAGAGCCTGAGGTTTGGAGGGGGCCACATACGCCAGACCCAGTGTCCCCTCATCAAAGTCCTGGTATGTAAACAGGTGGGCCAGACACACACTGGAGGCATTGTCAGCAATGTCCGAGCTGAATTGCTGCAGGACAAGAGGATTCTTATTTGTCACCATTTCTGTACATCCTAATTATTTTTCAATGACAATACAAAAATATTGGACATTCAGAAACTGAGCTCTGTGTAAAACTCTTTGATTTGGAACAATATTTATCTTATACCAGGACATTTTACACAATGCACTCAACTTATTTACCATATTACCTCAAACAAACCTGTGCTCAGCTACTTGAACTCACTATTTTTGTGCATTTGTGTAAATGGATTAAACAGCCTGATTGAGTTGAACTGAATGATTTCCAAAACTAATCTTGGAAATATGAATCCAGTCAGTTTTGCCTGAAAAGGCCCCTTTGAACTTTGTGTATCTATACTCTTTGGTTTTTCTTGCTTTTGTACCTCCAGAAGTCTCTTCACGTCCCAGACCTCCTTTCCTTTTACAGGGCTGTTCTCCATGTTGTAATGGACCCAGTTGGGCTGGTTAGGGGGAGGCTTTGTAGGCTCCTTGTTAATAATGATCTGCGAATAGTAACCAAAGACACAATTTCAGTAAGTGTCATTTCTGAGTAATACAAATTTTAAATTAAAGCCATGCCCCTAAGTGTAATGCTAATAATAAGTGCTACGTGGAACATTTTATTTGAAAAGCTATTAAAGTAATAAGAGCAATGTGTTGGGCGTTCCTTTTCAGACTCTTACTGGGGGTTAAATGTGACACAGTTCAAGTTCCTCTTGACATTTATTGTGAAGAAAATTGGTCATTAAGCAGCTAAATGAATGCATATCTTTTCAGTGAGAACGCACTGAGTTCATAGTGTGACAAACAGTGTTTCTATTCATTCACAAAGCCAGTGGAACAAATTAAATTACCCAACGAGGAATGCACAAAAGCTTCCAGTTTCTCCTAAAAATGCACTTCTCAAAGCCGCTGAGGGGGCAGCGTTATTCTCAGCCTCATTTCCGGAGTGACGCAATATAAAACATCAGCCATCGTGAGGCTGGGAGCAGCACCGACTGACACTAAATCGCCACAAGTGGATCAAAATGTCAACATTTGACAGTACTGTAATGTTATAACACTCAGCCACGTACACACCTGATGGATCTGGACCCCATAGTTTTTAAATTCCTTACTCCATGTTGTGTTTCTATAAATATCGTCAACTCGATCAATTAGCTCAATCTGGGATAGGAAAAGAAAATAATCAGACATACAAATAAACCATTTTGACACACCTGAATATGCAAACAACAAAATTCCTGCTGGCTTTATTTACAATTACTCTTTCAACGGGAAACAAAATGTGACAAAAGTTATTCTGCTGAAATATACATGTATAATAACACATTAGAAAATCAGACCAGGTAGTTCAGAGTAATGCTCTCTTCTTTGCGGCCCATGTGTCTGTAGAAGCGGTAGTCTGCAACCAGCAACAGGGGACAGGTATTCTTCTTGTGATCGTGAACTTGTCTCTTCTCTCTGTGGTGGTATTCTGCCAGGACGAAGCAACAGAAGCAGAGAGAAAGAATAAGTACAAGCAGAAAGATTCAGAAAAGTAGAATCTTTTTTTTTGTAGCATTGCCTCACCAGATAAGTCTCAGGTAAGACAGATTAAGTACAAAGTACATAAAGATGCTGGACAATGAGGCCACGCTCCAATATCCCATTGTTAATTGTCCTCATTTTCAGATATAGTAACATGACTTCTCTTTTTTTGCTTGGCTGTGATCTGATTAAGCTCTACCTCTGTTCAGGCCAGATTTAAATAGCAGATTTAGCCTTATTATAGAGGTTTAACAGCACAATAAATGTGGATGAGGTGTACTTTACAGGGAGGAACAAAGCCACTGTAAACATAAGGTAATTTAATGCGCAGATCCATCACCTACCTTAAGCGTAGGTATTCATGATATACTCAGTTATTTATTTTTAGTCCGCTTAAGTTGCTTTGTTCTTCCTTTATTAAAAGTCTAGCATTAATCCATCTACCCACTCACTTTTCCAATTTAAGGTCGCAACCTAGCCATCACGAGGTACACCCCTGACAGGTTGGCGGTTTACAACAACATTAACACAGACACACAAACAACCATTCGCGCTCACACTCACAACTACGGACAATTTAGAATCAACAGCTAAACTAATATGCATGTTTTTGGACTGTGTGAAGAAGACAGACGACCCACACGGGCACAGAACCAGAACCTTGATGCTGTGAGGTAACAGTGCTAACGGCTGCACCATTCTGCTGCCCCTGCATTCATTGTCAATATTCAATTAATCATGTTCCTCAGCAGGGTCCTTCAAATATAAGCCAAATATGTGTTTAGACACGAAGGAAACAAAGTTCTCTTGCTGTAAGGATTTTCAAACTAAACAGAAGATGGCTTTATTTTATTCATTTATTTATTGGGTTATTTTTAGGTGTTTGGGGGGTTATTTTTAGGGGCTCTTTGCACAATTCCTCCTATTGTGCAAAGAGCCCTACATCACCCAGCTTTAAAAAAAACCTCTTCTATAAAAAGGTGGAGGGCCATGAGTGCAAAAATGAATTAAACAATCGCATCATTAAACATCCAAAAGTTGGTCCTGTTCACCTGGACGTAGCGCTTTCAGTGGAACGAACGTTTTGTCACTTTGATAAAATCCAACTTTTGGAGATTTCCTCATCTGGATGACTAAGTTGGCAACAACACATTAGATAATAATTAATTAAAATTTAAAATAAATACATAAACAATCTTTTACATTTTTTAAATAAAAGAATATTTAATTACTTACACATTAAATGTTACAATTCATATTAATATATAATTTATTTAACTCATTTTGGCTCTTGCAGCCCTCCATATAAACTAAGGCGATCCTTCATTATAAATCTGTGCTTTTAATAGACTAAAAATCTACAACCTACTACCCAAGATAAAATCAACAGCAAATCCTTTAGGAAAGAATGACGATTAATACGATTTTTTAAAAAAATAAATTATTCGAATGTATGTGCAAAGTCATTTTACCGTGTAACGGTCATAGTATGTTCGTCATAAAAATCTGAATATTCTACCTAGAAATGTTTAAGTGAGACTCACACACCCTAAATAATGCATTACAGAAAAGGAAAACAGGAAGACATCCTTTGGGGCATTACATCACACAGTACACTCGACACTATTCAAAAGTGTGGGTGTGCGCTTCACTGTCCTCCACAACAAGCAGTGGGAGACCAGTGACGACTCAGAGTCCGCTCATTGGGCAGAGGAGCATCCATGAATTTTAATGCCTCCTCCTCCATACGAACCTTCACCTCAGCTTATTTCCCCAAAGAGCATTTTCAACCAGGAACCAGTGAGAGCTGTTGCATACATCTCCTCTGGCACATCGCGCTGTTATATTCTTTACATTTCCAAAGCAGCACAAAAGAATGAAGAGGCATTTGGTTTTTACATAATGCCTACTTGTCATCAGTGTGTATGTGCATAACACAGGATGGAGATAGAAAGGCTTGTATTAAAGTGACTGAATCCAACACCCACCTCCTTTGTCTCACTACAGGCTCCTCTTTCCTTCTCTCCACCTTAAACATTTGCTATCCTCCTACTCTTTTTCACCTACTCCTATAATCCACACCAGCACAGAGCCCACGCTGTAACAGCACAAATATCTGCATAGATTTGCGAGATTCTCCACTTCAAGAGAGTTAAAAAGCACAGCTCACCCTCTTCCTGGTCCACCCTCTCCTGGCCTTCCCAGTCCCCTCTGGTATTCTGTGGCAAAAGGGACTCTGCGTTGACGTAGCCACACACTTTTGGAGAAGCAATGCGGCTCAGATTCTTGACATCTTCTGAGCGATAAACCAGCAACCTCCCATCAGTTGGGGAATCGGTAAATCTCCACAGGGGCTGCATTTTTATACATTTTTTTAAGAGAGAAAGAAAGAGCTGGTATTAGAGAGAAAAATCACTGAGCTTGATGAAACGTGAGTATTGATAGCTGGAGAAAAAAAGACAGTAAGGGTAGTGGTGTGGTGGGAATGGACTGGCAGGTGTGTCAGATTTACACAATATGAAAAATGCACTGTATCGTTTACTTCTGTGTAGTTTCACATGTTAGTTGTGAATAATTAGAACAGATATTGGGCATTTTTAATCACACAAAATAAGCTCATTTCTACAAGGCATCGATTATTTAGCTGCCTCACTTTCTACTAATCTAGCATCTTTTTCAACTGACACTATAGGTAAGCTCTATACTGGTAATATTTTATGATATCTCAGCAAGCAAGCCCAGCACATTGTACTCAGTTGTTGTATACATATAGATTTTGGGGTTTTGTATTGGTTTTGATATTGCTGCCGTTACATGCTTCAGGAGTGCAGGCTTGATGATGTGAAACAGCTAAGGTTAAGCGTCTCACAAAGAAAAATACTGAATTTAAATTCTCCCTCTATTTTGGCACGGAGACAGCAGGTATACGGATGCATACCTCTACATTGTACTCTGCTTCGTCAGTCAGAATGTGAGCAGAAAACTCATCTCCGTCTATGTGTGCCTGCACACGCGAATTCTCCTCCCCTGCGAACATAAAACAAATTATTAGTAACATTTAATAAATATGGATTTACTTCAGATATATAAAAATTTGCTTGATTTCCACATATAAACTGTAACTCTTCTAAAATGAACGACTGGAAAAATTATATTCTGAAAATATGTTGTTTTTTTTTCATTCACTCACCAACAACATGGCCAGTGAAATAGTTTTGGAGGTGAACATCATAATTTTCCTTCATCCCGTGTTTGTCAACAAACACAGCTTGGAAGTTGTCCGTGAAAAGGTCTGTGTTTGTGGTCAAGTAAAGTTTGAAATGTCTGGATTTGGAAAAGAAGATAACATATTTTAACTTAACCAATAAATGGCTGTTTGGTCCTGTGTGAGACATCAAACTGGGTTTAGCAGACATAGTATTCACTACGGGTGCAACGATACACAAAATTCGCGGTTCGGTTCGATACTTTGGTGTCACGGTTTGATATTTTTTCGATACAAAAAATGTTCATGCCTTTTTAATTTGTCATTTATTAAAATTATAAATATATATTTTAACTCAAACGTACAGTTTTTAAATTTAATGTTGCTGAAACAACAAAATAATAAAAAATAAATAAATCTATCTGATCGAGAAATCACTCATCTTTGGAAAAGAGTTTATTACAGAAAAATGTCTCTTTCCAAAATAAAAGCTATACTATACGCTTCTTCTGGGCTATATTCTCAGCAGCATATTAAACATATCAGGTCCCCATAAGGAGAATCATGTGCTAACGGCTGTCTAAATGACTCGGGTAAAGTTTGTAGCATGCGTGCTTGTTGTTTTTGTCTGCTTCCACTTGTCTTTGCACTTGGATGATGTAGTCATATTGTTGTGTTCCCACTAGTGCTGTCAGCATTAATCTTGTTAAAATGACATTAACGCCATAACGCGGCAAATCTCCGTTAACGACTTACCGCGGATCGCCCCGTGCGTGGGGCTGGACGGTGTCAACACGTTAACGAGCTAACTGCGCTAATGCACTAGTTCCCACCAATGTACATCCGACATACTGTTTTACTTTTGTACATGACGTGCTTACCATCAGGGTATGGAAGCCCGTTTCCGCCACTAAAAAAAAAAAAAAGGATCCATAACTCAAAATTCCGAGTTATTTTCTCAAAATTCCGAGTTATTTTCTCAAAATTCCGAGTTATTTTCTCGAAATTCCGAGTTATTTTCTCAAAATTCCGAGTTATTTTCTCAAAATTCCGAGTTATTTTCTCAAAATTCCGAGTTATTTTCTCGAAATTTCGAGTTATTTTCTTGAAATTTCGAGTTACTTTCTTGAAATATGAACATATTAACTCGAAATTTCGATTTATTAACTCAAAATTTTGAGAAAAGTAACTCGAAATTTCGAGTTAGCGCTGCCAATCAGTAATCTACGTGAATGACGTAATTTCCTTGTTAACCGGAAGCTGAAGCCCTCAGCTACAAATGCTACAGCTAAGCTACCGGTATTACATCCAGTCGTGAATGCACAGATTGCTGAGTGTTTTCAGCCTGGCTTCACAAATGATGAAATCCCTGTGTTATTAGCTGAATCACATGGTGTTACTATCAGCAAACGCACTCGCGAAAGCGCCAATTTGTTGGGATCCGTTTTTGAGTGCGCGTTCCTCTGCGCCATATGCTTCCGGGTAACAAGAAAGCGACCTCATTCACGTATATTTTTGATTGGCAGAGCTAACTCGAAATTTTGAGAAAAGTAACTCGAAATTTCGAGTTATGGATACTAGCTTTTTTGTTTTTATTTAGTGGCGGAAACGGGCTTCCATATCAGGGTCATGCTTCACATGAAAACCAAGATATTGTTGCACCCCTAGTATTCACATATATACTAAAAGAGCTGTAGCTGTACATCTGTTATTAATGAGGTGACCTAATCTTGGTATGATAGGTATGACTAGTTTAAGGAAACCAAGATCAACATGCACCGATCTTGCCAGTGTGACTCTTCAGCAGCTTGAGCTAGACATTTTCTGTTTTCACTGGCAGTACTTCCTTGCTTTACATTACAGTAGCTAATCAACTACTTTGGGCTAAAGAGAAAATTCAAATTATTCCTTAAAAGACAAAAATTATTTTTTAATTTTACAGTCAAAATGACAAAACAAGTCCAGGCAGCTCATATGATACTTTGGTGATAAAGGGTTAAACAGTTTAAATGATTCCAAGAAATTCTAAGAGAATCCTGAGAATGAAACAGATACAGAGCACAAATAACGAATGCATGAAATACAGAAGCTTCTTCAGAAACTTAGAATAAGTAGAAGTAAATCAAAACTAAGATTCCTGAATATTCGGATAAATCCATTTTAAATCGGCACAATTCACACACACCCTCAGTGCTACAATCCCATGATTGTAGCATATGTATGTATGTGTATGTATCTCCTCCAAGATTGGAACACTGTAGAACATCCAGTGTGAGGGCCAACATCTATATGGCATATACAAATATTCTATAAAAATCCGACAATTGTATATATTGTACATTTGACAGTTAAATTGAGCACCAAACACCTAGCACAGGAGTTTGCTAGTAAATATAAATTGCAATTATTAAATAGAGCAGGCAAAAAAATTGTCTTTGGGCACATTTCGATTTTACAGTTTGTGTAAATTTAGAATTGTCATCTCAATTATTTTTGACGTGAGAGGATTTATAACAAAACTGAAACCCTTCCCGTTTCAAGACAAAGGGAACTAGGCACGAACTCACCGCTTCAACTGAGCCTTTTCTTGTTACAAATAACACTTCTTACAAAACAGTCTATAACAGCCACAACAGTCTATTAGGTTTGTACTGAGCCATGGCTGTGTGGATTTTTAACAGTTTCTAAAAGGTAGAACGCAAAACATTTAGCTTTTTCCAAGACTTACACAGTTTCTGCCATTACTGCTATTTGGCAATGATGGCAGTAATGCACATGTAGGATTCACCAATAAAAGAAAAGGTTCTGAGTGCTTCGGGCAAAAAAGCAGCCCAGTTAAGACTAAACGAAAGAAAAACAAAGCATGCTTTGAGAAAATCAGGAAAGAATTATCAGGAAAGTGCAAGAAAAATGGCTTAAAGAAAACAAAGTTCCTATGAGATTAATTTTTACCCTCTCTGTAACACTTGGAGACCCGATTGTGCCACTGATTGTGATCATTAATATTATTATTAGAATATAGTGACTAGTGAGATGACAGCAGATCAGCGTTATAATCTCTGAGCCACAAACACAAATTTGTGTTTCTAAAGAGACTGATAAAAAAAAAACATGTAAAACAGTTAGAGATGTTTTACCAGATCCCCATTACTCCAAAACCAATGTATAATATCACAGTGGAAATCTGCTCATAGATTTGATCAAGATTTTTACCTCTTTCATCATGTGCACAGCTATATGGGTCTTTGTTTTAACACAAACCTAAAGGAAAAATGAAGCGACTCTACAACATCGCTTAAAAGAGCTCACTGCTGTACCTGTGCAGGGCTCTGAAGCTCACCAGACGCTCCAGGTGGGACTGGGTGTGGACGTCCCTCTTCCTCAGAGAGTGCAACTGGAGGCCTGACAAAGGCAGCACCTCATAATCTGACAGGACTGAGTTCAGAGAATCTGGAATATGAAGGGGACAACTGTCACATAAGACCGAGCACATACTGAGTTCGTTCACTTACAAAAGTCTGCACATGTGAAAACGCCCCTGTGCTCTCAATTAACAACTGTTCGGGATTTCGTGAGTTAATAAGTTATAACATATCTAAGATCGAGAAAATATAAGTGGCATTGCTTTAAAGTACTTATTATTTACCAAACTTATCCCGAAGATAGTTTACGGTAACATTAAAGCTAACTTCTGCTTAGGCTGAATTGCTAAATTAGCTTCTTACCAAACTCGGGGTGGTCTTCGTGGTCCCCATCGGTAGCGGTCACTGGCTTAATTGCAGCGTTTACCCAGCAAGGAGCCAGAAGGGTAAATAAAAGTATGCTCCCCATTTTAAGCAGAGCTCTCTATACATGTGCTGTCATTGTCGGGGGTAAATAATCCGTTTGTTTCGACAGCTAGCTAAGCTACCCGGAAGTCCACCGAATGGAAAACATCCGCTAAAAGCTAATGTGCCGTTGGAAAGGAGTGACGAATGACGTCAGACACATGAAGAGCAAAACTGATGTACGACATTAGATAAAACGCTTGATTTTGTTACACATAAATATATATATATATATATATATATATATATATATATATATATATATATATATATATATATATATATATATATAATCTGTAGTTTATAAATAAACCTATAGAAATAATGTAAATGCCATTTTGCATTTAAAATTTTAAATACACAGAAAATCTCAATTCCGTAAACATAAGCATGAGGAGTTGTTGATATATGACTGAGATCGTCTTATCATACACCTCAGTGTGTATTTATACCACTTGAGTAAAGTACATCTCGCATCCGAGAAAAAGAAATCCTCCCCGTGACTGAAAACTAAAACCAATAGTGAAACTATAACCAAAATAAAACTGAACACACCAAATTACAAGCCCAGGTCATCCCGAGTTTACCTTCAAATCGGAGTATGAACAAATGTACATACTGCTGCTCCCTTTAGGGGTCGCCACAGAAAATTATCTGCCTCCATCTCACTCCCTAGCATCCTCTTCTGCCATGCCAACCCTCTCTGCATGTCCTCCATTACATCCACTATTCTAAGCTTCTCACACATCGAAAACATCTCAGGTTTTCCTCTATGCCAATATGTTTTATGTTGTCATGTATTGCACTTAACTCACTGGGACAAAACATTTTCATTTCAACTATATTCATGTTTCATCTGTATTTTCCACCAGTGTTTGTTAAAGCATTTTACCTGAAGCTGTGCTAAGGCTGAGATCAATATTGCTAGCTTAAGTTTTATTGCAGTAAAGGTAAACATTTAACCCGTATCAAATGTGGAAAATGTCAATTGGAAATGCAAATTTAATGTCATAATTCACTGTTTGAGTTATCTCAAGTTTGCTTTTTATTGATTTAATCCTACAGGGAGTTTTAAGTACAGTTAAAAATTCCTCATTTTTCCTTTTGTTTATAAGCACCAAGTTTTAAAAAAAAAAAAAAAAAAAAAAAAAGGCAAAGGCTGAACTTGGTTTATAAAATGTTTTATTTATGTTAACATAGCTGATACATACAGATTCAACAGACTGTTCAACAAGGCTTCTGGGGGGGGGGGGTGTCTACAACTGAATGAATAGCAAAATAGTGGTCCAAATCTCTAGTGACAATCACTGGACAGACTAACATTTCACCCTTTCTAGGATGTGTACAAACTTGCATTAGAAATGGATAAACTTGACATTTGGACAGGTTTGTGTTACAGCAGTCTTTCCCATGTCAGTCTGAAGATGCACAAGACCCAGAAGATCAAGGTGGCCTCTCTGCTGGAGGATGAGGAGGACTGACATTATAAATAAATCAGTATAACAGACTGGAGTGTGAACATCTACTTCAACATCCACATCTCAGTCTGGTTTTCCTTCTGTGACGTGAAATTTACAACGAGAGAAAATAAACAAAGTCCAACTAGTTCCCAGTGGACATCAAGTATCAAGACAGTGATGCATTAAGGACATTACAGGAAACTTCAAGTCTCATCACGGTGTATGAGTGATGAAAAGACGAGTTCACTGAAATTCAACCAGCTGTCCATCGGGGTCTAGTGCATGGACATCAGAGTCCTCGACATCCACAAGCTGGCTGCCTCTGAGCGCTGTTCTTGAACTCGCCACACCAGAGAGGTTTAAAGGAAGTGATGCGCATTAACAACTTATTATATTTAGGAAGTGTATCAACACCACAAGGTTTAAGAGACAAGAATGTCCCTGAATTTGATCACACGAGGCCCACTATTACCCACTAAGTATAAATGCTTCATCAGACCAAGTGAGGGAAGTTAAACCTCTGTTGCTTGGCACCGGTTTAGCTCAGTGTGTCGAGCAGGCGACCACATGCCATAAGTCTGAGAGCGGCCGGCCCGGGTTCGAATCCGACCCACAACCCTTTGACGCATGTCTTCCCCTCTCTCTGCCCCCGTTTTCCTGTCCTTTCTTCACTGTGTCTATCAAAATAAAAAGGCCAAAAAAATTAAAACTGCTGTGTAGAGACAGGTGTACTACAGTAAGATATACAAGGAAATTAGTATGTGTGTAATATTTGTTATTGGAACAAAATCCAACCATTTTATGAAGTTTAGCTTTCCAGTTGTTTTGCCTCTAATTGAGGTAGGGAATCTGATATCATGTTGAGCTAGCATTAATGGTAAACTGCACACAAAGGGGATGGCTGAGACCACAAAGTAAAGGAATGGAGGGTTCTCTCTTTTGTGTCCAAATCAAGTGTGTGTTTTTGTCGTTTCTCCCCCCCATATTAATACACAACCATTTTCAGCAATGTTTTTATGGTAGAATGTTTAAGTGGAGCATTTTAAGGAATGAAGGATGTATAAAAAGTTGTTTTTTTTCCTTTTATTTTTTGGAGTCAACCCCAGCAGCATGGGCTTGGGCTTCTTAGTTCGATGGCTTGGAGCCCTCTTCTCCCTCTCCCTCCTCAGTGGCGTTGTCTGATGTCCATAACTATGGGGGAGAGAGAGTTTTAAGACAGGCAAATATCCAGATTCATTCACAGATTATGATCAATTTAATGAAAATTTACTGTATTGTACACACTAAAAAACAGGGACACTGTTAAAATGCATTTTTAATTGATTGGGTGGGGTGGTGTCCAACACTTATCCGAACACGCAACCTGACAGTCTCAGCCATTTTACCATGAAGGGATACGGTTTTGAAGAATGACATGTTTCTTTTAAGCCAATTAAAAGTAATCGTGACTTTATAACCTCAATGTCACACAACATGCATAAGCCAAAGACAAGTCATGCTCTGGCCTTTGCTACACTGACTTGTCAAGTGACAGAAAGCCTTCTTCCCCTCAGCAGACAGACTGGCTGGATAACCACAGGAAGTCTGCATGTGCAAAAATAGCTGATTCATGCCTATGCTTGCATCTTTCATCAAAAAGGATCTGTACACTGCAGATTTGTCACTTGGGATAAAGAGTAATGGTATTTAAATGTTTGTGGCTAAGTATTGATTGTTTTTTTTCCAAACAAACCTTTGAAAAAAAAAAAGTAAAAAAAAAAAAAAAAAAAAAAAAAAAAAAAAAGTTAAATTACAACACTCCTTGTCTCCTTGTCATACATTGGGGTGGGACACTGGAAAAAATAAGGCAGCTGCCCAAGCAAAGTTCAGTTGTATGGGTATCTCGATGCAAATTAACAGTCTGGGTTATCACTGAAACTGCAAACTGAGTGACAGCACTGCTTTAAGACATCCTTACTAGTTGTGATCATACTTTGTCAATTTTCTTTAAAGTTTAAATTTCTAATTTTTACAGGTTGTGTGTCTTTTCCCCAGATGTTTGTAACTCTTTGTAAGAGTCAGTGCACACCATTCAATGGCAATATATGATATATATCTTTAAGCAACATATGAGATGTCTCCTATACAGGGAAGGAGGAAGAGGGGGAAGAAAAAAGAAAAGAAAAAACTCTTACTACTGTAGGAGTAGTAGGAGCTTAACCAGCGCTAACATATTACCTTGCCTTAGTGTGACTTAGTGTTTAACACATCAGTTTTGTGGTTTAAAAAGCACCAAAGTCACAAGACCAACAACCACAGTGATACACAAAAAAATATTCCCTTCTTCTTGCTTGAAACTTGAATTAGAAATTAAAAATACTGCCCAGCGATATTTTAGGTGTGGCTGAACATCAGGTTCATGACACTGAAACAACTATGATACATTCAGTTCAGTGAAAACTGTTTTATGTCACAAGAGTAAAACACTCACTGTCAGGTTATCTCTGAGGAGCTGCATGATAAGAGTGCTGTCTTTGTAGGACTCCTCTTGTAGATTGTCGAGCTCTGCAATAGCATCATCAAATGCCTGCAAGTGCAAAGATAAACAGCAACACTTAGAACAGATCCATTTCCAGCTGTTTACAACTTAAGACCTCAATTAGTTGTCAGATTACTATTAAAGTCTGTACCTGTTTGGCCAATTCACAGGCTTTTTCTGGAGAGTTCAGGATCTCATAGAAGAAGACCGAGAAGTTAAGTGCCAAGCCCAAACGAATGGGATGTGTGGGTTCCATTTCAGCCTTGCTGATGTTAAATGCTTCCTGGTATGCTTGCTGTGAGCTTTCAATGGTATCTAAAGGAAAAAATAAATCATTTGTGTAATTATCAAGGTTTTCAAACAAATCCATTGAACAGAAATTGTTCAACTTAAAGACTACACTCCACTTTCAGCAGGAGGCAAAACTGTAAAAATAAATGAAAACTTACAAATGCTAGTGTGAGAATAAAATAACTGTAGTACTGATGTTAACTCACTTGTTTTGTTTTCTCCACTGGCAACTTCAGCAAGGTATCTATAGTAGTCACCCTTCATCTTTAGATAGAAGACTTTGCTCTCTGAATTTGAAGCATTTTTAATTAGATGGTCCTCCAGCAGTTTCTGTGAAAATAAATGTGAGATCAATTTCAAGTTTACAGACCAAATACTGAACAGCAAAACTTCAGTGTGAATATTATTTATTGAGCCCCAAGTTAAAAGGTATGAGGACTGCAACATTCAACACCACTGGATGAGCGATGGTTCATCCAAGTGTCATGCTGGCCTACATCCATTAGAAAGCTCTCCTGCCTTTGCTCTTTACAAGTACATTCTGCATCCATCAGGAGTCAAGTGCATATGCTCACACTGTCATTTTGAAGGATCATTTTACTTGGTGGTAATTTCAGCTGAAGTTGTTCCAAATTGCACAGAACCAGGCCAGGCCTCTGGTGTGTCCCCAGCTGTCTTCTGCCCCAGATACTTGCATTTTGTGCAAGGACTGTGCAGCATGGTTTCACATCTTATTGCTGACACTGCCGTTATTGCCATTTTGAAACAGCCATGGCATTGCTTATAGGCTAGAGATTTTCTCAGATATTTTATAAGGTACTATGTTTTTACAATACTCCCATTACAATGGTCCATTTGCCCCCCCCCCATTTTAGCACACGCAGTAAAGACTAACAATGAGCATCTTTGCACAGATAACAAAGCAAACTAAATCCACCTCATCTGAATTTGAACAGTTTAGATGATAACTACATCTGATACAGTTATGGTAAGATATACAATCAGGTGCCCAAAGTTTATTTCTTTCAATAAAAATAAATAAAAAGCTACATACAACCCACATTAACATAAGTTAACCATTTGTGTGGGCTATACATTAACATACTGGGGTAACAGCAGAAACTACAAGCTGATCATTTCTCCACCTGCATGTTATGCCTAAACAAACTCCATCCCGACTAGTGCTGAGAGGTATAATGGTTTAACGGTATAAAATTTTTGATTTTTTCATATACCACGATCCCCACAGAAATTCCATGAGCAAAGTCTAGGGAAACATAGAAGCTCTGGCTGCAATGCATCATTCCCATAATTACTACTTGAAACCACAAAGTTCAGAAAAGACCCATACTTGCTCCATGTGCATACTCATTTAAATTTAAAAAAAAAAGAAGAAGAAGAAAAAAAGAAAGAAAATGCTGTCCATCTCTAGCTGGCAAATTCAGAATCTGCCTGAAATTGAATCAAGTTTGCGAGAGAAGGAAACGCGAGCCCTGATGCTCAGTGGCTAGTTTACAGCTACCTTCTCCTTTCTAATTTTGTATGGTTTTTTTTGTTTTTTTAAATAAAGCCAAAGTTCTTTAACTTACTACTTGCCTAGAGCAATAAGCTTTGGTTGTAAAAACATCTTAAGCTTTAAAAACTGTACTTACAAACTACTTTTTGCAGTTTTGAGTAAATAACTAGTTACTTAAGACATAAATGACTCCTTTTTACCATCCATCTGCAACAAAGACCAATGTAGAAAGGCTTACCAACCACATCTAGCCATTTTGCTTACATTTTACTTAAAACTTTAATTATTTTTAGCTTTTTAAACTGTTAGTTTTAAATTTGTATTTGCGTATTTTTCCATTTACCAATTTCCTTGCTTTGTGCAAATATTGCATTTAGCTACTAGCTTCTATTTCCAAGTTAAATTACTATCAACTGTTACGTTTCGGTCACCTAACAGTATTTTCCCCCAACTTCGTGATGATTAAGCTAGGCCAAGTCATTCATCTTTGAGTGGATATGTATAGAGGATTACTTTGGCTAATCTGTCGGTAAAACTCACATGGCTTAACCGATTGAAAGTGCAGATTAACTGTTTGACTAAACGAAAAGCTTGATACTCTGCAGACAAACATCAATTTTACCTACAACTTCCCTTTTACAAATTTAAACCGTTTTCAAACAAAAAGGTCCAGATCCGCCATTTCCAAACACGCTCAGCTGAAACACACAAGTGCTAAGCATTCCTCTTTCATTGCATATTCTACACAATAGACAAGAAGAGGAGTGCATTTCCCTTCAGAGCTTTCACACAAAGCTCTGATTTCAGTCACCAGTGCTCACACACACACAGCATGGTGTTGTTACATTTAATCCCAACTGTGCAAGTGCCTTCACATTTTTAATGTGAATTGATGTGCTTTCAGAGTATGGGCGGATCCCTTATCATTTCACTATTAGCTGCAGGGTGTTTCCTTTACTTTTTACATAGCAAAGGTTAATCAGGCAGAATAACACAATGTGTCTGTGTCCTCCCTTTAGAATATCAAAGATGCCTATGCTGGAAATTAAGAGTTCTGCTGAAGGCTTTAATTTTTTTAGACTGTGTACAATTTAGGGTTTAAAAGTTTTCAATAGCCTGCATCTGCTCAGCTGACAAGCCTATAGTTGTGTTTTAAAGCTCTAAATGCACATGCGTGAAAACCGGAGCAAAGCATCTCCACACCTCTGCTGTCTGCACAGTGAAAAGTCTAGCACTTGTCACTGTGCAGGAAATCAAATAAGGCGGCACATAAGCAGCTTACTCGTCTATTGCCGTCTTTGCTCTTCTTTGCGGGTGCATTACCAACTTGTAAGGCTTCAGCAGACAAGTTAAGGCATGAGCACTGACACGCCCTTCTCTGCTGACAGACCCTCAGTCAAGACTCAGTAGGGAGAAAGCTGAAAGCTGAGTCACTGCCATGCAAGCGCACATCCTCATGAACACGCATGGAAGATGGTGGAAAATGAATGCTTTCTACGTCTTTGCAACACATTTGAAAAAGGCATCAGCTCAGAAAAATTATTTCAATCTTATAACTAAGGTTTCACTTTGATCCCCTCTAATCCATTATCAAGGCCAGCTAGAAACAATGTAAAGAACCAATCTGTGATGTAGCATTGGGTTAAGTAGTAAAGCATACTCCAGCAACTTTGTAATGATAAGCCTTGAAATGCAGCAAGCAAAGTCTGAGAAGGTATGTAATTGGACTGGTTTTAATAGGTGGATCTGCACAACAAAGGATGACTTTTTTTTTTTTTTTTTTTTAAACCAATCAAGCTGGACTTGAGGAAGAGTGAGGCATTTCTGCATGTATAAATGGCACCAATAATATTATAGACTACACTGACTATCATCTACAGCATACATGCAGTGCATTTCCTAGTTTAAGCCTTTACCCATTTAGACACACCTTTCTGGTGCAGCTAATCTGACCTTTCCTCAGTTACAGCACACCCTCACAAGTTTAAGCCCATTGTTTGAAATCCAGATTCCCAAAAGACAGGAACAGTGGGAGGACAACCTAATACTTCCTTGTCCCCACTGGTTTTAGAGTCCATATTTACAGGACAACTTACAGGAAAGAGCATTGAATTCAATTAAAAATAAAAATAAAAATAAAAAAATGCAAAATTAAAATGTGTGTGCGTGTGTCATATTTAGATCTCAGGTAAAAAAGTTAAGTCTATTTGCTTAATTAAGTGCATTCTTAAAAAAAAAAAAAAAAAAAAATCTTGTAGAAATCTCTCCTTACAATAAAACACATCAAGCATTTGCCACTCCCCTCAAGAGCAAACCTAGATTCTAAAAAAAGAAACGCTGCAGTTTTAGTCACCACTAACTAAATTAGGTTGCAATAATTATAATTTAGTCAGCAATAAGACATTACAGCTTAGCTTCCAGAGCACATATTCCAAGACGGTGGTCTCCATCTCACATATAAGCAACATGCGCTATGCTGCGCGATTTAAAGAAAAAAATAAGTACAATTAAAAATATATATACTTTACCAAAACACATCTGCAGATTTCATCCAGTTCTGATTCCACTTTCTCGCGATATTCTTTGACCATCTGCTGCTTCTTTTCGCAACCCTCGGTCTTCAGTCCGATGCTGGATATCACCCTCCATGAGGACCGCCTCGCCCCAACCACGTTTTTGTAGGCGACGGACAGCAGGTTCCTCTCCTCGTTTGACAGCTCCTCTCCCATCTCTGTAACAGCCTTCATACATTCTGCCATGTCGTCGTAGCGCTCAGCCTGCTCTGCCAGCTTGGCTTTCTGGATAAGATCCGTTTTAGCCATAGTTTATATATTTATTGAAGCGAGAAATGAGAAATCCCGGGAAGGTGAGTGACAGTCGAGGACTGTTACGCTTTAGAATGGCCGTAGGATGGGATGGACGGTGGCAATCCCCACAAGCTGCGGAAAGACGTTAACAATTAGTACGATGGGACATATCAATATACAACTGGAGGACAAGATATCCCAACGATAATCGTAACGGGGCGTAAAAACTGGTTTAAAATAGCACAATTTTTCCAAATTGAACGCGTTAAATCGCTTTAGCATACAGAAATTTCTGATCCCAAACCATAAGTAACCTGTAGTGTTAACAGTAAAGAAACTTGATCTCGCTATACGGTTCTTTTAAAGCTGCGGTTTGCTGCGAGCATCGGAAGTAAGAGATCTACTGGCAAGCCCGTCTCACAATTGAACCCGCCACAAAGCTGTCTGCTGCACCTAGCTAGCGAGTTAGCAAAAGAACTAGCTGGCTACAACGGCCACTCCTTTCATTAAGAAAAAAAAAGTCACTAGTACCAGAAAAGCCTAAACGTACCTACAACGTGTCACTAAAGCAATCCCCCACTAACCGTATATTTTCCAGGAAAAAAATAAATACTCACTGTTGCTGACCTAATGAAGTCTGAATTTGCTCCCCAAAATGCTCTGTTATGAGATAGTGACTAGAAAGGAGAAGAACGGCGGCGGCAGCAGCAAAAACCCAACTGAACTGCTAAAATAAAGGGGGGTGTGGGGGGGAGAGTCATCTGAGTGTTGACTCTCCAATCATAAGTCCGTCTCACATTTGATTGACAGGAATAGTAAGCTCTGTAAACCTGTAGCTGTTTAGCGCGGGGAAAAAAGGCGGGCTTATGGTGGTCGTTTGGTTGAGCGGAACGCTGCAGAGACTGAGGCCCACGGGGTTTCCTCCAATGAGACCAAGGGATGAAGACGTCATCGCATTGCCATGGTGATGCTTATCCAATCACGCCCTTGCCTTCCACAAGCTGTGGGCACTGTAGGCGGGTGTGGTTCTGGCTTTTTTTCATGACTAGAAATTTGCCTTTTTAAGTGTTTTGGATAATATTTCATTGGTTCTTTCTTATTTTAAAGAAATCACTTGAGAACTTGAGTCGATATCTGCACATTTTAATTACTGTGGCTAATTTCTGTGTTGAAATCTATCCAGCTGCTGGGCAGTAGCCTTATGACTATCCATATGCAAAATTGCTGACAGGTTGAATGTTGATTGTTGCTTTACATTTAAAGAAGAAAAAACAAAAGGTAGCTTTCATTGTTCATTGGAGGACTTATCTGCGTTTAAATCCAGTAGGCTTTAAATCCAGGCATAAGTATGTCAGTTAATCAAATAGCAATGCTGAATCCACTTTCACATATGAAGACAAGTCAGCAGCCTTGTTTATTTTGATTTTCATTCTGCTTTTTTCCCTGGATTTAAGCTACTTCAACTGTCACCAGGATTGATTTAAGTGATTTAAATATCATCTTTAAAACTCCCAGTAATGCCCTCTAACAATGGAAGAGATTATTCTGCAGCAACTAAATAAAGTTGTTGCTTTCACATGGTAAAAGAAAGTGATCAGCTTTTGACTGAAGTAAATGGGATTACACTTTTATGACCGCATTAATTATTATACAATAATACAAAGATACAGTGGAGAGGTGTCTTTGCTTTTGATGTCGAGGACAATACAGAATAGGCTGAGTGGGCTTACGTAATGTGTTGAAAACCTTGTGAGGCTGCTCTCATCTAAAACCTGTATGACAGCTGATAACAACAGATAACAGCTCGCTCGCTCTCTCTCAGTTTCCCTGACACTTAAAAAATGACTATGATCTGTAGTTTACCTGATACTTCTAATTTTGTATCTGGGCTGGGCTTGCAGTGCAAATTGTCTGTCAAAAATGACTTTCCTTACTTACCTTGTATTAGTTGATTTGATTTCTTGTATGTTTGACAAGCAGTAACATGTCAAAACTTCAGTTTCCCAATTGACCACTTAAGACCAACTCCAAATTATAGTGAAAATCTCACGAACCTCCATTTTACAATGCCAAACTAAACAGCAAAATTAAAGGTGTTTAAAGCCTTCAACAAAAGACGATTCTTTTTTTTTTTTTTGTTCTTTTTTTAAACTAATTTCCAGCTTCTAGATAACTGAGCTTTTAAGCCAGGGTGAACTGTATGCCAGCAGTAACCCTTGTCCCGTCTCCCTCCCCCCACCCCCAACTGGCTGAGGCAGATGACTGCCCCTCCCTGATCCTGGTTCTGCCAGAGGTTTCTTTCTGTAAAATGGGAGTTTTTCCTACTCACTGTAACCAAGTGGGGGTCTGGTTGTTGAGGTTTTATCTGTATTATTGAAGGGCCTTTACCTTTTAATATAATGTGCCTTGCAGTGCCTCCTGTTGTGATTTGGCACTATAGGAAAAAATAAAATAAAATTGGTAACCTGTTGCATCGCCCACAGGGGCTTCAAGAAACAGTGTACTGCTTTGCATTTCCTTCATCACTTTCATGTCAAACTATAACATAGAAGCTTATCATATTTGATACATACAGTTTTTTAGACTTCTACATCATCAGTGTGATCTTTTTTATTTTTAAATGCCAGATATAACAAACATGATATAATTAAGTCATATATGTATATTAAAATTGAATTCATTTTTTTTAAACAAATTTGTCAGATGGTTCAATAAACTCCCCATTTTCAAATATTTCTAGCAATTATTTCATATTTCAGGTTTTAAGGGGTTAATTTCAGACCAAACCCAATTCTGGCAAGTGCTGGTGTCAAGAAATGCTACCTCACTTTAACTACAGACTACTACAAAACTACATGACAGCTTAGTTTAATGTGTCCGAGTGACACATTACAAACACTTAGGTGTGCATTTTTTTTCCATTGTTAAGCAATTGGGTGTTTTGAATGAAAGTCTGGTAACATTGTTTTTTTGTTCTGATAAAAGACACTAATTAAATCCCCTCTATTGGCCAAATATTTGGGAGTTTCCTCGCCACACCTACTGCACTGATGCACCTTATTCATCAAGATAGTTATGTAACCCTGCACAGGTCTACCCTTTCATCGAAATATGGTCACATCCTGATTTAAAAATCTTTTACATATAGTCTGTGTACCTTAGTCATATATATGAGTGGGTTAATGTAGATGCATTAGTTACCACTCCTAACAGACCTAAAGCAAGCTAACGGGGCCTTTTAATCCAAGACATAAATGGAAAAGGTCAGAACAACAATTGAGCAACACTTTCTTTCAGAATCTTAGTCTCTGATAACGCCAGCTTTTAGAGGTCTTGTTTATAGAGTCACAGGCGATTAAAGGAAGATTTAAGATCACGATTTATCATTTATAAAAACATAATGCATTATCTGAAGTGTGTCACAAATAGCCGAATCTCTGAGTATTTCAGTGCTAGATGTTATTACAGCTAATGTAAAATATCGACATATATGCAAACATAGTGAATATGAGATTTAAACTCAAATTTATCCATATGTTCTTATTATATTAGAACTGTAATAACTGTTCATAGTTTTTTTTGCACTTTCAGCGTGCCTCATGGAGTACTTTTTAAAGTTTTTGGTTCCTATTAAAATCACAAGCTTAAAAACAAGATAATTTGCACAAACATGCCTGCTGGGTGTGAACATGGGCTAAGCAAACAGATGGCCCTAGGATTTCAGTTAAATTTAGTCACTCACGCTCTTTAGCTAGTGCTTTACGATGGACATGACAGTAATTCTAGTTCTCCAAAATCACAGATTTTGGACAATCAGAGCTTCCTTCGCCCTTCATCTGCTCTCTTTAAACACAACATGTGTGCTAAGATAGGCTATTGGTAGAAAATGTACCCCATTAAAGTCAGCTAATCTGGTTTACTATACAGGTCCTCTGTTCTTAGAACCATCAGAAGATGGGAAAGAAAAAGAAGAGGAAATGTCTTTCAAGATAAGCATGCCATGCGGATAAAAAATGTAAAACACATCTTTGTGTTGTATTAAGAGCTAAAGATGAGTTTGGGATATGTACTGATGGCTTTTGTCCTTCTCATTTGCGTGATAGAAAAGAGAAGGGCTTTTTTTAGGTTGCAGCATACCCTTCACACAGTGTCCTCGAGTTTCTTTTCCCTTTCCCACGTACTCTGCTTTCATAACGCTCAGTACCTGTTCTCCCTCCCAACCCTGTTTTCACTCACCCTGTGGTTCTCGACTGACTCAGCCTTTCCAGGGATGCCCAGCAGTCAAGCATGCTCAGACACATACATATGTACTGACTAAAACAATCACACTGCTGGTTCATCACTCTTTGCTCACCAAGTGTGAGTTAAAATATTTATTAACTGTGTTTTCCCAAGCAGTCCAATCCATACATACATGCACACACATACAAAATGCTATAGTAACCACAGTCATGAATCTCTGACCTCAAAGCATTATCTCACTACAGTGTGCCACAACCCCCCGCCCCCCGCCACCGTCACCGCCTTTTTTTTAAGCCAGCTGTCTTGTGATTGGCTGCCTCTGGCTTGAACTGTGGAGATGGGCTGTGTGCATATCTGCCCTCATTGACATCATATAGAGGCAAGAGTGGAAATGAATTGCCTGAAACTGATCATTCGAATCACCATATGAGCACTCTGTCACATGACAGGAAACAAAAAGCCCAACTGGTCCCCTTTAATGAAGATAAATATGGACCTTCAAACACAGCCCTGAATTAGAAAGTCCATATTTGATTTAACACTTACGCATTGCCTCTGTAGGTGACAAATAAGGTGGCTATTTTTGTCTTTAGAGATGCCACTGTTAGATGAAGTGTCTCCTGTTCACAATAGACCAGATGCTATAAAAAGCACTGGTTAAAAGGTTGGGAATTCCCATAGCTTCAGCTCTAGTTTTGAGCTGTCTCTACCCTGCAGTGTGGCAGCTTCTCTTGCTCAGGTTCACATTTCCTGTTGCTATATCCGATATAACGAGCAGCCACAATGTGAAGTTAGAAAAAAATATGCCCAGATACTGTAGTGGAAATGTTTCATCACTCTAAAAACCTAGCCCAAAAACTGAGACTTAAACCCAACCCTTATACCAGACCTCAGCTTCAGTTCTCTTCAGAAAACAAGTAATATATTCAAGGTGCTGTGAGTGTGACTTAACTACAAGGCTAACTACAAGGCTAATATGTCACTTCTGCAATTTTTAAATCTAATCAAGTCTTTTTAGTCCAAACAGGCTTTTAGTGTAGTGAATCCCCAATAAGGCTTTAGCTTAGATTTAGAGTTGACTGTTGCTATGCGATGACAGGATATAGCACCTGAGCAGCCCTGTTCACACCAAGCTGTGTCAGTCAAGAAACAGTATGACAGCTCCTGTTGCTCTCATTTCTTGAAACGGTGGTCAAAGTTCATCTTTGATCTGTGATCTGTGTCATTTACGCAAGAGACTATGATTCAAATCCCACAGAGACACTTTTTCCCCTCAGACTTTTCCTCTCAAAACCTTATGTGATGCAGGCAGAAATCATCCGTCCAAGTGAAATATATACAAAGTTGTGCTGACTGTTATGAAAAAGAGGATAACTGGTGTCTTGACCTTGACTAGCAGCCAAAGGGAATCCAAGCCCAGTGTTCAGAATGAGATCATAGCGCTCCCAGTCTGCAGTGCTTCCTAAGCACAAAGACCTTCCCCGGACATACTGAAGTAAAAAATGCAGTTTTTGATTTTGAATTCAGGCTAACTTTGTTTGATATCACACAGAATTGTCCACTCGGTCTGGCACTCAGCTTGACAACAACATTGATACTGTCCATGGCGCTGATTGGCTAATTGTCAGTCCTCCCACAGCACTTATTGAACAGATTGTATTTTTAAATTGAGAAAATGTAATTTCACATCAGAATGCCCAATCAGTCAGTCGGTGTATTCAGCAGGGTAGATGGACTGAAAAGGGAAGAATTTCACACACTGGGCCATCTAACTAATACATTCATTGAATTTTGTAGATTCCCTTTTACACTGTATTAAAGAGGAAGTCGGAAGGGGTAGCATGAAGCCAGCAAAACATTTTAAATACCCTTCCCCATAAAGATTAAAGCCGGTGTAATTCAACCTTGCTGTAGTATAGATTGCGTGGAGGAAGCAAATGGTGTTACACAACAAGCGGGCTTCCAAAAACTCCCACCCAGGGTGCTACAGTACCGAAGACTCAGCCAAATGAAACAGAGATAAGAGTAGGCTGAAGTGCTCCTCTTTCTCTCCCAGTTGCCATCTGTCTCTTTTTCATTGTTTCATCTTCATGGGCTCTTTTTCATCTGTTTATTTTTGCTTTATTGCTGCATGGAAAGTTGGAAACACGCACATGGTATTAACAATTAGCACAAACATCTCCTTATCTGTGTAAAAATCATTGTTACTCTGTGTTTGCAAGGTACACGCCCAGCTACCAACACCCTGCATGCATCTTCTTAGGAGAGGAGACAGAAGGGCTGATGGGCTTCTGTGTCGACTTGCTGAGTTGAAACGTGACCAACTCTGCACAGGAATGCAGCCAAGAATGAAAGCAGAGGAGAGAGTGAATGCTTTCTCCCAGGAAGTGCGATTACGAGAACGCGTGTCTTCTTAGGGGAGAGGCATTGGTGTCCTAGTAGGAGTATATTTTTCAGTTGTACCACAAACCAAAGGCTCTGCATGAAAGTATTTTCTGTACACATCCACCTTCTGTTTAATCCTTGGAACGATATGCTTCCTGTATAAACGTATTATTCGTTTGGATGCATTGGATGTGTCATTCTGGGAATTTTTGTCTAGCATGCCAATCACATCCTGCTTGAATCTTGCTAGAGATTTGTAGTTCAACACAGTGAGCATCAAGTCTGTATTATTGTGATTGTTAAGCTGCTTTTATGCAGTTAAAGGATTGATAGAAAATTGTCATTAAAAGAAAAAGTAGAAATAAGCTGTTCTGTATTTGTTCATCAAAAATGTTGAGCAGAAATGTTAGGTATGCATAATTAATGTTATGAAAGTAAATTTTTAAACGCATTAAAAGTTCAAGAAATACACTTGCGCAGCCTTTTTCTTCTTCATCTGTAATGAACTAAAATGGAAACTTACTAAAGCTGGTTTGATTCTGGACACTCCCTGTGGTTTACCCAAAGGTGAGATGAGTGGCCCACTGCTGTGTGCCCCAGGCATGAATTGTAAAGTGTCACAGAGTCTGTATCCTATGTGGCCGCAATGCAACTGAGGATGAATATTATTGTTTGTTTGTGGCAAACACTATAGCAACACTTTGACCAAGAGACAAATGCAAAATGCAGAAGCATGCGCAGAGGTCCTTTTATTTTCTTTTTTTTCTCTTGAGTTTTTTTTATGAGTCATCAGAGGGCACCGCACAACCACTGGGACAGTAAGAAAACAGACACTGCCACAACATGCCTGCAGAGAAAGCTGCTGCTGAATCAAAGGGAAATAACGGGGATGACAAGGTTTGAGAAAACATTGAAAAATACTTGTTTCTTATTTGCTTTGGTAATTGATTAAAGTAGATGATCATGATGACCACTTTTTGATTAGAATGACTCCCTTTTCAATTCTGTAGGTGAAAAAAAGGTTTACTAAAATGCACAACCAGATGTAAGAAACATAAACAGTGATGGAGCAATACTGGAAGAGCATCTGGGAGAAGGATGCAACCCATAACAGCAATTCTCAGTGGCTAGTGGATCTAAGTGCAGACCACAGCAACCTCCCTGAACAGGATCCAGTAACCATCATATTGGCAGACATCCAAGAAAGGGTCTCCAGTATGAAGAGCTGGTCAGCGTCCCTCCTTGCTGCCTTGATCTTCTTCTCTAGTCTCCTTCTTCATGGAGGATACTGCTCCTTGTGAGTGTTCATCTTGTAGCCATGTATCTCAGTGATCACTGCTGCCGTGGTGCTGCAGCTGGTCGGTTTCAGAGGGTGCTTCACGTAGTACTGGTAAGTGGCCACGGAGGGTCCAGCTTTCCAGCTTAGCCATGATCCTGTCTCTCTCAGGTCAGCTGCTTGTGCACTCAACTTCAGCGCCACAGTTGTACTTAGATCTGGACTCCAGGTCGAAATGTTTAGGCAATAACTAGGCATATCTTGGCATGGTGTGCTGAAACTGTGAACTAATTTGGTATGTTTACAGTTGACATTATAGGCATGGCGTCACAAGATGATGTAATTATGATGATGTGGTCAAAGAATTCAGAAATGGGTTTTCTCCCACACATCATCATCTTTATAACCTGTGACACAACACAAAATTTAAAAAACCTACGAAACCTAAAAATCAGGAAATCAATTACTCAAGAAAAGAAGAAAAAAAGAAAAACTACAACATGCAGAAATGGAGTCGTGTCAAGTATAGGACATGTGATGTGCAGTTCACAGACCTCTTCAGCTGTAGTAGGGCAATAGTTTGCAGACATTTTGAATGTTATCTTTAGGCACTTTAGTACTAGCAGACGTCCACACAGTTTGTTCACATCTGTTTAGTTGAATCTATTAAAAAAACAAAGATAACACAGTTTGGCAGGCACAAAAATGTATTTTTTCCACCAATGAGGTGATTTGCAAAGAGCTATTTGCTGAAAACTGGGGAAACTAGACAAGAGGACAAAAGAAGAACGTGGCAGGATTAAAACACTGGCTACATCACATGAACAGTAACAGAAAGTCATGTCCCTAAGAAATGGGCATAAAATACAACAAAGACTTTACACAGGACCCCAGAGACGCATTTTTAGTTGATCATGTATTGGTCACTGAATCCTCACAGGCATATTCTCAGTGGAAGGGTAGCTATCAAGAAGCCATTCTTAATTAAGGAAAAAAGGGAGAAAATGCCAGTCAAGCTTGGTCCTCTACCTGGGAGTTTGATAGTTCTGCGCAGTATCTTAGCTGTTCCTAGGACTGCACTCTTCTGGACAGAGACCTCTGATGTTGTGCCTGTTGAATCTGCTGAAGCCACTGTTACAGTTTTCAGGGTTACATCTCCAAAATCTCTTATAACCCCTCAAACTTCTGTGGACTTTACCTTTTACATCAGATCCAGCTGTTCCTTTAGCCCCTACTACTTCTCTGCTCATGGTCTTTCTTATGAAGTTGCTGCTTTGCCTGCTTTATCCATCACAATTGCGGTTTTCTGTCAACCACTGCATCTGGTTGGTTGGACAGCAGCTGCTTGTATGTCTGAACCTCAAATATCCCACAGGACCTTTGCCCTGCTGTTGTCAATCACCTTTGTCAGTGGAGTTGGGGCCCTTAGTCCACATGTTGTGCAGATGTTCCTGTACACTATCCCAGCACTCGGTTGTACCTCTCGGAGTATGCAGTCTATGCTTGAATCTTACATCTTGCTACTAACTGCTGGAATGTCTTCAGGGCACCTTTGCACAGTCTGAAACTATGTATAATTCTTTAACGCATTTGTTTTGTGGTACTGGATCATAATTCTGGTGGTGTCCTGATATTCTCTGAAAGTATACATTTCTATAAATGTGTATATTTTAGCCACAAGCACGAGAGCTTTAAGTGGAGCAGTTATTCTTTCAATGACAAAAGAACAAATGGCTGTAACCTCTTTTTGTGGTATACATAACAAAAATTCAATGTGGCTGGTGTGAAAGCCAGTGAGCTTATAAGAGACACATACACACAGTCCAGTGCTTCATCACCAAATTAGTATGGACCACATGAAATGGTTTGGGGGCTTGCTGTTAATTATTAAGTGGCTGAGTCAGGTCCAGAGCCTTGCAGGAAAACAGCAGCAGAAAAGGTTACAGGGAGCATGGCATGGGGCTCATTTCTAATGAATTTAAAAACACCCTACAATCATTTGAAGCTGATATTGTCTATTGTTATGTGATGCAAACGGTCTGTCACGCTTAACCATTGCACACACCCACGTGCTGACAAAGCCATTTGCAGGAGATTACAGCTTGCACCTCCTGCAAAACAGAACAGGCCATCATGAGTTTTCATCCCATCCTCCTCCCTTCTTCCCATTACCACCTCCTCCCTTTGCTGATTTTTCTGACAGTGCACTCTGTAATTTCTGGGTTGCCTCTGCATGCCTCTGAGGCACAGATTATTGAGATAAACTTAGCAACAGCTAGCCGGGTCAGCCTGCAGACCCTGATAGAGAGAATGAAGAAGAGCAAGTAAGGGATACAGTTTTACTGCTTGAGCCTAAATATGTGAAACAGAGCAGGTTAAACAGGTCACTGTGCAACACTGCTGTGCAATCAATACTGCAATTGTAACTAGGCACTCATACTATAGTTCTCTTGGCTTATTTAGCATTGTACCAGGACGCTAAAGAAGAGATAAAGAAAAACATATATAAACAAGGACAAGTTAGTCATTCAAGGACATTACTTTTTATTTATTTACTTGATAAAAATACTAGAGACATGAGAATAGATCCTTTACTGTTCATGGTCCTAAAGTCAGCAGTGGACAGCTTTTTGTCTGAGACTATTTCTTAGATAGGTGCAGTAACCTTTCTTGTAAATTCCAGGAAGTTACTGTGAATGAGCAGGAAATAGTCTGCCTCATAACCACTGATACTATATATATATATATATATATATATATATATATATATATATATATATATGTGTGTGTGTGTGTGTGTGTGTGTGTGTGTGTGTGTGTGTGTGTGTGTGTGTGTGTTTTTACTTGAAGGATTGTGTGCTATTTAAGAAATGATACGGTCATTTATGAGTTTACCGGTGCCAGTCACTTTATGTTATCTTTAGACTGATGCAGGCCCAAAGGGAACCTCTGAGGCTGCCATGCGAAGCCATCATGAATGTGTCAAAATCTGGAGTTCCTCTAATGTCACACCAGAGTAAAAATATGACTTCAGCCTCTTTACGATTAGGTAAAATCGGTGTTTCCTAGATTATTGCACAAAAATGAATTTGGTGACTGATTGCAAATAGTTATAGCAAGAACTTTTGATAGAGTTTTGTTAGAGTGAAAACTGTCCAGTGGTGCTAATATGCTCACACTGACGCTCTGCTGCTTCAACATCGTTGCTTTTCATTAATCGCGATTTTGTGGCAGAATGAAGACACTGATGAACACTTAAAAAGATGCGGGGGAATGATCTGAGTTGGGGCATGATAAAGTGTCTGCTTATTTTTATGTTTATTTGTTTTTATTTGTTGTATAAATAGCGTTAAAAATTAGCTAAATCACTAGCGATTGTTAGCTAATTTTAGCTTTCTGTCCAACAAGTCTGCTGGTATATCGCTACACACGAAAATAATAAAGGAACTGCTTTATCATTTCAGTTTGTTAAAGATTTCTGTTCCTGTTCTGGGCTTCATTGTTTGTTTACAGTACAGCTCCACATCCAGGTGAGAGGTAGTCAAAAGGATGTTACCCGTCTATGTCCAGCAGCAGTTTGTATTCAGCAAAAAGAGTGAAAAATAAACAGGTAAGAGTGGACATGTATATTGTAAAGGGAGTGGTTTTGCCCATAGTCTCAGATGATGATTTCAGATAACTAAGCTGTGTGTTATACTGATATCAAATATGGATTCCCAACTTGTTCCTATAATAATATTAATCAAATGATATTATTATGTTATTTTAATGTGTTTGTGTGTGATTCTCAGTGGAAAGAAGGAGACCAGGACAGAACAACTGTACAAGAGCAGGAACAACCAGGTGAGTAAACTGGCAGATAATGAAGTTAGCTGGAAAAGCAATAAATATTTTTCACCAAATAATTAAAAAATATTTTTTAATGTTTTATTATCACAGCCTTTCTGTGCTTAGTCTGCACAATATAGGGAGGATTTGTATGACTCAAAAAACTTTAATGTAAAAGCAGCTCTCTGAGCAGTTTTCTTCTTGTGTATGGCTTGGCAGTGTGATCTGAAACAATGTTGTGCATGTTTCTTACTTTGATAAATTTGGTCAACATGATTGAGCCTTTGCCTCAGATTTGATAACCAAAGGCTCCACCCTAAAACTGGTGAAAAATATAAAAATCTACGATTATTAATTCGGAATTATTCTTAGACACAATAGGTCGTTACCAATTTAAATTCCTTTTGAAGGTAACATTACAGTATGTACCCAGCTGAAATGAGGCTTGCAAATGTGAAAAGAGTTGAGCACCAGTGGCATATTCCTTTAATATTAATTGGAAGGCAGTGTATGCATGACCTCATGACTGAGAGCTGAGCACTCCTAAAACTCTGAACCTAGACTTGCCCCTGGATTCACTGTAATAAATCTTGAGATCAGCCTATTCAGGGTGCACCCTGCCACTCACCCTAAGACAGCTGGGATAGGCTCCAGCCCCCCATGACCCTAAATTGGATAAGCATAAGAGAATGGATGGATGGATAATCTTATGATATTGAGGCGACTGAAACCAGTTAGATGCCTAAATTATGACTAGTAGTAAATGAAGTTTTACTCACTTCATAACAACTGTAGCTGCTTTCAGCTTCTCCCTTGCAAGAGATCACTACAGCAGGCAGCGCCATGTTTGGTTTGAGTTTTCCACCAGATTCCCCCAAAGGGGATTTGTGTATCCAGCTGGAATTGAATCAGCAACTTTTGGCTTGCCAAGTTAATGTGAAGGCTTCACTATTCTTCCATGTTTTTTGCTGCTGGAACCATTTGGTCCATTTTTCATCAAATTATCAGCCAGCTGTACACTAAAGATGTCCAAGAGGTTTGTGCTTCAGGCTACTTTACACGTTTTGGCTACATCTTGCTTAGCAAGCTTGCTAGGTTTAGCTGATAGTTTAGCACGCTGCACTCTAAATCAAATATGATCACTTCAGGCTCTAAAAAGCAACACAGTAGCCACTAAAAAACTGTTGCGGTTTCAAAATGCAAAGTAAAAAAGACAGTGAATGACATCACAGGGACTCTACCCACCTTTTATGTACAGTTTGTGAGCCACGTTTGGCCTTTCCCTGTTTTTTGCCAAACTAATGCTCATTAAACTTTGCAAACAAAGATGAAATTGGTATTAGTCATCTCATCTAACTATTATTATTTTACGTATTTTTATTTCTCAGTCTGTACTTTTATTTCCATCCAAGGGTCAACTCTCTTTTTCTCTAATGGTTCAAATTTCTGCTCTAATTTCTTCCTTCTGTGGTAAAGTCGGCATGCACACACTCTCTATTATCATTTGGAAACAATGTCTTCAATTAAAAAAAAGAAGTTGTGATGAGTATCTGAAGTAAACTGTCAATCAGTGAAATGTTTTCTCTGCGGCTGAGGCTGATAAAGAAGACGTGGGCCGAATGTTCCCTGTCATTCAGTATTTCAGTTAATTTACTTTGCTAAATACTATATTAGGGACATGAATAGGACCAGAACTAGTACAAATATCCTGTGGACAGAAATATACAAGGATATCCCTGCAGGAAGTGCTGCTACGGTGTCTTCCTGGAAACAATGCTTCAGGAAATTATCTTTTGCCCAAATATGGAAAATCTGATAAGGTGCTTGGAAGTTTGTCACACGTGTGTTTTGAAAAGTTTTTTTAAACCCTTTTCTTCATTTTTTTCAGCCATTGGATGTAACAAAAAGAGTGATTTTATGGAGAATTGTTACTTTTTCCCCTTTTTTTTGGTCCCCTGAGATGATTATGCAAGACTTGCCCAGACAGAGATCAGCGTGGTCTTTTCGCTTCTTCTTTTTTTTTTTTTTGCACTTGTGATAAAAGCTTTCCTCAGCAGGCACAAAACAAAATGCCTTTGTTTCACCAAGGTAATCTGGCTATGTGTCTGAGAAGCACAGACGGTAGACGAGTACAGAGACAGAGAGAAGCTTCAATCTGTGTCCAGGCCTCAGGACATGTTCTGCTCTGATGACGAGCTCTCTGCTCTCGTTTCTATTTTTTCCTCTCCTCCCAAGGTGACCCTGCTCTGTGATGACTGTACTTGTTGACTTAATTGCATAATTTTATTGCTTTTATTTTCTTACCATTACAACTGGTTTGCATAACAGGATTTTATAAAAATCTGAACATTAACAGTCTTCATTTCTTTATGTCTGTCCTGCTTGTTAAGGGAACAAAGTGAGCTAAAGTTTTACATCCCATCCCACAACCACATACATTTTGTTTCTCCAAGCCGACATAAGACATGAGGGGCAGGCAACACCTTGGACAAGTTGTCAATTAATCACATAGAGGACAAACAGACAACCAGTCATCCCCACAGCCAGTTAAGAATCCCTAATTAACTGAACCTGACTCTGAGGTGTGGGTGGAAGCCAGAGTACCAGAAGAAAACCCACGTAGTGACAGGAAGAATGAACAACTCAAAGGCCTTCCTGCTATGAGACCCCCACCCCCGGTCATAAACTGTCCCCACTTTAGCAGTACTAGCCTCTAATGCTAATGGTTTCATATTCTAAGAACTTCCATGGGGATCTACATTTTGATGCTAGGTTGCAGCAGTTATAGATTTCAGATGTTTTGCCAGTTTAATCTACTGAGGGATATTTACTATTTTATTTGTCTGCAGTGGTGTCTACATTCGTGTTTATGGTCTTTTGTTTAGTCCACCTCTTTTATCGTTAACTACTAAACAAATTACTGGACATTAATGTCTTAGTGTAGATGAAATGCCCCAGCTGCATTTGCATTTAGCCTCACCTTAACCTCAAATCTTTATTTTGACCATTTATTGCCACAAAATATCCATCCATCCATTTTCTACTGCTTATGAACAGCAGTGTAAGCAGAGATGCCCAGACATCCCCTCCCTGAGTCATCTACAGGGGAACAATAACAGGTTCCTAGGGCCATAGAGACAAAATCTCTCTCGTCCTGGGCAGGCATGATTATCTCCTTCCAGTTGAACACGGTCAAAACACCTCACCCAGGAGATTTTCTGGAGGGATACTTTCCAGATGTTTGAACCATTAAAATATCTGCAAAAGGACTCCAAACAAACAAGCATTAGTCCAAACTGTGCTGTGTGTTTAATGTTTATTAGAACGTGTTAGTGTAAAGCTGCTAAGCATTCCTTGTAAGGAATGAAGCTCCTTGTTTTTATTCTCTAATTAGCTTTGTTTCACCCAGTTCAATCAAATTGCTTATTTATGTAACACTGAGTTTTAGTGCAGTCTCTTAAGTTCAGCCTCTGTCTGAAAGAACTGTTTTGGCCACTGTCCCTTTAATGCTGTGAAGTGGGATGCCAGAAATCCCAACTTCTGAGTCAGAATTTCCGGGTGGAATCCCGAAAGTTGGATTTCCTACTTTGCAAGTCAGAGAAGTCCCACCAATCCTGATTTCACAAACCCAACATGATAACAGTATACGTAAACAGTAATAAGAAGCGTTTGAAGAGCACAAACATCAACCAAGCCAGCTCACTCTCTGAGCAGTAGTTACTTTTAAAGATATAGTACTGTATTTATTTTTTTTCTCATCAATTGGTAGGTTTGTTTAAATGTTTAGTAACAAATAAAGACAAAAAAAAATATTACTTTGACCTTCAGATCAACCTATTGATCTTGAAGGAGAGGTCAAAGGTCAAATGTTATTTTATGATATTTTAAATCCTTAATATATGGCATGTTCTGTATGTTGACAGTACACAGCACGTTTATAAGAATCATAGTTTAACCATAAAGACTTTGGCAGATTTAAGCCAAACTTTAACTGATTATTCACACGACTGCTACCTCTCTACAAAGTTTTCATGTTTACAGACAGAATAATGACGCACCTCCTCAGCGGAGGAAAAAATCTAAAACTCTTAACCTATGCTAACACTGCTGCATGTTTGTGGTTGGTTAAATACGCCTTACATAGAGCTCTGAAATGCTGCAGCAGTGTTTTCAGGCACAGAATAATACCCATTGTGTTGTACTGCCAGTGATGCATGAACTGCTCTACTGTGCTATTGAAACAAAATAAAACCTGACTTCTGAGGTAAAAGAAACACAGAATTAGAACCAATAGCCTATCCTTCCTTAAGTCAGTTTTCTTTTGATTGGTTGCTGCTTGCAAACAAAAGGGCACAGTCACAGTCAGAGATGTGTGTTCCTCTGTTTAATGCCATACAGATCCAAAATTGAAAGATTTGACATTATTTATATAAAAACACCCAGTATCATGTATCCCTACATCAACAGTGGTGCTGCAGTAAATCCAGTCTGCATTAGGTTACATGTGTCATTCTTATTGTTTATTGGGAGGTATATTGAAGAGTTTTCTATCATATTTTACTTGAGTGAGCTCATGAAGGTGATGTCAGCCCGGTGAAGTCTACCCAGGGCCATAAATGGTCTGCATCCTGGTGTGACTGATCGCTTCAAACCAGCTTCTCTTTGTGTCACCGTTCTTTTCTCCTCCTGTCTGACTTTGACTGTTGCCATGGAGACCAAGTGCAGGCTGACACACTCGCAGGCATCCTTGATCTTTGGACTGTGAGGTCATGTGGTGCGCATGAGAGACAAGCAGTCAAGCACAGACAGAGTCAGACAGGATTTGGGAGGAGACAGACAGAGGGAGGATTCCAGGGGAGTGTGTCACTGCCGACTGGTCACTAATCTGGCTGACACCTGGTACTACATGCACACACACACACACACACTACTCATAGTGCAATAGAATAAAGAGCAAGTCTGCATCCCTATTGTGTCTTCAGCTACAGTTTTTCTCGATGGGACTCAGTCAGCTGTTTACATACCAGCGCGACAGCTGTCCCAGGGCGTAAACTGGGCTGATAACTGGACTGCCGGGTGCACCAGCAGGCACAATAACAAAAACCAAGCTATAGCCAAGACAGCAAGAAGTATGTGAGTGCATGTTTTTACTTGATGTTGGTATCAATTCAATACCAAGTAAATACAGGGCCAGTACTGCTGTTACCACTACCAATACAGTTTATGTATGGGAGAGCATTCTTAACACATCTTAATAACCACTAAATCACTGGGAGTTTTACTTTCTACAGTAATTAGTTAACACAACAAAAACCCACCTTTTAGGTTAGCATGTATTATGAAACTAACTTTTTGGAAACCTGGAATGTGAATGTGACAACTTCAGTTGTTTAAATGCTTTATAGGCTATAAATAAAATATATGAGACAGTAAAATTGCACTACTGTTTATGGAGCATGTTTGAGGTATATTTTTACATTTCCAAAAAAATCATTTATTTAACACAATTCAATGAGTGTAGAAGATAGAAACAAAGTATCAATCCTATTACGTTAGTATTGATCAATACCAGCGTTGCTATCGATACTATTGCTATATTGCTATATGCTGGCATAGGTTTTTATTTATAACTACCACAATGACACATAATTGTCCAATAGTTTAGTCTACATTAAATGTATGTAAATAACATCCTCCAATCAGAGAGCATAGAGCTCAGTAAACTGCCAATACTAAAGATACATTCTGAAAGCCATTGTTACTGTTACAATGTTGCCCTAGATTTGAAGAAAATATGTTACATGTGAATAGAAACTGTGAGACTCTCGGCTGTAGAGGGGAAAACTACTGTGGAGTTTAAAGCCTTTAGTGGTTGTGTTGTTTGTTTGTGAAGACAGCATAAGGTTTAGATCAGGAAATAATAACTGAGTCTGATCCTGTTCTGCATTCGTTCGCTCATGGCTCCTGACTGGATAATTGGAACAGCAGGTGGGAGATAATGAATGTTATCATGTGTTTCCTCTAAAATTCTCAAAAAACAAACATTAAAGAAAGAAAATCTGGCCTCCGAGCCTTACGTGTGACACCCCTGTTTAAAAAAGAAAAGAGGAAACCATTTAAACTGTATATATTTTTAGTGGTCAGTAGTAGTGATCAAATAATGATAATAATGTAAGTGATCAACTGAGACACTTGCATCTGTTTTGCTCCACTTCCATGTACAGTAGGGTGTCAAATCACAAAAAAAATAACAGATAAGATGTGTGTGTGTGTATGTCTGTGGGTGGGTGGCTGCGTATGTGTGTGTACTCTAACGTTTACTGCTTCTGTTAGTGGGTGGAATAGTCCCAGTTTTCAGTGGGATTGATGCGAATGCATTTCAAGCAGCGAGTCGTGCAGCGGTTTCTATGGTTACCAGTATCACGCCGACGTTTTGCGATTTTGCAGAGGATTGAGGAGGGAGGGCGGAGAATTACATGGGAACATCTGCGGTGAGCGAACGTGTGTGGCAATGAGGAGGAGGGACAGCAGGGGGAAGGCATCGTGTTGTTGCTGCACTTCCCTCCATGTTGTCCTGTTTCCTGTTTCCTGCCATGTGTGCAGTGCGGTAGAGTGGAGTGACTGTCTGCTCTTCTCATCAGTGACTTACTTTCACAAATCTCCGCACATTTTCTGTGCACATCTGGAGCACAGGGTGGAATGAAGCACACAGTGCAGGTTATAGACAAATAAAAAGACAAGGATGATGAATCCAGCGAGTACATCTGACAGCTCATTACCCGCACCTTTTTGTTTACCCATGCAGTGCATGATAATAAATACCCACCTTCTTTTTTTTCTTGCTTTAACTGGGACTCACACAGATCGATACCAATCCACCTCCTCCTCTCATTCACTCATCATCATGATAAAAGAGTTAGGAACCGGAAGGAAAAGAAGGTGAGAGATGAAAGGGTGCTTTAGAGAGAAGCAGCCTGCAAGAGCAAAACTCAACAGGGGAATGAAACTGGTGAAGTATTCATGACCGAGAGACAGGAGAGCAGAAAGGAAAGAGACAAAGAGTCAGACCCAGTGCAGCTCTGCTTGAGCGTGCATGTGTGAAACAGCGAGTATTAGCCCTAATAATAGGGTCTCCTAGCTAGGAGGCCTCATATCAAACCTGCTCTTTTATCTGCAGCGTCAGTTGAAGCCTGCAGTTAATTTCCATAGATAAGAGCACCCTACAGCAATACATTTGCATACAAATGATGGGGTCCTAAAAGGTTGAGAGTATAAATAACCTTCTTTAGGTGGTTAAAGTGTGCACGTGTGTGTGTGTGTGTGTGTGTGTGTGTGTGTGTGTGCGTGTTGCCTGAACACAAGAAGAGCTCTGAGTAATTAGGGAAAATAAATTTTTGGAAGGGGCAAATATTGTGCAACCTACTTCTTTTACCACAGAATAGGAGACAGTTTTACTGGAAATTGATTACACATAATTACATGCTATCGTGTGGTGCCCTCTTCTGGTTTCTTACAGTACTGCACAAAAAAGCCAGTCGTTCATTTTCTTCCACTTATCCAGGCAGGGTTTCACTCACATTCACACCTATAGCCAATTTTGAATCACCAGTTAACCTAAACCCACTAACTGTATGTTTTTGGATTGTGGGAGGAAGCTGGCGAGAACATGCAAACTCCACACAGAAAGGCCAGATAACATGTTGGATTTGAACCCAGGAGTAGTCATTCTTTCTAAATTCTCATTTATGTATTTATTTATTTTTTTAATGCACGTTGAGGGGATTGAGAGGGTATTTATTTTCATATGTGGACACCAGTGGTGACCATTTTTCATAATTCAAATCTGCGCATTAGAAAATGTCTCTATGTTTCCAGCAGGGGTCAACAAAAGTAAACTACTTATGAAGAAAGAAATCACAAATGATAGTGTGCAAAAGCAGAAATGCATGGGGTACAGAAAAGTCCCCAAATGGATAAATTGGAGTGTTTTACAGCAGTTTGAACAGAGCTGCTTACAAATGCCAAAGGGGTAAAACTTGGAGAATGGAAAGATTTTATTTTTAATTAAAACTCCAGGTTCTTATTCTGCATCAGTCACTTCGTTGTTGGATATTAATTACTTGCTCAGTCTTATTTCTTTATTTATTTTACTGATTTATGTTCTCTTAAGCGTTATTCAGAGTTTCTGACAATTTTATCTAAACCACCTTTTATCCATTAAGCCATTAAAAATGATATGATTATAGTATTTGATGCCATACACTGACAGACCTGATGTACTGGAGGATGAGATAAATGTGAAGATAAATGTAAATAAGTTTTTGTTCATTAAGACCTTAAATTTACACGGTGCCAAAATGGGAGCATGACAACAAGTCCTAATCATGATGATGAAAAGGCTTGACAAACCTCTGTAGAACAAGTCAAACCTTCATAATTGTGCATAAGCTTCTCTGCATTTGCTGCTTTTTTTGCTGTTTGCACTTAAAACAGATGCAGAGCAAACTAAAAAAGCCTCAATAAAGTGTCTTTAATAGTAAATTCATTATATTTATCTTTTTTGCTTCAGAACAAATCATAAAAGATATTCGTATTTTTCACAAATCAGACAAGTAAAAACAAACGCGAATGAACGAATGGAAAAAAAAGTTGGTCAATACATACTCCCGCGATTTTCTGTGGAAACATGCCATTGTGTGTCTTGTGTCACAGATCCAATCACATAAACTGACTGAAACCTTACAGCAACATAGAAACAAAAACCAAAGGTGACGGTTGGCCTAATCCAGCTTGTCAACTGCAGTGATTTCTCTGCTCCACCCTGGCGTGGACTAAGAATGGAGGTGTTGCTGGTTTGACTGGTCTGTGGTTCAGTTAACAAAAGGCACGCATGTAAAGGTGTTGTTTTAGCAGCAGTTTCAATCACTCTCTAATCCCACACTCCACACACATTAAAGCCTCGCAGCACATGGTCTCATAAACTATCAGCCAAAGTTTAGATTAAAGCCTCACAGATGCTGCTGATTGACTGTAAACACTCCAATAACCTCACAGGATTTTATCATATAAAATTAGGTTGAAGATTACAATGATATATGACAAGATATGACTTAGTAAACACCAAGTATTACATTCTATATGCTTTATGAATTAAACTTTGTCATATATGCCTCATTTAGTTGGATTTAAAAACAGCATGAGAAACTATCCTGGAATCCATTTGAAAAAGATGATTTAAAAATCTTTAAAATCTTGCATAGGCATTTTAAAAAAACCTTTATTTGTATGGTACGGAAAAAGTTGCAAAGGCTGCGCCAGATGCAGTACGACTGTGTGTACTGCAGTGTGAAAAAGAAAGTGGTTGACAGTGCTCACTGAATACACCCACTCTGCTTTCCTAACATTTAAGAGCGTAAATAACGGACAGGTTCAGGTAAAACAAAAACAAAAAAAAACAGGAGGAAGTATTTGTGTCTGACTTAAAAGACAGGATGTCTGAAACAAACCAAAGAAACCAAACTGAGATTTTTGGTCATAATGAACAGCACCACATTTAAACAAAAACAAACTTATCAGTTGCACAAACACCTCATATCATCTGTGAAGCACGGTGGTGGAGGGATGATGATTTGGGCTTTTTTTATGTAGCCACAGGAGCTGGGGGCTTTACAGTCATTAAGCTGGTCTCTGCAAACCAAAGTATTCTAGAGTCAGAAGTGAGGCCATCTGCTCGATGGCTAATGCTTGGCTGAAACAAGACAATGATCCCAAACACAGCAGCAAATCTACAGCCTAATGGCTGGATAAAGGAGAATCAAGGAGTTTGAAATGCTGTAATTGGACCTTCAGAGAGCTGTGCAAAACAAATACCTGTAACATTGTAAAGAAGAGTGAGCCAAAATGCCTCCACACCAATGTGAGAGACTAATAAAGTCATGCAGGAAACCATCACTTCAATTTATTGCTACAGAAGGTGCTTCTACAACCTATTAAATCACAGCACTGCACTAGCACCCGTTACAACTTATATATAGTGATTAAAAATCTAGAAAAGTCTATAATACACTGATAAATCTGGCTGTATTCAGAAAAGGTGAGTACATAAAGCAAACAAAATAAGATGAAATTTTGTATCAAGAAATCACAAATGCAGCTAGTAGGTCATGGCCAGATTTTAAAGCAGGATCTGGTTGTTTTAGTAAAAGAGTGTTTAAGAATCTTTAGCCTTTGAGAAGCCAAGTTTAATGTCAGCATGTTGAAGGGCAGTTATAAAAACCATTAAGAATTGGTATAGCTAGATGTTGGAAACATTTCCGTGTAAGTGTCAGACTCTGTGTCAGAACAAATATTTCCAAATATCACACGAACATGAAATTTATCTAGGAGTGTCATCACTATCATTTATTCCTGTTTGTTACCTCCCCCTGGGCTAAAAGTCTTGGCCCTTGTTCAAGTGAAACCTCCTTCTCCTGCTCTCTGTCCAGGCATGACGTTACCCTTTTTTTTCCTGGTTGACTTGTCACTTGCCGCCAACCCCCATCGCCTTTTTTTGGGGAGTTCATGACTTACTTTTCACTAACATGACGAGCCTCAGTGACTCGTGCATGAACCAGAATGCAGAAAAAGACCCTTCTCGTCTCCCCCCGTGAATATCAGCCACTTTGCATTTACAGAGTTAAACAGGGGATAGAGGAGAGAACAGATGGGTTTCAGTGCAACAGCTAGTTGACGGCATGAAGGCAAACGCCAAGCAGCAACGGTTGGCTTGAAGACAACAGAAACTCAAGCAGGTACATACATGCCCCACTGAGATCCTGCTCGCTGTGTCACCACAGAGGAGTCAAATATGAGACTGTATGTGCATGCATGTGTGAATGTGTTGTTATAAATGGATTATCCCTGACTGAAACGTCTCCTAATATCACTGGCTCTCTGCTGCTCTGCTAACACCATCTCGTTCATCAATCACGGTACGAACAGATGCAGCTGAAGAGCTTTTATTTTCACTTCCTGTGTGTAACATCAGTCCCCACTGTTGTCCATATATTCTCCCAGGCTTATTATTTTAGCCATAAACATGGAAGAAGATCTCTTTGGAGTCCTATGAGTGAAAATTTTTTAATAAAAAACAAAACTCTTTATATTTTATTATACATTTGATTTTAAAAGGGGCTGTTTAAATTGCAGCATAAATAAGGATCACGGTGAAATCAGAATTACAGTGAAACAGAAAGCAGGTCTGATGACACTTTTGACCAGTGTTGCGACATCTCAACCAACATCTCGCCCTGTCAGTGAACTTAAACAGTACTACTGATATATGATTTTAGCCATTTATGTATGAAGGCTTCACTGTGTCATGCTCACAGTTGTGAAAGTGAAAAACAAACAATAACAGGTTGAGAGTCCATCGATGTCAGGGTTCCCACACATTGGCCCACATGCTTGAACCAGTCCACCAAAGGGACCAGTCCAGCCCCCTGGATTGCAAAGAAGTCACTGATTATGGCTTTTAAGACAATGATCTGCTATTTCTAATGCAGTAACGCTCAAATTACAACGTATGAATGTTTACATTGGAGAACCCCTACACTGGATTGTACAGTGATCTTAACAGTTTATAAATTCAGATGTACTACAAAGTAAGACATAATACATGTGTCAAAAATTAAAGCCGAAATGCAGAAGCAGTGTTGGAGTCTTTTTGATTTTATATGACGGTAAGTAGCACCAAGGTGCTGTTAATCAAATGCATTGGATTAATTGGTTTTCAGCAAGTGAAGTGTGTTCAGGTGCATTCAGGTGCATGTTAACACGATGCTAAGTAGGAAAAGACATCAGCATTGACCTCAGAGATGCAATTGTGACTTTCCATCAATCCAGGAAGAATTATGAGGCCATTACCAAGCAATTTAAAGTCCATCTGTTACGCATGCCCTCAGTGTCTTTCCTCATTCATCATCTTATTATTCTCTTGTCACCCGCATTAACCTGCTGTCTCACTTCTCTGATTAGCTAATGATTGGGTGATCAAGGCTCACAGGACACATAAAAACAAACAGTTACTGGCAGTCCTGTTTCAGGCTTTTTTGCTTATAGAAAATGGAAAAAAATCTAAGAGCTACATCTCACACTCTGCTAGTCTCAGTTAGCATGTTAAATGTTAAAGTTCATGGCAGCTCATTTAGAAAAAGACTGAACAAGTATGGCTTGTTTGGAAGGGTTGCATGGAGAAAGTCTTTTCTCTGGCAGCGTGATTTATTCCATCTGGTCTTCTGAAACAATTCCCTTTGGACAGATAAAGAGCTCTTGTACCAACTTTCAGGCATGGTGGTGGTTATGATTCGGGCCTGTTTTGCAGCACAGTTACTGGGCAATCTTACAGTCTTTGAATGAATCGTGCACTCCTCTGTATACCAAAGTATTCTAGAGTCAAGTCTGATGGCTAAAGCTTGACTGAAATCGAGTCATGAAACAGACCTCAACCTGACTGAAATGCTGTAGCAGGACCTTCAGAGAGCTGTGCATAAGTGAACCCCAAAGAAATGAAGCAATGTTGTAAGGAAGAGGGGGCCAAAATCCTCCACAGTTATGCAAGACTCAAAACGTTATACAGAAAACAATTGATCCAAGTTATTGCTGCTAAAGATGGCTCTAAAATAGAATAGAATAGATTAGAAAAGCCCTCTATTTGCATTGTGCATTTGTTTTACATGCACAATGCAAATAGAGGGTGGGTGCTCCACACTAACTGTGCCAGAATAAAATACAAATCGTAGAAAGCAGGAATAGATAACAAACAGGAGAATTATATGCAATCAAAAGAGAAAGGCCCATATTAGAGAACATAAAAGATGCTGAATCAGTGTTTTTTACACACTGTGTCTGCATTTTGGCTTTGTTTGTGATACATAAATAATGGCATAATGTCATATATCATGTGCTGCTGTTTGTCTCAGGTTATATTTACCTAATTTTGAGAACTGCTAGCGCTCAGTTGATATTTTATCATGGCTATGAGAGAGGGTTTACTTTTGTTTTACCATGACTGCAGGTCCACTGTGTCATTTGTAAACCTTAATGTGCATGCAGGGAGAACAGGCTGACTGAATGTGGGAAAACTGATCCTGCATTATATGTATTTGTATTTGAACAGTAGTTTTTAAATTTCGGTTTACCTGCCACTAGCTAGGTTGTGTGTGACGTATGAACTAAAATTAGCTTGATGCATTTTAGCAAAACATGAAGCTAAATCCATAATTACTGTCAGTGTGAGCCTGTTGTTCTTTTACTAAATGAATTTTCCAGAAAACATTTTAGATGTTGCTTCAGTTTCCTGCTTCCTCTTAAGGCACATTTCAGGTTTGGCAGCTAATCTTGTCAGAAAGGATTCCTGTCTGCTGAGTGTCTCACACAGGTCGGTTAGTGTGGGGGTGAGCATAAATGTGTACCTAATTGCAAGCGACAGATCTCAGAGCACGTACATAATGTGCAAGAACATTTAGCCAGTGCTTTGATGGAAAGTAACCCAGGAAATGTACTGCAATATGCTTAGTCATGCACACTTCTGAGATTTTTCTTTCATAATTGATTAAAGTAATCTGCTTCCTACAGTATGTCTCCTCTTTTGCTTCACCGAAGCTAATAATTATTTTGCAGATTAAAACCTTTTCCACTCTGGAGACCACAAATACTGTGTTAAATCTGTTGTAAAAACATAACCAGCACCTTCTTCTACTCTGAAGCGGCCCTCACAAAGTTGTCCTCACAGTTTTGCAGCAGTTACCAAAATCTGATTTTTAAGTGGAAATGACTAACATTGTAACAGTTTTTTGTAAGTAAGTTATTTAATCAATAAATTATTCTTCTGCTAATTAATAGCTAAAAGCTAAAATAACACCGCTTTTGCTGCCTGTAACAATAATATGCTGTTTTTGCATTGCTAATGGCAAAATATAATAGTGTTTTGGACATTGCAGTTGCATTCATTTGTAACATACACTAACTAAGCACTTTATTAAGGACATTTTTAACCACTTGTTAATGCAGCCAATCACATGGCAGCAGATCAGTGGAGCTCAAGGCATAAGACAGGCTCAAGATCACCAGTCAAAGGTGATTTGTGAGTTTGAATGTGCCATGGTTGTTGATCTATTTCAGAAACTGCTGATCTACTGGGATTTTCCTGCACAACATCTCAGATTTACAGAAAACAACCCAGAAAAGAAAAAAATCTAGAAGACAATCCCTTGTTGTTGTCAAAGGTTAGAGTTAGGACAGTTGCCAGACTGCATAGAAGTGTTTGATAGCAACAGTAGCTCAAAATATCACTCATTACAACCAAGGTATGCAGAAGAGCACAAGAGCTGAACAGGTTGAACATTGAAGCAGATAGTCTGCAGCAGCAGAAAACCACACCATGTGCCACTCCTCTCAGCTAAGAGCAGGAAACTGAGGACGCAACGCTCACAGGCTCACCAAAACAAAAAGGAGAGAACTATACGGCATTCAGATGGAGGGTCTGAATGTAGCATAAACAACATCAAAGCTTCGATCTACCCTGCCTTATACCAGCGGTTCAGGCTGCTGCTGGTGTAGGAGATATTTTCTTGGCACACTTTGTGCCCCTTAATATCAATTTAGCAGCATTTAAATGGCACAACCCACGTAGGCATTGTTGATGATCACGTCCAGCCTTTTTTGACCACAATGTACCCATCTGATGATCGCTTCCAACGAGATAATGAACAGTCTCAAACCAATAGAGCTCCTTTGGGATGTGGTGGATCTGGAGATTTGCATAGCTGACAAATCTGCAGCCGCTGTGTGGTTCTAACATGTTAATCTGGATCAAAAAGCAGTTCTGAAGACAAAAGGAAGGACGAAAGACAAAGAAGTGCAAATTAGAAGCACTTTAGAACATTTTGACATCTTAAATTACTTGTTATTTGTGGCAGCCTATAAAGATATACTACACTGATATAATGAAGACAGATGAGATTAGATGGGAATACTGGCATTTTTCAGTGAGCCAGGTCTTTTGGCTCAGCTCAGTATTAAGACGCCCTGCATTTAGTGCCACATCTCTTTTTTACAAGTCAGTCGACTTTAGCAATGCTCAAACTATTCAGTGTAGTTGCAGCTAACTGTATGTGTGTTATTCATAATAACTGCATTTTTGCATTATGTTTGATATGCGTGTGTTCTGTACACATTCGGCCCCTTTTACCCAGTTGTTGAGCCTTCACTTGAGATCATGTGAGTGGTTTCATAGCAGGGACATTAACTCAGTATTCAGTCAGTTCATGGTGTGCACTTGGAGGGCCAGTTGCTGAAAAGGTACACAAAATAAATGATAGCCATAAGAGAAAGTGGAAAAGAAGCACACTGGCTTGTGACTGACACATTTGCTACCTTTATTAGCCTGAAATTAGCGCCGTCTTGACCAGTTACAATACAAAAAGAATCTGCATTTCGTTCATATTTAAATGTACTCTGATTTTTTTTTTTTAAAAAAAAAGGAAAGTCACTGGCCGTGATTGCTGCTTGTGCAGGTGAAGTAAAATCAATCACAGCAGAAACAAAACTGGACTGGGCAGAATGGGAGGTTGAACTAGGTGACAAGTGGCAGAGCTTGTTTGGCAGTCTCTCACGCTTTCTTCAACAATAACCGCCTTCACTGAAGTCAACAGGCCAGTCCCATCTATGCACGTCTTCCCCATAGAGCAAAATAATCCTCGCATTGTTGTTTGTGCGTTTCTGTAGGCACCTGTAAGTCACAAGACTGCGATGAGTAAGGTTAAAGTGTTATCAAGACGAACAAAAAAGACTTTGTTTGGTTGGACTGAACCTCATGTTTTAAATTTGACATAATAAGACAGATTCACATCCAGCTGGACAAACTGAGACAAAAAAATTTGCACCTAACCTTCAAGATAAGATCAAGACATTTTCACTGGGAGCTTATCTGATCAGGATTTTAGATCAGCAGAAAATGATAATCGAACTCACCTCTTAACTAAAAATGTTCTCAAAAAGTGCAAAGCCTGACAACAGAGAAAAAAGCAGTTTTGAACAGATATTATCTGAAAACACTAAACTGAAAAGTGATTTCTTTATCTTTTCAGTGGGTGAATTTTAAGATTTCATCTTATCTCAAGAGTAACGCCTGCTCTGGTCATGGAATACGTGTCTGTATATGTTTTAAGTGGAGTTGGGAACATTTCCTGTACATGTTGTTAAAGCAGCACGCTGCCGAGGTTCGGATCACACAGGAATGCTGCGACTTCTGTTTACCAGCATTCCTCAAACAGCCAACGTTACCTGTAATCGGCTGTTTATAAAGGCCTTACACTACAGTGAATACAAAACTGTTGCAAGTTGTCACTTTTTATGGGATAAACAAGCATCAAAAGGAAATGGAAGCAGAGGCTGCAGACAGCAGATACTGTTGATGCTACTGATTTTGCAGCTGTTCACAGATTATCACCTCACCTTGACACCTGTCATTGTTCCTCATATTTTATAGATAAAGCCTGTTAATTGAGCTGACGGACGTTTGACTCTTGAGCTGTGCAGCTGTCTTGCACAACAATTCTTCTTTAATATCCCAGAAAATATTTTCACTCTATCATGAAAAATCTCATTATGTAAGTCTCATAATTTCCACTGTATTGCAACACTTTAGTTTAAGCCTAAGGTTTATTTCACGGTATTGTGACAATCTGTTTATTCCTTCTAGCAGCAGCAAAAGATACAACACCATAGTTTGATATGTAGATGACACAACCGTGGTGGCGCTCTCCACCAAAAGTGAAGAGTCTGCATATAGAGAGAAGATACAGAGGTTTCACAGAGCGGTGTTCTGTCAACAATCTTATACTTCAAAAAGGCAAAATTAATTATTATTGACTTTAGGGGGAAGCTGGATGTCCATGCACCAATATATACAGTTAGGTCCATATATATTTGGACACTGAACAAGTTTTGGTTTTTTAACCTGTCCATTGAAACATATTCCAATTATAGTTATATAATGGACATGGATATAATGTGTAGACTCTCAGCTTTCATTTGAGGGTTTCCATATTGAAACTGGATGAAGGGTTTATGAGTTTCAGATACTTAATATGTGCCACCCAGTTTTTAAAGGAACCGAAAAGTAATTGGACAATTAACTCAAAGGTTATTTCATGGGCAGGTGTCGGCAATTCCTTCATTATGTCATTGTCAATTAGGCAGCTAAAAGGCCTGGGGTTTATTTGAGGTGTGGTGCTTGCATTTGAAAGATTTTTCTCTTAAAAGACAACATGCAGTCAAAGGATTCTTGATTCAGGTGAAACAAGACACTCTTAAGTTGCGAAAACATAAAAAACCCAGCTGAGAAAATGCTGCAATAGAAGGAGTGGCAAAATCTACAGTTTGGTACATCCTAAGAAGGAAAAGAAAAATCACTGGGGAACTCAGCAAATCAAAAAGACCTGGACGTCCACAGAAGACAACAGCGGTGGATGATCACAGAATCATTTCCATGGTGAAGAGAAACACCATGAACAACCCTCTGCAGGGGTCTACCAAATCTACCATAAAGAGAAGACTGCATGAAAGTAAATACAGAGGGCTCACCCGCAAGGTGAAAGTCACTCATAAGCTTCAAGTATAGAAAGCCTAGATTAGACTTTGCTAAAAAAAAAAAAAAAAAACAACCTCTAAAAGAGCAGGTCCTGAAAAACAATCCAGAAGGATGGAAAATATGGAGAAGGCGTGGAACAGCTCGCGATCCAATGCATACGACATCATCTGTTAAACAGGGCGGAGGCAGTGTGATGGTTTGGGCATGCATGGCTGCCAGTGGCACTGAGACACAAATGTTTATTGATGATGTGACTCTGGACAGAAGCAGCCAAATGAATTCTGAGGTGTTCAGAGACATACTGTCTACTCATTGATTGGGATGTGTTTCATAAGACCGATGGACAATGACCAAAAACATACAGCCAAAGCAACAAAGAAGTTTATTAAAGCAAAGAAGTGGAATATTCTCCAATGGCTGAGTCAGTCACCAAATCTTAACCCAACTGAACATGCATTTCACTTGCTGAACTTCAAACAGAAAGGCCCACAAACAAACAGCAACTGAAATCTGCTGCAGTAAAGGCAAAGCATTAAAAAGGAGGAAACCCAGCATCTGGTGACATCCATGAGTTCAAGACTTCAGGTTGTCATTGCCAGCAAAGGATTTGCAACCAAGCATTATAAATGAATATTTTATTGTCAGTTAATTAATTTGTCCAATTACTTTTGAGGCCCTGAAATAAAAGGCTTGTGTTAAAAATGCTTTAGTTGCTCACATTTTTATGCAACCTTTTTGTTCAGCCCACTGAATTAAAGCTGAAAGTCTGAATGTTCAACTGCATCTGAGTTGTTTCATTTAAAATTCATTCATATTCTTTTATTCATTGTGGTAATGAGCAGAACCAAAATGATAAAAATAGCCCAAATATGTACTGACCTAACTGCATCAATGGGGAGAAGATGGAGAAATTGTTGACATTTAAATTCTTGGGTACCTTTCGTGGACAGTGAGCACCACAGTCCCCCATATACAAAACATACATGTACAGGAGTAAATCACAGTGTGCACTTTGAGGGACTTTAAATGTACAATAATGGACTTTTTTATCAATACATACAGGGTCAATGAATGTATTGCATGATGGAAACACTGGGAGATTGTGATGTGTGCTGTGTATCCATGAATTAAATTAACTGTTATTATTTCTATTTATAGCATAACTTATTTTTTATTCTTATTTTTATATATTCATTAAGTGTGGTCAACTTAATTTCATTGTATATTTCTTTATAATGACAATAAAGAATCTTGAATCTTATATCTGGATGCTTCATAATGTTGTAAATGCAATTTTAGATGGATAAAAATTAGGATTTGGCTTCAGTTTTTATTGTTTAGTAATTATTTAAAGCAGCTATCTCTGAGTTTGTGAAACATTAATAAAAAGACTGAGAGCAGCAGGGATCTCTGATCATGTGATCTGATGACTGTGGTGGTAGTAGGCTTGTGTTATTGCATTGCTTTTCAGCACAGGATTAAATGCAGTTATATACAGTTCGTTTTTTAGGAAACTCAGCGCTGTGAGATATGGGAGATGGTTCACCTCTGACAACCCAGGAGGTCTTTGGACTTCAGACAAACTGTACAGCTCCACATGTTTGATTTAGCAGTTTCATGCCAAAAAAAATGATTTTTGTCTCGCTGGCTGGAATCAAACCAGCAACCTTTCACTTGCCAAGTGACTACACTAACCACTACACACTGGAGGAACCTTAAACAGACAAATTTATCCAAATTCCTGAAGATGTCACTGTGCTATTTTCAGTCACTCTGAGAGAAACTGAGATGATCTGGAAAAGAAAAAAAAAGAGATAATCTCTCCAAATCCATGCGTGCAAATCTTGTAAAGACAAACACACTCAAAGCTGCAACTGCTGATAACAGAGCTTCTATAAACGGATTACATGAAGTGTCCTTATGATTTTTTAACAAATATTTTTGTTACTTTGGATTACTCAGATTAGTCTGATAAAATCAAAGTTAAAGGGCAATAAAGTTGGCAAAAGTGAAGGGATCTGATTGAGGCCTGTAACAGCTGTACATAATGTATGTGTATATCACAGAGATCTTTATATATATATATATATATGTGTTTATATGTATATAATATATGCATATTGATCAAACTCCTCTCATGACAAGTATAGCTCAGTGAAGTGCTCTGCATTCAGATGTTATTAAGAAAAAGGGTCTCTTCAACAGGTCAAAATGGTCATTAATATCTGCAGCTCGGGGCTAAAACATCCGCAGTGTTGTGAAGCAAAACACAGACACAAACACATCATCAAGAATCCCAGAATCCCATAACACCTGGAAAAAACACCGGCTCCTTTCCCTCTTTCTGTGTGTGTGTGTGTGTTTTTAGTATTAGTGCAAGTGTTTTAGTTGCCGTGAAGCAGCATGCGGGTCTCCTGTGCCCTCAGTCCTCATGGCTGTTTTTACTGTAATCAGTGGGAAACATCGTGATACCATCTAACCCCGACCTCAGCATAAAAGATTACTGCGCTGTTTCCATCAGACTCTCCAACTGTCCTTCACTTAAAGGTCCTAAATTAAGAACTCATTGAATAATGACTGATTGCAGTTTTATAGGCATGGTGATCATCCCACAATGTCAATATAACATTTGTAGGTCAAACTAATCTGTCGCCAGTTTAATACGTGTAAATAGATTTACGCGGCTCGCATCACTTTCCGTGCTGAAAAGCTCTGTGTACGCATACGTCCGTTAACATTTAGCCAGCAAAAATGATAATGATCTTCAGACACATTACAACACTGTTTCATTGTTCGCAAAGGGTCGCCCACCTGTTTAACCAATAATAACACCCTCTACCGTAGGACCTCACTACAGTTAGAAATGCCGCCTGCTCAGACAAGTACTCACATGCTGGACAAACGGGGTAAGGATTTGCATCTGATTTCCATCCCAGTTATGTGCCTGGAGTGTGCTAGGATAGCGTTAAACACCAACCGACTACGAAGATGAGAGGCATGACAGGGGAGGAAGATGGAAAAAGTGGTTGGTGAATGGTGGGCACATTGTCAGGCAGGTGATACGAGCGTGCTGACAAGTTGAAGTCGTTGGAAACTGTTGGAAAACTGCACCAAAAAATAAACTAAAGGTGCATTTAGGCCGTCTGTCTTTTTTTTCTACTCTTTCTATGTTTCTGTCTCTCCCAAACACTCATGACATCATCACTTTGCCTCAGGCTGTTGAACAACTACAAGGAGACTGGCCTGGGTGTGGGTTCTATGGAAGCTCTTTTCTGCAAAAAGTTATTAAAAAATAAATAAATAAAATTAACTCAAACAGTTTGTAATCAAAATAAGAAAGCCAGTCAAAATTAGGGCACTATACTTCTTCATTTTTAGGCACATGAATATAAACTCATAATTATGAGAAAATGTCATTAGATCATCAAGACACTAAAATTCATTAATATGGGATTGTACTATATTTTATGGGACACAAAGCCATAAATATGATATCTAAGCCGTTAGAACTTCACATCCTGAGCCCCTATCCTGGTATGGCGACATTCCTTTTTGGCTTTCCTGCAATTTCTACTTCATTCTGCTTAATAAGTGTAAAATAAGCCCCCTGTGCCCATGTGAGGACAATAAAAATATTTCTGTTCAAAGATAGTGCTCAGTTTTTGTGCCCTTCCAAATAGGAGAAATTTGAAATTCTTCCCCAGTATTTCATAAGAAGTCATAATTATGAGACGCAAAGTCATGATTGCGGTTATTTGGGTGACGAGACTCTAAGAAGCTACATGTAGTGCAAAGAGTGTGCTTGTGTTGACCAATATGAGACTAATGCAGGGAGGTAGTCTGAGTCTGGGATTGTGATAAAACTTCTATCCAGGACATTTATATTGTCTTTTTAATACAATTGTTCTGATGCTGAAGCCTTTGTACACTTTTGTATTCACTTTCAGAGCTGCATCCATAGACGGGCACATTTCTTTATGAACTACACATTTCTATATGAGAGTCAATGTGAGCTGACCAGGGTTAAAATCTGGGACATTTTCTCTAAACGTGAGACAAGGAGACACCTGGTCACCCGAATCATACTCTTAAAAAATGTTTTCAGTATTACATTTCATTCGCTGCTCAGTTGAGCTGTGAAGTGCACAAATATATACAATCGTGGGCTCTTTATAAAATATTTGTATGTGCCGTACAGATGTTGGCGCTCACGGTGCCCTAGGCAGTGTTTATGCAAAATCTCATCAAGAGTGTTCCACTTGCCTAAGAAGCGATAGGGAACATACAAACAGAGATAGATGCACTACAGTCATTACAGTTTGATGTTGTTAGGAAAACTGGAAATAGACATAGTGATTCAGTTAAACATGTGCTAACATACATGGAAATACAGTACACACAAAATAAAAACAGAGTTTGTTCAATTCTAAGAGAGTTTGACTGTCTGTATTTGGTGCGACCACTTTTATTCTTTAACACAGCCTGAACTCTCTTAGGCAAGTTTTCTTCTCATGTCTTTAAGCAGTGTTCAGGAATAGTTTTCCAGGCTTCCTGAAGGATGTTCAAAAGCTCTTGTCCAGCTGTTGGCTGCTTTTTAATCCCTTCCTTGTCATTTATTTTCTTATGTTTACGACAAGAGTAGGAGTAACAAATCCTGTCCTCTCGGCTCCAAAAAAGCAGAAATTATTCCTGAAAAACATCTGATGTCTTCAGTTTTTTACTTCAAATGCATCAATAACTCTGAGTCCTGGATCATTGTCATGCTGCAAAATGAAGCCATTACCAATCAAATTGAAATATGGCTATACCTTTCTGTGTTTATAATTCCATCGGTTTTTACAAGATCCACAACACCACTGGCTGAAATGAGGCCCAAACCAATAAAGAGCTTCCACAGTGTTTTACAGATGGCTGTAGACAATCCTCTACAGCAGCAGTCCCCAACCCCCGGGCCTCGGACCGGTACCGGTCCGTGAGTCATTTGGTACCGGGCCGCGAGAGTAGAGGCTCAGGTGTGAAATGTATGGTTTTCAGGGTTTTTATCGGTTTTCAGCGTTATTTTGTTATCGTTTTTATCGTTAACTCGGTTTTCCTGGGTCTTTTCACGTGTGTTATGAATAAATCTTCTTTTTTTCGGTACTGGTACTAGTTTTATTTTGTTGTATTTATCCGCGACACCTTAAAGGCCGGTCCATGAAAATATTGTGGGGCATAAACCGGTCCGTGGCGCAAAAAAGGTTGGGGACCGCTGCTCTACAGCCTCTCTGCTGACCGTTCATACTGATGACAATTTGAACCAATAGTGTCAAACTCACTCCATAAGGCGCTTATTTTCAGTCCAGTTCTTGTGTAATTTGACATACCTCAGCCTCTCCCTGTTTCCCTTTCTTAAGAATGACTTCTTGGCAGCCACCCTTTCACTGAGAACATTACTGTTGAGGCCTTCAGGTCCTGCGTCAGGTCTTTGTTTTTGTTTTGTTTTTTAATATTTCTTAAGGACTTTCAGATACTGTTCATCTGCTGTAGATAATTTTTAGGCCTACCTTCCCTGCTTGTCCAGTTTCTTCAATTTTTTTCAGGATACACAAGTTTGAAGCTGTTTAGGAATCACCTTGTTGATGGAAAAATACAATTTTATGCCAGTTTAACTGGAAATTCAACTAAAGAAAATGAAACAAATTGTGAGACAGGCTGCTAGTAACAAAGCGTCTGAAGATATAATTCAAAATTGCTTCTTTGCTAAATTCTCTGTTATGTGTCGACACAACACTGGTTCATCCCTTAGGTTAGGTGTCTTTTTATGCTTGAATGACCTATAGGTCAGTGTTAAGTGACTCAACAAACAAAAAAAAACACTTCTCTGAAAATGGTCAGGTATGTCCAAGTATGCTCAAGCCCACTACATAAAAATTACAAAAAGTTTGGGTCCTTGGAAGCAAAATACAAAGACACGAGGGGTGGCTGAACAATTTTGAATGGAAATATGCATCACTTGGAGGTTTACACTTCATCTGAAGCAAAAAACTGAAGACATCAGATGTTTTTCAAGAATAAGTTCTGCTTTATTTGGAGGCGGGAGGACAGGATTTGTTACTCCTGCTCTTGTTGTAAACATAAGAAAATAAATGCACCATTCATGAAAGTTTTTTGCCATGTATTACCTACTCGGCTCACATCATCAGATGTTGTCATGTAGTAAAAGAATCGAACTACGTAGTGACTAAGCCCACACCTTTCTGTCTGGACCACACTGAAAACAGAGACCTATTGATAATTTAAATAACTGCAGAAATGTCACCAAACAGATTTCTTAAAGTCCTCACAGGAATGTTAAATTTGATTTAAATCTCATTATTTGAAGGTGATTAACTTTAAGTTGTATGAGATGCTTTTTGGTGGAGTGGACATAGATCTCTTTTTCAAACAAAGAGGGACTTTCAAAAGTCTGGATAGAAAGAAAAACAAACCAAACAGCTCTGAATCAAAGCATTAAGCTATAGAAAGTCCCCTTTGACTGTCCTTCAGGTGCTCTGAGGGACAAAAAGATGCATCAAAGGAGAATTGTAAAGTGGGAAAGGCTCATTTGGACATCCCGAAATTAAGACTAAAATAAGTTTTAAAGACATTCGGTTCACTTTAAAGCTTTCAGCAGTTCTTAACAACACATTTTTAAGCTTGTTCTTTTACACTGTTGTTCAGATGAAATGTGTCTTCTACATCCCAAAAGTGATTCAGCAAGTCTTTTCTCATGTCTGAACCTGTGCTTTGATCCACATTCTTCTGTCTTTGGTGTGTTTTCCCTATATGTGCTCTGTCGAGTCAGCATCAAGCAGCAGCTACCATCAACAGTGCAGCCACATGTTCCCAGCCTCCCCTCTCAGACACACAAAGCACCACACACACACGCACACACACACATCCTCACATCCCTCCCTTATTCTACTATCCCATGTCCTCAATGCAAACACAAATAAGCACCAGTAGAAGCAGGTGTCCTTCCACTGGGATAAATAAACAGTACACCAGGATCCAGGAGCAGGAGGTTGTGTCTGCATGGGAGTGTGTCAGGGATGTGGGGGGATCGGTAGGCAGTTAGGCTAGGTGGGTGGGGTGGGGTCGTTGGAGAGTTTCTATGTAAGTGTTTGTGTGAGGGGGAAACTTTGAATATATCTGATAGCATCTCTTAAGACCCTTCTATCGCTAACAAAGCTGTTTGTTTTCACTCAGACTTCCTTTTCATCTTGCTTGTTTTAGAGTCATAGCTCACAGCTAATTGCAGAGCAATTGACAATCAAACAATCCTAAATGTGCCGTATAGGCACATGACCACTAATTTATTCAAACTTTTATGCGTGACGGCCAGTGCTAGTGTGCTTCTATTCCAAGCTGGTTCAGTGGTGTCATCACTTTATTTGCACTCTTGATGTGGCTTTCGGGACTAATTTGCCTGTTTCTTACCTGCAGCTGTGCAGACTGATGCTTATCTGTCCTCTGGAAGAAGGTAAACAAGCTTCTGTAACATCATCTAGTAGAAGAGACACAGGTGGGCCGAAAGGTGTACTTACCGTTAAACAGAATGGAAAAAGTGCCCCCAGCTATGTGAGGGAATATGTTTAGGTGAGTGAGGGGTCCCATGATTGGAACTTTTTAAATTCAGTTTCTTGTTGCCTTCAAGATACCCAGAAACTGACAAAAAAAAAAAAGGCCAAAGCATAATTCTTTACTTGCTTTACAGTTTTATCATCTTGTTTTATTGCATTAAGACAGGTTACTGTAAGCGTTTGTATTCATCAAAGATGTTTCATGTAGTAAATACTGATACACATGGTTTTATATCAGGCACACTGATACACCACTTGTGATATTTGTCATGTCACTTATTCATAAATTTGACAGCACAGGTATTTATATATATATATATATATATATATATATATATATATATACATATATATGTCAGTAGATGGCATCTTATTTGTTGATATCATTCAATAGCAGGTCCGATATTGGCAATACCCATGTTTCACTACTATATCTGTGCATCCCAAAAAAATTAGTGTAAACTATCTTCTTACGATGTTGTCACAGCAGCTTCTGTGTGACTTGGCATCGTTGCTGCAAAATTCTAATAATCTGGTACTCAAACATCTTTCTTGGAGCCAGCTGGCTAAAAGGTTGGTCCAAATTTTCATACAGGCCATAACACACAATTCGGGTAATTTCCAAAACATTCAGGGACTCCTTTAGTCTTATGGATGGAGGTCATACTGGAAGAGGTGAATCCTATCAGGATAGAAATAGTTCAACATGAATGAAATCCCTTAGATGAGGAGGAGGTGGCAGGTGTGGGCAATTAAATTTCCCAAGGGGCTGCATGAGAATCTGGGACTGTTGTGGACAGTCGCACCTATAATCTGAACTCAATTAACATCAATTTTAAGTCTTTATAAACTGCCACTAATAAAAGAAGTGTTTACAGTTAGTGGATGAATGGCCCACCCCTGCTCTAAGGGCACAAGTTAGGTTAGATGAGGTTAGATTATTTTATTTGTACCCATAGATAGATTTGAGCTGCATTACTTAGTCATACTCATATGCACATTTTCAATGCAAGCACAGACAACAGCCAACAGCATGTTGGCCAACAGCTTAACACAAAACACTGAGGAAATAAATAAATAACAATGACAAAGACTTCTCACAGCATCATGTAGGATAGCAAAAGATTTCCAGGAAGACCCAAGTTATCAAAAAACTCTCACAAAGCCACCATACAGAGACAGAGGGTTCTCCTTTAATTTGTTGCCTTTGAATTGAGTTCATGCTCATAAAAACAGGTCTCCACTTATCCACAGCATGCTGATCATTTATCGGTGAATTACGTTATTAGTTTATTAAACGTCTTATTACCGTGTTATACAGGAGTTATCGGTGTAGACTTTAAAAGAGCGCGTTTGTTCATGTCTTTGTGAAGTGAATTGGGTCTTTCTGCCACAATAATCTCCATCATAGTAACTCCCACATAGTGACATCTATGAAGCCTGCAGGTGTGTACAAATAAGTGAATATTTCCTTAGTGACTGTAATCATCAAAGACTTTCTTTTTTTTTTTTTTGTAAATCATTTTAATTTTTAAGTCATCCCAATAAATTTTGCACTGATCTTTTTTAGGGGTAGGGGAATATATTTCTCATTTAATATTCCAATATGATAAAATCACAGCTTTTAAAACCCAGTTTTACCACTGCTTTCTCCAAACTCACCCTACAGCTGCAGGTAGGCCATCGGGTGAGCCAATCACAAGCCCGGCAAGGGCAATTGACAGTAAGACCCCGCCTCCCGTCCACCTGTAATCCAATCCGCGTCCTTGTCACAGGTAAAACCGGCCTTAATTTCTAAGCATTGCCCCAAAAAGCGAGAAAAGCCGACAAAACCCGTTCTCTCAGGAGGGGACACCTTGTTTGTTGCCGTGGCCCTTATCCAGTGTTAGCAGCGGAGTTTTCCAGGGTGGTAAAGAAGACGGATCGGATTTTCAGTACCAACTAGAAAGTCCAGTTCGACCGACCGAGATGTCACAGGAGCATGACAAGTAAGTTGTCCTGACTCCTCTGTTAGCCCGCACAACGAGCATGTTGACACTATAAGCTTGTAATACTGACTTAAATTGCTTTTGTGGATTTTCTGATTATTTTTGCAATTTATTTTTTTAAACAAATAAATTCATTGCACTGACTTATTTTTCAAAAGCCGAGGTCACACTGTGACCTGCAGCTGCAGCCTTCTGTATTTTTCTCAAAATCGTGTCTTGATGTTCGTGTCGCATATAAGCATGAGCCTATTCTACGATCATTGTAGCTCCTTTTAAAAGGGTAAGTGTGCTCTGTTACAGCGGGTTGCCAAGCGGGGAGTTGGTGTAGTCTCATAGTTTCCCATGGTGTTGTAACTCCGCTCGTTTCACCTGTCATGTTCGAGCCTGTACAGGTGTACCTCCACCTGTCGTGCGAGCTGGAGGCGACTGTTGGAATAAGAGCCGTCCCGGAGTAGAGATGGGCGGTTGTTTGATTTTGCCTTAAGCTTTAACTGTTATGTGGATAGTAGAAATGATGTTTGCTCAGGAATAGGCACAAGTCTCCGGCAGCAAGGTGTCAGCCAAGAAAAACTGCCTCTGCACAGGTGTAAAAGAGTTTTAATGGAAGATAGAGCTTAAAATAATAAAATAATAAAAATAAATCAGTGTTTTTCAGATATATAAATGTTTAGTTTGAGATATATTCTGTATTCTGTGTGTGGGGGGTTTGAGGGCAGTGACAAGGAGACATTTGAGGGGAGTGAAATCGTACACCTGCTAGGCGTTGGCCCCACGACTAACATAGACAAGCGAGCACAGGGCTATCTGAGGTTTTCATGGATTTTACTCTACACTGCTGTGTGTGTTTTGTTTTGTTTTTTTAATTTAAAATGAGGGATTAAAGCTCTTTTCTCTAAATGTCCAAAAAAGTAGCGTTTTTGTTTGTTTTTTTACTGCTCCTGTACATTAAAGTGACAGAAGTCTGGACTCATGCTGCCTTACTCACTTTATTTCTTGACATCTAAGTGTAATTTCTGCCTGATCAGCAATCAGACTCTTCATTGTTTTAGTAAATAATGGCTTATATTGCCTTACCTTAGATATATTTTTTTATAGCCAACACATAATGGATTATATCAGGTTGCGTTTAGATATAGGGTTACTAATTATCACTTTCTCTGACCACTGGGAGACAAAAAAGTTGTATTTGTTGTAGATACGCAACATGGAAATTGATCCAGTCCGTTCACACTTTATAATAATTACTTTGTTGGATGTGGTTGCAGGATGGCTGAAGAGGGGATATATGCGGTTTCTGAAGTTTGTGGATGAAACTTTAATAACAAGAGCTCCATTAATGACTTTACTCTGACTGGGGCTTAACGCGTCTCAGCAAACAGAAGCTGTGTAAACATTAAAATTTACTGTAAACAGGTGACTTCAGTGCAAACGTCGCAGGCTCATCATCAGCCGTTTCGTACACGCAGAGGCGTTTTTGTTTTACTTTAAATGTAATGCACCCAGGTTCAAATAGCTTAAGCTTGCACACTGTGCACAGCATACCAAGGCGATGTTGAATTTTGAAGAGGAAGAGAAGGAGCGCGAGGCAGGCGGCGACTGAGCGTTAAAACCTCATGATTATTTGTCACAAACAAGTTCGTTTGCAAGCACAGCGCAGGAATGCAGCCGGGTCAGATGCGTCACATGTGGGCGGCTTCTCAACCAATGAGTGATCCCCGAACTAGAGTCGTTACACTGGACGATCCTGTAGAGCATCTTTTTCTCGATACACCTTCTGCCTCTGTGGTTCGGCGGCAGAGATTTGTTGCACAATCCTCGAAAAGCCTGACCGACTGGTCCTGCAGATGAAAAAAAACATCTACATGGGTGATCTCTCGCTCTTATAACCTGTTTGTCTGTTTTGAGCGACACTGAGATTTCAGGTCCCGGTCTGGAGAGCTTATGTGGAGTCAGTGTGGAAAATAAGTCCATAACAAGAGATGAATCCCTTCTAGTATGGACGGCTCTTCCCTTTTGCTGCGCACATCCATGGCTTTTATTTCATGTCATTAACTGCTTTGTATGCGGTAAATAAAGCACACACTCTCCCCCTTTTAGCAGTAAACGTGCGGTCCTGGTTCTCCAGAACGAGCCGGGTTATGGCGGCCAGCGTCGCTCTTTCACCACAGAGGATGAAGCCTGGAAATCTTTTCTGGAGAACCCGCTGACAGCTGCCACCAAGGCGATGATGAGCATAAATGGAGACGAGGATAGTGCCGCAGCTCTGGGTCTGCTCTACGACTACTATAAGGTATCAGGAAAAGCTCAGCAGGAATAGTTTCTCCCCTCCTTCTATGAGGAGTAGTGCAAAATCACATACTGGAGGAATAGTTGCCAGATTCTTGCAAACTTTCCCTCTGTGATCCTCACCCTTAGTGACATCTGATCATTAAGTAACATCTGTGAGACAGAGCCTACATTATGTCATGTAACTGATCTAACTATGCCTACAAACAGCAGGATGACCCAGTCTGTTAGATGTGATGCGGTCAGACGCTGAGCGGCTGTGTTTACTCTCGTATACAGGTGCCCAGGGAAAAGAGAACAATACACCAGCCCAAGACAGACACACTGGTCTCTGATGTGGATCCCAACAAAAGGTAAGCGGCAGTCCTCTCCACGTACCACCTCCCCCTTTAAAAATAAAAGCACAGCAGAGGGCAACAGCAGGAAAACAAGAGAGCAATTCAAGCTCTTGTGATATGATTTTTAAATTCTATTTAAAAACTGTATGCACATTTATCCTCAGGGGTGCACCTGTTTTCTCCAGAGCAGAAAGGAAAAATGATTATTCAGTGTAAGCAGGGTTTTACTCATCTAATTTAATCAGGTAGCTTCACTGACATTAGGATTTCTTTTGCTGCTTTAGTCAGGCGTACTAAAATAGCTGCTCCGAGTGTCATAGAAGACAACTTTAAAAACTCAAAAAAGGAAGGAAAATGTCCGGTGTACAAATTCCTTTGTGTTATCAATGGATCGTTAATCAGTTCTCAGGCATTGCAACACCAAAGGTGAAACCCAGGATTGAGAAAAGGGAGAAGCAGAAAAACATATCATATAAATAACCCATTGTTTCAAGGTTTATCAAAGCAATGATGTATTGTATTGGAGATCTAAATTTTATGTGCACTTCTACTTCGTCACAGGCACCAACTCCAGGCCGGACACTCCATAGTCCAACTCCAGGAAGCCAGTATGGAAAACAGGATCCCAGTACTCAAGCCTCCCTTCAATATTCTTCAGCTGGGCCCAGACAAGAGAGCCCACTTTTCTTCACCAGGTCTGCTCTGATTCAATAACACAAACAGAAAAAAAACGGAAAAATTTAGAAACCTGATGATCAGTTAACTGTTTTGTTTTTTTTGCTTTGTTTTGTTTGTTCAGATACTACTGTCACAGTTTCCATTGCCACCGTGCCAAACCAGACTATCAAGACAGAGGTGCCCACCCACGGCTTCTCGGTGACTGTGCCAAACAACTGCAGCGAAACGGAGAGCCACGTGGGCGTCTTTGATCGCCAGCTCACCCACAACGCGGTCCATTTCAGCCCTGGCACCCAGGCTCGTACGCCCCCTGACTCCACCTTTCCCGAGAGCTTTAAGGATGGTTCCCAGGAAGTGAGTGTTTCGATTCCCCCCCCCCCCACCCCCCCGTCAAAACCCTGCTAATGCTCTCCCAGCACCCCCTCCACCCCACCTCCTCCTTCTCCTTCGCGTTCCTCTCCTCTCCCCTCTCAGATCTCTCCCATCAGACAATAGGATATTCACCCGATCCCATGGAGCCAGCGGTGGGCTCAACCTTCCCTGGTTTTATTTGAACATGCCAAAATAGTGGCCAGTGTGTTATTATGCCATTGTCTCACCAACACAATAAAGTGCTGTACTTTTCTCCTACAATAGCCAAAGCCCTTTCTCTCTCCTCTTTCTCTTTTTAACCTGGAGGGGAATTACCTCAGAAAAGCCAACAAAACCCCTGTACAGGAGGGGGTGGAGGTGGCCACAGAGCCATTTTTTTTAAACAAAAACCAAAATGAAGGGGAATAAAAAACACCAAAACAAACTGTTATACCTGATGAGAGAAAGCCTAGCCTAATAAATGACTAGAATGAAACACAGTGTTCATCTAGTTGCTTACACAGTTTGCTAGTTGAAGAAAATCATCTAAAATTTATGCAAAGCAGCTGTTTTATTTCCTGTTCCCATGCTTTTCTTGATTCTGTTTTCCTTTTTTGCGCTTCAGGTGTTTTCCCTCCCAGGAGATCTCCAGTTTCGGATGACCTCCATGACGCCCGAGGACTACACTCAGTTTGACACCGTGCCGGGGTAAGTCGCCCTGCCGCCGGCCCACCGTCCAACTTCCACACCGCCATTCAGCTTTTGACACGGCACAGCCGAATGGCTTCATTCATCTCAGTCACAGGGGAGACACCAGACTCCCGTCTGTGTGTCTCACAAGTGTCTGCACATATTTAAAGCCCGCTAGGTGTTACTCTGCTGTTTCATTCGTCTACTCGGATTTGTTTACAGAAGAGATTTTTTTTAAACGCAGCATGTTGTTCTTTATTTTATTCACTAGATTTGACCCTTATTTTTGTGTGTCTCAGGAATAATTTTGAGTACACTCTCGAGGCATCCAAATCTCTGCGTCAGAAGACAGGTGACGGGACAATGACGTACCTCAACAAGGGCCAGTTTTACCCCATCACCCTCAGGGAGATTGACAACAAAGGCCTGCAGCAACCCATCACCAAAGTCAGGGTAAGAAAGAGCACTTAAAAAACCAGGAAATTACATATAATTCATTTCAGATCAATTCAGTTTTATTCATATTGCGCCAAATGACAACTACAATTGTCTCAAGTCCCTTATATTGTAAAGTAAAGACCCTACAAAATACAGAGAAACCCAAAGGACTTGGCGACAGTGGGAAGGAAAAACTCAATTTTAACAGGAAGAAACCTCAGTGTGGGGCAACCATCTGACATGACCAGTTGGGGGTGAAGGGAGGAAGACAGGAGAAAGTGTATTGCAAAATCTGATTATTGACAGTCATATTAAGCTATCACTGTGCTTTATGTTTTTTTCCTCAGAGCGTGGTGATGGTGGTGTTTGGGGAGGAGAAGTGCAGAGACGACCAGCTAAAACACTGGAAGTACTGGCACTCCAGACAGCACACGGCTAAACAGAGGTGCCTCGACATCGGTAAGTTCTGAAAAACGATATTTTCATAATAAACCACATCGTGAAATAAAACAAACCAAAAAAAAAGAAGTCACGCTACCAGTTTGAGTGCGGAGACATAGCGGACACGCTAATCCTCATCTGTCTGCACACTCAAGCAGCTGTTTGTAAGCACAGCTTAGCAGGAAAAGGTGTGTTGTTTGATTGTGACAGCTCATTTTGCTTTTGATGGATTACTGTTAGTCTGTAACTTTCATAAATCTCAGCATATGTTGAAGTTACCTTACCTTTCTTACTTTTTCTGGTTTGTTTTTTATCATTTATTTATATTTATTTATAGTTATTTAAATGGGCTAATTTCTTTTTAGACTCGGCATAAAGCAGTTAATATGCTTTCAGTACATCATTTATTAATAACCAACATCTGTTGCTCCAGCTGACTACAAGGAGAGCTTCAACACCATCGGCAACATTGAGGAGATTTCATATAACGCCATTTCTTTCACCTGGGACACAAACGAGGAGGCCAAAGTAAGTCAGTGGACTGAACGCATCCACACCCACATCTTCACAGGTATACGGCTGCCTGACACCCCCGCTGACATCTCTGACACGGTTGTCGCTTGAACCAAGTCCAAACATGACAGTTCACTGTTTGCACTTCAGTGTTCCTGTCAAAACAAGAACAGTGTTTGGTTCTCAGGATCACCGGTGATCCGAGGCTTCCGCGTACTTCCTGGTCTTGAACGTTTAAATATGAGGCTTGACCTTTTAACAACAACAAACTTAGACACCTAAAAATAGTCCTCCTTTTCTTTTTGTTTGTTTGTTAAGGCCCCGTGCCTGAATGACAGTGTCAGGTGCCGAGTCCCCTTTATGGGTGATCGTCATCCCCTTTGCTCACTTTGATCCCCCCAAAAACAGTTGTTAAATATAATTAGTGGTTTTAAAAAAGAAGAGTGAGGATGCGGTCATGTCGCAGTCACTCCTCTCCTGTGTGGTTACTCAGGTTGTGTAAAAACACAGAGGTGTAGGTGTGTGTGTGAGTGTGTGTGAAAGAGAGAATTCTTCCTACACTCTGTTCTTATATTCTTGACTGGTCCAACCTGCCTGTCACCCTTATTGTGATGTCGCATGTTTAGGTATTTTTGGACATGAGAAACAAAGAGTGCAGGAATGAGGAAACTCATTGGGAGGGGAGGTGACCAGATGGGACAGTTGTCAAATAAAATCCGGCAGAAAGGAGGAGCTCCTGTCCTCGTCTCCACTCGTGATTGTTTCTTTCTTTGTTCCCAACCCTCGTGCTGCCCTGTGGCTCTGCTCTGCTCTCGGCCTGAGATGGAAGACTACTGACAAGCTGGCAAACAGACAAAGAGACAACACGGCGCTGCCGCTCATCACCGGCGTACTTTTTCTTTAGGCTACACTTTGGATAAATAAAGTCACATGAACAGACCTTCCTAAGCACACACACACTTATACACACACTCACGCTTGCATACCAGGATGTGGGTCTAACTGTCTCATGACTTGTGGCATGCATTCATAGGATGTTCATCCTTGTGTGTTTTTGTTACTTCACCATTTGTATAACCGCCCAGCCACATTGTTTGAGCATCTCATCAGCGAGGTGTTTGGTTACAGATGAAGGTGTTTGGCGTGTGTGTCTTTGGATGGATGTCTGAGAGGATCAGTTTGGGTTTCTGACCTTGGGAAGTGAGGTCATTTTACATGCTGATGGGATTTCAGGATACAATTAGGAGTTTAATTATTTGGTTGTATTAGTTAAACTTGGTGTGTGTTAAGGTGAGAAGTCCGTTAGAGGAAGTACCTGTATGTGTGTGGTTTGCCCTTGGGCTGATTGCATAGCAGTATATGTGCATATATCAAAGTGTACTGTATATGTAACCCTTATATAGTCCTGTGATGATGGTGGTAATAAAGGTTATAAGATGAGGAACAAAGGCAAACGTTATGTAAGGCTTTACTATATCAAATCAAGGTTGCAAATCATATAGTTTTAGTATGTTTACATCAAAACAGCACCAACATCCAAACTGTCTGCATGTGTGTGGTTGTTTTTGATTGAAACTCCTCAAAAAAGGAAGAAAGAGTATTAGATCATCCACAGTCACATACTCTATGGAAAAGCTTGTGACGCTGCATCAGTTCTCTTTAAAAGTACTTTTGTTATCAAGTCGAGTTCATCGATTTATTAAGTGCAGTTTTATCATATGATTTCCATGACTTCCATTACTAGTAATACTAACTGGTTACATTTTAAATGCTATAAGACATTATATTGAATGATTTGCATTCAAAGTAACACCTGGTATTTCTTTAGTGTGTGTGAATTTTTAAATTAATTATTAATTATTGTCCCCAATTAGGTTTTATGGATATAAAATGATGTATAAAATGTTTCTGCTCTAAACAGACTTTTTCCTTAACATTTAAAATATAGTTGTTGACCATTAAGGACCATTAAAGACTGTTAAATGTCTTCATTTGTGGAATACACCAAATGAACGACAAAGACTATAGTTATTTGTACACTGCTTAACAAATTAATTAAATCAATTCAAACTAAAATCTATCAAATTCACTTAACATAGTTCAGGTGGTTATAGCCAAATTTCAACACTGGACTTCTCTGAGAAGTCAGAAATAAACCGAGCATAATAATGATTTACTTTACTATTGTTCTGCTCTTTTGTAAAACAGTAAATTATATATATAGACAAGAAAACGCACACGTGTGGCAGAAACCTTACATTTGGTGGTGATCTAATAAATTTGTTAAGCACTTTCCCCTTGAGACTTTTCTATATGGTATTTTTAAACCTGTCTTGATTGTGTGTTGTGTTAACACAGTTAGAGTGTGTTTTCAAAGCAAATAACCAGGACAAAGGAAAGTAAAATGAGCATGTAATTACTAAAGCCCACCAAAAGAGGCCAGCAAAAGACACTGAAAGCATGTGAGGCCTGACTATGAAGTACCTGCTGCAAAAAGGCCTTCCTGAAAGTTAAACGTCATCGCATTGGCTTCATGATTAAGAAGCAGTTTCTACTTTAATAAACAAACTTTTAAGTTTAAAGTTGTACATTAGTCTGCTTCGGTCCTCAACTTTCTTCCTCTCTCCTCCCCTCACAGATCTTCATCTCTGTCAACTGTCTGAGCACAGACTTCTCCTCTCAGAAAGGGGTGAAGGGTCTTCCCCTGAATCTGCAGATCGACACTTACAGTTACAACAACCGCAGCAACAAGCCCATCCACCGTGCCTACTGCCAGATCAAAGTCTTCTGTGACAAAGGCGCCGAGAGGAAGATCCGAGATGAGGAGAGGAAACAGTCCCGCAGGAAAGGGAAAGTTGTCGACCTAAACCCTGGGCTGGCTTGTAAGTTGCTTTTAAGTTTTAGGATAATCAGCTACAACATATCATTACTAAAATGACCAGAGGCTTCCACAGTATGATCAATTTTCCCTTCAAGTCGCCCTGACACGTGTATTTGTTAAAATGATTTCCTGTATGCAGATGAAAACATCCCCTTAGTGTGTTTACCCCCTGAAGCTGTAGTTCCTCTGAGCTCTGCAGCATGTTTCAGCTAAACATTTTTATTTTGAAGACCTACGCTACAACTTCACTATAACTACGCTCTAATACTGGAAACCAGAATAGAGCAAAGACAAGAGTAAATGTGGTTCTCATGTGTCCAGGAGGTTTTCCTCTGCATTTGCTGGATAACTTTCAGCAAACATGTATTCAATCAAACCTTGTTTCACTCATGTCATGTTATGTTTGACTTCATCCTACTGCATGAATATTAAATTGCTTCCTGCTGTCTTCCCCTCAAAGTTGCAGAAGTGAAAGTACCAATGTTCCAGAAACGTAACGATGTGACCATCTTTAAGATGATGACTGATCTCGAGACCCAGCCTGTCCTCTTCATTCCCGACATTCACTTCTCCACCTTCCAACGTCATGTGAGTGCCGATCAAAGCCGCAAAACTTTTTCTTTTTTTTTTCTTTTAGGCCACCACTGAAAACTGTATGTTTCTCTGCCATTCCCAAAGCACGAACGTGTTTGTTGCAACATTCGTAGCATCTTAGGTGGTCCATAAACAGTTTGTTTTTCAGCTTCCGCCCACTCGGCTGCCAGCTGAGTTGAGGTGACCTGCCTGCTTGCTAGTTGGCAAGAACAGAGAGTTCTGGTTTTGAGCTTTGATACAAGTCCTACATACTGATGGCTAGGTTTCAAACTGGTTACTCACACCATGATTCATTTACCAGTGACTCAAAACAAACCGGCGTACAACCACCTTGATTTATGTGTTCATATGCTCAGAGCAAAAAATAGACTTGGTGCACAGGGAGAGAGGAGTGCAGTTTTCCTGTCGGTTTGTGGAAACATGTTGCAGAGAATGAGGAGAGATATAGGAGTTTACCTGAACTCTGCATGCAGGTTATCTGGCTTTTTTATGAGTTTTAAACGGAAGGAGCGCCTCTTCTTTAGAACTGGACTCTGAGCTCTGCCACAGTGAACACGTCACATGGCACTTTCAAGATGAGCATGTCACACGGCGAAGCATGCACACCTGACGTGCTCACATGAGTTTACCGGGCAAAGGATACTGTTTTTGAGAAATTCCACTAGGTGTGAGCTTTGACTGCCCCCTGTTGGTAAATGATGCAAGTAGGACACCAACACCCCCCACCCCTCCCCCTTCTCTCGTGCATGTGACATTTACATTAATACCAGGAAAGCAGAGGAAGAGACAGGAGGTTGGTTATTTTTGGGGATGCCATTGACATTGAACCTGACCGAACTCTCTGCAGCCTCGCTATCAGTTTTTGATAACCAACGGGTTTGCTGATGTTCCTCTCAGAATAGAAAATCTATTCACAGCAATGCCTGTAATCGATACAGTCAAAGGGCGAAAGGCTAGAAAAACAACAGCCTTCCAGGAATTACAAAAAAAAAAGAGTTGGATCATTTTAAATCAGAGGATCTGCTTTTTTACTTTGTTTTATATGATAAAAAAAACCTCTAATATTTATTAAGAGCCTGCAATCTGAAGGCATTAAGTTGATGTGTTTGACACTAAATGGACAAGTTCTACTTTATTCTCACATTTTGCAGTCAAATTTATTCAATCGGGTGATAGATAAATAATGACAGTTATCGATATTTGGTATTTCACGCGCGCGCTAACAAGATAACAAGGAGTGCAGTTGTGTGAGCCACAAGATACCAGTGAGTCCTGTCAGTCCACCCGACCTGCACTTCACCGTCCACAGCTGTACAGACTGGTTTACGTTGACCAGTTCCAATTCTCAGTGATAAAGGAAGAATAAATGGGGCAACACAGGAAACTATTTGGACTCGGCTGTTGACTTTACCTTTGGCCTAGTTGACTGATTTAGCCACTACCACGAAGAGTTACGTGAAAAGTTACAACTGCAGCCTGCGGAATGCAGGAAATTGGTTAAAAACGTGTTTGGATATATTTTAACTTCACAAATCATCATAAATATTTGATAACAATTAACTATAATGCGAATAAATGTATTGTGAGATGCTGTATATAGTTTGTAACCTTTATGTTGCATTTGAGTGAAATTCTTATTTTTCTCTCTCTGTTTTGCAGCCCTTGTCCACAGATGATGGAGAAGACAGGTGAGTTCACTTAAGCCCCCCCACCCCACCCTAATTTCACATTTGCTTCATGGTAGCTTTGAATTGCTGTGACCTTTGACACTTCCCAGTAAAATGCATACAGGGTTGCGGTTTCTAGGAAATGTACGTGAGCTTTTTTGTCTGTGCTCGTGCTTTATGGCCTGTCAGCCGGTTGTTGAGACCATTTAAGCAGCTGTTTGTGTGCGTGTGTGTTTCAACCACAGCTTGGGCATGAAGAGATTACCCTTCAGTGACGACGAGTTCGGTTCACCCCAAAACAAGCTGCCGAGAGTGGAGGAAGCAAAGAAAGGTACTACGTGTGTTTGCTGCTGTAGTGCAGTGTCCACACTGCTCATGTTCTAATCAGCAGCCTTTGAGTGACGCTCCCCTGTGCGGCTGCGTGTGCACATGCGTGTCCGTCTGTGTTTGCTGTGGTCAGCGCCTGTAGCTCCAAACACACAAACACACACACACTCTCCCTCGCTCTCTCTCTCTCTCTCTGGGCCATGTGATAATTCCAGGTCTTTCAACATATACACGTGCCCCAACCCTCCACTGACCCAACGAAATACCACAGATCACTGCGTGCATGCAGACATCTATGCAAACAAGCATTTGCCCTTCACCACCTATCCCATTCATAGACACTACAATTTTCAATACATTACAAATCTGTAAATGCATGTTTTGAAATATTTTGTAGCTTACGGAGGAATGTTTTAAACATTCAGGCCTGCTTCAAAGTGCTTCTGCACAAATGCACCTCTTGTACCTTCACAAAGCCACGCTCGACCTTGTTAAATACATTCTTGCGGAAGGATGTTAACCACAGAGAGGAGAGGAAGGAGTCACCGATTGCATGTTTTTTCAAAATAATTTCATCAATAACTGGACACTTTTTTTCTCTTCTGTGGTCTTTAAATATGCTGCTTCATTTCAAGGGGACACAAGGCAGAAAAGTGGAAGTAACTACATTTAGAAGGTGCTGTAACACTGCAAGTGGTACAAACCCTTCTGTACTGGCTTACTGTTGTGGCAAGGTTTACTACCTTTCCACAGCAGTCATGTTTTTCCTTGTTGTAAAACTGTAAGCTTTGGGAACTTGTTGACGTCTCAGTGGCGTAGAGAGTAGTCAGTCAGCTCCTGCGCAGGCTCCTCAAACTGAAATCTGTCATTATGTTTGGCTACTTCAAACCACAATGTGTAAATCTGGCTTGCCAAATGTCATCATAAAAGCATCTCTCAGTTTCCCCTGTCTTGTTTGTTTTTAGTCCACATAAAGAAGTAGATAAATTAGCCACATACTCAGATTACTGCAGCAGACTGTATTATTTTTAATTGTCTTAAAAATCTGTTGGAACCTGATCTAGTGTAGTATCAGTGAACCTTCTAGGAGTGCTTTATCTGAGATCTCTGCATGTTCTTCTGCAGTCTCGCAGAGAGATGGCTTGCAGTGTTATATATAGTATAGCTGCAAATATATTAACGGCTCAAGGCATATGTGTACATATATGCATTCAGCTTCAGCACTCTGAAAGTCATTTGGAGATGTGGTAAAACCCCAAATCCTCAAACCCACACAAATGTACCAAAGCATCAGTAAAGCAGTCTGGTCTGACGCAGATAAACCCTTTTATGACTGCCGCTGACATTTGTCTGAGGTTGAATTTGTGTTTGTGTTCAGTCCATGAGCGTGCATGCTTTTCTTTGACGCCTGCTTGCCTCCTCTCTCTTTTTTCACCACACAGTCCTGCTGTACGTGCGCAAGGAAACAGACGAGGTGTTTGATGCCCTCATGCTGAAGAATCCCACGCTGAAAGGCCTGGTGGAAGCTGTAAGTTGTCCTCAGTTCACCGAACTAGCTATGGATTGTACTAGCGAACAGTTTCTTGCATCATCTAAGCTTTGATGTGCCACTAACACAGGAATCGTGCAAAGTAGCAATTGGGGAAAAAGAAAAATGTGTTTTTTAGAATTGCACAGGGGACAAAAGGTGTTAATGGAGGGGAGGGTTAGGGGAAAAGATTTAGAAAAGACATGGAACGTGGAAATGTCCTGGGAAAAAAGTGGAATGGGTACTTCAGGGGTCATCGAGTTTAAAAAGATGAAAAAGAGTGCAAAGGTCATGGATATTAGTAATGGAGTACTTATGTGGAGTGGGTGAGATAACAGGTAGTAGAGGTGTTCTGTATTTCTCTTAACACAAATTTGTGTTTGTTTTGTTTTTTTCCAACCAGATTTCGGAGAAGTATGAACTGCCTTATGATAAGGTTGGAAAGGTCTACAAGAAGTGCAAGAAAGGGTGAGTGTATACATGTTTATCACATTTCCACACTATGTTTGAAACTTTGTGAAGGAGGAAATCTGTTATCCATGAACAAATTAATACAAAATTCATAAAATGTATTTCTATATTTCTTGGTGCTTTACTGAACTGTTTCACCTGCAGATGAAATAGATCATTTAGTTATAACCACTCATATTTTTCCATTGTATTTCTAGACTAATGATTGGCTTTTCCCTTTTACATCAAATTATTTTATATACATTATATCATATAAATTATAACAAAATATATTTATATTATAATAATATATATAATTTAGTGCTGTCAGCGTTAATCTTGTTAAAATGACGTTAACGCCACAACCGCACTAATGCAGTAAATCTCTGTTAGCGAGTTAGCGCGGATCGCCCCGTGCATTGGGCTGCACGGCGTCAACACATTAACGAGCTAACCGCAGTAACGTGTTGACGCCGTGTCACCGAATTTCCCAGAGGAACCCACCCGAGGGATTAATAAAGTTTTATCTTTATCTTATCTTTATCTTATCTTATTATGTGAAGCAAAAAATCAGTCTTTTCACCTCCCTTAAAAAACAGCTGTCTTCTCTTTGAAAGAAAGTAGGTGGGAGGGGTATTTCCCCTGTCACTGATGTCATACAGAGCTAAGAGTAGAAAAAGCTGTCTGAAATTATTTGTTTGGATCATATTGAAGCCCATGTTTTTGGCTCATATGGATTATTTGTGGATACACTGACTTATTTAAAACTCTGGCTATGATTCATATGAATATGTACCACTGCAAAATTACATATATGTCACAATAATTCATAATATTAAAAAAAATTATAAAATATTTCACTTCAACACACTATTTTCTCTTTTGACAGCATTCTAGTCCACATGGATGACAACATCATCAAACACTACTCCAACGAAGACACCTTCCAGATCTCCATGGAGGAGTTGGGCGGCTTGTACAAACTCACCCTCACTGAAATCTGATTGGAGATGTGATAGATTACCCTGAAAAGAGGACAAATGGAGCCGTCAAGTTTACACTTCTGGCTATGCAGTGATTATGGACCTGTCATTCATGTTGTCTGCGTGTTGTATTAGCGTCCAACAGATGTTTTTTTGTTTGTTTGTTTCCTTTTTTTAAAAGCCATAGCTCTTAACGGATACTGGTTAGAGATGTAAGTTATACATTTTGATCATGATAAAGCTGTTTGTTTGTGCATAAGAATTAACAAGTGAGGACATATTTGACACTAACATGACACTTTTGCATTTAGTGAGAATATGAGCTGCGCCTCAAATGTCAGTGCCTGCTTTTGTATATTTTGCTCAGGCTTGCAGAGCAGTTGAAGTGCTGCTATACCTCATGCTATACAAAGCAGCAGAGTTCATTCATTCATCAGAAGAAAGAGATTATCTTTCCCATTCTAAAGCCACAGCGCTGATGATCTGCAAAGTTTAGCACACAGAAATTCGTAGTAAAATGCCCTTAAATTGTTGATGAAGCTCCAGAGGTTCAGTGTATTAATACTAAACAAAACGTGGCAGTATTTAGTGTGTAAAACCATCATATAATTTGGTAGAATATTGTAAATGTATTTTTTTTTAGCCTAGAAGATTTTTTTTAGGTGCCATTAAAAAATGCTTTTTCTCAGATCAATTTAAATAATGGTCTCCTCTGTAAGTATTAAATGGTCACTAAATATGTTGATAATATTGCGAAAACAGAACTACCCTTTTCCTCTAGAGTAGATTCACAAATGCTGTAAAAATAGGTCAATTAATATCTAGCACAGTCTGTAATGGCTGTCCTGGAAGTGCAATATGATGATTCAGAAAACAAATCTCATCAATTGCCATAACATACAGTATAGAAATCATGTTTTTTTTTATTTGTACATAGCAAAAAGAAAAAAGGGATCTAAATGATCTCTCTTTTGTATCTCAGTACTTATTGTGTATATATTTATTAAGAGAATGGATGTGGGTCATTGTTTTTTAACCATATATAGATTTCTATTTCATCATAATATAATGTTGTTGTTTTTTTCTTTTTATATGAAGTTATTCAAAAATTACATGTCCAGGGACACAAAGTTAACATCTTTTTGTTGTTTTTGTTCCCTAATAAAAGCTCTGCTGTAGCTGCTGTTTTGGTTGTGTAAGACTTTTTTTCTTTCTTCTAATAAGATGTGTTTTATTAAATATTGGATATGATGGTGGTTGATCTGTTGGGCTGTGGCAGAGATTAACTGTCGGTCCACAGGAGCAGATGTCTGGGCATCAACTCCAACCCTGCAGACAGGAAGTGGGCATGACAGGATAGCGTGGTGCAGAGAAGCTTCTCTGTCGGAAACCTGGCCACAAATTTCCACATACAGTAGCTGGCATGCTTTGATTGCGCTGGGTCCTGAAATTTGATACATTAATGCTACAATTAACATTTCAATTACTAATTTTTGTAAAAATGTAGAAAAACACAGTACCCACGCTTTCAAAATAAAGTTTACTACCCAGAGCGGTGTACTACAAAGTGATTATAATGACTTAATGAGCTATATCAAACCTGATTGGAGGCAGGTTATCCTTCGTGTTTCGGTTTAAAATCATTTGGAAACATTACATTTCACTGATTCATTTTCACTGATTCTTTTATTTCAAGCATGTTTTAAGTGTAAGTGAGAATATGTTTTATATGTGCAACTTGTCAAGTTGTAAATTACTAAAACCACTGAATTAAGTACAAAGTGTGCATCACAGAATTGTGCATGTATTAACTTGGTGATTTGGAAAGTGTAAAAATGCAGAATTGTAAGATGGCAAAAGACGTACCCGTAGGCCCCCTCCTCAATTCAGAGATGGTCTTTTCCTTTTCACGTAAATTGCCTCCTTGACTCCTTGACCAGCGTTCCTCCCAGTCTAGGATGTGTACATCAGCCATTCCCCAACTCTCTGTGAATGGTACTCATGGCCATTAATCAGTGGTCTTTGATCAATGATCTTTGATCAGTGGTTGTTAATCAATGGTCATGAGAATTTGCATATTAATGATCAAGGAACTGACCTCCCAGCCCATTGTTCTCTCAGTGGTGCTAGTTTCATTCATTATGCAAATGTACTGTTTATAAGATTGGGGAAACCTGCAGTCAGCTGAGACTGAAGAAGTCACTTGGATGAGTAACGAATCGTTTCTCCCACTAAAAAACGCTACGTCCAGATGAACAGAATCAACCTTTGTGGGCAGGTAATCTAAGCTTTGCACCATTTCCACTTTCCCACGCTGTCAAGCCAATTGTGACATCACAGGTCTAGTCCAGTGAGCATTCTGCTGGCCTTCTTCAGGCCAGCTTTGACTTTAAAACTTTAAATCTCCCTGCGCAGCTGTCATTCTTCCTTGCAGTCGACTTCATGCAGCCCACCTTCTCTCCATCACTGCCTCTCGTCACTCCATTCAAGCCTCCATCTTCATCTACACCATCAGCGTCTAGACTCTGGGAGGGTCCTGCTCTAAACCCTATCACCACTATGATGGGCCGTTGGGGTCTAACCGCCAAATACCTCAAACTGAATTCTTTACATCAAGAAATCATGTTCATTTCCTTCTAATGAGTTCTCCTTATTGAAATATATCACTTTTCAAGACTAAGATCACAAAATGCTCCCCCAGAAAATAACAGAGTATTTTTTTTAAAAAATGGGGAAAAAGAGTTAACTAAACACAAGTCTAAAAAAAAATTGTTTTTAGTCATTTCTTGATAAAGACCACTGAGTCCATAGACCTCAAGCTGCCTTGGTCAGATTAATGGCAGTTTTTTTGTTTTGGTACTTTTGCATTTGCTTCGTTTTCCAGCCCTGGCGGTTGTTCTACTGAATCTTGCCAGGCAAGCAAGTTGTCTGGCCCACCCAAACCAACCAAAACCAAACAGGAATATTTTTCTTTTTCTTCAGCCAATAAAAAAAAACATCACAGAAAACAGAAATACCCTTTCTAACGTCTCACTGGGCGAACAGTCTACAGCTTGCTATAACAGCATTAATTATAACTGCATTTATAATCAGCTGCACAGCTTTTGGAGAACGTCTTTCTCTCTGTTCCTGTTATCAAGAGATGCAGATGTTGATTCCTGCTGTTCCTGTCTGTGGAGACAATCTTACAGCTGCTATCGGTGTGTTTTGGAGCAAATTAATGTTCTTAATATTAGTTCAATAAGGAAAGATCATAAGAAGGAGCTGAATATGATTTATTGATATACAGAATTTATTATCTAGTGATTAAGCTTGGATGGTCCATCACTATTGAATAGACACCCAGCATTAATAGAATTTAGGGCAAACAACCCCCTCACCCCGCTCCCCAGAGTCTAGAAGCTGGTGGTGGAGAAGATAACATGGAGGCTTGGATGGAGTGATTTGGGTAAGGCGGAGATGGAGAGGAGGCGAGTTGCGAGAAGGAATCTGCAAGAGAGAATGAGAGATTAGCAGTGTGATTTAGGTTGAGAGTGAAGGCTGATTGGCTTAAAGAAGGAGGTCAGAAAGATGATTGGACTAGAGCCATGATGTCAGCATTGAGTTTTATAGTGTGGGAAAGTTATGTAAAGAATAGCCAAACACCTGGGAAAGCAGACAGACCAGTGAATGCAGGTCGTGCTTATTGAACTTAGTTGTTTAGTCTGTCTATTTTTATTAGTGGTAATGTACAAAAGCAGACATTTCAGCATCTAAACAGGGATCCAAAACAAAAACCTGCAAATTAGTAGCTGCCTGCTCTAACCTCCAGTTTTGTCTCACCAAAGTTACCCACCCGGCCCTGCTTATAGCTGTCAGTAAGTAGGTAGACTCATGCAGTACTACTGTTTGTGGCTACAGAAGCAATCTGATCCCTTTAAACATATAATCATAAAAGAGGGGGCTCTCTTATGGTTCAGTTGTGCAGTTATAAAGAGGAGAAAGCCCTCATTTAGTTAGAATTTAACCAACCAGCCACGCCAGTGTTGCCATGTTGCCACACTGCGATGCCTTCAAGTGTCTTCCACCATCTGTTGTCTTTTACTTTCTCATTCTGCAGGAGAATAGATTAGAAAAAAATCTACTATTACACATGATGAAACTTTTTTATGGCTGTGGAAGCCCGATATAAATAAACTTGAATTATTTGCTTACTGAATAAAACTGTTTGTTATTATGTTTTTGTATTCTAAAATGTTGACTATGCAAATGATCTCATTAAAATGCCCTGAAAGCTATTTTCAACTGTTCCCTTATTCACAGGAAGTCACCACAGCAGGTAGCTCCACATGTTTGATTTATCAGATTTATTTATTTTTTTTACAGCAGATGCGCTTTCTGACACAACCCCAAAGGGATTTTTGTCTCCTCCTGGGAGAAAAAAACAGGGATCTTTTGCTTGTTAGGCAAAAGTGTAAACCACCACATTATGAAGCCACAATGAGATTTTTATTCTTATTGAAATGCACTAATTTGCATAAATGATAGTGGATATATCCTGTAAAGACAAATAAAAATGTGTGTTTTGGACATTTTCTTTCAACGAGTTTGAGTTAGCATAACGTCTTGCATTAAACCTACTGCTGGTGTCATGAAGGAACTTCTGTTGTAAGTATGGATGACTGATCAGGAAAGTGGTTCCTGATCACAACTCTTCTCTTATATGATTTAAAGAAATTGATTTTAGAGAAATTAGTAAGTGAGGCTTTGGCACTGGATTTCAAATTTCTATAGTTACATAAGGCATTGTTACAACAGCAGATAACAACAGGTTATTAAATGTAGCAGAAAATGACGACTAAAGTGACTGCGTAAACAAAGTGTAAAGTACAACAAGCAGTTCAGGGTTAAAATGAAGGGTTTAAAGTACTGCTGTATAGAGTTGTAAAGAGATATTGCATAGGAAAGCTGAGTCATCTCTAGTGAGGTGTGCGGATGAAGAGGAGGTTTCAGAAGGCCCTTCTCTCCCTGCTGCATGAACATTGTCCATGTCCGCTCCTGATGAGTTCATTGCATTTTTAACACCATCCTTTTCCTTTTAATACCCAACAGACCACAGCTTAGTAAATGTAATTACAACAGACTTATAAATACTCTTAGGTACAAAGAGTTGCTAACACATGTAGTGAAGAACCAAAGCGAGCTTGCGCTGGCTGTTCCTGCAGAGATCCTCGGAGTTCCCACTACAGTACAGAAACTGTACTACAGGAACTCAAGTGCTTTACTGAAGAGCAGTTTTAATATATTTGCACCGTTTTCTTCTTAATTTACTACTACTCTATAGTACATTTGTTATACTTTATACTATTTTCTACTTCTACTTTACTATAGTTTATACTCCATGTTATTTTTTTAAAAGTTCTGATTACATATATAGATATAATATAGATATAAATCTACTAATAATATTAGAAAACAACTGTTTTCAGGTTTAAGGCTGAACATTGACATGAATAACCAAAAGCCCCAAATTACTCCACGGGAACTGTATGGGCTCAAAATGTGGTCATAAATATTTTGTACTTGTAAATCGGTTTTGTACTTGTAAAAAAGATTTGTATGTGTAAAAAAAAATTTGTGCGTGCGTAAAAAAGATTTGTATGTGTAAAAAAGATTTGCATGCGTAAAAAAGATTTGTGCGTGTGTAAAAAAGATTTGTATGTGTAAAAAAGATTTGTGTGTGGACTTAGCCAAAAAAAAAACCCTGCAAGTTACAAGTACGAATTTTGACCTAATTTTTCTTCCTTTAAGCTGATTGGTCAATGTCATGTCAATCACAAATTAAACAATCCAATCAGAGAACAGATGGGTTTGGCTGTCGGAGGGGCACTTTTTTGAACTGCAGGTCCTTGAAGGGTAATCTCTATATAAATATCCGATAGCAGTTAGGTCCCCTTACTTTCAGCAGCTGTTGAAAGGATAAAGTTGTGGTATATCAGTGGTTAGAAATACCATTATTACTTTAGGATTAGTTTAACACAAAGTCAGGGCTGACCCAGGACCATTGCTGTGAGTCACAGTGCGCAGCATAAAAGTCCTTTCACATCAGACGCAGGATGTGCTGCTAATGCTAATTGCTAACTAAAAGCAAAGGATCCAGAATTTGTTGCGCTGGCTGCTGGGCTCTGTGGGTTTTTGCAGCAGCTCTACCTGTACTAGATGCACCTGCTCCTTGTCGTTTTTATCTCTGACTTTATGTCCTCTACAAGAGTTTCTGGGGTTTTTTTTGCTAGTTCTTCAAATGTTCAATAAAAACATGTATGCTAATTCATAACGAAGAAAGCTTTGTAATGAAGACTCATTTCCAAAACACTGCCCCACCTGCGGTCTGCAGCGCTGTTGAAAAGGCTGTGGAAGTCCCTATATTAAACACGTAGTCCTGTGACACAAAAATCACCAAACTCGGACGACCACAGACTGTTTTCCTTCATGGTGATGAAGGAAAACGCTGGGTTGGCATGTAAAAGGGCATTTATTCCCTTCAAAGACCTGCAGTTCAAAAAAAGCGCCCCTCCGACAGCCAAACCCATCTGTTCTCTGATTGGATTGTTACATTTGTGATTGACATGACATTCACCAATCAGATGAAAGCAAGAAAAATGGGGTCAAAATTCGTACTTGTAACTTGCAGGGTTTTTTTTTTGGCTAAGTCCACACACAAATCTTTTTTACACACGCACAAATCTTTTTTACACATACAAATCTTTTTTACGCACGCACAAATCTTTTTTACGCACGCACAAATCTTTTTTACACCTACAAATCTTTTTTACGCACGCACAAATTTTTTTTACACATACAAATCTTTTTTACACACACACAAATCTTTTTTACGCATGCACAAATCTTTTTTACGCATGCACAAATCTTTTTTACACATACAAATCTTTTTTACAAGTACAAAACCGATTTACAAGTACAAAATATTTATGACCACATTTTGAGCCCATAGAACTGGGGAGGCACACTACAAAGAGGGGGGACACGAGAAAGGGCAAAGGGAGACTCGGACAATATATACGCAAGGTAATGAGGCCAGGGGAAAACAGGTGGGAAACACAGTGGGAATAAATCTGGAATAATCAGACAAGGGGAAGTCAAATGAAATATAAAACAAATGAGACCAAAAACCTAACACAGAGACACAGAGACAAGGACTCAAACATACGAACTAGACACAGAAAGACAACCAGTAAAACAAGAGTAGAAGCACAAACAGGAACTAATAAACCCAAATTCATCTATAATCAAGCAAAGAACCTTAAAAACACTAGGGAATATGAAATTGCATCACTAAAAGAAGACTATAAATAGTACATAATCCCTTCATTCTGGAGTCTTCTGTTATAATACAGCTGGTGGCCATCCATCTGAATGGATGATAGAGGGCCCAGTCTGGCTCTTATCGGTCTGTTTACCTCTAATAAAACCCTTTGAATGGAGTGATAGGATCCAAAGTGGGTGTCCCTTCTCAAAACCAGCAGAACTCATAAACCCACAAAATTCAAAATTCAGTCAATAACCCAGGTGCAGTGATAAATGGATGCTTTATTACTATAAGGAAAGATGCCCAGTAGTAGAAATCTAATTAAAATTATCTCCTGCTGCAGTGTTAAAGTCATACATACATTAATGAGTTATGATCCAGTGATAGTGTCGAATGTTTAATATTGTGAAAAAGACTACTCTGCACAAAACCATTTTTACAGTTACCTAAGTAGGACTATGATTTTTTCCTTAAGGTTCCAAATACTTTCACCGCACCACATAGCAATGCATTTAAGGCTCTTGTGCAGTTGTGATACTGTGCTTTTGTTCTTTACGGTTTATTATTGCCTGTGGAAATTGTGTACATCACTGGCCATCTCTTCATATCCGCAGACTTTCCCATTGGTTGGCTTTTATCTATAAATCTCTGCTTTGGCTGGTTCCTTCTTATCTGCGTGTTTCTTTGTGTAAAAGCCACAACCAATATAGCCTACGCTATCACAACAGCATACAAATCTCAGAAATGGTTACAATGGGGGAGTTTAAGTCCATTTTAAAGGAGTGAGAGAATAGCCTTTTTGGTCAGTGCGATTACCGCACACTTTTATCGCACATTATTCACTTATTTATGTTCACTTGTCTGTATGGAATATTGTGTTTGTTTTTTACTTGTTATATTGTTATGTGTTGTATTTGTTGTAACTTGTGGTGCCCTCATAGCCAGGTCTTGGGGTTGCTCATGAGCCTGAAAATGTGCCAGTTGTTTTCTATTAATTATTTTTTGATGCTGTATTTTTTTAATGCCCCTGAGTTTCATCGAATGCCCAGAATTAGAAAGACAATTGGCTGGAGTCCATATCTTAAAAACACAGAGAGCACATAGGATAGTGAGGTTCAACAGAGCATACACTGAGTAGACCTGAGCTATTTTCAGACGTACAATGGAGCACAGAAATAGTTTGTAATGTAACTAATGTAGGTGTTAGAAAGTAGGGATGATGAATAGAGCAGCACAGAGAACCGAGTGGCCCGACAGCCGCACAGAACAAAATTCAAAGTGTAATATTTAATAACAACATGGAGCCCACATCATTAGGCACCACACATCATTAGATCGTCTCCTCTAGGAAAGCTCAAAGAGCCCTCAAACCTGCCTCCTGTTCCTCATGTTGCCAGGACAACAGCCAGCAAGCTTGCAGCATACAAGTCAGTCTCTCATAGCAACAGATTGTCTTCAGAATCCCATTCTGACCAATCAGGAGTCGGCAGCTGGATGAGAACTCCCTGTTGTTGCTCCACTCTTATGTGTAGGAGGAGAGGGGGAGAAGTCACATGGTGTAAGGTACACAAAACATCCTTCACTGCAGACTACTACAGGTCATCTGTGGCTGGAAATAAACACCAAAAAATTTCATCAGGAGCAGGAAATAAAATTGGTTTTTCCTCTTTTTCCAATAAAGTTGAGAGCGATTGCATACCAACTGTGATTATTAAGACGAAGATTTCAGTCATATTTCAGTGCTTTTGCTTTGTTTTGTTTTTCGTTTTTACATTCATGCATACTCAAAGGATTCTTTCAGTGAAGTTTCTTTAGAACTAGTAATTGTGCCAGTAATTGACACAATAACTGGTCATTGGAAAAAATTATTAGAACAATTTATTAGACCTCTTCAATTGAAATGATATATTTAATACTAAAAATATAATAATTGTTGTTATCCATGAGCTTTCAAATGTATTGCTTTACAAAAAAGCAGAAAAAATAATAATTTGGCTTTTTTTTAATTAAAATGGCAAATTGAAGTATTTACTTGCATTCCTGAACAGAAACAAAATGTTTTAGTGGTTGAATGTTCTACATGATTCATTTCTCACTTCTCAAAAATGTACAGTTGCTCAAATCTGTGTACAAAAACCTGAATTTTGTTCAATGAATTCAGTAGGATTTATTTTTAAATATATTTTTGACAGATTTCTAAAATATTTGTGTTTTCTTGTTTTTATGACGTGTGGTCTAATGTATCTGTTAAGCACTGTACAGCTGCTTCTTAGCTGCTTATCTAGGGTTGTGGGGGCAGGGGGGCTGGAGCCTTCCCCAGCTGTCATAGGGCAAAAGGTGGTGTACACCCTAAACAGGTCAGAGTCCATTGGAAGGCCCATTCAAAATAATATTTAAGCTAAAAAAAAACATACATTTAGGAACTAAATAGCGACTCTAAAATACACAAAAACACACTTTAATAATTTTTTCTAAAGGAAACATCCATTCTATGTCTTTTGCTTTGTTTTTCAATACACGTTTTTCTCATAACTTTGCAAATCTCAACTTCACATATAATAAAGTAAAATAGTGTCTTTATTTCAATATGTAATTCATCATTTTCAACACATACTGCAAATGTTCCTTACCAGCCATGGAGTTATGTATTGTGTCCTTTCACCCAGATGCCAGTTTGTAGTTATGGTGAAAAGGAGCAACTGCTGGACAGTGTTTCTATGAGCCCACAAAGCACTCTGAGTAGTTTAATATTAGCATTAGCGTGTGTGACTATCAGGAAATCGTGCAAGTGTTGCCAAGTGTTGCAACATTCGAGCTGCAACAATGATCCGCAAACAACAACGTAGCTCTGCAAAGGACAGCAAGAACTACAAACTGGTTGTGCATGTCTGCTTTAACTGGGAGGTAAACAATCTTGCCACATATTTGCAGGCTTCACTTTGAATTCAGGTCCATAAAAATGAATTGAGATCGTGCTAAGTTTGTTTATAGTGAAGTTATGAATGCGCACGCCCTCATATTTTAGCAATCAGATGAATATATTTGGATTAATGTGAGTGATATTTATGATATTTTACATTTTTAGACAAGAAACCCTTCTCTGTGGATGGGTGTCAAAGTTCAGAGGCTCTTAGTGAAATGTGGCCCCTGGTGATATATTTAACCTCACTGGGGCAACTCCCCCATTTCCTGACTCCGGTCCAGGAGTTGCTGAGGTGGGGGGGTTGGACAGGGGAGTTGTGCATGCAGAGGCCCAGATGGGGCCAGCATAACCTTTCCTCCAGATTCCCTTAAGTAAGATGAAGTGAACTGGCCCACAAACAGGCTGCTGTCGTAAGACCCGGCTGCTTGTCATGCCTGCATGCTAACTGGTTTTCTTAGCAGCTCCTCCCTCTTCCCCTCTCTTCTCTCTAACAGCTGGCACTGAAACTGCATTGCTGCAGCTCCAAAGCCCTCAATGCTCCCTGAGGTCATGCTTATGTGAGTCATACCGAGACCAGGCCCTCCTTAGCAGCCATGCGCTGCCAAGGCTGAGCCGACACACCTGCTACTCCCCTCCCTGCTGCAAGCAAGCAGCACCTTAACAGTTAGGTAAACTGTGCTCAGATTCTTATTGTATAAGCACCAATGACTAGAAATAAAATATAAAATACAATGGTGATCATAACAATCACAGTGGACCTGCTATTACCTTCAAAGTTTGTGATTATACTAAAAATAAAAACAAAACAAAAAAATGCTTTTAAAGCACTGAATTTACTTTTTTTTTTTCATATTGTGGTTTCCAGAAGTTTGTTAGAAGTTCTGACACATTTTCCCCCCTTTTGTCCAAATACAGTTGATGATGATGTAACTATATACTTATAACACTAAGTGCAATAATCTTTTCTGGCATCGTTGTATTTTTACTCAGTTGTATATAGCATTTGTATTCTATTTTTATCTTATTGTATATTTTATTCTATTTTATTCTACTGTATATAGTATTTTATTTTATTCTATTCTGTACAGTTGTGTACTGTATTTATTCTTATTGTATTCTAATTTTTGCTTCATAACTTTTGCACTGTCCATTTCCTGCTGTGACAAATCAAATTTCCCACGTGTGGGACTAATAAAGGTTATCTTATCTTATCTTATCTTATCTTATCTTATCTTATCTTATCTTATCTAACAGCACATGTAGGTCAGGACCAGTTTGGTTTCTCTTACATGTAGATGTGCTCATACAAATGGTCAGACAATAGGACACAGGAAAAACATGCAGCACACACTTACATAAAGCTTTCAGAACATATTTAGAGTCAGAAGCACAATGCATAACACAGAAAGCCCTTTGCCCTACATACAGGACAAATAAGCATGTACTGCCCTGTGGAGACTTGAATTATTTTAAGCCATAGCATGTCTTCATATGTATGAAGATGTTCAATAAAAATAAAACACCCAATAAGACAAAAGAAGGCTCGGGATTATGACAAAAAAAACAAAAAAAACCCCAGAAAAACATGACTGACAGTGAATTGGTGTGTTTTCCTGGATGGCCTAGTTTACAGTGGAGGGGGGAAACTGAAACATGGGAGTGATACATTATTTCTGGCAACAAAGTTAAAGATCGCAACAACAAGCTTTAGGAAACTTGGCTGAGTATCATTGTGTTATAAAACGTGAATTTGATACGTAATCCATTGTTTAACAGCTGAAAACGACATAAACACCTTGAAAAACAGCAGAACAAAACAAAACACACACGGACGCGGGAGACAGAACCCCGCGTTTCGGCAGGCAGTCGTGTTGCATTCAGGTATTGTGGGAAAAGCTGGTAAAAATGACTTCGCTACCTTTCTCGGATAGACCGATTTCCATAAATTCAGTCAAATCAGCTGAGTATAAAGCACAATTAAATCGCTGTTTTTTTAAGCTTTTTTTTTTTTAATATGCCTACTGAAATGTTTTTCTAGATAGTTAACTACAAATTCAAATGTTTGCTTGCTTATGAGCTATTGCAAATGCTTTTCAAAAATAATCAACTAGACATGGACTTTTTGCTGTATTATTCATTCTATTTTAGATTATTTAAAAAACATATCGTACAGCATCACAAAAAAGCAGAAGAAATACAGCTGAAACTTCATATAAGAGGGTTCACTGCAATTTCTTATTTAATATAAAAAAAGAGAGAGATAGCGGCTATTATTTGAATATTTAAAAATGTCTGATGAAATGTTTAGGCTGTGAAAGGTAGATCTAATAAAAATAATAATTTTTAATCACCAGTCATCACTTATGAACATTTATTGGCCATTGTTTTTCATTCTTGTCTTATAATATATTACTCTAACATATATTAAAATGAATCCGATTTACCATTCTCCAGGACATACGTTGTGCTTAAACTCCAAATTAATGTTATGTGTGATTTCCGAGAGATTATTCCTACAGCCCATGAATGCAGCATACACTGAAACGACCTTTCGCCTAGTTTGGCGGATGGCAGTTCATCGGGTTTACCCTGACACTGCTGACTCCTGTGACCACGCCCACCAACGACCACGCACCCTGTTTCCTCCAACCGTCCAGCGAGCACGCACTGTTCACGCGCTTTTTGCTCTCCCATTGGCTGAAGCTCTTCACACGCACGTTCGCGATTGGTGGAGTGTTGCCACCCGCCTTTGCGTTTTGTGAGTTTTGTTATTCTTTTTTTTTTCCCTTCCCCCTCCTCCTTTTCACCCCCCACGTTTTACACACACAGCTGAGAGAAAAGGGAGCCAGTCAGAGAAAAGACGACCTCAACCCTATCGGAACAGGCAGCATCTCTGGCAACCGCCGTCTCTTTGTTCTAAACTGGCTTCAGAAACAAAAAACGCGATATCAAAATATTTTATTCCTCAGTGCCATCGCGAAAATTCAACGAAATGGACTCACTCGAGGTAAGGCAATTTTATTAAACTGTCACTTTAGCTTTACGCAACATTTTTGTTTGTTTGTTTGTTTTCACTTCAATTCTTTTAACGTCCACTTGTTTACTTTGACATTTCAGCACTTACATAAATGAAAAGCTTAATTCGACATTTTTTTAAAAGTATATATATTATAATTTTTTTGTCTAATTAACTTTGCAATAGTGCCACAAAAACATATTTAACATGAACACTATTTTTTAGCATTTTATTCAACCTTAAATAAAATAAGAAAAATAAAAATATCACCCAACGACACGCGCAGTTCTGTCGCTGTCAATATTTTTTAGTCCGGGTGTATTTCTGTGGAGAATTACTAATATGCTTTGTTTACTGTGAAAAATATATAATAAAAGTTGGAACGTGACAAGCCTACTTCCTGATGCAAACCCGCTTTATGGGGATTTCACATGGCTCATCTCGGCAGCACGTCACTGTTTGGTCTATATTTGGTCATGGGAGGTGTCCTGGCTTCGGGCCAGAGGCAGTGCATGGGGTGGGGTGTAGTCACCAGCACCCTCTCCTTTTTGGCCCGGGAACTTCAGGTACAGGAAGAGTGACTGAGCAGATGATAACTGGAAATATAATTTTTTTTTTTGTTCCATTCGGGTTCATAGAATAAAAAAATGTCTCCTTCTAAGCGCGATCGGAGAAAAGCTGAATAAACATAATGTGGAATAGGCGTGGAAAATAGCTTTGTGTGTTTGTACGTGCGTTGTCAGTGACCTGAACACAGAAATATAATTTAATTTTCTCACCCCCCCCCCCAGACTGAGTATACGGATGCCTGTGAGGTTAATGTAAAGAGAAGGAGGCATGACAGCGAGCACTCTGACTCTAGTGGATTGGGTTTCGACTGCTCTGGTCTGGAGTACACTGACCTGGAAGCAGCGGAGGCTCTGGTGTGCATGAGCTGTTGGAGCACAGATCTTTTCTTTAGCCGCAAAAAGCCAAAACCAAAGCCAAAGACCTGCAAACCAAGACCCCTAACCCCAGCTTCAGACTCCGGCGACTCCCTCCCACCATCAGAACTTCCAGACCCCCCAAAGGACTTTGTGTCCTTCTCCTCCCTGGTAAGACATATCATATAGCACCAACATATGGGCACCACCACTGCAGCATTTCTTCATCATAGTTTGAACTAAAAGGACTGAAAGGTTTGACCTTGTGATGCATAAGTGTTAATGATATGAGGCTGGGGCAGCTGACAATTGCTACAACAAGAAAAACCTTGTTACAGTTAGGTGTTTGACTGTCAGGCAGAGTTCCTTCTTGCAGAGGCAGGGTCATAAAAATCACTGTTTTATAGCTCATTATGATGGTTATTCTTATGTCTTATCGTCTTGCCACCTGTGATGCTTATCACTGCAAATGTAGGTTCTTATGCAACTAGAGACAGTAGATGCACTTTTTAACTCTCTGACTGTCTCTTTGCAGTGTATGACCCCGCCCCACAGTCCCAGCTTTGTTGAAACGTCATCAGGCACTGTGTCGCAGTCAAGTTCTGGCTTGGTCGCATCCACACAGCAACTTGTCCTGACAACCGTTGCTGAAAAGACCCCCTCTCTCCCCCTCACACAGCCCTGCAAAGCAATGGCGACAAGCGTGATCCGCCACACTGCGGATAGAACCCTCTGCCAGCACCACATTCCAGTGGCCCCCAATCCAGAGAAAGCTAGGGACATGGTAACAGCTACTACAATGGTCTCCCAGCAGCAGGAGCAGCAGTGCATCACAAACACAGAGCAGATAACCACACCTCCATCCCCTCCTGCTTCTCTTATACCTTCAAAAACAGAGCAGCCACCCAGTCCCCCCAAATCCTGTTTGGACAGTGTCCCCACCCTAACTCCTGTCAACAGCCAACCGCAAAATAGCCCGCCCTCTCCCCCTGTTCCCACAACTGTGTCCCCTCCTCCAGTTGCAAGCCCTCAAATCATCTGCCAGATGTTCCCTGTCAGCAGCCAATCAGGTATAATCTCAGCCTTCATCCCCAGTGCAGTTCAGACATCCAATTCTGGCATTCGGGCTGCTGCCACACCCATCCTCCCCCAACCCACCTCAGCTAACAACCCCCCTGTCCAGCAGTCCCTGATTGTGGGCTCCTCAGTGCCCCAAGGCACAGTGATGCTGGTCCTCCCTCAGTCATCCGTCTCTCAGGGTCCCCACTGCCCTCAGACTGTCATGACCCTGGGCAACACCAAGCTACTACCTCTGGCCCCAGCCCCTGTGTACTTGTCAACAGGACCCAGCAGCACCACAACAGCCACAAAGATGGATTTTTCCCGCCGGAGGAACTATGTCTGCAACTTCCCAGGCTGCAGGAAGACATACTTCAAGAGCTCACACCTCAAAGCTCATCTTCGAACACACACAGGTGGGGGGTTTACTGCCTTCAGAGTTGCTTGTGAGAATGTGGACTGAAAATGAGTGTTGCATCCTGTTTGTAAAACATTCCTTCTCCGACCTTGTTATTCTTGTCGGGAAAGAGAGTGAGCTCATTGTTTTATTGTAAGCCAAGCTCAGTTATGTGTCAAGTTTTTATGACTACAATGTGACTCACTTGTTTTCTTCACTTGGTCCTCCCTTAGGTGAGAAGCCCTTCAGCTGCAGCTGGGACGGGTGTGATAAGAGGTTCGCCCGCTCTGACGAGCTCTCCCGTCACAGGCGTACGCACACTGGCGAGAAGAAGTTTGTGTGTCCCGTGTGCGACCGGCGGTTCATGCGCAGCGATCACCTGACCAAACACGCCCGCCGCCACATGACCACAAAGAAAATTCCCTCCTGGCAGGCTGACGTCAGGAGTTTGAACAAAATGGCCACAGGAAAAATCCCTCCCTCGAAGTCTGGCATTGCAGCGCTAAGCATGCTGGTACCTGTTGGCTCAAACTAAACAATGAACAACCTGCCACCCGACCCACTCCCAAGATACCAGAGGGACACACAGGAAGCAGTCAAGCACATGGGACTGCTGTTCTTTAGAATCATGGGAATGAAAAAGAAATCATGCACTGGACTCTCTTCCTGCTCTACTGCTCATTTGTACACATATTTTCTCTAAAAGATTCTTTGTTTATATAATTGTGATTATATGTATGCACTCTTGCCAAAGCCTTTGTATGAAGTTTTGTCTTATACATTTCACCTTCTGCACCTCTCCTTTGTTTGTGTTGATATTCATGTACATGTATGTGAATGTGTTGTTTGTTGTACTACGAAATGAATTTGTCACATTTTGGGGGGGGATGGGTGAAAAGAAATGTACATATAAATAGTAATCATCAGTACCATAATTATACCTTGATTGTATCTCCCTGTCTACCTTTTCATATTATTTAATACATATTTGTAATAAAAAACAAGGGTAAATGAGTCGTGATTGTGAGTCTTGTGACCTTTCCCGTATTCTAAAAATGAAAAAAAAATCATGTGTGGGATCAAGATGAAGTCAGCAATCTTTCCCAGTCATCTCACGCACAAATACACAAAAGTGGTGCCTGCCCACATCCTGTGTGTGTGTGTGTCACGCTGACTCCCACTACCGCCACCGCCCTCTTTGGTCAACTGAAGCTCACTCATGTTCTTTCAAATGTGCTGACTGGCCTGTGGGTAGCTTCCTGCTGGTTGAATGATTTTTTTCTGGGTGTTATAAAAGCTCTTTTGGCAAATCCATCTGGGGACATCACGTCCTGTTCATTAGCTCAGAGACAGAGCCAGATGAGTCAGAACAGACAGGCAAGTTGGTTGTTCTGTACTGGAGTTCATTAGAAGCATATTTGAGCACATTCAGATCTGTCACATGGGAGCAAGGAGGGCACGAGTTACGGCTCTTGCATAATACTCTGCTAAGTTCATTATAATGTCCCTGGTGTATTTAGCATATGTGGACTGGTGTTCAGAATAAAGTCACATGCCTGACCTTTTTTCGTGCAAAGCTCTGAGAAACTGTTAGAACTTTATTTTTTTATGAATCATAAAGATGTACTGTCTCTTTGTGATGCCGCTTTCTCTCTCACACACACGCAGTTTCATAAGCAGTGGTCCCATACCTAGTAACAGTCCACCCCTTCCAATCACACAGTGAGGAACAGGAACTGCTGGGGGTGCGACCAATCACCTCTCTCGCTCGCACACCCGCCCATTTGCCTTACTGACCGATATACTAACTGGCTGAGTTCCACCTGAACTGTGGTCTACGGAGACACCTGCTGGTGGGACTTATTGCTTGCAACGATGGAAAAAACACGCCCGGAATATTAAAAAAAAAAACAAAAAAAAAGAAGAAAACAAGAAGAAAAAAAAAGGATATTTCACAAATAGCGGCCTACCCATTATGTCATCATTAACATGATAACATAATGAGTAGAAATTAAAAAGTATACTGTATAGAGTTCAAGGGTAGCTAATTAATTATTTGTACTATGCATTTTATTCAAATTTATTTACTTAAAGCTTTAATTAATAGAGTTTGTTTAATTCATAGGTTGTGATTAGGTGGCATGCTCTAATGACGAGATTTTAGGTATTACTGGGAGTTATTGTTGGGACCAATTGTATCTACTATACAATGTCTCCTTAATCACAGTTCCGAACAGATCATATTTTAAAAATGATCAAAATGTTAATTAAGATTTTTCTGAAATGACAGTAAAGTCTAAACTATTAAAGGTCAGGAAAACATTTGTTTAAAAAACTGTAGCAGTGGCATGTTTGTGGAATTTTTCATTGTAGAAGAGAATAGGAAGACAAACCTTGACACACGTAAATGTTGTTTTGTAACCTAAAATAAAATTTTGCAATTTTCTTACGTTGTTACACATTTAAGGTCAGCAGTTGTTAGTGGAATTTTTTAATGTAACTTTGAAAATGTTTTCTGCAATGCTCTAATACTAAAGTCCATCTGGTGTTTCTTTGATGAAGTCTCTTCCAGTGTGTGTTTTTAGATAACACCCTGTGCCTATGAACCCTATTCAGAGTCACTCACTTGCACACAATTTTGTTACAAACCTGAGTTTAAGTGATTTGGGAGTGAATTGGTAGTAATATCAGAAAACATATCTACCATCTCTGACTACCTTCTCTGTCTGATTTGGTGATGTGCAGTACAGGGACTCGACAGGGAGCGTGTGCTGTCTCCATCCATGTTCACCTTCTACACCTGAGCCTTCCAGTACAACTCCAAGTCGTGCCATGTACAGAAATACTCTTATACTTCCACGGTGGTTGGATAGAGTGGTCTGGCAGGAATCATCAGCTTCTGAATGCAAATAACATCAGAGAGACGGTGCACATTTCAGCACAAGGACAGCAGCACACTGGATGAGTACCAGGGTGTCTACATTGACAACAGGCTGAACTGAAAGAACAGCACAGAGGCTGTTATAAGAAGATTAGTGTCCACATTCAGTTTCCTAAGGAAGCTGAGGTCCTTCAACATGTGCACGTGAAGCAAAATGATGGGAAGGCAGTGCACTTTGCCATAGTTGGAACTTGTGGCATCAACAAACTGAATACACCGATTAAGACAGATATAGAGAGCCTTTGATACCGCATGCTGTCACATTGTGTAACACAGTAATAAAAAGGTAATAAAATAATAATGATATTAATATTATTAGCATATTTCATCATGATTTCACCTGCTCTAACAAAATAATTTCCTAAATATGGGATTTAAAAGTGTCTCATATTCTCATTCATTTTTCATTTTTTTGGTATTCATTCGTTAAATGACGACATTTATTATTGTTTATTATTGGATTTTAACCTTTAATCCCTAAAAAAAAAAAAAAAAAAAAAAAAAAAAGGGGGGGGGGGGGCTATCAGGCGGTATTTTTGGTTGCGCCGGTCTGTCGTTGCTATAGTTACATCAACACAACTGTTGCTTCCGCTACACTGTCGCTGAAGCTGGACCGTCTATTATTGGACCTAAAGAAGAAAAATATATAGCGTATCTTTCACATTAGTAAGACCAGGTGGTAAATGTGTTTTGAATTTCACCTCTTTATTTTTCCAAAGATTAAAAGTCACGAAAATTTGAGGCCATTTTCTGTCCTCCGAGCTACGTTCAGCTTAGCGCTTCTGTTCTACCAGTGTCAGCATGGAGCTCGGGGAGAAGCTCAAAGAGCTCAACTTGACAGCGTATGAAGTCGACAGGTTTACGAAAGCTTTCAAAGACGAGAAATTCCGGGAAATGCTCCGGGATTACACCCAAGAAATATCAGACCCCGAGAACAGGAAAATGTACGAAGAAGAGATCAAAATCCTGGAGCAGGAGAGAGGCAACACCGTCGAGTTTATCCACCCAGAACCGTTTAGGGCCATCAAAACCAGCGTGGACGGCAAGCAGAAATGTTTCATCAACATTTGCGCCAATGATAAAGTTGGGAAGCCTTCATCTAAGTGGGTTGTGTCGGAGAATGGCCGCAGAGGTCAGTGTTGGTCCTTGCCTCACAGTCTGCACCCTGGGAGGCAGGACACAGATCCTAAAGGTAACAAAATGATGATTTATGATGTTGTTTTCCACCCTGACACTACCCGCATGGCAAGCAAAAACAAGAGCTTTCTGGAAATGGTGGACAGTATAGCTATCCAGGGAATCCAGGACACTTTTAAAGTGACTCTGGACAAAAAGAACATGAGAGAAATGAAAACAAAATACAAAGGCACCCCACAGCCCTGTGTTATAAGAAAAGCCATACCTGGATTCAAAGCCAATGAGTCTTCAGACCCTCCAGACCTCCTTGCCTTTCCATACCCAGATGAAAAAAGACCAAGCACACAATCAAAGCCCACAGAGGCACCTAGAACAACAAAAAACAGTACTGATTCTAAACCTCAAAGCTTAATGAAAACCAGAGAGACAACCAAGCCGAACTATACAGTAAAGTATCGATCACTTATTGATCTCCAGGACTTTAGATGCTCTAGAGACTCAGCCCAAAGCCCCAGGCCCAAAGAGATTGTGGTGACTGTTGATTTGCCTCTTCTAAAATCTGTCAAAGACACAAGCCTTGAAGTAAAAGAGAAGCAACTGCTGCTGGAGACCAAGAAACCAGCCTACAGACTGGAACTACATTTAGCCTACCCCGTGGATGAAGACAAAGGAGAGGCCAAGTTCAACAAACGGAGAGGACAGCTCATCGTCACCCTGCCTGTTCTTCCTCATAATTTGCCTCCTGATTTATTTGAAGGGCCAGCAATGGCCAACAATAAGAGTGCAAGTTGTGATGAGAGCGAGGAGGACAAAAGTGAGGTTGAAGAAGAAGACAAACAAAAAGAGAGGGAAGGGGAGAAGAGGGAGCAGGAGCTACAGAAAGGGGCTGAATTAAAGGAAGAAAGACAAACTGAAAATCCCATGCAGGAGAAAGGGGGGGAAAATAGTGAAAAAGAGGAAGACGGAGTTCAAGAGAAAGGAGAAGAACAAATTAGGGAAGAGGCGATAGGTGCAGATGAGGCAAAATGGAAGAAGGGCCAGGAACATTTGGAGGAGGAAACAGTAACTGACGGTCACGAAGGCAGAAAAGCGCAGGAGGAGGATAAATTAAAAGAGGAGAAGCAATGGGCAAAACAAGGTAATCAGAATGAAGATGAGAAGTCAAGTGAAGGTGGATGCGACAGAGCAGCAGAGGATGATGATACTCTGTGTGAAGCTTTTGCCCTGAAAAGAGGCCCAGTAGCTGATGATGAGGGCCTTGTGATTGAAAATCAGCACATTTTAATCTCCACTGAACAATCCCATGGTGCAATAAGAGAGGAAGATGTAAATCTGGCCTCTAGTTTGGAGGAGGCATCCAAAATGAAACCTTCAGATATCCAAGAGAAGACTGAAAAGAAAAAAGCAAATGTAGCAGGGAAGGCGCAGGTGAGATCAATTGTAAAATTCAGTTTGTTGGTACAAGTTTCTACAAACTACTGATTTTTCCTTTTCTCTCCTCTTCTTTCATCAATTTTGTGCCAGATGGAACAAGATGCAGCATTTCAGAACCAGACATCCAGTGACGAAGCCAGAAAAACAGCTATGGATGAGTGCGACACTTCTGAGAGGGTTGTGAAGTCCAAGAATACGCATCCAACACGTAACGTGAAGACATCAAGCGGAGGAGAATCGGGCCAGCGGGTCACCTTCTGCTCTGAAGACGTCACTGTAGGCTCAGCAAAGCAGGAAATGGATGAAGATGACCTGCAGACGGAGCAAATCTCACCAGTCTTACAACGTAACAAGCCTCCACCTGTATTACTGAGGGAAATTGATAAGGATGGAAATGAGATAGTAATCAGTGATCATACATCATCAGCTGGGTTCACCTTCCTAAACACTCTAATGTACGAGCTGGACTGATGGTGCTGTGAAGGATGCAGAAACATTGCTCGTAATTTTTAAAAACCTGACGTTCCTTTTTTGCTGATTTCATGCAAACTTGTGACAAAAATGGGGAATAAATAATTTGGATCCAACAGAATAAAGTACTTAAGACATGACAATGAATACTTTTATTTAATCTTTCACATATGTAAAAATTGTGGGTCATTTGCACAGTAAAAAGCACCTCCCTTTGGTTGTTAGTCATTGACCCTGAGGCACTGTTTTCAGGAAATTTATCTAATCTTGTAATTCCCCTGTCTGATGGAAGGAGGTCAGTGGGTGAACCTGCAGTCTCTTTAAACACAAGGAAGGAAAAAAAATACTGTTAAGAGACTTGCCAGCAGCACAAGGTTTTGTGCTGCCTGCTATCATAACGTACAGTAAATGCCACTCTGTTTCAGATGGAGCAAGATGTAACATATTCATGCTTGTCTCCGACCCCATTTTGATAAACGGAAACTGCCTCAGAACATAAATGTAAGCATATAACAAACAGCTTGAAGCTCTTTTTAAAAACACAACAAACTTAATATTGTCTTTTCACACAAAGGCAGCATAAGGAAACTACGGCAAAGCCATTTACCACTGCAGCTTCCTCTTCACATACTCTTAGACTGTATCCCACAATGCTACCTACTGCAGCGCACACATGCGCGTGCACAGAGGTTTCTAGGCGGCAATGTTTTTCGATCAAATAGGTCTCCGTCCTCATCTGGTTCCTCTCTGGAGGGAGTTGTCTAAGAATTCGGAGTAGCAGGAAAGCGAGCAGAAGTGCTGCTCCACCGGTGCGTCTGTGCCTCCCATGTCATCCACCAGCACAACTGTGTGAGAGACTTGGTGGAGGTTCATGCTCACTGCAGTCTTGATGTAGAAACTGATGCAGATGCGACCGCAGTCACAGGTCTTGGCTATTTTGAGGTCCCGACACAAGTGAGCAGGGATAAGGTGAGGTCCATATGGGATTCTGTAAAGTGACAGAAAGAATAAAGGATTAATGAGTTTTATACTTGCTATAGAACCACAGCGAGGTCTAAACTGGATGTAGAGCAGCATGTAAATCTAACCTGAGATTGGCCACGGCTCTGGAGGCCAACTCCTGAAGTGGAAGTGGGAATGTAAGCTGCATTTTGTGGTCCAGAGGGTTGGGCTGGATGAATGGATTTCCGAACAAGTCCAGGTTCTCTAGACTCAGCTTGCGGAAGTCACCGGGCAGTACAGCCAGCTGGTTGTGTGCCGCGGACAGGAACCTCAGCTTCGAGAGTCGGCTGATGTGGAACGGCAAACACAGGAGTGCGTTATCATCCAGTTTAACGTTCACGAGTTCTCTGAGCTGGCAGAACTGAGCAGGGAGCGTCTGCAAGCGATTCTGGCTGAGGTCCAGGTGTTGGAGGGTCCGCTGGAGGGTGGACAGACAGAGTGCCTCGCTGAAGGCTTCCAGGTGGTTATTGTGAAGGATGAGTTCGGAAAGACAGCTGAGGTCACCGATGGTCGCGGGAAGTTTCTTGATATGGTTGTTACTGAGGTCTAGCTTGCGCAGAGCTGAAAAAAATCAAACAGAAACACCTCAGCTTAGAGAGCAGAGTCTACTCTGACACACAAATTTTCACTTTTTAGGAGTCTGGGGTCTTGAAATGGCTTTTTCCCCATGTGTGACTTGGAGCTACACCCAACTATTTATTATTGGATTTGCATAGACAAGGAGACATGGTACATTTAACCAACTTGACTCACTTATTTTATTTATTAATTTACCTTTGAGTGAAAGCATTCGCATGTCCACGCGTGACAGTTTGCAGTACGACACCTGCAGCTGCTCCAGGGAGTGAGGGAAGTTGGAGGTGAGTGGGTAATCCTTCTTGGAGACGATGGCGAGCTTCTTCTTGGGCTGCTCTACGTCTCTGGCGCGAACAGGAGTCAGTGTGGACAGAGGAAGGCTGCTCGTGTCACTCCCTCTGTCTGCTAGACGAGCCGCCGAGAGAAAGTTCTTCAAGCTGTTGGAGTCGGCCTAGAGATAGATAAATACAGTTACTCTGGATCAGTGGATTAACAGGAAACAGCAGTTTCACGGCTCCTCAAAGGTCGCTGTGGTGCATGACTAGATTCACTGAAATATCTAACCCAGATTCCCTGACCTAGAATGCTCTGACATACTTCTTTTGAATGAACAGGATGGACTATATGCAGCTGGGAGTGAGAGATTGTCGGTTGGATAGAAAATAGAGGAGTTGGAGACAGGTTTGTGCACCTGTACAGTGCACTGACAGGTAATTTAATCCATTTACTGTAGGAGAAGTAGAATGTTTACAAAACTGTGGCCAAGCAGGTTAACCGAGGTTTGGTTTACACATTTCTCCATGTTTACCTGCTCAATTTAAAAGCCTGTGAGAAGCTGTGTGCTTTCTAAGAGTGTGACGCGTTAAACACCTCGGAGGGCTGTGCAACATAAGAAAAACAAACAATAAGTCATCTAAGCTCTCTGCTGTGGCATGAACTGGGGTTGAAACTGAAGTGTGTATGTGTGCGTGTGTCTGTGGTTGACAAATGAGTCAGAGAACATAAAGTTCTTTTTCCAGGACAGACAAAGAGAACAACCATTCCAAGGGCCTGCACTACAATGCAAAATTAGACTCTTAGCGAGGTACTTAGTGAGGGGGGAGGGGGCTTTAATACAGTGACATGATCCTATGACAGGGAAGTAAGCTAAGCCTACTTGCTGGCTTGAATTCTGTGTTTATATTCATTCTTCAGTGTTCTCAGAAATCTGAACACCAGCTAAAAGAATAAGGCTAAGACTATCCCAGGCACATCCAACAACAGCCTGTTAATCTAACAAAGTGTCTTCTGTCCTCTGAGTTTTCCTATTACACAGACTCAAACAAGACTGCTTAGGCGGCTGAAGCAGGTTTTGTGTATTTTTCTAATATTACAGTTTAAACATCCTCATAAAATACATCACTCTGCTGTGAGAAATGTAAAAACAATGTAAAAATTACATGTTACAGTCAAACTTTTATTAACTAGCTGACTAAAAGCTCAATAAACAACCATGTAACAGTCGAATTGGACAGTTAGTTAATGCAAAACAATTTGTTTCACTCTTGTAATGTACATACATCTTCTAATTTAATTCAGGGTCTTCAGTTGTATACTCCTTACTAAGACTGCAGTCACAGTGTGCTCTATGTCATACCTTGCTCAAGCAAATGTCAACAGCAGGTTCCTTTAATCTCACAGTGGCCTTGCCTTCCTCCACAAACCAAGTGAAGAACTTCTCTATGTTGCCTTTTAGCTAGAAGAGAAATAAACGGGCAAATTTCAGCGGTGGAAAAAAACATTACACAACTTCAGGGCGGTGGTGCGCCAAGCAAGTTAAGACTGGAATACTGAATTTCAACATGCAACAGCTAGGTGACAACAGCTGCAAACGTTTACATGAGAGGCTGACAAAATGAAAACAACATGACGAGGGTTTCCAGTTTAGGTCACTATTGGAAAAATAATGAATATTTTAAAAGGCAGATCTGATTAACTCCAGCAGTACTTTCCAGTGAGATTTTCCTGATGTTTGTTCTTTAGGTAAATTTGGGATTTTTTTTTCTTTTTCTTAAATATCATTTAGTGTGTGTGCACAGGAACTAGTGAATTTCTATTTGAAAAATGATCCAATCTTTAACTCACTATGAAAACTGGCCATAGATCAATAAATTAAATGATCTATATATTAGCTGCTGGAGCTTGAAAATGAAAAGAAAAGGTCTGTGTGTTTACACTGACCAATAAACAGCACAGGCAGTGGTTTTCTGGTATTTGCAGAAAAAAAAAAGATTACTGGTATTAAAACTGTCTTAAATGACTTGTTAGGGTGTAATCTGTCAAACACATCTAAAACATATCTCTCATGAATGATATAAATACATTTTGAGACAAAAATAATGTCGTAAGTTTTTGGCAAAGTGGCTTTTCTATATCTTTCGTTTATCCAGGTAAAAAGTGTCACTGACATTAAAAATGCCTTTTACCAAAACAGGTCTAAACAAGAGCAGAGCAGAAATTGTAACAAATATAACATACTAGTTCTATAAAGATATCGTAGGTGGCCACTATAATACAGAACAGAGTCATAAAGAGAGCAGCAAAAACAGGTAATTTCTTTATTTTATATATATACCCCCTTACTAAATCCAGTTGACTATAGTCTACTCATCAACTTAAGGAAAGATATTAGATTTTGAAAACACATATAAACATCAGCGATCACTTTTTGGCACAACACTGTAACATTTCAAGTATATTTTACTTTATTAAATAGTCTAAACAATGCTGAGTCGCCGGATCAACTGATAGTTTTCACGATTTATTAAGTTATTAACTTTTTAGAGCCGTGCCGTTGGGTTTCATTATTTATTTATTTACTTACTTTTTTCCCCCGAGTGTCTGAAAAGCAAGGCATGATGGGATAGCGTCACTTCACTTCTCATGCCATCCATGACATAAGAAACGGACGCCAGAAGAAGTAAATTACACGTTTCTGGCCTTAAAATGTACTTTGAAAAATTGAGTAAACTAAATAAAAATAATTAGCTTTAATCACCTTGTAGTTTGCTTACTTTAGGGACCAAATAAAAACAGACGCACCACACCCAGAGATAAACATTAGCTCCAGACTGAACAGATAGTACTTGCTGTACAATAGCTTTTAAAGTAAGGAGTAAATACCTTGTACTTTGATCCGGCTCTGTCTTTGGCTGTGCAGATCATCAAGTAGATGTTGCTGTGCTGAGTCGTCTTGTCCAAATGCTTTCCAATGGAGAGCACTGCTCTCGTCCCTTTGCCTCGACTTTTCATCCCAAACGTCGGCAGCATCCGATTCACCACCTCGACATCACACTGGAGCTTCATCGCAATCTCTTAAGTAACAGACTTAAGTCCGGCCTAACGCCGCGTCACAGTGAGCACCAGGTGGAAAACTTCCGTGAGAAAGTTAGGCTAGCTCGAAGCGTTTGTGGTTAGGCTGGCGACACATCCGTGCTCGTTATGGATGTCAACAACAGTACAGCCTTCTTCACAGAGCCGCAGCTGCATTTAAACCGCTGACGAAAAAACGAGCCGGCATCTACCGCGGGGATAGTCACTTGGGTTTTCCTCACATTAATTTGACTAAGCTACAGAGCTCAGGGAACGTTTTCGGCTGTCAGTTGGTTTGTTAGCTGCCGTTAGCACAAACCTCGCGTGTATAGGGAAGTGACGTCAGGGAGGCGCGAGACCAAGCCCGCGATAAACATGTACACATGTACACTCACCGACCACTTCATTAGGTACTCCAGTTTGACTTCAGAAGTGCTTTAATTCTTAATTTTTTTGGTGTTTTGTACAATAAATCCCTACCCTATGAACAGAATATAAAAGTAAAAAATTAAGGCCATCCAAAGTTTTTTCTAATCTTCCAATATGAGTTATTATACTTTTATATTATCTTACTAGTTTTTATTTTGTTTTGACTTTTTGTTTGGGAGTTTGTAGTTTTTATTGTTTGAAAATGTTTAGTTTTACTTGGGTTTTACAAATATTTTATACTTTGATATGAATACTTATTGTTTTTACAGATTTGGTATTAATGCCCATATTTATTTATTGTATTACTCCGGCCAAAGTATAACGCAAAATTCCTATAATTTCTAGAGCCTGACTGGTACAGGATCTTTAAGACTAATTGATATTTTCGGGATTTTAAAAAGCGATCAGCCAGTGTTTAGACACACTAAACATAAACAGATTACTCTGACATTTTCATCTGTGGTTATTCATGAGTCCTCAATAAGATAATATAAAAAAGAATTTAAAAATGGTTTTATTGTCACAACAAATCACTGATTACTTCAGCTTATGTGTTCCTTCCTCCAGTTGTGTGAGTGGCCACTGGTGGGCAAACTATGCAACATCAATACTAATAACATATTTATAAATACTTATAAATACTACCTTATAAATACTGATACAGATATATCGGCAAATAACTAATATCAGCCTCTCAGATGATAATAATTTTAACAAAGATCTCGCTATAACACATATAGATTATTTCATATAGCCTACTAATGACTTTTTGCAAATTATGTAAATGCCTGACATAAAATAAAATGAAATAAAATATTAAGTGGCCTTGTGTTTTTCAAACTACAATTTGTAGTGTGCAAATTTAGAATGGTTTTGCATTAAAATTGTAAATTTGTTCATAAACATTAATCTGGTTAATATTAATTGAATAATATTGATGTGTAACAATCTTCAAAACAGAAAATCTCCTCTGAAAATAAGTGGAAAACGGAGTATTACCAACGGTGCTTTGTAGTAGGCAGATGAAAGAAAAAAAATTGTTCATTCGATAATAAGAATGTAACTATTTAAACTTTTTTTGGGGGGGGGGCGGATCCACCAATTGTTACAATGAGTTGCTATAGGATAAAAGGATTGATAACTTCCACTTTAAAAGGATCAAATCTTTCACCTCAGTTAAAGATCTTAGTCTTAGAACCCCAAATTTTACTAGAAATTCTTCTAGAAAAACATTTTGAAGTCTCTAACAATGCGCAGTTACTTACTATGCTAATAAGACTGGGTGAATTTAAAGTAGAGTGAATCAAAAACTTAGCTTGTTATTCAGAAAATGAACTCTCCAGTCTAAAAGGCATGCTGAATTTATTTTTGAATCAATATATGCTTCATTTGTACCACTCGTCCCTCTGGTGTTATTTGAAGTGAAGTCCCAACTCTATCTTTAGAGTTTGTGCCCTTGCAGTTAAGGACAGGAGACGTAACAGTGAGCTGTGAGTCTGAGAGTGTGTGACATTGTCGTTTTGGATCAATGTGATCAGAGAAAAAAAACTAAACTCAGATCTTGTTTCCTTGTTTTGTCTCCTTTCTTTCTCATCTTGTGCTTTGAGGGCCCCACAGACACACATGTTATAATATTTGTTAACGTTTATTAAAAAGTCATTTTATTAGTGATAACATTCATTGGGATTTTAGACATTTTGACACCTTTATTGTTTTCACTTAGACATTCACATCACGGTCTTCAGTTCACATGTTCCACATAATTTTTTTCTAGGTCTCAATAAAAAATAACATTAAAAAAAGTCTTTGGCTTCAACCTGGCGTGTCTTAATTTTTCAAATGGTCTGCAACAACATGCAACTTTTTAAATTTTACCTCTTTTTCTTACATGTGCCTCTGAATGGATCAACGCTCTGTAACCATAAAGGTACCTCACCCACTCACACACACACACACACACACACACACACACACACACACACACAATGAAAATATTTCTGCAAATGACAGATGATGAAATTAGCAGGATGCGCAGATCATGCAGCAAAGACATGAAAATTCCAAGATAAGACTCCCTGGTGTAGCAACAGGATGTGTATGAAGTTCAGTGCTATCGCTATCTGTAACTTTTTTCAAAATAAATAAATTAACACTCTTGGTTTCCTTTTGTTTTAATTTCTTTTTACTGTGAAACTTGCTAAAAGTGCATATTTTATCCACATAGCAATGAACCCCACCATACCCTCCATCATATCTGATATTAACCACTGTCTCACAAGGCCGTCTCCACACAGGATGACCCCCTCCGTACATAGTAGCGCCTCACTTCCCTCCCGCCTTCGCTGCCCTCGGACCGGTGCACAATGAGAACAGGAAAGAAGTGTGCGTCTCTGTACGTTGGTGGACTGTTGCTGAGCGCCAGCTGGCTGGAGTCCGACCGGCAGCACTGCTCGTCCGCGCAGCAGGGCTCCGTCAGATTGCTGCTGCGACTCCCTCGATGGGAGCCGTACATGCGGCAGAGGGAAAAGCGAGAAGTGTCCAAAGAGAGGTGCGAGTGGAACAGCGCTCCGCGGCAGGACAGGATGGAGGAGCAGCTGGAGCTGGTGATCGTCCTCCTCCTGCCTCCTCCAGCTCCTTGTCCGCTCACCTCGCTGCACTGCTCGCAGTCGTCCTGGCTTTGGAGAGCTCCGTAGCTCTCAGCAGTCTGGCTGCTGTCCAGTAGAAGGCAGTTAGAGGAAGACGTGTCTTGTAATGAATTAGAAGCCCCTGTCCTCATGTTTAACAGCATCGCCTCAGAGTAGCTGGGAATCACCTGGCGATTGCAGCGTATGTGCCACTCCATCTCAGTGCTGTCCAGCGTGTCAACTCTGGGAATAACGCAACCAATATTTCTCCCCACAGGCCTGTCTTCATCTAGAGGGGAGGGGCTGCTGTGGGTGTACTCCAACCCAAACAGTTTCTCGATGCGGTAGTGCACGTAAGCAGTGCGGTACTCCGTGAGCACTCTTAGAGGCCAGGAAAGCATGAGCAGAGCTGCCAGCCAGAAGGCAACCTGGGAAGTGTACCAAGGCATGCTGTCTGGGTCTACATAGGCTAAGAGGTTTTCTCTGAAGTCCACATTCTTCAGCTGCATCCCCTCCCGAGCCTCCATGTAATCATCCAAACCTTCGATTTCAGAGAAGAATCTGGCTCTCTGGCTGAGGTAATCATTTTCTGGGCCCGCCTCGGTGAAGCTGAAACACTTGGTGAAGCGCAGGCGAATGGCTGGATGCCTCTCCAGGCCTCTAAGGTCACGTGATACATCCTTCATGCCACAGTGGCTGTAGTCAAACTCGCCCTCGGCCACGTGAGTGTTGACTCGCTCGTGGTACACCTGCGTGGTGGTGTACGCATCCCCGTTACGATACCGGGTCACCTGTCGTGTCCGCCGGACAAAATGGTAACTGATGGCTTTCCACCATATGCAAGGCTGGGCCCGCTGCATCCGAAGCACCCGCTCGTACACGCTGTCCACGTCTGCCTTGCACTGCAGCTCGCTCCTGGCCCTGCAGTGCCAGCACTCCACAATATACAGCACGTAGAGCATGAGCAGGAAGGCCAGGGGGATGTAGATGAGGCCGTCCGAGCAGGGGCTGTCGTGGTAGATCATAGCGTGTCCTCCGATGCCCACCCCAGAGGCGCCCCGCAGGGAGGAGGTAAAGGAGGATGTTAAAGAGGAGGTGAGGGCAGAGTTGAAGCTTATCTTGGTGACCCGGGTCAGCTTACACCAGGCCACTGCACCCAGGCAGCTGTACATGAGCAGGGAGAGCACCAGGCAGCGCCAGTGGGACTCCCGACAGACACAAGTACCCAGGGACTGCTTGACTGGACGCTGCTGCAGAGAGAAAGAGAGAGCGAGGGAAAGGGATGGAAAAGAAATGAAGGGGAGAGTAATGAAAAAACACACTTAAAGCAATGAACCCCCTAAACATGGCAGCGATTTTAAGGCTCGCAGCAGAAATGCAAATGAAAGTGGTTAAGCTATAAATCGAAGCGCTTTTTCACACTGAAGGAAGAACACTGGGATTCAGCAGGGACTGTAATGTAAGTAAAACATGTACAAGTGAGTTAACCGGATCATGTGCAATACCATATCAAAAACAAGAGCAATTATGAGAGCAATTAAGCAGATCAAGGGAACTTTTTTCTTGATCCTACACCGGTTACTGTGGAGGACCACCTTCTGTAGATTGTTCCTGGATAATAGCGGCTGCTTATTAAAGAGTCTTATTTTCTAATTCTCTTCTGAGTCTGGAGACAAACGTTTGTGCCTGCGGGCGCACAGAGACAGCCGCTTAACAGCAGCATACAGAGAAGAATGGTGTACATGACTATGATAGAATCTGATAAAAATGTAAATAACAACGGCAGACAGCATCTGATCTTTTTAGGTATGGTCAGGTGTATTCGTAAAAATCAGATCACCATAATAAAGGTAAAAAATAAAGTGGCAGAAATCAAGTATTGCATGATGTTGAGAGAGAAACAAGATTTATTCCTGAAAGAAAGACTCTTAATGGAAGTGTCGGCATGGATACAAGCTTTTTTCATGCTATTTTGCAAAACAAAGTTCCACCAGTTATCAATAATGGAAGCAGTTTGTTTGTTCCATCTCCAAACAACACATTTTAGTTGCATTAACAGCTAAATTACAGCTAAAGTAAATAGAGGTCGACTGTAACTGAACACAGTGGGTTCACAGTGGCTCATAGCTCTGTCTCCTCACACAAAGAAGGTCCTGGGTTCACATGCACCAGCTGGGTGAGGCTGCATGGAGCTGTATGTTCTCCGTGTACTCTGACTTCCTCCAGAAACCTGCATGTTAGGTTAATGGGTGATTCTAAACTGGCCGTAGGTGTCTGCTTGTCCAGGGTGCAGCCCTCATTTTGCCCCATAACAGCTGAGACAGACTCCATCCTCCACAACCTCTGAATAGGATAAGCAGTTAAGAAAATTTATAGATGGACCACAGTTAATTTCAGTTATGAAGCACCAGTACTTCTCTTGAACATGTCCATTTTATTCTACTTGCAGTTGGCCTATACTGTTCTTAGTAAAGAATAAAATATATCTCACAGCTTTTAGCTACCCAAAGAAATAGTAGGGTAAAAGTATCTTTTTTTCCACTTTTTTTCACTCTCCCTTGAGTACATGTCCTGAAAGCTTCTCTTGTTACCACTTTGTCACAAACCCATCCATCACTCTGCGGAGCACTGGGAGGTTTGGAGCGGAGCGCCCAAACAGAAACATAAAGTGCTCCCATTTGCAAAACTGAGCAGCGGTCAAACAGTCCTATTCAGCAAACACGCTGGCTGAAGGCTATTTCATCAGTAACACTAACAGTCAAAACTTCCAGAGTGCATAAAGAGAACCTTAGCTCAGACTATTTACTGAAATTAAATTGACTGCATTTTGTCAAGCAATTATCTGAGATTCCTGATTTCAAATGCTTAAATTTGTTTTTGTCTCGTGGTGATATTCCTCCACATTGACTACCTCTGGTGTTTTATGGAGTGAAAGGATTTATCCTGACAGCCAGCCATTCATTACTGCACTGCCACAGGGGTGGAGATGCCTTGCACTGCCGGTTCCACCTGAGTTATTTGTGGAGCAAACGAGGGATTCAGTTCTTGTGAACCAGAGAGGGCGGACTTTGAAACGGTCCAAGACTTGTGACTGCAGACATCATAGGTGCGACATCTGAAAAAGGTTACCCTTTAATAAAAAAGAAAAGATGACTCATATATGCTAGATCCTTGGTCATGGAGACAGTTTACAGGAAGCTGAACTCAGGAAATGTAAGGGAAAAATAGGCACAAGTTGTTTGCAACCACAGAAATGTGGTCAGAGTCATCCCCCTGCAGACAGAAGCACAGTAATTACGCGATGACAGTAAAAACCAAGGGCGTGGAGGAACTAATGCAGACACGTGCATGTAAACTTGGGTTGTGCAAGACTATAATCTGTGCTTTTGTCGTTACAGTACTTTTCCACATCACTGGAGTGTGCTGCCACTATGTCAAATTAACTATTGTGACATTTCAAGAAGCAATGATGCTGTTTGGCTGCAGGTGAAAGTGATGGCACAGAGATGACTGCACGGGGCACCAAAAAGGCAGTAATGAAACAAAACCGCATGTTTTGTGTGGCTTTTCCTCCTACATTTGAACAATGAACATATGGCTCTTTATTACCTACTACTTACTTTTCTGGAAGTTGTCAGAGAAGAAAAAAATGATGACTACATCTGTCTGCTCTTACCTCCTCCGGGACATCACTCTCAGCCGGTGAGTCCTCCTCCTCCTCTTCTCCATCAACATCATTGAGACCGCTGGCCGCCGCGTCCTCCGCAGAGTCCTGATCGGATGAGAGCATGCTGCACTTTTTCGCATGTCCGACAGAAACTGGAAGCTCACTCCTTTTTATTCACTTGCTTCGCTCCTAATAGCGCTCCGTTCGCTCCCCCCTTTGGTGACCCCCTCAGCCCCGAGGCGTCTGGGCCGGAGCCAGCAGGCTGCTGCTGCTGCTGCTGATGTTGCTGCTGTGCGGAGCGGGAGTCCCGCGCTGCTCCCGGAGGAGGGGGGCGGGGTTCAGGGAGTTCACCGCAGCAGAGACAGCAGAGGTTAACCATGATGCAGTCAGTGTACTAAGTCAGTAGCTGAAGTTACCTGAGAAAGACCATAAAAAAGGGGCATCGCTGCATTTGTTAACGCAACCACTAAGTAGATCGCTGGTATGAAATGTTTTACGACGACAAAGAAGACCGCACTCACTTCCGGTTAGGATCAAACGGCGTCCTTCACAATAAAAATTCATTCTTTCTTTTTTTAAAAATAGATTTAGAATAGATTTGTCAAAATACGTTAAATTGTTATTATTTAATCATTATATTTGAGGACAAAAGAATCTTCTAGAAACTATGAAATTTAAGTCAGTCAAGTTATAATGTTTTTATAACTAGTTACATTTTAACCGAACAACAAATATAGCCTTACAATAAGGCTAGGTCTTCTAATATGTTAGGCTATGTCTTTGTTTTTGACACATATATTTTACTTGTGTGTTTTGTTTTGCTCTGGTCGCTTTTTTTTCTTTCTTTCTTTTTTTTTTTTTTAACTTGGGTTAAGTTTGAGTACCATGTGGTTTTTTATGTTATGATTGTGGCTGGTGAATGGTTATCTGTCTCTCTGTGCTAACTCCGCCACCAATATAGCTCATTTTATTGTTTTTGTTTGTTTTTATTCCATATTTATTCCATTAATTCGATCGATCTACGGTTTTATCTTTTTAGTTTGACCAACTTATAAAGCACTTTGCTCAACCTTGTTGCATTCAAATGTGCTATAGAAATAAAACTGACATTAATGTCTGACATTTACATGTCCACTAATATATGTCATATCATTTTATTTCAGTGATTTTTATATTGGTAAGCAGTGTTGGGCAAGTTACTTTGAAAAAGTAATTAATTATAGTTACTAGTTACTTCCTCAAAAAAAGTAACTGAGTTAGTAACTGAGTTACAATATTCTAAAAGTAATGAATTACTTAAAAAGTAACTATTGCGTTACTTAAAAAAAAAATGAACCCTCTGGGGTCCAGGGTATAATTGGCCATTTTTCACTACATTTGATGTTTCCTCTACATTTCACCATTAAAAACTATTTACTTTGCCTTGTTTGGTATCATTGTTTTCAGCACAACCTCACGTGTTTGAATTTACAGTTATGTTTTCATTTTGACATACTGTATTAATAAAATTGATCTAAAATCAGACAAAAAACATAAATCCCAAGTAGAAAAGGTTTTTTACTGTAACAACCACAAACATGTTTATTTAATCATATTTCATAACTTTAAATGCAAATATAAATTGCCAATTTTAAAATCATATGCACAAGTTTCGCAAACAAAGTTATTTGCAGCCATTTACCTTTTACCTTTTTTTAAATAACCATTTCAAACTATTTACAGAACAATCAGCTGTTCTGCATTCAATAAGATGCCACACAAATTATTTGTGCCACTCCAAAAAAATAATTTCTGTCCACTATAAAGGAGAACATCACAGCCTGATACCTGCAGACAGCAGTCACCTCATTGTTATGACACACACACACAACACTACACACTAACTAACTACACGAGACAACACATTAACTACACACTCCAAACATGCTAAACGTCACAAACCTCTCACATCTCAAAATTCGCTCTCTCTCTCTTTTTCTGCTCTCTCTCTCTCTCTCATCACGCCTAAAACTTCCCCCTCTTCCTAAACAACCAAATGTCAGGTTGCCCTATTAGTTTTTGATTGGTGGACATGGTGAATTTTTCCACCAACACGAAAGGGGTGGGGGTTTTTGTTTTCTTTTTTTGGTCATAAGCAGAGTGCTTGCTAGCGCTGTCCTTAGACAGTGAACGTGAAGAAACTATTGAGGAAAAAACGGCATGTATATATTGTTTATCATGACTCTGGTTTTACGTGGCCTATCAACACAATTTAAAAATTCAAAATTTAAAAATATCACCTTGTTGCTTTGTCATCTTGAAGTGGTCATGTGATTGGCTTACCACGACTACTTTATTCTTCCTCAGTTAAACAGCAGCACTCATGGATTCTTTTGCCCCCTTAGCTCCAGGTGTTGTGCAAAAAAGTGATCGTTGGGCAGAAAGTGATTGCTGCCCGCAGGAGCGCGCGCAGCTACTTAAAGCTGTAGCGCCCAGATTACTTACAGCTACTTCCGTGCAACTGATATAAGGTGCTGTAAGCTAAACACAGCTTCAACCATCTGTTTGTTGAAAAATAGTAACGTGACCATTTTCTTGTTAGTAACGGTAACGGCGTTGTAACGATAGGAATAGTAATTAGTTAGATTACTCGTTACTGAAAAAAGTGACGGCGTTAGTAACGCTGTTACTTGTAACACCGTTATTCCCATCACTGTTGGTAAGTCAGTTAGAGTGTGCATATTTTTCACTGATGTATCTGGCTTCACCTTTCTCTCATTAAGAAGCTAGATGATAACTGATTACATATAAGTGTCTTGATTTTTAGTTTATTTATGCATGACCTCTTATTTCAGTGTTTCTACATCCCAGTTTAAAAAGAGAGAAAGTATTCAATAAATAGCAATACTGATAAAACTTCCTTTACTGATTTATAATTTCCTAATAAGTCAGTGGTGCTTTTAATTTTAAAACTATCTAATTATTTTTAACGTTATATTTATGTCCTGATCTTCTTGGGTAGTTTTCGTAAGATATAAACTTATCATTAAAAATTTTGTTTAAATACTCGTCATTATACAGGGTGGGCCATTTATGTGGATACACCGTAATAACATGGGAATGGTTGGTGATATTAAAGTCCTGTTTGTGGCACATTAGTATATGTGAGGGGGCAAACTCCTCAAGATGGGTGGTGACCATGGTGGCCATTTAGAAGTCGGCCATCTTGGATACAACTTTTGTTTTTTCAATAGGAAGAGGGCCATGTGACACATCAAACTTATTGGTAATGTCACAAGAAAAACAATGGTGTGCTTGGTTTCAACGTAACTTTATTCTTTCATGAGTTATTTACAAGTTTCTGACCACTTATAAAATGTGTCCAATGTGCTGCCCATTGTGTTGGATTGTCAATGCAACCCTCTCCTCCCACTCTTCACACACTGATAGCAACACCGCAGGAGAAATGCCAGCAGAGGCAGCCAGTATCCGTAGTTTCAGGTGCTGCACATCTCGTATCTTCACACCATAGACAATTGCCTTCAGATGACCCCAAAGATAAAAGTCTAAGGGGGTCAGATCGGGAGACCTTGGAGGCCATTCAACTGGCCCACGACGACCAATCCACTCACTTTCCAGTGGACAGGAAACTGTTCATCTAGGAATGCTCGGACCTGGCACCCATAATGTGGTTGTGCACCATCTTGCTGGAAAAACTCAGGGAACATGCCAGCTTCAGTGCATAAAGAGGGAAACACATCATCATGTAGCAATTTCAAATATCCAGTGTCCTTCAGGTTTCCATTGATGAAGAATGGACCCACTATCGTTGTACCCCATATACCACACCAAACCATCACTTTTGTTGTTCCAGTCTTGGAGGGATCCATCCAATGTGGGTTAGTGTCAGACCGATAGCGGTGGTTTTGTTTGTTAACTTCACCATTCACATAAAAGTTTGCCTCATCACTGAACAAAATCTTCTGCGTGAACTGAGGGTCCTGTTCCAATTTTTGTTTTGCCCATTCTGCAAATTCTGTGCGCCGATCTGGGTCATCCTCGTTGAGATGCTGCAGTAGCTGGAGTTTGTAAGGGTGCCATTTGTGAGTAGCTAATATCCGCCCAAGGGATGTTCGACTAATGCCACTCTCCAGTGACATGCGGCGAGTGCTATGCTGTGGGCTCTTGCTGAATGAAGCTAGGACAGCCACTGATGTTTCTTCATTAGTGACTGTCAAGAAGCGCTGTGTGGCAGGCAGGAGTTGGACCCAAAATGCAGGCACTCAGACTCGAGTGATGAACTCAGAATGCAGATTTATTCGAAGAGACCAGGAAAAGATACAACGCTAAAGCATACTGGGAAAATATAAACTATACTTTACAGAGATGCACACGAGGGAACACACAGCTTGAGGCACGACACGACACAGACTCAGAGAAACACAGGGTTTAAATACACTGGGAAATAACGAGGGGAACAAGACACAGAAGGAGAGCACAGCTGGGGGAAATCAGAACTGACGAGACAAGGAAGAAAAGCAGGACACATTCACATAAGACACGGACCTTCAAAGTAAAGCAGGAAATACACAGAGACACAGACCAAAGGGGGAGAGAAAAGCACAGAGAAGCACAAGGGGGGAGCACAGACATGAGGGGCTGGGAAAACATGGAATGAAACACAAGGAGGGGAAGCCCAATAAACTAAACAACTTAGGACCGATAAAATAACTCCAAGAATAACAAACAAACTTAACATGAAACAGGAACACAGGAAAAACTAAGAATGCTGGGTCGAATGACCCAGGATCCTGACAGTGACAGTTTTCTTGCGTCCACATTTTGGCAAATCCAACACTGAACCAGTTTCACGAAACTTAGCAAGCAATTTGCTGACTGTAGCATGGGATATGGGTAGTCTCGTAGGGTGTCTTGCATTGAAATCTGCTGCAATGACCCGGTTACTGCGTTCACCAGATATCAACACAATTTCGATCCGTTCCTCACGTGTTAACCTCTTCGACATGTCAATGGCTGTGAACAAAGAGAAACTTGTAAATAACTCATGAAAGAATAAAGTTACGTTGAAACCAAGCACACCATTGTTTTTCTTGTGACATTGCCAATAAGTTTGATGTGTCACATGACCCTCTTCCTATTGAAAAAACAAAAGTTGTATCCAAGATGGCCGACTTCTAAATGGCCACCATGGTCACCGCCCATCTTGAGGAGTTTGCCCCCTCACATATACTAATGTGCCACAAACAGGACTTTAATATCACCAACCATTCCCATGTTATTACGGTGTATCCATATAAATGGCCCACCCTGTATTTTATGTTATAGGGTATGTTATATGTGCCATTTATCTGCACTATACAGTATTTTGCAGAGGCTGTAAAGAGCAGTTTCAGCCTCCTCGTCGCTGGGGGCGCTGCCGGTGAACGACGCGGAAATGGATATGTCAGTGGTAGTGATGGTCAGATGAAGCCTCGTGATGAACTGAAGCTTTCCAGCCAACTGGTCGACTCGTTTTTTGAAGCATTGTGACGATTCATTTGCTCTACTGCGCCATCAAGTGGATGACGCAAGTGAAACAGGCTCAATGATTATAATAATGTGATGTGTAAACCTCTAAACTGACTAAATAAATTGTTTTCATGGTTATTTATCCTGAATATTGTCTCAGTATGTCTGATACAAAAGTGAAAGTGGAAACTATCAAGACTGAGTTTTGGTATGATGGTGTAACTGTGTAATCATGCTTATGTATATCTGGATAATGACACAAACTAGTGTATGGCGCTTCACCTTTTAATAAACCAAAAGACAGAAATCAGATTATAGGATCTGTGGTGTTGTTTATTTATATTATGGTACTTTGGTATCATTTGTGATATTTATTACTGTCTGCATACCTTACTAGGAGAGATGAGATCAAAATGTTGCCAGATAGGGGTAAATCTTCTCTTCCTTGCTGGATCCATCTGTTAGGAAAATATATTTTCTAGTGCTTATTTGTTGTGTGTTTTGTTTTATGCATTTAATAACAAGCCAGTATATTAGAGGCCACTTTTCAGTTATAAACTGTGTCATAGGCAAGACTGAAACTGTGGACAACAGGAAGCTTTGTGCAGAGTTTCAGAGAGCATTGCCTGCGTTTGCGCTGCTAAAAGAGAACAACAGGAAACAGCGGGCAAGATGCAGTTAAGATAGATTACTAAGCAATTGCAGAAAATCACCGAAAAAGGAATTGTCTAACTGTCACTAACGGTAACTGATGCATGTATCTGCTTACACATGAGGGGGCGTGAAATATGGGCTCAAAATGTGGTCATAAATATTTTGTACTTGTAAAAAAGATTTGTATGTGTAAAAAAGATTTGTATGTGTAAAAAAGATTTGTGTGTGCGTAAAAAAGATTTGTATGTGTAAAAAGAATTTGTGTGTGTGTAAAAAAGATTTGTATGTGTAAAAAAGATTTGTGTGTGCGTAAAAAAGATTTGTGTGTGGACTTAGCCCAAAAAAAACCCCTGCAAGTTACAAGTACGAATTTTGACCCCATTTTTCTTGCTTTCATCTGATTGGTCAATGTCATGTCAATCACAAATGTAACAATCCAATAAGAGAACAGATGGGTTTGGCTGTTGGAGGGGCGCTTTTTTTGAACTGCAGGTCTTTGAAGGGAATAAATGCCCTTTTACATGCCAACCCAGCGTTTTCCTTCATCACCACGAAGGAAAACAGTCTGTGGTCGTCCGAGTTTGGTGATTTTTGTGTCACAGGTCTACGTGTTTAATATAGGGACTTCCACAGCCTTTTCAACAGCGCTGCGGACCGCGGGGTGGGGGCGGGCAGTGTTTTGGAAATGACAGTCTTCATTACAAAGCTTTCTTCGTTATGAATTAGCATACATGTTTTTATTGAACATTTGAAGAACCAGCAAAAAAACCAGAAACTCTTGTAGAGGACATAAAGTCAGAGATAGAAAAGACAAGGAGCAGGTGCATGTAGTACAGGTAGAGCTGCTGCAAAAACCCACAGAGCCCAGCAGCCAGCGCAACAAATTCTGGATCCTTTGCTTTTAGTTAGCAGTTAGCATTAGCAGCACATCCTGCGTCCGATGTGAAAGGACTTTTATGCTGCGCACTGTGACTCACAGCAATGGTCCCGGGTCAGCCCTGACTTTGTGTTAAACTAATCCTAAAGTAATAATGGTATTTCTAACCACTGATATAGCACAACTTTATCCTTTCAACAGCTGCTGAAAGTTAGGGGACCTAGCTGCTATCGGATATTTATATAGAGATCCTCCAGCTTCAAACTGTATTACCCTTCAAGGACCTGCAGTTCAAAAAAGCGCCCCTCCGACAGCCAAACCCATCTGTTCTCTGATTGGATTGTTACATTTTTGATTGACATGACATTGACCAATCAGATGAAAGGAAGAAAAATAGGGTCAAAATTCGTACTTGTAACTTGCAGGGTTTTTTTTGGGCTAAGTCCACACACAAATCTTTTTTACGCACACACAAATTCTTTTTACACATACAAATCTTTTTTACACACACACAAATTCTTTTTACGCACACAAATCTTTTTTACGCACACACAAATCTTTTTTACACATACAAATCTTTTTTACACACACACAAATTCTTTTTACGCACACAAATCTTTTTTACGCACACACAAATCTTTTTTACGCACACACAAATCTTTTTTACACATACAAATCTTTTTTACGCACACACAAATCTTTTTTACACATACAAATCTTTTTTACAAGTACAAAATATTTATGACCACATTTTGAGCCCATAAATAGTTATCAGGCTGTATTTTGGTTTTTAAGGCAGACCCATTTGTTCGGAAGAATTTGAATTTTCTTTCTTTCTTTCTTTCTTTTTGTCATTTCGGTCCACAGTCCACACCAGTTGGTGGCGGTAATGCACCATTTTGCTGTTTGCCGACCGCCAGTAAACCCTATACAGAAGAAGAAGACAAAAACTCCCTGAGATTACCCGACACACGCTTCGAACATATCACTCGTCAGAGGAAACATGGCGGAGGTCAGGAGTTGTTTTGGAAGGAGGGTGCACAGTTTCTTACACAAATTAAATAACTACTGCCTACGTGTCAGCCACAGTAAACACGAGAAAGGTGCCTCACACGGTTCGCCTTTGCCAGCAGGGCTTCTTTGGGGTGATAGTCATAATGGCGGGCCGTATGGAGCCAAAGACGCCGCGGACACAGACCGTGCTCTAGCTTCTCGGGACGGTTACACAAGTGTAAAGCCGGTGCTTGGTGCTATTTGGGAGAACGGAGCGGTTGCAAAAAATTACCATTACTATGTTCCTGGGGAGTTTTCTCTTTATAACAAGAACCAGGTACAAAGAGAAAACGGGAATCTGTCTCGACAGTGGAGACGCACCGGGTTTTGGAGGACTTCGCCCCGCACTTTCCGCCGACAGCAGAGCCCTTATAGTCAGCATTTGTACTGGCAACACGGGCAGCGGTCATTTATCAGGGCTTACAGCGGTGATGGAGCCAGATCCGAACCTCTTTACAAAACCAAAACTGGCTACTATGATATCCTTGAAGTGGCACCTTCCGCCACTCGAGCCCAGATAAAAACAGCGTACTACAAGCAGTCCTTCACCTACCACCCGGATAGAAACACTGGCAGCGAAGAGGCCACAGTCCGCTTTTCGGAGATCAGCGAGGCCTACACCGTGCTGGGAAACAAGGGGCTCAGGAAGAAATATGACCTGGGACTATTGAGTCTGGCAGACCTCACCGCTACAGTCAGGCCTTCCGTCAAGGACACGAGCGGGAGCGCAGGCAGACGGCAAACCGACAGCCGACGCTCCGTGGTGGACCCAGACGGCCCAGGAGGCATCTTTGATTTCGACCAGTTCTACAAGTCCCACTACAGCGAGCAGCTGCAGAGGCAAAGAGACATCCGAGTCCGCAAAGAGGAGATACTGAAGAAGAAACAGGACACTATAGGCGAGAAGGAAATGGGAAAGATGATGGAGCTGGGAGTTGGTATGCTGCTGGTGGTAGCCATAGGTATACTAATGAACTTAAAACGGGGATGAATACATCTGCTGGGAAACGAGGGAAACTGGGTCCCCCTTGAAACTCCTCCACTGATCACACTATTAAACATTTAACCTAATTTTAAGTCGGGTACTAAATTGTCATGAAAATAAATGACAACAAGCATCCATTGGTTAAAGCTGGTGAGGATTTAAGTTTTTTTCCCCGTTCAAATGTGTTGTTAAAAATAGCTGATTCTGGAGCTTTGATCAGCAAAACAAGTTATGAGCAAACATGCACATTTGCTGTTTGTGAATGCATCATATAGAAGAGGTTAAATATGACAAAAATAGAAATCACTTGTGGTCTTGGTTCATCCTGTATTACCTTTTGCACAGCAGCGCTTTGGTGGTTGGTTTACAACTGTTCACTTCAGCTCCTTTGGCTTTAATAAAGTCACTTGAAAGTCCAGCCAAAATGGGCATTAAAGCAACTTTATGGTTAAAATCAGATGGTTATTTTTAAAGAATGTGCCTTTGATTATATTTATTGTGAAATTACTGGGTATATTTATTCAGATATTTAATGAATAAAAGACTTATGGGCACTGTTTGTGTTGCCTCTTTTTATTTGATTTTGTCAATGCATGTAGTGTTTTTAGTGAGAACAGATTTTAAAACACAAAAATAAATATTAATTACATAAAACAAGCATGTGTATGTCCATAGATCACACGATTACAATGAATACTGTATATTTAAATTCGACAAAAGTAAACGCAATACTGTTTTTAAAGTAGAAGCCTTCTTAAAACAAATACTTACAGCACATGTAGTGCATTTAGAAATTCACACACATCATCACATTTAAAAGTAAACAAGTCATATCAGTGCATATTAATAATGAACTCAGGTCAAATGAAACCTGCAGTGAATCTACACTCAAACGCAGTTAACATAATGATGTATTTTATAATTAAAAGTGCTTACAATACAAACAACACAAGAATCTGTTAAATAACATCACATAGCTTATTCTCGCAAGTCAGTCTTGCTCACTTGTCACTGTTTCTTCAGTCTGTGAAACTAAACATTTTCCCCCTTTTCATGAAAAATATTACCTCATTTTGAATTTGATGGCAGGAACATGTAACAATAAAAGCCACGGGGGCAACAAAAGGTGGAAAAGGAAGTGGTTGTTAAAAGGAAACAGCTCTGTAAACTGTGGAACAATTTCAGAATAATGTTCCTCTGTAAAATTACGAAGACTGTCTCATCATCTACAATACATAAAACAGACATTCTGGTGGATAAACATGACTGTTCCAACTTTCCTAAGAAGTGATGCTGCCATCCAAGTAAAAATGAGCTCGTCTTGAGCTAATCGTACATTTTCTCAGTTTAAACATTTGATGTTTTCTACGCTCTACTGTGGATAAAATGTGTTTTTAATGCAAATCACAGCATTTTGTTTTTAATCTACATTAACACGATGTCCCAACTGTGTGTGTATATCTGATCACTAACAATGTCTGCAGACCCGCAGGCAGGTGCGTGTCTTTCTTCAGATAACGGGGTTTAGAGCGTCATAGAGCCGCTGCACCGCCAGTTCCACCATCTCTCTGAGTGAATCGTCCTCTGTGCATTCATCTTCGTAGCACACAGACTGGTGAGGGGATAAGAAGTCAGCGACATACTCAAACACCAAATCAGCAGCTCCCACTAACAGGACAAAAGACCCTCACCCTTGTTTTCAAGCAAATGTGCACCGTCTTCCCATCCACAGTCACAGAGATGATTTTACCATCGCTGAAGTTCACGCATTCTTCTCCAAACATGTCCCTGAAAACAGACAGCAGACAAATAACATAATTCATTAAGAGCTTAGCAACTATTTATCCGAGGAACTTCATTTCCATAAAAATATTCATGCTACTGCTTTAAAAAAATGTTTTATGAATTTATTCTGTCACTTACTGCAACATGACTTCTAGCCGAGTATGGAAAACATCCATGTCCATAGTGCTGCTCTGGGTCTCCATCACTGCTCATAAGGCAGAAAGCAGATCACTGGCATTAACCAGATAGCACCTGCCTCAAACTTACAGCAGCAACTAAACACACGTGTACACCACGTGCTTAATGGCGCTTTGTTAACTGTGTTTAAAAGATGGATGTAACATCGAGTTCTGAAATGTGAAACCAATGCAGTACTTCTAATGGCCTTTAGGGGGCGACTCCTCTTACAGCAAAAAATGTCAGTTTGTATGTTATAATTTCCCTGCTTTTCATTTGATTTATGACTTTAGTAAAGACATTCCTCAATTAAAGACTAAGACTATATATCTTTTAAATATTTTTTTTGAAATTATGGTCACATGTAACATAATATATATGACAAAGTATAGTATGCTTAATTATTTGCAGTATCTTATCTGATTTATTATGAGAATCTAATGCCTGATCATTTGCACCCAAAACATCAAAAATGGGGGCAAAAGGGAGGAGATCACGTTTAATCGATTATAACACGAGGTCCGAAATATAAGTGCTGACATGAGTAGTGTCCACAGAAACCTCTGAATCTCAGCTAAAAGCTCATGTAAACCATGTCTACAAACACCAAACAAAGCAAAGACACCAGACAGTTAAAAGAGCAGTTACGTCACCATGAATCTGTGGACAGGTAATATCCATATCTTGATTTATGATTTTCTGGAGTTAAATGGGAACCAAAGCATATTTTCAAAGGTGTTATATGCTATAAAATACTTTTAAAAATTAGGTGAGGGAAATAAAAAATCAATTTTTCTATGTTTGAGTCACAGTAACTTTGACATAGTAACATCTGCAGTAATATTTACAGCTCTGATGATTTTGACACCAAGACTGTTTACACAGAGTTTGTAATTGCAGATGTATACATTTATTTTGGTCATTTCATTTTCGAGCAGGAAGCTCACCCTTTAGATGAATACAGAGTTTTTTAATTAAATACATATTCTTTAAATAATGTTACCTTTTCAACATCAACATTATTAATGAGGGCTGGGGGATCAAGTTTGCTCAAGCCAGAGAGCAGATTGTATTCCTCATCAAAGAAAAACAAGAAAAAGAGCGCTGAAGTTAAAGAAATGTCAGAGCAGCTTCAAGGCAGGAAAACGACGATTGATAAGATAGAGTGGGATCTCCAATACATGGACCAAAAGAATCACCTGCTCCAAAGAAAGCTTGATGAAGCTGAAGAAAAAAATAAAGAAGTCCTCCAACAGAAGGAACAACAGGACACAAAGAAAAAAGACCTGCAGCGCGAACTCCAAGGCATGCAGGAAAAGTACAGAATGGTGAAGGTAAGGTTGGATAAAATACTGGGCTAAAATAAAGACCTCCTTCAAGAGAAAGAGCAACAGCAACAAAGACTGACAGAAGAAAAGTGCATCATCAAGGACTTTGAGAGTAAAAATCAAAAAAATGCAAGAATTCTGTAATGAACTGAAGGTCAAAACAAGTGAGCTGGAGGGAGAAAAGGAAACACTGGAACAACGATGCTCACACATGCAGAAAAGGATCGATCAAATGGCGAAAAACAACTCAGAGCTCATTAAGGGGATATTGTTGGAATTCAACAACTTGAAGCGGGAAAACACAGAAATGCAGGCCCAAAAGCAACAACAAGACAAAACACATGAAGACCTGCAGTGTACGCTCCACGATATCCAGAAAAGAAATGAGCAGCTAGAAGGCCTGCACAAAGAAGATCAAGTGAGAAATGCAGACCTGCAGAAGGCAAAGCTAACACAGGAGGCAACATCCAAAGACCTCAAAGAAAAGCTTGAAGAAACACAAGCAACATTAGAACAGGTGGAACAAACATGCAAGAAACTTGAGAAGCAAAACACCGAAACCATCGATGAGTTGAGAACCCTCATCCTGGAGAAAAAGGCCCTCGTGGAAAAGTCCATGAAAAAGAAGAAAAAAATTCTTCAGCTTTTTCCGGAAGAGGGACAATACTGCTTCTTCAACTGATGTAGCCTCGTCTTGCTCCACCTCTGTTCACCCCCCCAACCAGTCCCGGCAGTTGACTGTCCCCTCCTGAGCCTGGTTCTGCTGGAGGTTTCTGCCCGTTTAAAGGCAGTTTTTCCTCCCCACTGTCGCCTAGTGCTTGCTCAAAGGGGATTGTTGGGGTTTTCTCTCCTCTACCTTGTTTCTTTATTTACTTGTTAACTTTTTTGCTCTTACTTCATTTTACCTTGTTTCTTTATTTACTTGCTTGTTTAACTTTTTGTTCAACTTATCTAACAAAATAAACCAGTTGAATTTATCCTTTGAGTATTGTTCATCTAATCTTTACAGAGTTTTTCCAAAACACTTTCAAACATTCAGATCTGTCTTTCATTTTCTTCTTGAAACCTCATGAACGGTGAACTAAAAACTCTGGAACATGGTTTGAAACACTGAAATTGTTTCAGCTGAAACTGGCAAAGTCATACGTGCATGTGTCTATCTAATAGACTCCAATTTGTGCATGTAAATGGAGAGTCCTCTTCACACACTGAGGTTAATTATGGAGTTCCACAGGGTTCAGTGCTAGGACCAATTCTGTTTACATTATACATGCTTCCCTTAGGCAGCATCATTAGAAGACATAGCATACATTTTCACTGCTATGCCGATGACACCCAGCTCTATCTGTCCATGAAGCCAGATAACACACACCAATTACTTAAACTGCAGGAATGTCTTAAAGACATAAAGACCTGGATGGCCGCTAACTTTCTGCTTCTTAATTCAGATAAAACGGAGGTTATTGTACTCGGCCCCGAAAATCTTAGAAATATGGTATCTAACCAGATTCATACTCTGGATGGCATTACCTTGGCCTCCAGTAACGCTGTGAGGAACCTTGGAGTCATTTTTGACCAGGACATGTCCTTCAACGCACATATTAAACAAATATGTAAGACTGCTTTCTTCCATTTGCGCAACATCTCTAAAATTAGAAATATCCTGTCTCAGAGTGACGCTGAAAAACTAGTTCATGCATTTATTACTTCCAGGCTGGACTACTGTAATTCATTATTATCAGGATGTCCAAAAAACTCGCTGAAAAGCCTTCAGCTAATCCAAAATGCTGCAGCAAGAGTACTGACAGGGGCTAGAAAGAGAGAGCATATTTCTCCTGTATTGGCTTCCCTTCATTGGCTTCCTGTTAAGTCCAGAATTGAATTCAAAATCCTGCTCCTCACATACAAGGTCTTAAATAATCAGGCCCCATTTTATCTTAATGACCTTGTAGTACCATATCACCCTATTAGAGCACTTCGCTCTCGCTCTGCAGGCCTACTTTTGTTCCTAGAGTATTTAAAAGTAGAATGGGAGGCAGAGCCTTCAGTTTTCAGGCCCCTCTTCTGTGGAACCAGCTTCCAGTTTGGATTCGGGAGACAGAAACTATCTCTACTTTTAAGATTAGGCTTAAAACTTTCCTTTTTGCTAAAGCATATAGTTAGGGCTGGACCAGGTGACCCTGAATCCTCCCTTAGTTATGCTGCAATAGACGTAGGCTGCTGGGGGATTCCCATGATGCATTGAGTTTTTCCTTTCCAGTCACCTTTCTCACTCACTATGTATTAATAGACCTCTCTGCATTGAATCATATCTGTTATTAACCTCTGTCTCTCTTCCACAGCATGTCTTTTATCCTGTCTTCCTTCTCTCACCCCAACCGGTCGCAGCAGATGGCCGCCCCTCCCTGAGCCTGGTTCTGCCGGAGGTTTCTTCCTGTTAAAAGGGAGTTTTTCCTTCCCACTGTCGCCAAAGTGCTTGCTCATAGGGGGTCATATGATTGTTGGGTTTTTCTCTGTACCTATGAAGCGCCTTGAGGCGACTTTTGTTGTGATTTGGCGCTATATAAATAAAACTGAATTGAATTGAATTGAATGTGTGAGAGTCACAGGTGATATGGTGTCACTAGTCCGGTCATCATGTTTAGGCTCATTCACTCCAGAATTATTTAGGCCAAATCTTTAAAATGGTGTCATTGCACACACTTTTCAATCACACAAATGCAGGATTAAAGACAATAATTCCCAAAAAGTGTGCCATGAAGCAAGTCCAGGTGTTTCATGGGAATTTGTGATAACAATCCCATATATAATATAGTGCATGAGTACTTTGTGCACAGAACCCAATCCATTTGTGCAGTTTCTGGATGCTAGAACATAATAGGAGTATTACACATCCAAAGGCCCTGATTATAGCAAGGAGAAAAACAAAGGGGAACTTAATATGTCATAAAAACCAAAACTAACAAGGAGTGCATGATCATCGACCAAAAGAAAAGATTAAAGAAACAATCTAATGGCCAGAATCACCAAGACTATAACTTCTATGACATCAGGTGGATTGGGGATTTCAACAGCCCTTAGCTCAAATGTCACAGCCAAACTGTTTAATTTCGGGCTTCAAAGTGTGTGTGAACAAACCAGTGTGCGATTTCATCTTACCTAGATCCATCTTTTATATGGGTCTATATAACCAAGCTGACCTTTTTGAGCCTTTGGGTTGGACTGCACCTCCAGTACCACGGTGGTGACAGCATCAGCATACATGTCATTTAGAGGGTTAGCTATCCACTGAAACAGCAGATAAAGACAAATTAATAAAACACAAGTCCCAAGCTGTCTCTGAGCATCACAATGTACACTCCCTTTAAAAATCTGTGGCTAGGAGCAGAAATAACCAATCATAAAGTTGTCCCTTAGATTTTATATGGCTACAAAGGAGAGTGATCCAGTCAATAGTCTGCACCGAACCAAACCCAGGATTGTAGTTCACTGGACACATGCACGTGGAAAGCAGCAGAAAACATAAATGAGTAGTTGCTATTACGTGGCACACTGGTGCAGTGTTCACCTTCTTACCTTGTTAAAAGGATTATTAGAGTGTTTCAGTGATATCAAACCCTGTGTCTATCCTCTAAAGAAATACATTTAGGACTCCCAGTTTTGCACACTGGTGTGAAAAGCACAGCGCTACGTTGTGGGCTCTCACCTCTAGCAGCACCATGCCGGCCTCTTGGATTAGAGTGATGTTTTTAAAGATCTTCAAAGTGTTCTTCTCAGTTCCGTCCAGTTCTTCAACATCACCTGAGAAAGACGGTCACCACTACGGGGTAAAAATCACTCACACGCTGACAAAACTCAAAAGGTTGCAGTACGTGTCAAACTGCAACAATGTGGGCAGTTGTGTTTTTTTGTTTCTTTTTATGAGCTTGGATGGTCTCAGACAGTCTACTGATGCATGCAGAGATGGTCATCGAGATTCCCACAGAAATGGTCATGCAGTCTTACCTGTGAGATTCCTCAGATGGCAGACAAGCAGTGAGTAGGGTCCAGTGAAGGGGATGGCCTGGGTCTGTTTCACTGTACTCATGGCCAGCTCTGTGTACGCTGCAGAACAGACAGATCAGGTCAGTACAGCTCCGAGAGGAGGAACGTTTCATTCATTCATTCATTCAGTCTACTTTGGTTTAGTTTTGAGGCCAAATACCCCAAAACAATGACAGAGCCATGAAGCATTAACGCTACTAAAATGCTTTGGTGGCCCTGTTCTCCATCTGGGAACAATGAAAGTGAACTTACTGGAAAGGTCAGAGGGATTGAGGATGTGGTAGTTGAAATTCTTCTTCACCAGTATGCCTGATACCCTTTGACCCTGAACACACTTCTTATCAGCCAGTGAGCCCATCACCTGAGAAGAGAAGTGTATCCATTTTCAGTGGATTTGTCATTTTTAACAGTGTCATTAAAAAGCATACGCAAAGCGTACTGCACCTTAGCCAGCTTCTCTCCTCTGAAGTTCAGCGTGACAGCCTCAGTGTTGCGAGGGTTGTGGACTTCGATGTGAACCTCGTCGTTATCCTCGTACTCTCTGATCAGCGCGGCTTTTAGGCGCGCCATCTCATTCTGCTCCCCATGTACCAGGATCTGAAATTAAACATGTGCAACATTTTATGCAAAGGACAAAAAAAAGATGAGTCAAGAGAACTGTGAATTTCAGCACACCGCTTTCTTCTCATACCACATGTGGCGGTTTGAGGGCTCTGATGAACTCGCTGGTCTGCTGGTAATCAGTGTGGGCAGAGAAGGAGATGTAGTCCACCGACATCTTTAGCTGCAGCTTCTGTCCCGACATGGTGGTGATCTCCTCGGGCTCTGACATGATGTGCTGTAGAGTGTGCACAGCGGGAAATAACTGAGGACTGATTTTACAATTATCTTCTTGATAAATCATTTAGTCAGTGAAATGATTTAGAAAATAGTTAAAGAAAATGGCACGTAAATTGCTTTTAAAACCTTCAGTTTGATTGCTTTGCCAAATTAATGACCTAAAAACTTCACATGCTCGATTCATTTTTATTAGAGAAAATGAACAAAGAACACTGAAAACTTTTTTTCCTTCTTCTTGTGGTAACTTAATTTCTTTTCTTAAAAAAATGAGTAATTCCTGTCTTTCGTCACAGCTTCTGAGTTTTAAATTTGATGGCTTGAAAATTGCTGTAAATAACGGCAATCTGGTGCAATTGAATCAGCATATCGATTATTAGATCACAGCATCTTTTCCCACTTTGCTAAGAAATTTTTTTTTGCTGTCCCGCTGTGCTCTAACCTTGGCGAGTGTGCCCTCCACGCAGTAACCGGCGATGATAACTCCATTCCTCTTGTCAGTGCACCAGCTCTCAAAGAGCTCCCTGGAGAGCCCACTCTGCATCATGCCCGGAGACGCCATCACCACGCTGGGGCCAATATCATCAAAGTGATCCATGCTCTGGAAAGAACAGACAGTGCTGCTTTATTTTGGAGAGAGGCAGTCAAGCCTGAGAATATGCACAGGGTTTCAGTGACAGTCTCTACCTTCAGATTGCTGATATGCTTGAAGACAAAAGGGTTGTTGATATTTATGGCCTTGCGGATCTTGTCGTTCATTGCGTTAACATATGTCTGGTACACAGCCATGCACTTCTTGGCCAGGGAAGAAGCATAATAGATGGGGATGTCATGGAGCTCTGGGTGATTCTGCCAGTACTCGTCTGCAAGAGAACATTAAACCCAATCTTACAGAAGACAAATAACCAAAGTCATAACTATCAGAGGAAATCCAGTGCTAAACATAAATTTGAACATTGAGGTTAACGATATTGACACACATTATCACATTTTCAGTATCAGGGAGTCAAACATGACTTCTAACCCAAGATAAGCAGCAGTTCCTGTGCTCGTCCCAAAGCAAACACGGGGATTAAACAGCGACCCTCTCTGTTGACAATGTCATGGACGGTGTTACAGAACCGAGCTTCTCGCTCCTCCCTTTTTTCATGGATGTGAGTGCCGTAGGTGGACTCCTGCAGAAAGACAAATAATAGTTTCTGACTATGTTGCGATCACCTACCTACCTACAGAGCCTTTTAAAAACGTGTTCAATATGACTTATTATAGTTAAATAATGTCATACTATGATTAAGATGTCAGGTTTGACACTGGGGATCTCAGCTGCCATAAGGTGCCTGTCTTCTTGTCGGGAAAAGTCTCCTGTGTACAGAAGCTTTGGAGGGAAAAGGAGATGGGGAATATACATGTAGGTTAGCTTTTAAAAAAATTAAGAAAACAATCCTTTCTTATCATTATCGATTAAACAACAACAATTTTACTTTGACTCCAGCTATTTCGATCATGAACATGGCAGCTCCCAGCACATGACCAGCGTGGTAGCACCAAAACTTGATCCCAGCCACCTCTTTGACCTCGTGGAAGTTGATTGTCTCTATCTTGTCCATGCTCTCCTCCAGGTCGGTTTCAGTGTAAAGCATGTCGTCTGCCGAGATGTTACTGCAATAATAATAAAAAATATGACTGTATGCTGCACTGCAATTAAAAGGTAATTGTCTCTAGGCACCTTTGCCCCTACCTGACTTTAACATAGTCTGATAGGAGCCAGCGGTAGATGGCTTTAGTGGCATGAGTCATGAAGGTCCTCCCTTTAAAGCTGGTCTTCTGGAGGAACCAGGGCAGAGCTCCACAGTGATCCAGGTGGAAGCTGAAATGAGAACACATAAAACCAGCAATAATTAGAGATCTAAACTGTCGTTTCTGTGCAGGAAAAATGTGAAAATGTAAAGGAGACAGGGCAGTTGAGCCTCACTGGCTGATCAGCAGCAGGTCTATCTCAGCTGGGTCAATCAAATCTATGTATGGGAGAGCGTCCATCCCCTCCAATCCAGGGTGAATGCCGCAGTCCAGCTGCCACACACAAATACAGCTTTGTTCATTTAAATCCAATCTGCATCAATGCTGCTTTCGGACATGAAATACTACAATGGCAACTATATGTCAAAATATATAAAATAATAAAATTAATTTAATTGTATTGAATGCATGAAAACAAAAACAAAAAATTGCACTTTGTACTCCTTTAAACAGGTAACCGTAATATAGTTATTATTGCTACTGATATAAGTGTATAACAAATTATTTGTTATTATTTATTTTACCATAATTTTCCTTCCTTTGAACTCCAGGATAATGCATGACCGCCCAACCTCCTGCCCAGCACCGCTGCAACATGAGCCAAATACGATATCAGTGCATGTATGTGGTTTTATGGCGGCACAATGAATCAGCCATAAAATATAATATTTATATGTATGTGCATATATCTAAAAAATAGAAATTAACTCACAGTGGACGAATCAGGAGCTGGTCGCTTTCCTCGGCAGGGACAATTATCTCTATTTTGCGTTTTGTGGCCATTTTGTTCTAAATTTTTAGTGTCATTTTTAAAATACAAAAAAATAAAATAAAATAATAACAAATCCGATAATACTGAACTCAATGTGTTTTCTGAATGAACTTCCGGGGGCGTGTCCAAAATACGCCCGACTGGAATCAAGTCGCGTGACACAAGTTCCGAGACGGACGTTGGTTGGCTTTTACCAGCTTTGTTCTAACATTTATTAAACAACCCGACGCAAAAAGAGGCACGGCAGTTAAATATATTGGCTCAATTTAGGATTATATATTTTAAGTTCGGCAATGTATCGACACAATAATCCGTATTATTCGTAGGATCTTTATGTGTTTATTTTTCCTCTGCGTTGCGTCCCCTTTAAGTGGTGTTGGGCGTAGGCTTCAAAGCTCAAAGGGAAGCCGAAGAGTCAAACTGTGGATAAATAGAAAGTGGATTGGAAGAAAAGCAGATAAACGGTACACTGAGAGCACCTCGGTACAACAGGTATGCTGTTTCAAGTCATGTTAGCGTTAGATAATTCACTCTCTTTACAAGCCCCTCCGAGGAAGTCCTCGGCTTGTAACTTTTAAAATGAATGCGACCAAGAGTGAGTAGGATAAGTTTGAGTCACTCAGGTTTTCTTGTAGCTACAGCACTACAAGCACAGAGCAGCTCGTAGTTTGGGTGATAGGTGTCTTAACCTTTGGTGTCTGTAGCCTGGGACTCCGTTAGCTTCATCTATTTACAGACACGCTGTTCAAACCGCACCTAAACGAGGCTGTTACAGTAGCAGGTGTAGTTTCCTGTTTAAATGGTGCTCCTGTTTTTAACTTGGCGGTTATACGCATTGTTAAATAGTACTGTAATACTATACTATAATGTTAAAAAGTACAAATAATCTCACAAATTTGTGTTTATAATCGATATTATCAATTTAGGCTCTTGTTTAAGTGTTATATCGTCTGTTATTCTGAGTATTCTGGTCCTGAGTTATTTTCAGACTCAGACGTGATTAAACTCAAGTTGAAAGTGAAATGCGGTTTAGCAGCGGTGGTGACTGAATATAGCTTTTCTAGCCTTAGTTTAACTTTGCTTTCAGAGTTCCCAGGACAAGTACACCTTCCTACATGAAGAAACTACTCGAACAAATGTCTCACCTTTCACTTGTGGATGTTGTTATTTTAATTAGGATGTCTTTTTGTGTGGATGACTCAAGGTTATTATAGTTTAACTAAAACTGGTCTAGAAGATCGAGGGAAAGGATTTTAGTTCGCTAGAATAAAAATAAAGCCCAATTTTTATTTTTTTATTTTTTTTTTAAAAAGAAACCAACTGGATACATGTACTTGCCAAAGTAATACAAATTATATAAATATCCAAGAAATCTCATGAATTTCATGAAAGATATTTAGCAGTTGTTTTGAGCCAGCCCTCATTTCTTAATATTTTATTTTCAGTGAAGCCACTAAACACACACCCATGAATATTTTCTTTCTTTAAATCGCCATTAGTGGTTCAGATTGTCATCAGCATGTATAAAGGAGGAGAGGAGAACGGTCCAATGGTGAATGTGTGCAGCCATCTGTAAAACGCACTACTCTCTCATGGTTTGGGCTGCATTTCAGCCAGTGCTGTTGGGGACCTTTTCAAAATTGATGGAATTATGAACACCGAAAAGTACCATCAGATTTTAATCCACTGGGCAGTGCCATCGGGAAAGGGCCTGATTGGCAACGCCTTTATTTTCCTGAATGACCGTAATCCCAAAAACACTGCCAATGCAGTAAAAGTATACCAGGGTAGAGAAACGCACAGTAGAACACTATCAGTCATGGATTGGCCTCCCCAGAGCCCAGACCCCCAGTGTCATTTAAGCAGTGTGGGATCTTTATTTTTCTTCTTCTCTTATAAGAAAGAGGAACAAACTAAGTATCAATTATTCAAACCGTATATGCTCCTGTGTCCTGCATTTAATTATTTATGGGCTCCATTAACACCTGAGAAGGCAGCCATGCTGCGCGTTTAACTCTGAGCCCTGTGATGATCCAGGTCAGCGGGTCTGGGGGGCTGGATGCGGTCGTCATGGTGAAGGATGTTCCGGAAAGGCAAAAAGCGCCACAGCAGCAGCAGCTCGCAAAGCAGTGAGATCAGCACAAAGAGCAAGGTGGTTAACAACACAAGCATGCGGACACATGTGTGTCTTTGCGTTTCATTAAGGCGGCGCTGTCTAATATTTCTGTCTCACTGCAGTCTGTGGACTCCAGCTTGGGAGGACTCTCCCGATCGAGCACTGTTGCCAGCCTTGACACGGACTCCACCAAAAGCTCAGGTCAGCTTGACTTCCTGTTTAAAATTTTGAAGCAGCCTCGCAGTTTAATTTTCTAACTGGTGGTTTTTTTTGTTGTTTTTTTGTCTATAGGGAACAACACATCTGAGACATGCGCTGAGTTCCGGGTGAAATATGTGGGTGCTATTGAGAAGTTAAAGTTTGACATGAGCAAGACCCTCCAGGAACCGCTGGACCTCATCAACTACATTGATGCTGCTCAGGTAAGAAGCTGGAGAAAGATCTGGGCACATTTTAACTTTAACCTTTCTCCTTGGAAACATGCTGTAATTATTCTGATATAAAACAGAGAAGGTACTGCAAATTTTGCTTCCTCTTCTCATAGCAAGATGGAAAGCTGCCATTTGTTCCTGGAGATGAGGAGATGGTTCTCGTAGTGTCCAAGTACGGCGTCAAGGTGGCGTCGCTGGACCAGTGTGTGAGTAGTAAAGGAATAGAAAGGTGGTACACAGTCATTTCGAAGAGTATCCCAAGAACGGAGGAACATTTTGGTGTCTAAACTACAACAACTGAGCTCCTCGGTTACCTGAATTTTAAAAAGAAGAGGTGATGCAACAGGGTGGTAAACATGCTCCTGCCCTCAATGCACTGAAAAATGTTGCTGGCATCAAATTCAAAGTGAGCGCAAATTCTGTGAATGTGCAGTGAAATTTCACACTTCCAGCCTTTGGTGTGATTTGATTTAACAGTTTAATTTTAACGTAATTTAACTTAAATTAAACATGGCACACAAATGATTTGCAAATCATTTTTGGAAACAGAGTTAACAAATTGAAAAAGACCCCTACTATGTGTTTTTGTTCTACACTCTCAGAATGTGCTGCATCGCCATCCTCTCTACCTGATCGTGCGTATGCTGTGCTACGATGACGGCCTAGGCGCGGGGAAGAACCTGCTGGCTCTGAAAACCACTGACACAAAGCAAGAAGAGTGCAGCATCTGGGTGTACCAGTGCAGCAGCTCAGTAAGTACGAAATGGAAGGTCTTTTACACGGTCACTGTGCGTTTCCTTTGCCTGATGCGTGACATCTGCTGTCTGTCTGAACAGGAGCAGGCGCAGTCCATCTGTAAAGTGCTGTCGGCCTCCTTCGACTGCGTTCTGACATCAGACAAGTCCAGAGGCTCTGAGTGAGAGTTGGGATGAGAGTGAAACATCTGCAAAACCAGCAACAGTTAGACAACCAGCATTGTTATTGGCAAAAATGTTGCACCTTTGCTTTCTTACCCTTCTGAGAGGTCATCTAAAGGGCAGATCTGATGGTGCGTAATCTTTGTTATTGATGGAAAAGTCTGGCGTGAACTAGCTGTTGTTCCCCTTCCTGTAATCCATCCAGTTAAAACAGAACTGTGGTGAATTTTTCTGAGTCACTTCCCTGGAATTTGTTTCCTTTTTTTTTGCCTTCTCACAATAAATATTAAAAGGAGGGAAACGGTTGCATTAAATATAGCTTTGGGGCACAATGCAGAGCTTTTATAAGTGTAACGTTAAGTGTATTTAATGTACGCAATGGTACTACATAGTGCTAAAACTTTGCTGGCCTATGGTAATTCACGCAAGACAATCATCGGATTAACTGCTCGGTACACAGATGTGACAGCTGGCTTCAAGAGGAAATCACTCAAATCCCTCTTCAGGTTTTGAAACTCTGTGTTTTGTTTTCTAACAGCAGTATTGGTACAATAGTGGTCGCTTTTTGAACAGAAGGAATGTTACAAATATCGCCTCACTTTTTGGACACATTGATCTTAATTTGTGGGAATTATTCATTTTTAAAGATTTACTTGAGCTTATTTTAAATCTTTTTTTTTTAAACTCTTGGTACCAAAAGTGTGATTAGCTGGGAAAAGTACATTTTAACAGGCTGGTAGCGACACATGTAAGACTTGTTTATAGTTGTGGTACTAACTTGACTTCACCTTGTGAAATAATACTTTGGTCCAGTTGAAAATGTGTGTGAAGAAGGAAAATAAAGACGTGGATCAGGTATAGCAGAGGAGTGTTTTCCTTTTCTTGAGTGCATTTGCCAGCAGAGGGAGCTCATGAGACATTTAACTCTTAGCACGACAAGATTGTTTTTAAAATGCAGGTCACGAAATATGGTAATGAAAGAAAAAACACTTGCTGCTGGATCACAAACTCTGAAGAAGAAGCACACCGACGCCTCACACTATTTCAGATTTTATTGTTCCAGTTTGGTTTTTTTCTCCGATTTACTTGCACAACAGAGTTAGGAGTCAATGCAGTGATTCACAGACTGTTAATGAGAATGATTTGAATAGTATTTGTGTGTGTGCGTGCACACATTAGTGTCTGTATTCATGTTTACAGCACACACACAGGCCCAGCTGAGGTTGTGTGACTGCTCATCACCACAGTGCATTAAAAGACATTTACTGCCCGGGTTAACCTGCTCATCTTTCTTTTTTTCCTCCTTCCTTTTATTTTCAATATTTTACATTTAAATATCCACAAACAAAACCTGCTCTATTTACACAAACAGATTTAACAATCCAGTGAGTTAATAGTCAACACGGTGGAGAGAGTGCGCATCAGCTACCACCCTCTCGTCATTCACAAATCCACGAAAGGCTCCGATTTCAGGTTAAATGCCTAAATATCAACAATATGAACAGAGAGAAAGTTGCTCTGCAACTAAAATGAAGTTAATTACACTATGTTTAATATTTATTTCACAACGCATTAGATAAACTTGTCTTAAAAGTACTATATGAGGCTTAAGCTGCAGGAAGGGTGTTCCCTCTCTCTTTATTTAGCTCATCTGTGAAGAAAAAGTGTCTCGAGGAAGCAACAACAGTCACAGAGCTTACTCCCGCTTTTCATCTCATTCCCACACTCTCATTTTTTTTTTTTGCTCCCTGTTCTTTGAATATGCTTTCGTTTGCAGCTTATTTCCGTACAGACAAAACATGCACTCACACATACAAGCACACGCTTCTATTCCTCTAATAAGGCAGATGACAGGCGGAGACGGCCTGAGGTGTCAGGACTCAGCATAAAGGTAATTACTGCCTGTTGCAGCTCCAGTCAGCATTGCATCAGGAGGAAGAAGAGGAGGAGGAGGAGGAATAACTGGAGTGTTGCTTTTGAATATGACCCCCTGCCCCGCAGCTTAAATTGGTGTGCATGTGTGGGGGAAAGCCTTGCAGAGGATGCATGTTCCTATTACTCTATGCCGGCTCGGGAAAGTGGACTCTCCCAGGTGTGATGGGCTGGAGGCTATTTTAACATGCAGCATCCCCGTTCTCGATTGCCAGTCCGTCACTGAAATTGGGTCAGGGAAAGGCTCCCTTGAGTGCAACTTCCAGCATATTTTAAGGTTAACTTAGCACCATTAGGAAAACCTCCATACGGGAGGGCTACTACATATGTGGAAAGCTGCACCTAAAAGCAGGCATTTCAGAATTGCTCATGCACAGATATGGAATGTAAGCATGGGGACTAAGTTCACATTGACAGCTGTTAGTAAGTTAAAACACAACGCTGTGATCTTCTCAGTGCTGTCGCTTTAAGGACTGTCTGTATAATGGAGAAAATGGATGAGAGGAATCCTGTACATACATGTCAACAAGGGAAAAGACAAGAAAAGTGCATTTATTGCGAGGGGACATTCACTACAATCATCTTTGTTTTGTTTTTCTTTTTTATCTGCAAGCATTAAAACCACATAGAGTCCGATGAGTCCCCTGTGACACCCAGACTCGCTGGAGCAGCAGTGACGCTTGAACGAGCTAGCGGAGATGGTGATGATGGTGCTGATGACGTCGACTGCAAACACTGGGGCGATGGTGGATGTTTTGTCGGTGATAGTGGGACGTGTGATACTTCCCGAGTCCCGGATTTCAGTCGGTGATGAAGTGCACAAACGTAACGGGGAAGGCGCCTCTTCTCATTGGCTCGCCTTCGATGTGGCCCAGCTGCGAAGAGCAAAGACAGAGATGAGATGTGAGGTCGGAGGACGACATGAAGCAGCCATGACAAGAAAACAGAGGGGTTTAGTCTGTTTGGGTAGAAATGCTTAAATTATTTGAGTCAACTAAAGTATGCACAGACTTCATCTAAAAGATGGACATAGCCACGGGGAAGTCACCTACTGGCTGACTAAAGTTGTGTAGCCTCAGGCTGAGCGTTTGGACAAACACCTGGATCTGACTGAGCTGTTTGCAATAAGACTTGAAGCGTTTACTGAGGTTAGAAATCAAATCAAATGAGCAACAGGGTTTGTTTTTGCACCTTTGCACCTGTTTTGGCAATAAGCAGTGCTGCCTCCTGTTGGCCGTTATAAAATAATGCAGCTTTCAGGCACTTCAGCATTGGCTTCACTTTTTTAGAGCAGGAAGCTACGCCCATCTTTAACATACAGTCTACAACAGTACTAAACACCACAGAAAATGACAGAGTAGTTAAAAACAGGTGGGGAAGACTTTTCCAATATTTGTGATTTCAACCCCTGTGATTCAGTTTTGATATTTTAAATCCCAAAACTACTACTTACATACTTCTTTGGGTTTTATTGGTGTATATTATAATGCTTGACACAAGTATACTGAGCTAAAAGTGTGAAAATGCACAGATACAGTCCCTCAGTGCTCACAGAGGGTGAAACGAGCATTTGTCATGTGTGCAAGTGTCATCAGGATATACAGCAGGCAGTGTTAGAGGCTCTAAAGTGCTTGGATTTAGTTGATATACTTCTATATTTTCTGTGTTTGGCTCAGAATCTAAAAAATACATCTTCAGCTATATGAAAAATGAGCATGTATCCAACGTAAATTAATCGGGATTTTGTCAAACAAAACTGAATCAACAGAAACACCATCTAAATCTGCAATGAATAATAAAAGGCTACGTCACAACAAACATGAGAGCTTTACACGTAAAAGACTTTCCCCTTTTAAATTACCTTGAGGATAAAGAAGACAGTACCTATTATCTCCATTAAAGACATTTTAAAGGTCGTCTATACCTGAAAGTAAAAAGCTAGGACATGTTTCTGCTCCGATAAAGTTAAATGAAACATGGCAAGTAACAACATCAAATGCTGATCAAAGCTTATCAGAGGAACTACATCAGAGATAAAAGTCATGTTTTAAACACTGTAAAGCATTCTTTCCTCATTATGCCGGTTTTCTAGAATATTTTCATAGGAAACAGACTTTATAGTGTATGATAGACCCGTTTGTGCAGCCGCAGCTCTGTGCTGTTATTTGATATCTCAGACACAAAAAGAGTGATAATGTAGCTGGACATAGGACAGAGAGGAAGCATGGCAACGGGGTCCTCGGGGGGAAACTCTGGATCCATGGAGGGACACAAAGTGAGACTGACTAAATACGGTCATATCTGCAGGGGTGGCTCACAGAAAACAAGTTGCAGCTGGTCAGCGTTCACACAAGGGGCTCCACAGAGGAAGCAGAAGCAGCAGCATTCGGAAAAAGAGGAGGAGGGAATGAGCTCATGGTTTATCAAAGTTACAAAGAACGCCGACATCCATCAAAGAATGTTTAATATCTCAAATCTGAAAACATGTGCAAACATCCAAGATGCACAAAACAACTTGCACACCGAGTCTTCAACGTGACAGATACTGACCCACCACTCCTGGTCCTCCTCTCCGTCCACCACGATCACCTCGCCCTCGGAGAAGGTCAGCTCATCGGGGTTGTCGGCTACACAGTTGTACATGGCTTTCACTCGCTTTGGCCTCTGCTTCTGGGACACGGGAACAAGCACAGACACACACACAGGATTTCAAGGGCATTTGCGTTAATCTGTGGGATTTTACTTTTTAAATAGCAAACTAAGGCAAAGTTGACGAGAAGATGAAGTTTGTGAATCATCGCGGCACTGCATGGGATTGGACTGGCAAATACCAACAACTAGAAGCCAGCGAGGGGGATTAGTGTACAGACCATGCAAATGAAAGACGTGCACTCTTTTCTGGTTTTTCTAGTCAATTTCAAATCGCTTTGCAATATTAAAACGCTTAAAATGTGCTAACATGAAACACAAAATGCCAGCAGTAGCCCTCTCACATGCAGAATAAGGCCAAATTATGGAGTCAGGCTGCAGAAGGGGAATTTACAAGCAAGCACTAGAATCACTGAAACAATAGGGAGGGACTTACACAGCTCTACAAAGGCAGTAAGCCATGAATTAGGAAATGAGCTGCAGATGAGTCTGTACTGCAAACTGAATGAATATGCAAAGTAAAATCTGGATGATAATTAAAGGGGGTGGGATTGAAAAAATAAAAATCAGGGACTCACTGGGTATGCTTTCCTCGGCATGGGGGCTGGAGGCAGAGACTGACCTATGGAGTTCTGAGGGCATCCTGGCAGTTCCTTAGCTGGGATGAGAAAAGGAAATTAGATCACGGTGACAACAAAACTTTCCACGTTTCCAGAGGAGAAACGGGATCTGAGCGAATACTCAAACAACTCACACGCAATGTTACTCACATGCTCTTTCTTTAGATTCTGTTCGATTTAGGGGCCCTCTGCTGAAGCTTTTATCATTTCTGGAAATAAAAAAAAGAAGGGAGTGATAGTCGTACCAAGATGGAGAAAAGAGCTCTTGAGGAAGCTCAAAGGGCTGTCAGACATTTATCACAACACTATGAGGCCTGTGGGAAGGAAAAAGAAAAAAAAAGGACAAAAGGACGACTGTGGAGGAAAGTTATTACTTGTCTGGCTTGATGTGGAGCTTAGCCTAGAAGCTAAAGAAGCGTCTCTATCCACTTGGAAAGAAACGCCACAAAACAAGCAGCCAAAACAAGACACACGACCGCAGTGCACAATCTTCCTGTGTATGTGTGAACGCATGAATATTTTTGTGTAGCTCAGAAAGCTCTAGTAAATGTCGACACGCCTTTTACGGAAATCTAAAACTTTGCTGTGCATAAATAAATGCACCTTTATGTTCTTACCCTGCGGGAGATTTAGGTGGCACCGCCCGGGACCCCAGTGGCCCCTGACCTGACTTGCTCATGGAGTCCATCTTCATCGCAGTAGGAAGACCCAGAGCTGGAACACAGCAATCCTTTGCTTTAGCTCATTTGTTTACAGTGTGAAGAAAAATGTGACTAAGCTGATGTTGTGATGAGTCAGGAAGTCTGGTTTTAAATAGATCAACTGATAAATTAAGGTCAGAAGAACCTTTGACATATGCATGTGGAAAGAAAAGAAAACTGAAGGTGAGCTAAGTGCATGTGTCGATTATGTAAATGAAACATTTAACAGCTTTCTTCCAGTAAAATGTTTTATTAGACGCTGAGAAGAGCTGCGATCCAAACACATCTATAAAATGTCCACTACGTCTTATTAAATCACTTCACTGTAGCTCTGGTCAAGACTGAGAACGAGTTTCTATGCCTTAAAGGCAGCATTTAAGTGTGCACAAAACTGGTGCCATACCTCCAGTGGAAGTGAGCCTCATGGGCGGCGGCGGAGGATGCATGTTAGGGGGGTCTGAGGACGACCTCTGTCGGCCAGTCAGGTCTAAAGCACTGGGCTTCCAGGTGCTGGACGCTGAGCCTCCAGGGCCGGACAACTGGACTGGAGACGAGATGGGGAAAAAGGAGATGGGGGTTATTAAAATGAAAAAGAAGGGAGACTAAGAGAGAGCAGGGCTGTTTGCCAGAACCAGCGTCCACTAATAAAGTCAAGTCGTTTCCATTTCAGTGTAATTGAGAGCGACGGTTAATGAGGGCAATGAATGCCGAGGCTGGGAGCTGTGGAGACGTGAGGGGGGCGACACAGCTAGCTGTTTGTCCTCTGCTCTGTTGGCAGCACTCCAAACAGACACTAATGGTATTATAGGCCGACTGTGGCAAGTCACTAGATTATATTTATTGATTTTTTTATTCATATCACTTCCTTATAGGCAGGAAAAGAGGCCAGCTTCAGAAGAAGTGAGGTTATCTGTGTTATCTGGAGAATGAGATCATCTTTTTCCATTCATATAAACTGTAACAGATTTATTAAATGCCTGCCATTCGCCTTTATTTCTCCTGTCTGAGCTTACCCAGGTTCCTCGGGGGCAGAGGTGGAGCAGAGTTGGTGGTGGGCTGAGGGGGGTTTGTGTTGACTATGGTGCCGTAAGTCTCGTTGTTGACCAGGTTGGGCATGAAGAGGCGCTGCTTGTCCTTAGCTTCACGGCCGGCGGAGCCGAGGCCGGACTGTACGTGGTGGGAGTTACTGCTCGGGGTGTAACAGCTGACCGGTCGCTCGTCTCTCCGATGGGGGCTCGGCTGGAGGGGAGGCATGCATGTGAGGATGTGAGCATTACAGTTACACAATGTGAGACAGGAGCACATCATATATGATTAACCTAGGTACCATGCACTTTACACATGCACCACAATCATGAACTTTTTATTGACATTACGTGACATAGGTGCACGTGAGCATTCATAGTGAAGTATGGCTGTCATGTGACTCCTGCACGCTCTGCACAGGCACCAATGTCCCGGTCATGGGACTTCGTCTTTGCCTTTTAATAAAGCTTCTCACTAATGTTTTAGCATTAGTTTGAATAATTATTTTAGTATTTAGGAGATTTCTCATTTGGCTACAACACTTCAACAAAGGCAAAAACACAACAAAAATAAAATTAAAAGATGGTTATTCCCCAAAAAAATTGAACCAGTTTCAATTATCTGATGAGTTTTCAATAATGAACTCAGGTCCAATCAAATCTAAGTGGCAACTTTCAGGGTTTGAAAAATCAAGCCAGCGCCAAAACTGCAGTTCCTCGAATGGCCACTTGGTGCATTTTAATGCAGGAGTTAACCTGCCTCATTTCTCCTCCTAGATATATATAAGGCTCCTGTGTTAAAATTCAGCCTTGAAAACAACATGTTTAACTATCAATAATTAAACTTGTCCAAAATCCAATCACATTCAATCATTTCAGGCAGCAGGAATGACAAAGCGCATTATAAAGCACAAAGGAAATAAGGAGTTTAGTGTTTAATTTAAGGAGATTGTATTTAGTGGAAACAAAATAAAATAAAATAAACCTTTTTGCAGAAATTCAGAGCTCTTCAGGTTGTTACACAGCAGCCTCCCTCCAAAGCTGATTTGATCTCTCTCTCAAGCGTTAGTCGTTTTCATCCCTTTCATGTTTGTTTGTTTGTCTCTTTATCACTTTTTTAAAACTCATGTTTTGTCTTGAAATCTTTAAAAAAAAGGAACTATTATTATTCACAAAAACATCCTTCACCTTCTCATCCAGATCCTCGTCGCTCTCATCCAGGTCTTCGTGCTGCAGGCACCATTCATACTCGACGTGGACATGGGCGTTGAATTTTCCTGCCAGTGCTTGGTTCAGCTGTAAACACATACGTATGGAAACGCAAATGACTGACAGCTCTTACATTTCACGAAGCGACGATGTGCTCTCAGGTCTAAACATAGTAAACTCACCAGCTCCTCACACTGTAGGTGTTTGAGCCTTCGAGCGATATCCAGCGGTGTCTCCCCGGCCTCATTAGCTAGAAGGCAAAACAACAGACACATATAATCACTGTTGTACTCACAAGCCACATGAGCACAAACACACGGCCCATTTTCTCCCTTTCCTGTCACTGTGACAAGACAAATGTATAATTAAACCGTTTCCCACACCGAGCATCTCTCTGGTGTCTCTCTGTGCTCCGTCTCCATTCATTTGTTATCTGGCTGTTTTGTTTGATTTCAGAGCAGAGCAGAAAGATAAGTGCTGTGAGAAAAAGTTGCCATGGCTTGTTTTCTGGGAACCAAGTGTGAGATGAAGATAGGCCACCAGAGAAAACAAACTCCTGGACTCAAAAGTCTCACTCAAAAGCAACTTTATAAATACCAGCAGCTTTCATGTATTAAGCACACTGTTATGAAGAAATTCCACTGCAGTGGCCTCTATATAATGTGCAAAAGTCTTGAGCCACCCCTCATTTCTTTATATTTTACTAGTAAATAGGTGCAGCAATGAGAACATTGCCATGCTGATTAGAAGTTTTTCCTATGGTATTGCACGCAAGGTCAAAATGTGACTTTTCTATATTCAGTTCTGACCAGATCACAAAGCATGACGCCATGTTTTACACTCACTGTGCCCCTCATGGTCTCCTCCACACAAACTGATGATGATTTTATCATTTCATTACTATATAAGATCTGTTGTCATTGATTCTTTAGTCCAGTTCTTGCATAATACGGCAGACCTCAGCCTTTTCTCTCAGTTTCCCTTCCTTAAGAATGGCTTCTTGACACCACTTCAGACATAAAATCAATTCTTTGCAAGTCGTATGTTATGTGTAGGCAGAAAAAATGGTTCATCCCTTAAGTTAGGTGCTTTTTTTTAAAGCTCGAATGATTCAGAAGTCAGTGTTAAGTGGCTTAACACACAAAAAAATAATACTCTGAAAATGATCAAGTACAAGGAGTGGATTGAAAATGATAGAAAATTGTCCTAAAAGGCCCTTTTTGACAATTTTAGAAAGCTTTGGAGAGCTAGTGCTTAAACCAGTTAATATTACAACTATAAGAAAGTCTAACTCCTTGAAATCAAAATATCAAGAAATGAGGGGGGGCTTCAGACTTTTGCACAGTGCAGTAATGTGCAATTTAAATTGTACTGTGATCAAGTTTAATCTGCAAAATTGGGTTTTTTTGTGCTTGTGATTCCTGATTAAAATGACCGGTGTCTCACGCTGTCAGAAAAATGTGAAGGACTAAAAGTACAGGGAGAGAAGTAGATGGACATGGAAACACTCCAAGCACAATTACCTCAAAACTGTAATCACAATATTTCAGTCCTTGCACTTTGTTAGCTGCTGCAGAACAAGAACAATGGACTGTTGATGCACTGCGGCTGTGCCGTTTGTTTCTGGTGTTTTTCCTTACCAATCTCTATGGAGGCTTTCCCCCGCAGCAGCAGCTTCAGACATTCACTGTTGTCAGTCAGGCAGCAGTAGTGCAGCGCAGTGCTGCCTTTGGCTGTTTGCTTATCCAAATTTAAACTTCCAGGGAAGAGAAACAAAGAGGGGAAAAACTTTAAATCCCAACACAGAGGATATAAAATCCAGCTTTCTTCTGCCCTGCCTCAGTGCTCCATAAGACCAGGGAGTAGATTTGCCAATACAAACACTTTTTGTAAAATTGTGTTTTTAGCACGCAAACCACAGCAAAACAAAGCTCTATTGTTGTTTTTAATGCATCATTGTTATTATTATGCAAATAGCTTCTGTCCATAGAGAAAAGAGAGTTAACAGAAAAAAAGTGGATGTCAAGAAACCAGCAGGACTGAAAATAAACTTTTGGTCTTTTTGTGATGGTCCGACAGACCATCTCAGCATACTGGTTGCCTTCAGTGCTGTGTTTACCTGTTCTGAGTGAGGAAGTCGACGATGTGAAGGGATGTTCTGTCCACCAGCCTCACCGCTAGATGAAGAGCCGTCTCTCCTTGTTCCTGAAATAAAACAATCAAGCATTTGCATGAAATCTCTGGAACGTGTGGTGGATTTCAGGTTCATGGAAGGAGATAGAGAGCAATAATAATGCCACGGATTATTATAAATAGGAGGAGAAATGGTACGCAGGAAAATGTTAACATATGTTGTGCACTGACATGCCCGTTGGCCAGAGGAATGGGCTCCATGAGGTCCACCCCCTCAGCGTAGACTTGGATGAGGGAGAAGATGTCTCGGGCCTTCACTGCGTCGCACAGCGTGTGAAGCCGCGACGTCGCATCCGGACACTTCTTCTTGGCGAAACGTTTCTCCGTGTATTTGGCTGTGATGAAGTCTTTCCTCGCCTGCCTGGGGGAGAACACGAAGACACAGATGCTCCTAGCATGTCATCTTGGAATATGCCCGTGCCATCAGGGAAGAAAAAAATCCATTGATGGAAAAACTAATCTGCTGTCTTCATTTTTTAATCTTGCTGAACCTGGAACTTATCAGCTCTAGCAGCTGAAGTGACCCCAGATCATCAACCTGGCCCTTGTAGGGTGGACGCCAGGCATAAAGGGTGCATCACCATATCTTCCTCTCTTCTTACCTCAATGTACCCATCACTCTGGAACAGGCTAAATCTGGAGTAATCAGATCACACAACCTTTTTCTATTGCTCCAGAGCTGAATCTCACACTGAAACCCTTTTCTCCGATTAGTCTCACTGGCAAGTGGTTTTCTTAAGGCTATCCAGCTGCTTAGCCCCAAACCCTTGAGTCCTCTTTGCACCGTGCATGTGGAAATGCTCTTATTTTCACTATCATTAACAAGAGCCATGTTCTGCTAATGTTTAGCGATCTACGACCATCCAATCAAAAGTTAGAATCATTCAAGATTTTCTTCCCCCAATCACACTTCTTCCCTCAAGACAACACCTCAACACTACCTTTCCAGGTTTGAATAATGCATTAAACTGTTCTTTCAGAAGTTGCCTTAATTGTTCTCACTCTGAGGATCAAAAACAGCTTTTGTGATTATGATAAAAAGTTGATCAGATTTCAGATTCTTTTCTTACTTTTTTTTTTTTTTCTTAAAACAGAAGAGATAATCAATAAAAACATGTCAAAATTGTTACTTAAAATGTGTTAAAGGGTCACATAAAAGGATCGCAAATCGATGTGCAGAGTGTAAACTGAGATCAGTGAGGAGACTGGAGCAGCAGAAGAGCTATGGAGGTGAGGTGAGGGGAGGGAGGAAGAATGGAGTGTGAGGGGGTGACTTACATGTCACTGGCCGGGTTGGGTTTCACCACGTTTTCAGCGCTTAAACAAGCCTCCATGATTTCATTAAAGCCTACATTCCCCACATTCTTGGCCAGCTGTGGAACACACACACACACGCGCACACACACACACACACACACACAGTAATTAAAACTAGTTATGTGTCATTTTCTGAGCCACATCGATTAATTCAAAAGTCATCAGCTCCAATCACGCCCCCACCGGGAGGCAGGAGTCATCCTGAGCTCCAAGTGTGGAGCCTCACAGACTCCACAACGCCCCGTCTGACTGTGGCCAACATGACTGGCGTCTTAACACCAGGGAAAGCAATGATGGCTGGAAGCATTTAATCCCGACCGTCCCTTAGGCAGTAAATCACTACACCAAACGGTGATTAGAAAAGCCAAACAAAATCTCAGCTATTCTGAGTGTGCAGACTTCCAGAGGTCTTTTAAAGAGGAAGACGCAAAAGGCACTGTAAGGCTTCTCGTTTTCACCCAATCTTTATTTACTGTCCACCTGTCCTTAAAATCTCCCTCTATTTTTTTCCCTTCTTGTTTCATTTTCCAAGCTTATCCTGCTTAAAATATTCCAGAGAGCTCTGGATAAGAAAAAGAGGAACAAGAAGATGGGCAGTGATTTACCAAGAGCTCTGAGGTGCTGAGTACATCCAGTGTGAGGGACTGGATCCGCGAGTAGTGGACTCCCAGCTCCCTGTGTATCCCTGAGCATTCAATGCAGGTGAGGATGCCCAGGTTGGTGGATAGCCATGTCGGGTCTGTTAAGGGGTAAAAAAGGAAAGATCATTGTAAAGAAAATGGAGAAAAAGGGACATAAACAATGCATAAGTGACATGAGAGAGGAGTGTATGTGGGTGGCGCACTAATTGGGTGAAAAGCACTGAAGCAGAAGTCACTTCAGCAGCCTGTGAGCCAACTTTGATGTGTCCTTGTGGAAATCCTCTGGAAATGTAACGGCTGCCTGAAGAGCCTTTTACTAACACACACACACACACACACACACACACACACACACACACACACACACACACACACACACACACACACGTCACAGGAAAGTGACCGAGCTGCACTGCTTACTCTGTGCATGTGTAGGTATATGTGCCTGCCGTACATACATACTATAATAAAGTACAGATCTGTGGTGGGGGTATTTCATGGGTTTGGGGGATTTCACAAAACTAATTTCAAGGTTGTGGCAGAATATTTCCTCAGGGGAACCACTGTAAGAGTTTTCAATACGAGTAATTTATACCACTGGTGTGCATGAATTACACTACCCGCTCCCCGTAAGTACTGTATACTACATTAAGTTACAGCAAACACTTTGCCAAAGCATTGTGCACATGTCTGATCTGCCTCCAGGCAGGCTTCTACGTGTCCGCTGCCTTTAGGAATCGAGGATACAAGCGGAAGGATGTTAAAGTCAATGTTGCTTTTTCCAGAAAATCTGATTGTGACTGCAGAACTGTGGAGATTTCTGATTTGATCCAGTCCCCTGTGTCAGGAGATTTAAATAATTAATGAAGTTATCGGCTGCTGTGCTGTGTAAAATGCACTCGGTGCGGCTCTATTTGGAACAATACTCTTGGGGTCCACTGTATATGCATTTACTAAGATCCCAGCTGTAAGCAAGACAGAAAAAAAAAACACCTGAAATTATATAAGAGTAATATTTGAAGCTAAATGTAAAGACTTAAAAATCTTTAATCCGAATGATGTTTAAGGAATTGAAGAAATCGGAAGATCCTCATGACTGGAGACGCACCAACTAACTATGTGCGCACACCAGCCAACTAAAATTTGAGATCGTTATGGTTTCTGAATTACTACAATTTGAGGTCTACACAACAGCAGTTATGCAGTCGTGTCTTTCCCATAAATCATCTCTTAGTACACGAACACATAAACAAGTTCTTCAGGAAAAAAGGAGATGATACTGGAGGAAAATCCCAGGGAATCCTGAGATCTCAACGCCTGTCATTCAACCCAATCTGGACCATTTATGAAAGTAAATGAGCTGGCATCACTATGCTTTCAATTATCAAAAAAACAAAAAAACAAACAAAAAAAAACAAAACATGAAAAGCATGTAAACCTTGTGTTTAAATGGACAAAAGGCATGCTTAGTCGTTTCTGGTCTTAAAAAGCTGCTTGTATAAGAGTTTAGCATAATCTAAATTGTGGGATATCACATAATGATCGTGTAAGATTCAAAACACCTTGCAGAAGTGTTAGTTTTCCATTTGTTTAGGCTTAAATTTAACTTTATTAAGGCATCTGAGGGTTTCCCCCGTCCAACTGTGCCACTCACTCGGGGCTCCGCAGTCACAGCAAACATCATTTCCTATCATCCGCTTGACTTCCCCCAGTATCGCCTTGGTCAGCTCCTGCACGATGTTGTTCTCGCCGACATGATGGTCCCCTTTAAAAGCTTGATTTAACGCCTCCTCCTTACTGTTCTGTAGCACCGAGATCCAGCTGCAGGAGGGACAGAGTAAAGGATCACGGGAGACATGAGTCGGGCAGATGAAAAGAGGAAAAATGACAAAAGGAGAAGCACGGGGAGGAGAAGGGGGGAAAGTGGGTAAAAACAGGCGCAGCTAAGGCAGACACGGGGGGGTTCAGACTGGAGTAAAAGGGCAGTTAATGGGCATGAGGTGGGAGGTAAAGTGACTGAGTGTGTGTCAGGGAGGAAGTGTGTGGAAAGTATTGGAGGTGATAAACAGGCGCACCCACACACAAGAGGAAGGAAGGGAAAAGCACTTACATCTGACAGTCCTGGTCGTCCTCGGCCTGAAAGTGATACGTTCTGTCATCTAAAAACAAAAAAAAGAAAGGAAACAAATGATGGAATAGAAAAGATCAGTGGGAGAAAAAAACTGAAGAAGAAGATCAGTCAAAGAGCTGCAGATATGCAGTAAAAAGCTTTAATGCCCTCTGGAGAGAATCACTCAAAGTGCTCAAGTGAAAGGTCAGACTGAGGGCGCGCTGCAAAACAAAAACATAAAGTACGAGTGTTTCCATCTTCACATGGGAGTTTTTTATACAACTAAAAGAAAGGAAACTTAAACTGTGTTATATCCCTAAAGCCTGAAGTTTAGTCTTCATTTAAATAATCACAAACTGCCATGTTTCTCACATGATCATCACACAGATCGTCCCTCTCTCCATCCTCCTTTCCTGCCATCTCTTTATGACCAGACTTCCAAGCAAGTGTTATTTGAATATTTGTTCGCCAGAAACAAACAAAAGAAAGCAACATTGTAGCCTTTCGATCTCTCTCAGCCATGAAAGCAATTATTCTACCATCATTTTGCTCTTTGGTATTTGAGTCTAGTCTACACGCTGGAATCAGATGCGTCAGACGTGTTAATATTGTCTCTTAATCATCTCTGTTTTCTGCTGCACGGGAAATAATTGAAATCTGCTCAGCTACATAACAAATCTCGGCCAGCTGCTGCTCAAAGCCAATTAAACAGAGGCATTTGGTTACAACAACACACTGGAGAACACAGGCGGTAGAAAGCAAAGAGAAGAGGTTGAACGTACGTGATATGAGGTCAAAACTCCGCTTCTCTTCAGGATTGTGTTTCACCTGGCAGGTGAGCAGGTTGAGTTTAGCTGGCGGCCGGTTAGCCTACGAAAGAGAGACAGATGGAGGGAGGGAAAGAAAGGAAAGGGGGAGAAGGAGAAAAATGAGAGAACAAGTGAGCAGGAGTGTTGGTTTAAGTGTATCTGACTGTTGCTAGAGCCAAACAGAACATCTGATAAGCAGCTCTGTGAGAGATGAAGCGTGTCAGCGAGAGGGGTTGACCGAATCTTTAATGGGAATGAGCCGAGTGAACTGAGACTCCGAGGAGTGTTAACTTGCAGACTTTGCCCTTTGATCTGTGGAAAATGTAAATGTGCAGTTCAGTTTTTGCCTATTTGTCACACTTACATATTTCAGATCATCAAAGCAATTTAAAATTAGCCAAAGATCAGCCGGCTGAATATAAAATGCCGTTTTTTAAATGATCATTTAATTCAATTAAGGGGGGAAAAAGTTATCCAAACTCACCTCCCCCCATGTGAAAAAGTCATTGTCCTCTAAACCTAATAACCTCAATCAGAGATGGACTATTCAAAAAAAAAAAATCATAATTTAACAAGGGGGCAATCACGTTTTTCCCTACATAGACTCAGGTAGGTTTGGATAGATTTCCCCTTAAATAAATAAAAATGATCATTTAAAAACTTTAAAAAACACTGAACACACTGAAGTGTGTTAAAAGTGTGTAAAAAATGCTAAAAATTCACTTTTGTGCTTTTTCACTGCAATGTATATGAAGACAAGCAGCAATGATGAGGCTTGCAGCCAAACTAAAAGGTTCATGTGTGTTTTCAGAAGAAAAGATGTCGTCTTGTGTTTCTTTCCACTGTTTGCTTACTGTGCCGTGTGAGATGGTGAGGAATCCGTTCTTCGCTGTACACTTCCTCTTCTGCCACACTTTCCTCAACCTGCGACGCAGAGACGGCAGCGATTAGTATGTCGTGCATACACCCGTGCAGTGAATCGGTACAGCCAATGAAATATTTATCATTATCACATTGCCACTAGCATTCACATGCATTAGTTATGACACACGGGGTGAGCATGTCTACAATAAAACAATAAAAAGAATTAAAAGCCAAAATGATCTGTAACAATTTTGACAAATTAATGTCATCTAGCAGGATCTCCAAAGTAAACATTGACTACTTGTTATGGACATTTTCAGCATTTTGCAAATTCTATGAGGAAAAAAATAATATATTCAAGATGATCTGCAGACTGCTCGTTTCAAACAAAGCAAACCACACTTCTTTTATTTTGCAAGCTCTTTTACTGCACGTGTGCCATCGCTCCACCAAGCCGCTGCATGAAACTGTGCTGGTAATTTTTGCACAATCTTGCTGACAAACACTCATTAGTAACCCACCAACACGAGAGAGACAGAGGTGGAGGAATAATGAGGCCTCAAAACGCCACAGCCTTCTCTGCGTTCTTCACTGAAGACATAGTTTGTTGTGTAGTGACTCATCTGATCTTTTGAACGCCCTTTTCTAAACATACCCATCACTTTTCTTGTGAAGGTACCCGCTGCGCTCCGTGCCGTGCTCCTTGTTGCCCTGCGGCTGGTGCAAGCTGTAGGTGGTGCTCTGACGCACCTGTGAATCCTGAGGAAAAAACAGCAAAAACACAGGCGACAAAGCAGAGCTGTCATTTCAGCAAATGAGGTGCGGAAGGCAGGAGCTACACACCGAATTAGCAAAAAACAGTATGAAGTCGAGGGGGAGCTGCACAAGCGCAAAATTGCTCTGGATTACACTGCGCTTCTGGGTCTCCTGCTCCGCGGAGGATTTTAAAGCAAATATCAATTATGTTAAGATTGCTCCTCTCAGCCTGAGTGATTTTGTGCAAATAAAGGGAAGGGAGAAAATAAGAGCTTGTACACCTTTGAAGTCAGAGTCTGCAGCAGCAGCTGGCCAAATTGTGTCATTAGCATTTTAATCTCATTAGCAATTCTTGCTGTTTTAACACATGCAGCCTGAATAGGCTTCATTTAAATACATCAGCTACCATGAAAGAGGACCCAGACTTTTTTTTTTTTTTGCATATTCCTTTTTTGTGGAAACACTACGGGAAACAGAGAGGACGACTTTGAGTGGTGGAGCGGCTTGATGTGTGCCGATATCAGCAGACACACAAAAAATAGATATGACAGCCCCACCTCAAACTTTTCTCACTGAATGACACTGTGAGCTACTACATCGAAAACATCGAGCACTGGAAGCAACGACATCACCACAGGGAACACGAGATGCTATAGCTTTTTCTTTTTTTTTCCACAAATCCACTTACTCTTCTGGACTTGTTTCACAAAAGGCGGCGGCGGCAGAGGAGAGAAGAAAACAATCTTCAGATTAGACCTGAAGCTGCTGCGCTTTGCAGCATATTTAACAGTTCACTGAGCATCTAGCTGATGAGGACTCTACCTCAGTTCATTTGGGTAGAGAAGTAAACGACTAATAGCACATGCAAGAAACAAGACAGATGTAAGAAAAGAAAAAAAGATGTGCTTCTTTTCAATTATAGTTTAGATCTCAACCCAGAGGGATAGATTAGTAATCGAGTCGTATATACATTAGTGTGTGCGTGAGTCCCAAGTTAATGTCATCACTGAGAGAAGCTGAAGTTTAATAAGCAGATTTGAGCTTGTCCGGTACATCATAAAGCATTTGATCGTTTTGTTTCTGTTGTGGGTGTTACCTCCTTCTGCTCCACCTGTAACGCCGACTTGAGGACGTCTCGTAACTGAGCCAGCTGCTTCCTCTCCTCGTCCTGCACCTGCTTTATCTGTACAGACACAAGTCATGTCTAAGTCATGAAGGAAAGTTTAAGAGTGGAAAAACAGGCTGGATCGTGGATCGGCTCTGACCGTGTGCAGATCTGTGGCCAGCTTCTCTATGGAAGGTTTGAGGTTGTCCACAGCTTTTAGACCGTCCTGAAAGAAACTGAATGACGAAGCACACAAATTTATCCCGGTGTGACAAAACAGATTTACATTATACGTGAGTAACTTTTTCTTTGCGGTTACAGTGGATTGGGGCACTGGATTTGCCTAAATCCTAAAAATATTGTTGATATAATACATTAAAAATAACATCAACTGTGTATGCATACCTCAAACTAAATCTTTACTATTAGACAGTAAAAATACGCTTTTCATATATACTCAATTTAACCACGTGTATCAGGGGTGTCAAACATAGGGCCTAGGGGCCAGAATGGGCCTGGTAAAGACTCCTATTCGGCCCGCTAGATGGCTTTTGAGAATGTAAAGGAGTGCACAGATCTTGAACTTTTAACCACATTTTCCTAGGTTTTACAGCCTTTTATTTAGATAAAAGGAGCCTCATCAACTAGATAAACAATTAAATAACGTAAACTTTTTTCACCATCTGCTACATAAATGCATGTGTTTTTTTTTTAACAGTGAATTTACAGAAAGGACAAAAGTTTTCTATATAATAACATAATCTTTTTATGTTATAATTACAAGACTGTCTGGATGATGATGAACTACCAGAACTTTTCTGTAATTTTACACAATGTGTCAGGTCCACTTAGCATCAAAGTAGTATGTACGTGGCCTACGATGTAAAATAAATTTGACGTATATGGTATGCACGTCTTACTTGCACTGTGCGTGGAAATACTTGATGAGGTTCTGCAGCAGATCCACCCCCTTCTTGATCTTGATCTCATTGACTTTGAGGAGATACTGTAAACAGATTGAATCCAGATCCAGGAAGAGGGGTCAGTCCAGGTTCACACAGATGGAAAAGCAACTCTGAAGTCTGAGACTTCAAATACTCATGAACCATCTCAAATGTATACATCCCTTTCATCTCATACCCAGACACTTCAAAAGGGCAAAAACGTAATTTTTCAAGCAAGGCTTAATTAAAATGAAACATCAGAAAAGGCATTCAGCACATAAACATGCTTACATGTAATGTGATTTTTGTATTCCAACAGGCTGCGCAGTTTTTACAGTTACTTTGACAGACTCTGCCCTGTTTTCTCAACCCACCACTGCCTGTTATTTACTTGATAAACACTATCCTGAGTACAGGATTTCATACAATTTTAATGTTTCATTAATTCATGTTATATATATTTAAAACACTGGTAACCAAATGAAACCCGTCTCTTGATAATCGCTCCAACTAACCTCACACATCTGCAGCTGGAAGAATCTTCTCTCCTTCTCCATCTCTTCAGCGATTTCTGCCCCGCTGATTTCCGTCCTAATCATCCCATGCTGTCTCGCATGCTCCTTCTTTTCCTTTTCTATCTTGGTGCTGGCAAGAGTGACAGCATGGCAGAGGGTGTCAAAGAGCAATCAATAGATCCATAACAGCACCGAAAGCATACAGAAGGCATAATGTGAAAAATCAGCCCTAAAGTTGTCAGGCAGTTCATGGTTGAGCTACATATAAGATGAGAAAAAGCCAGCTTTGTAAAAGTGTCAAGGCAGTAGATGGGCTTACATGAAGAAGCAGAAATTCTCTTTATTAAACTTAATTTTTGCAATGTTTAGAAACCATAGAGTGTTGATTACATTCGGCGATTTCGAGTGAAAAAAGTTGTCTCATGACCTGAAAATATCGAGGCGAGCAATTGAAGAAGCTCCTGATAAGAGCACAGGATTGACATAACCTGGTATTAAATATGTTACTGGGTTACCTAGGCAACCGGAGCCTGAAACGTCTCCTAGAAACCATCCGTCAGCGACAAAGTGATGCTGCGTGGACGCAGATTTAGTCAAGTGCCTAAAGTTTTTGCATAGTAAAGTATTGAGCAACGCTGAGGGGAGTCGGCACAGGAAGTGATTCCCTATGTCAGTGATCCAGCCCGCTAGAGGACATCCCAGGCTACAGTTGCCTAGGTAACCCTCTGTGAATCAACTGTATCCTTTGCTCTCATTGATGGCCGCTTCAGTCACTGGCCTCAGAGTTGAGAGATGTTCAAAAAGGCATCCATACGGGGAACGATTAACTCGCCACGCTTTGCTCTGAAGCTCAAGGGACAAGTGACGGGTGTAAAAAGGCTCGGGAATGAAGAGTGGACCGGTCCTGAGATAAACCTCTCTCAACTCCAAAGCAAGTGATTGAAGTGTCAACCAATGAGAACAAAGAATACAGCTGATGTTTGATATTCCAGGCTCTAGCTGCCTCGATGCCTCGAATTTTCACAACTCTGTCACATGTCGCCTTGAAAGTGAGAAAAGTTTAACTCGGGGGAATGCCCACTTTGTTTTTTGTTTTTTTACCCATCATCATTGAATCTCTCCGACTTTCTCCGAATTTGTGATCAGCGAACTGCTTCCTTTGCAGACACACCATTAGAAAAAACAAACAAACTGATCCACCGGCTATGTCAGACAATCATGATGAATTAGAAAGTAATTCTTGCAAAGCTGACTTCATTCATTCCTCAGTAATTCGAGCTGGTGTCTCATTTCACCTTTTTTTAAAATCACCTTGTACTGCCAGATGTATCGTGTCCTGAAGCAAACACACCAAATGCGTAGGTGTGTCTGCACAGGAGGAACGCACGGCTCATTGCACCGATTTCACTGAGATGATAGAAAAACAAATAAATAAATAATCCAAGCTGCTTGAACAGAAGTGCCAAGAGTCAAACTGCACTAAGCTCATCAGCGCTTTTTTTGGAAGGTTTCCATAATTAGCTGAGAGCTTGTTTGGGAAATCAAACACTTGTAGTTTCTCGCTGATGACGACAATTGAGATCAGTACATAAAGCAGAAGGAATTAGAGAGCAGATGTCGACCAGGGAGAGGGGTTCGACTCAGCGATTCGATTCCACTCAGACTTTTTGCAGGATACTTTTGTGCACGTTTTTTTTTTAGTGTTTGAGGATGATTACGTTAAAGATGATTACGGTTAGCAATGGGTTTAGTGTACTAAAAAGGTCAGGAGTAGGACCTAAGAGACTACAAGCCAATGAGATGAGTGATTAGATTTAGATTTGTTTATACATGCTGCCTGACAGCCAGCGCTCAGAGCCAGTTTTTCCCATAAATTCTCCATCTTCCACAGGCAATCAGGACAACACAGAAAAACAACAAAGGGAGAGGGGGGGTGGGGGCAACCTTTCATGCAACAGGTCATTCTTTTGGATGTGCCGCATTTTCTCACAGCATATCACAGCATATTTTTTAAATAGTTATGCAGAAATGTGACTGAAAGCTGCGTAAGAGTCCAGCCTGTTTCATGTGCATTAAAGTAACATTCACTACCAGAACACAAAAAGTTGATTGTGTTCATGAACACAATCAACTTTTTGGGATTTCCTTACCTGGATGGATTGAGCATGCATTGAGACATTTTAGCTCACTACCTGATGTTTAACTCACTTATTAACCTTAAACTTAATATTCAAAACTTAAAATTAAGAATCTTAGCAAAAGTAAAAAAGCAACTTTAAAATGTTGGAAAGCTTTCCTTTTAAAGTCCATTAATTATTTAATTAAGTATTTACCTGGGAGGTATATGGGTGATTACTGTACATTGGTTGGTAATTATCAAACAAATGAAAAAAATAATAATTTTACTCAAAGAGTGTTACTTTCCAAAGCGAACAAAACTACTCCAATAAAATATTTTGTCTTACCTGTGACATTATGAGCTGTTTGTATTTAGTTGTACAGTCACATTTGTCTAGGTTTCATTGGAAGTACACTCACTGGATACTGTGTTTAGGTACACCTGGGTAGTATCAGGTTGGACCCCCTCTTGCTTTCAGAAGTGCCTTAAATCTTGAGGTATCAGGTCTATTGGTGCTCTACTGGACTGAGATCTGGAGGCCGTTTGAGTGCAGTGAACTCATCGTCATGGTCTGAGCTTTGTGACACGCCACATTAATCTGCTGGAAGCAGCCATCATTGAAAGTGAGGCAATGTTTTGGTGGGAACATGAGAATTGCAACATCAGTTTCCTGTTCTTAGCTGACAGGAGTGGTTATGGAGTGAGAGGTTTGACGTGCTGAGCATTCAGAGATGCTCTTCTGCATACTTAGGCCGCAACAAGTGGCTGTTTGTTTACCAGCTCGAACCACTGTAGCCATTCTCCTCTGATGTCTGACATCAACGAGACATCACAGAACAGCCGCTCATGAGATATTTTATCTCAGAGACCATCTGGCTCTTAGGTCACCTTCCTCCATTCTGAAGCTTGGCTTGAACTTCAGCAAGTCACCTTAACTGTGTCTACATGCCTAAATGTACCGAGCTGCTGCAATGTGGCATCTGGCATCAATTCAGCTGTTAATTAGATATTTGTATTAATGAGCAGCTGAACAGGTGTATCTAGCAAAGTGGCCAGTGAGTGTATATTCATGGGTACAGTGTTAAAACCTTAGACACAGTTAGCACACCACACACAAACAGCCTCACACTCACAGACATTAGTCCCAAAAGCTTTTTGGTTTTTGTCCTAAACTTTCTGTTTAGCTTCGCTGAAGGTGCCAAACCTGATTTCATTAGGTTTACACTTAGTCAGCACATGAATCTTCAGCCCCGACAGCATTACAGCACCAACTAATACAGAGACACGTGTTAGCCAGGCTGTTTGGTTGCTAGCCAAACTGACAGTTGTTCAAATGACGACGGGGCTGAGAGTCCATTCATTTTCACTACTGTTGGTTCAGGAAGCAAGGCACCCACAAGACAAAGGACTTGGAGTTTTTCTACATTTAAACAAAATATAAATGAATCACTTGTGAAAATGAAGCCAAAACACTTCCTGAATAAACAGCTTTCAATGTGGGATGAACCCCTAACAAGGAATTCAAAATCAGGCATTGGGTGCAAAGAGCTCGCAAACCAAATTAGGAAACCAGAAATCAATGCCATGTTGACCAAATACTGTAATTGCTCTTTGACTGCGCCTATGAAATGGAGACAGCGGATAGATCAGATGATCACTGATATGTTTGGATGCTTTTCATATCAGGCAGAAAACTCTATTGATGGCTAATGGAGGCCATCAATAGAGTCGAACAAAATAGAACAAGTTAGGACGGTCGGGAATGGTCACATGGCATCTAGATGAACCCTTAATGTCAGCACACGGTCTGCACTGCTTGATCAAAACGGTTTGGAGACAAGACGCATTACCCTTTCAGTAAAGAATGTCCTTTGCTGCTTGTAAAATATATGAAAGTGCTATAAAAACTCCCGAGTTCTTTGCATGCACAATCACAAAGGAGTGTCGGTGAAAATGGAGTCTCAGTGTGGAAGTGGAAAAGGTGACAGTGGGTTATTCACATTATAAGGAATTGCCTGAGTTGTTAATCAAGGGAAACATGGAGGACAGACACAAGACACTTACTAAACATTTGATTTTAAACATACTGCCCAAAATCATTCAAACAAAACTAACTTGAAGTGTTAAACTACTGATAACTACATGAGCACAAGTCATGGACTAACAACATTGCAAACATCAAATATGGTAGAAAACACACAAAGAACTGCTGATTAGATGCGCTTAGTTTCTTACACTTTTGTTTCGTAGTCCTTCCAGGCTTTGTCAAAGGGCTTTTTCAGGTCCTGCGAAAAAACAAAAGGAAGTATTAATTAATATAATAATTATTTTTAAAAACTGAACAAAACCAGCAACAAGCTCTTTGAAAGACAGTGAGACGATCGAGGGTTGAGAAGAACACGGACGAGAAATAAACTGGGACGACATTTTCTTAAGTGGAGCACATGGTAACATTTAAAGCTGCAGGTGCGGAATGAACGGGGTAGTTTGGCTCTTATAGTCTATTAATTGTTTGGGTCATTTATCAGAACAAAGCCTTTATTGCATCTCCATAAAAAAACAACAACAGACAAACAAAAAAACATTACTCTGTGGTTTTCCTGTGATTGGTGCTACTTTTGGGATCCTCACATACATTTAATTAAGAAAGCTGAGACCCATTGGGAAGTTACTTTCGGACGTCACGAAGAAGAAGCCAAAAAGTTACAAAGACGGAAAACAGGAGGAAACAGCTTGTGTTTATCCAAAAATAATAAAAGGCCTCTGAAGCTCATTAAGATACTCGTTACAGCTGTTTAGTTTAATGAGTCCAAGTTGCTGCACTTTTGTGGGAAGTTGTCTACATCTTGGCCGGCCTCAGAGACTTAGTCAGAGGCGCTAGCAGGTAAATATATATATATTATTTTTTACCTCTCAGAAAGAGTCTGACTAGCAGCTTCTACCCATTTCTTGTATTTATGTAAAGCTTCTCAAGGAGCAAAGATTTTATTCACATATCATTTCCAAACATGGTTAATAAATATTCTTAGGTCCTCAACAATGAAAGTAACTGATAGTCAGGGCCCTACATGTACTATACATAATGAACGCAGACAAGCGCATCAAGCAGAAAACTCAGGAAGTGTGTGGTTACACTGTTAAAATAGTGAGCAGAAATCAAGAAATTGGATGCAGAATGACACATCCTTCACCACGTCAATAGCAAAACATTGCAAAAAAATATAGCTAATCTATACAGCTGGCATTTGTCTCAACAGTGAGCAGGAGCACAAGGTGACTGTTTCTGGCATTCATAACGCAAATTCTCTGGTAACGATTTCTTGCCGTCGTGTGCTGCTTGAGCAAAACTCTTGATTAAAGCACCTCTTTGGTGCTCCAGTGCTGATTAAACAGTGATTAGGACGCACAAAGCAGACATTACTGGGTACAGCTGCCCATTTCATTCCCTAAAAAACAACCAATACACCAAAATCAACTGTTGTGTTGTTATGAGGGGTGGAGGGGGGTCAGGAGGCCAGGAAAATCTGCTGTACAGCAGAGAAACAGAGAAAACTGAAGGATTTAGCTGCAATTAAGCTGCTTTAATTCTTGTAATTAAAACATTACAGTGAGCTCTCCACAGAAAGCCAAACCAAATCATGCAGCACTTTTCTCCACCTTGCTATGAATTTCTGTTGCCTTAGGTTTTGCTTACAGCTTCAGTGCCACTGTTAGATCTCCAGAGTGAGCTGATCCCCACCGCTGACCTCCACTTCAACAGCAGAGGAGTGACAGGCTCGACCTGTCGGCCCACAGGATCACAACATGGTTCACTGGGCCAATTCAAGGGGCAGGGAGCCATTCACTCATCCAGCTCAACGGCAGAAACCGCCAGAGTAAAGAGAGTATAAAAGGCTATAAAAATCCAACGTAAAAGAACAGGACTGTGGGGAAAATTGTCAAAGTGTAGAAGGAAGCCGCTAAAAGAATGAACTGCAGGTCAAGAGAGCAAGTGAGAAAAAAAAAAGAAAGAGGGTAAGCGGAAGGAAATGTCAGAGCTGGAGAGAGGAGGAAAAATGGTAACAATGGCTAAAAATACCCGACAGAGGCATCACTGGGCAGGGAAGGGCAGAGCAGAATAGGACAAGGCACAGGGGCAAAACACTCCCTCAGAGATATGCAGGCTTTTAGCACTCTGTATCCTGTCTGGCTGAATCTAAAGATGGAGGAGGCGACCTTTTACTACCCAGGACCATACAAGGAGCATACATGTGAAGGATTAGCAGCTCCTGGAATACGTGCCTCACACCTTTTCCTACAGATATACTAAATGTGCAACCTAAAGTAGATCGGAGTCCTTTTCAAGGGCTCTTGATGAGAGTTAAGGTTGCCACTGGGGGAGTGTGGGGTCTATGTACACCCTGGCAGAATCACTACATGCTGCAGCTGTCAAAAACATGTGAAAAAAACAGTACTGTGGACTACTCTTGCTTGTGTTTGGGATCTTTTTTGTGTGTTAGCTTATCGCCTGCTGCAAAGAAGACAGAGGGCACAAAAGACAAAGAACTACGTAGCATTTGCATTGGCTGGCAGCCCATAATCCTTCTATCGTCACAGCCAAAGATGGACAAAAAAAAAGCATGTTTTGGGGGGCCTATCAGGAAGAGAAACAAATGAAATGTTACTGTCATTATTTAACAGACTGGCTAAAGAATATTTAGCGAGAAAGGAAGAAAGTGTGAGCAGCAAAAAGACCCCTGAATGTCACAGCGGGATCTTAGATATGATCAGGCAAGAGTGGAGAAACAGAAAAGGGATGTAATAAGATGTAACTCGAATGTATCAATGATGTGGAGGCTCTTAACTTTTAAACTTTGTAGAACTGTCTACTGACCTACTTTTTCCTTTTATTTTATTTTTTTACAGAAAGGTTCAGAGAGGCAGGAAAGTAGGGAGAAAGCAGAGGGATGACTTGCAAAAAAATAAATAAAAATGCTTGGAGTTGAATTGATGCGAGGCCACCAGAATAATGACTAAGCCTGTGTTACATGTGACGTAGTGCTACGAAAGGGTTACTACAGCGGAGGTCCACTGGCACGTTAACCTACTTCCTTGTGCTGTTTTTAAATGTCTGCCAATGTCATTTTTAAAAGCACTAATGCTGCAGAGTATTTGGTTTGCAAACTAATGAGATCAGCAAACACAGATCAGCTCTCATCTAAAAAAACCTCCAACAGCTAGCATGCGTGGGCGGTTTCGGGTGTTCACGATCCACTGAAACACAATGGGGGGGGGGGGGGGGGGGACACAGCTGGACTCATATCCCTCAATCCAAATGCATTAGTCCACACTAGCTTCCCCCCGCCAATGCTCCACACACACACACACACACACACACACACACACACACACACACACACACACACACACACACACACACACACACACACACACACTAGGTTCTGCACCCCTTAGTCACTGGGGTTGAATACTGATAAGTTGATATGATTCACGGTGTGTTAGAGACCTCTCCATGCATGCGATGAGCGAGTAGACGGCAGGTATGATGTCATGCAGGCATCCACTCTCACAATTCAGTATTAGCAGAACAGACTGGTAAAATCAACACTTTCTAATTTCTCCTGAGTGGGAGTGTGTCTATCTCCAGCAATAACACTACTGGGCTTTCCACTGACCCTCACAGCGGCATTCTTGTTGGTACTACAGTGAAAGGGCTTAATTTCATTACTGTGCAAAACTTCTTTAGCCACCACTACTTTCTTCATAGTAGCCAGACTTTCTTCTACTCCTGTCATTTTTTTCAAAGTGGTCTTGATCAATAGTTCTTCATGTTTTTTGAAACCTTTCAAGGTTTTTCTTTGGATATTGGCCGATTTTTCATTCAGTCCAGTCCTTGTACCTGACCATTTTCTATAAGAAGGGAAACAGGGAAATAATGCTGAGGTATACCAAAACTTCCACGACCATCTGTAAAACACTGTCGTGGTTTGAGGTGCATTTTAGCCACTGGTGCTGGGAATCTTGTGAAAATTGATGGAATTATGAAAATTGCCATCAGTTTTTAATCCACCATGGAGTACCATCTGGAAAGCCTCTCACTGGCAGCACGAACACATTCATTTTTCAGCATCACAATGATCTCAGTAAAGACATAATGACTGGAAAAAACACACACAGTGCAACACCATCAGACATAGATCGCCTCCCCAGAGAGCTCAACATTATTAAGCAGTGTTGGATTATCTTGACAAAAAACAGAGCAAAATGTCACTCAAGAATCTTGGAGAACTATTCCTGAAGACTACATAAAGAAATGACAAAAAGCCTGAGAGACTTCAGGCTGTGTTGAAGAATAAAGATGGTCATAACAAATGCATTTCGCATTTTCCTAGCAAAATACGAAGAGAAGAAGGGTGTTGCATTGCCTTAAAATTGACTTTTACACATGAAATCTTGATTCTCCTTTGTGATAAGATGGTTGGGGTTTTTAATCGAGTAACAGCAGTGACAGGTTGTTAAGTGTTAGCCCTCTAATCCCAGAGCCATTAGCTGCTGCCTCTTGCAGAGTGAGTTCATTGCACTCATTGCTGAAGACAGCACTGGCAGAATATTAACAGGGTTTATGTGAGCACCGGTCACCAGAAAGCCATTAAATCCTGAATTAAATCAAATGTAAAGGCTGGTAACTACTGAAGCTGCCACACCGCAGCGTTGAACGTGGAGAATTTTAAGAGACCAAACTGCATTTTTGATCTGCACTGAACGGCAAGAGGGAAGTACATTTCAAAATATGCAGCATACTTCTCATTTGTTGAGGTGTTACTGTTAGTTGCCCTCTTTTGTGTGTAAATTTTTGAGAAATGATCTGATCAAGATATACATTTAGCCTTAAATGCTGAGTTACTGGCAGAAGTTAGGGTTAATCCTACCTATTAAAAAAAAAAAAAAGGGGGGGGGACTTATAGGTAAGACGGGCTTAAGGTGCTAAAACGGTAGATGAGCTCAGATGTCTTATTCAGGACTGGTATAACATAAACAAGCATTATTTTGAACCCTAAATCATGCAAAGCCATTCTATTAAAGTCAAAGAACAAAATAGGGAAATCAGCACAAGTTCCTTTTATTACCTCAAGCACGGTCTGCTTTCGAAGCTACATTAATAAAAGTGAACTCAGGTTTCCGTCATCAACATTTATTCGAGGTGAGTTTGATTTGCTTGTAAAATTGTTGCATATTTGTTCCAAAAACACCACAACTCGTTTAAAATGAGCGTACAAATGTGTAAATCTTGTTCCTGCTTGTGACTGGTGAAGTACATAATTCCCATCCACATTGCAATACATTCCTCCTCGTAAGCTCCTTTGATCTTTTAAATACATTACTCTTTAATGACATCCACATCAGCCAATTAATATATTAAACTTTAGTTGTTCCTCTCCCTGTAGTGTAAACAGCCTGACGTGCATGTCTGGACTTCTTCCTACTCCCCCACCCGCTCTCCTAACAGGTACTTCCCGTGGTAGTGGTGGAATAATGAATAATGAATGGCAATAAGGAAGAGACGAGGGAAAGCCTCTGAGCTGTGTAGGTGAGCAACAGGTAAACATCACTGTACATCTCCGTGACCTTTTCTCTCTCTAACTTCCAGGTTTAGTGACTACATCACTGGTGACATTTATATAAGTGTGTGTAAATGTGAGTGTGTCCTTTGCCACTGGGGTAATGAGAATCATCTGTGAGCTAATGAGCAATAAGTGGGCAAGCATTACGGCTACAACTGGCTGCCAAAGCCGGGTGGGGTGTCGAGAGAGAGAAAGGCGGAGATATCAGCAGAGTTAAAACAGAGACGAGAGGACAAAGGCAGGAAATCACAGAACAGAAAAGGAGATTGAAGCCAAAAAGACAACACTTGAGGAAAGAACGCAAAAAAAAAAAAAAAAAAAAAAAGGGGGAAAGGGGGAAAGGGGAAAAAAGGGCAGTTCAGGGGCCAGACAGCACAAAGTGGCCAGGGGTCACGGGGACAACTGGCTTCTCCATGGCAACCACCCTCATTAGAGCCGACTTAACTACATCATACCTCAGTGGAAACCAAATCTAATCATGTGCCTAGAGAGTGAAAGGTCACAGACCACTGTGGACAGTCTGATTGCATTACAGATTGGCAGAGACTGTTGATGAGTGTCTGTCTGGGTTTAGTCTGATTGGTAGACACACATGACCGTCTAGCAGACTGCATTAATACACAAGGCACAGGCCTGTCTATTAAACCTCAACACACTTTATTTCAGACCAAAGCGTGTTTGCAGGCATTAAACATTTCCTTGCTGAGAGCCTTTGTGTCACCCCTCCCTCGCTTACTTCAGTCTCCAAACGTAGCACTAAAAACCTGCGAAAATACTGAGCTACGGTCTTTTATTCCCACCTTAATTTACTGCTTTTGTTTTGGTGGCATTTCACGGTTGTTTAGCTCTTCCCCTGATAAAGATGACATTGTTTTGACACCTCGTAAAATATCAATAAAGACTCAGTTTAAGGACCATTAAAATAGTTTCCAGGTTTTTCAGAGCGTAGCTGCACAGGCAGAGACCACCCCAGCTAACTTCTGATGCACACACAGTTAATTTCCTCTATAAGAAGGCTTGAAATGTCACAGAAAGCACTAAGTTCAGAGAAGAGCTTCAAGGTTTACTCCTAGTAGGCTTTCAAGAAGAAGAGTTTAAAAAAATATGACTTTACAGGAGAACATATTTATTATTCTATACCTGAAAGGACTGCAAAATTAAACAAACCGACCATGATGGGCAGAAAACTGTTTTGCTTCTCCAAGCTAAACAAGAAACACACAGTTATAGACTGAACCAGCCAAGCAAATGAATATTGTTTTAGATCTCACAACAGAAAAAGTGAGAGAAGCACTGCAGTAGATCCTGCAAACACATGCACAGTAACACATTCTCAAACATTCATATGCTCCACATTTCTATTCACGGCCTCTAAAAAGTAGCTTTGCATAATTCATGGTTCAAAATAATCTTTATTTATTTTCTGGGCCTTGTTCATCCTCGATCTGAAAAAGTCAATACATTATTAGCTAGCGCCCTTCTCCCTTTAAGTCAAGTATCTGATTGGCCTCCCCTTGCAAACAAAGCATATAAATAGCATGTTTGTAAGCAGCTGTGCTCCTGAGAGAACCTTATTAAGAATATCTGCTCTCACTGGTGTTGTTATTTGCACGCTTGCTGACCTTATGGCCATTTTAACATGAACCTGCACCATTGTAGCAGCAATTAAAGACATTAATAAATAATCACTCAAGCTGAGAGATTGTGGACTCCATCCCTCATAGTTTTGCATAACTACACAAAAACATTAACATTAATATTCATTCAGTCAGAGGCTGATTTTTTTTATTCTGCAGTTTGATGAATCAGCTCTGCTGCAGACAGGTATATTCCAGGAACTGCTTCATCCACCACCTCTCTCTCTCTCTGTGTTGCCAGCTCCACTTTTACTTTTTTGGGAACAGGAACGTGGTCTGAGATCAAAGCATCGTGTTATTAACCTTGATAGCTAGACTGCAGCACCTAAAGGAGGGTAATAATTGTCCAGCAGCTTTGAACCACTCAGAAGGTCTCTCTGTACTTCTAGTGAGCCGTTTTCACTCTGCGATCTGGTTTCTTTGACGGATTAAACAACTGCAAGATGAATATGTTCATCAGCTGACATTTACATTGAAATTAGTGCAAGAACAGCCCTTAGTGTCAGTCCACTATCACAGAATAAGAGGTACTTCAGAGCATCATCCAAGAATAATGGCTTTAATATTTCCTCCTGTATAAAACACAGCACATGGAGAGTAACACAAAGACTTGCTGTTTAGTTGCCTTACCCCTTTGACACCCTTCAGGTCTCCTTTCAGCAGGCTGTCCAGAGGGAAGGTGATGATGTTGTTCATGTTTTGGAACTGGAGGAAGTTGAAGAGAGACACAAATAAGAGTCGAAAGGTTACATCAGAGATTTTAAGACAGCAGGAGACTGAAAGTCACTGAGACGTAATCCTTTCAGCAGTGTCCTGTGTGCTGTGTCTCCTTGCAGTGGACATACAAAATCCAGAGTATCCAGAGTTTCAGCTCTTCATCTTAAGTAAATAATAGTGTTGAAAGGCTAATGCTGCGCAAATAAAGAAGCAACTAGCAGACAAATTGTAACACAGAACACGTCACACAGGTTCAGTGGAAACAGTCACTAAACACAATAAATATGTGTAAACATCTACTGCGACAGCATGTATACACAACTGGTCATGTTTTACAATAAAAGCAGTGGTATGGATGGTTTTTCAGTCAAGGAAGGTTGGAAATCAGCTGAATCAGGTCATTCGTTTTAAGTTATTCTTTAAGCCTGCAGTATGTAGCATCTTAATGAAGATAAGTCTCAGTAGGTCTCAGTCACACAGGCTTAGATACGTGTTGGTGACCATCTGGCAGCCTCTGGTGACAAGGGAAAAACTTTAATGCTGCACCAAAAAACCTACTTGTGATAGCTTTGGTTGCTAGCAGGTTGCTGCAGTCGTCAGTAGTTTGCACAGAAGTCTCCAGATACTTGCAAACTACTTGCCAAACAGTAGTGAAACTGTGAAAAATGTCACGCAAACAGGAAGCAAATACTGTTCTCCTTCAAAATAAAAGTTGAAAATGTTCTGGTTGCAGCAGTGAGATAAATCTTTTACTTTGAAGGAGAATGCTCTCGATTTCTGGTTGGTGTTCCATTTTTTCAAATTTCACTGCTTCTCGGAGATTAAACGGTGAGTGTTTGCAGAAAAGTCCATGTACATGCAAACTATAGGCAATCACTATAGTCTGCTAGCAATCAAAGCAATCACAGGGAGGTTTTTATTGCTCTTTGGGACTGATTATACTTGCTAACCAGTCCAGAAATGCAGATTTTTTTCCTGGAAACCATGCTTGCCACGAGAGTCACGGACTTAGCTCTAGATTTGTGTGCTTGAGACCTGAATTGATCATTTGTTCAACTGTAGGAGATCCTCTCTAACACTGTCAGATCTTACTATATAAAGTGACTGTTATTGTGAATCGGTGGCATCTAAACAGATTTTAGTCTGAAATGGATTCAGGAATCGTTAAGTTTGTGAAAAAACATCAAGTGAAGGTGCAAAAGGGTTAATTACACATAGCTCAGTGTCTTGGGTCCAAAAATTCTACCACCCTTGGTATTATTTTCATTTTGAATCACATTTCAAACTTGTTAAAGACACAAATTCCGCCTTTAACTCGGCTGTTTCCAAGCTGCTATAAAGGCCAGCCCCTACATGCAATCTAGGAACCCAGTGCTTTCTTAAGCTATTGGAGATTACATCTTCACATCCAGGTCAGGCAGAAGCTCATATTTCTTTAATATAAGACGCTGAGATCACACCAACACAAAATCTAAAGCTCCTGTTCTCGGTATGAGCTGATAAAGTGTGCGAGGGGAGCGACAGACCTCACAAGATGGAGTCAAATTTTTTTAATAAAGCGTTGGCTTTCATACAAGACCTGGGCTTAACAGATCAGGCAGTATTAGATCCAGGAGATATTTGGTGTTGCACTGGCTCTTTGGATGTCTTGATGGAAAAACTAGGGCTACGTCCTCAGGGCTTTAAGTTCAAGCTGGACTTGGTGTGTGCTCAGTGTGTGTTAGAGAACACACACACGGTGGAATAAACACAATTAAGGACAGCATGAAAAATTTTCTTTGTACCAGAGGACTTTACCCACCCACACATACAGCCACACACACACACAGTGTGAACTCACAAGGTTTTTGAAAAGCGCTGTGAGCTCCTTGGTGAAGACGGAGAACTTGAGGAAAGCCGAGCCCAGATCAGGATCGTCTCTGTACACACAGTTTTCTCCAAACTTCTCCAGGGCCTGAGTGTACTGCTCCTCATTTTCTACATGTGCTGAAAAACACACATATACACACAGATTAACCAAAGTCTTTTTCTCTCTGATCCGAACAAGTTAAAAGTCAATCAATAAGTATTAATAATGCATGGCGACAGTCTTCCAGTGTAAAACAATCCAGTTTCCTTCCATTACACGGTTTTCCTCACACGTCTATAGTGAAGGTGGTCAGCAGGGACGGACCAAAAGAGATACTCACCCCCGGCACAAACCATAAATTCTACAAATTAACCCTACATGTTGATAAAATGTTTCAGTCAAGTTATAGTTGCAATCATTTTTGGAAAAAAAAAAAAAAAAAAAAAAAAAGATGGGACAGACCAATGAGGCTATGGTGAATTATAGAGACCAACAATACAGGAGTTAATATTTGTTATGTGCTATAATAACATTACATGTTTGTGGTATTACAAACAGTGCCCTCTGGTGGACAAACTAGTCAACATCCACACTCATAACATGGTTGAAGGGTGTTTCTCCTGTCTCTACTTCAGTTTTTTAAAATTTTCCCTTTAATGACTGATATAACTGGCGATACCAATAGATATCAGATATTAGCAGATATTAGCCATTTGGCTAATATCTGCTGCCTGATAAATTGGTCAGACTCTATCCAGAGAAGTGCGTTTTCTTGGTAGGCTACAGTGTGTCTATAGGTACACCCACTGGGCATATTCATATTTTATAAGTCGTACAAATACAAATGATGAGATAATTAGCCTAAACAGAGTGATACACAGACAGAGCAAATGTTCAAATGATATGCAATAATAATATTATAAGGCCAAGCGTGTGTTTGTGCTTTCGCTCACGTTTTTGAGAACTGGTCCCTATCTGAGGGTTATTTTTCAGCATTTGCTTTCATCTGTAGCAATGAACTCTTTTATCTTCTCCCCGCCTGCCATCTTTCCTGTTCCTACAATACCGTCCTTTTCATTCGATGGCATCGATGGACTTGATTTTGTCTTCATTGTCTTCATGCTATAGACTGAACACTGTTAGGTGGGAAAACTGCAGTAGATCAGCAGTTTCTTTTATCGTTCTTCCAAATTTTGACACTAAAATTGACTGATGAATGCTTATTGTAACATTAAATGACAGAAAATAGGAAAAAAAGGACAACTGGTCCCTTTTAAATGTGTTACATATACTTTAGCTATCATCTAGGCAACGTCTTTATATAATATTTTGCCAATCTTATCTATATTTTGTTGCCAGTGAGTTGCTTGTGCAGACCTGGGATGTATGTATGCAAATCCTGACAGTTAGTAATCAGCAAACCGCCAACTCCTGTTCACTGTTCACAGCCGTCCAAAAGCACGAGATTGCCACCAGGAAATATCCTAGCGCCCCTGTGGTGAAAGGCTGCAAGACAATAGAGAGCAAGCTGGACTACTACACGTAATGTTAGCATCTGATGGTTGCCGGGCTCGGTTACTATGTGCCCCAGTTCCCACTAAGCCAATATCCCAGCGCCCCTGTGGCAGCACTGATCACCACTGATTGGGCCGTCTCCCGACCAGTTCAATCTCAAGTTTTCTTTAATTTACTCAAATCCTCACAAGGGTGTCAAAAAGAAAAAAAAAATGTATCAATACTCAAATATTAATAGAGAATAAACACTGATATTAAATTAAACGAGGTCAGGAAAATTCCCATTTCAATACCACTGAATAATTAACCAGTTATCAGAAATGTTAACCACAACAATTTATCCAAAGTTCAACTTTTATGCTCTTCTAACTTAAGTTGTTGTGACTTTAGGTATTGTGTTGTTGTACCCTTTGTTTATTATTAGGTTTTGTAAAGAAATGTTCATAATCTGTAAAATGAATGAAACCTCTGATGATAATCTGAAATTATTTGTTAAATCTGGGGTGAAACTTCCTTGTGGTATCGAAAAATGTTATTGAGTGTTTTCCTGGGTATCGTGACAACACCACGCAGACCATCGTGTCAAGCTTGCCATCCGGTTTTCAATGTAATCCGCAAGACACACACAAAAGGCCTCCCTCATCTAATGCCGCCTGCTGCCCCAAAATCTCAGAGTGCGTCTAAAATCGGTTTAATGTACCACAAGGTTAGGCCTAGGAGATTCCACTTAATGCACTTCACGCCACACTAGGCTGCTGATAACAACCAATGCCACTGGGACAGCCGTGGAGCCAGGGATGGAGCGCCAGGGGACTGTTGCTATGACGACAACTTGCAGAGAAACGCAACAGAGGTGGAAGGAAGGGGGTGTAAGTAGGAACAACTGAAAGAAAAAAATAAGGGGATGTAGTGGTGGTGGTGAGGGGGGGGTCTGAAATTGTGAGGATGCATGTCAAAAGACACCTGCAACCACATTATGACTCAGCTTTTAAGAGGTAAAACACACACACACACACACAAAACGAGCAACTGCACAGATGTTCCAGGTAACTAGATAAGCTCACGTCTTGGCCGCTGACATATCCATCAGGTTATTAAAAGGGAAGAGCTGAAAGCCTGAGTCACTACCTGCAGGCATGCTCACGAGACAAATCTAATTTAAGCCACAAAATATCATCTGACGCAATAACAGAGGTCGATGATAAGAAAGCTGCCGCGAGACTCACAAGGGAAGTGGCAAAATGAGAAGCCTGGTGAGTATGTGTTATAATGAGACTTTTCCCCCTCTGTCTGTGGTCTGTGCAGAAATAAAAGACCTACAAAAATAAATAAAGGGGGAAAAAAAACGATCTCATGTTTCGATAAAGTGATCAATTCTTCATCCAAAAAACGAAATAAATAAAAATCCAAAAGCACCAAATCTTCTTTTACATAACAAAGACCTGCAGTGAGATGTACCACACAAAGATGTAGTAAACTTCAATCACTGTCATGTGTCAGAAACCGACCACTGCCACACATCCACAGCCCACTTTCCAAATCCGCTCCAGCTGTTTAGCTCAGCCAGGTTTCGAGCCAACAGGGCGGGGTCCTGTTGTTGTTTTTGAAGTGGCACATGAGAGCCCTACTCAAAGCTGACAAATAGCACAAACCCCTCCAGGGCAGCTTAGTGACTACATGTGTATTTGTTGTAACATGACCCAAACACGTCGTGCATGCAGCCCCGTAGTACAGAGCAGAGGGCGTGTGAGTTTACGTGGCAGGAAAAAACCAACAAAGGACAGGAGAGACATTTTCCTGTAGTTTACACTGCAAACACAACCTGCTAATTCCTTGTTTACCTGCAGATGTGTAGACACTGAGTAAACATTTCCATGAAATAACACTGGTGTTCCGAGCCTCACTTAAAGATATGCAACAACAGAAAATGGGGGATTGGGATTTTATATGATTAGAGCTTAAAAGATTCATTGATTGTTGCATTACATAAGCTGATTTTACCTCCAATTGTTGCAGATCTAAAAGACGCCAACTCAGGCTCTGAGGAGAGGTTATAGGGAAATTTCTCAGAGAAGACAAACTCAGAATATAGCAAAGTAAGAAAATACTAAATGAACTACAATTAGTGAAGAGCTGTCAGGCTGATTGCAAGTTCTTAGTGATTCCTCAGGCTATTGCACAGGTATGCAAATAATCACAGTTCAGCCCACTTTGACATAAACCCTTACCCTTCTGCAAAAAACTCAATGTGGGGAATGCTGTGCTTTTTTCTAGTCCATATTTTTAATCTTAGTTTCTACTAGTGTAGCTTTGCATGAGTCACAGTTCATAATAAGTCATCTTTATTTAGCTTCTCCTGGTATCCCTGAAACAAGCTTTTTCGTGTTATTTGCAGTAGATCATTAATAAGCAGTTTGAATAAACTGACTGTTGAGCGTATATTGTCTCAGTAATGTATGAAGATAAGGAAAATAAAAGGATAGATGGTCCCCTCTCCTCTGTATAACTGAAGTCAGTACTTTCATCTTCCTTTGAGGGAAACTTTGAGAGTGGATGTTATTGTCTATTTAAAATCAGCATGAGAAATGGCTTAAGAAGTCGGCTTGAAAGTAAATGGCGTATTGTGCGTCAAAGGGAGAGAAAAGGATTCCTGTTACTCAACCTCAGGAAATGATAAAGTTGCATTCACTGCAAGACAGAAGCCTGCTCACGCCTGTGGCATTCACCGCTGTATCTTTCCTCCTAAACTTACAAACACACACATGTACAGCTTTCCAGGCGTCTGCTGAGGATTATCTTACATCCCAAAGGCTTGTTTTGCAGCCTCTTCCATTTCTCTCCCACACATGCGGGGTTTAATCACCAGATAGCAGCTTCCTCTCTCAGTCTCTCCCACACAGCTTCGTAAGTCCGGGTCAGCTGACGCTCGGCGACACAATGCGCCGGTGACCTCCGATCAATTCCAGATCTCTCTAAGGACTCAATGAAAACAACGCTGAGCAAAATGACCACAAGCACACAGAAAAGGAAGCGTGACTATTAATCCCACGGGACAGAGACAAGGAATCGCAGAGGCATGAGAGACAATCAAAGGAGAAAGAAAACTTTCCTTAAAGTTCAAGTTTGATGTTTTGCTAAAATATTTTTTTTGCAAATTCCTGGAACGAGGACAGTAAGTGAGATGACAGTGCGTGAGAACATGTGCTATAGTACAAATCCAGTTAGCTTAGAGTGAAAACAGAAACTGGGGGGGTTAGCTCGGCCACCTTAACTTTGTCTAAAGCTACATTTCTATGCCAGCCAATGCACATGGAAATTATTTATTTTAACATTAATATACATATTTATATATAAACGTAAATAATTTAATATCAATTATGTACCCAGCAGCTTAACCAGCTGCAAACTCCACCTGAAACCTTCAGTCTTGCAAAGACAACATTCAACATTCAACAATCTAAGAAACCGCTTTACACAAGTAACATGAGCTCTTTTTTGAGTCCTCTCTGCATTCATTTTAGTTTCTCCTCGGGCCATTTATCTCAGACATTAATTAAAGGTAATCGTGTTAAAAGTTTATGGAGAATCTCATTTTCTCTGCTACCTGCAGACACATGATCAACTTCAGTGTTTCTCTGATGCAGCGTTGTCTGAGTTCTGCATTATATTCAGCAACTAAATGTCCTTCCCGGCTACAGGTACATCATCCCCCTCCAGTTATTCTCTGTTCAGCAGCTCTGACAAGCCTGTCCGAGCAGCTCTGCGCGATCAGCTCCTGCTCCTTCTGAGGTCTGAGATGCTGCTGCTGGTTTATTCATCAAAACCCACATGCTGACACCTTGACAGGTCTCTGCAGCAACACAGGGTTCTCCTGCTCATTTAAAACCACTCCATCTTTCTCGCTCCCTTTCCCATCTTTTTCTTTATCCACATTACAAACTCACCATGCACACTCAGCCTCTCAGATTTTCCCTGAGATGGTAATTCTTTAAAAAAAAAAAATCATTGATTTGACCTCAATACAGTCTCTAAACCTTCAACATTCCCTCTGCTTACCCAGCTCCTCTTTCTCCTCATCGTTACAAAACGTTATTTCTTAGCCTAAAATATCTTTGCAGAATTTTGGAAGAGTCAGTCAGCCATAGCAGGTGCTGAGGCTCCCTGTTATGTGTCACATTACTCACACTTTACCCACAACACCTTCTCTGGAGAACATTAAGAAAACTCAAGTGATCCTTTTCCCTCTATATTTATGTTAGAGCTTGGCTTTAGATACAAGTTGCATGCTGTCATTAACCACTTACAATCTAATTAATCTCAGCTGGTTTTAAAGAGCCAATAGGATCATTTTTGAGTGTATGTAGCTTGTTTCTGCAGGTAAAAAGGTTGGCAAAGCCGCCCACATGAACACTGCTCCTAAACTACAGTCGAGGGATTGTTTATTTACGGCGCTATGTAACCCATTTACATTACACTGGTGTGCGGGTTAGTTTGGCATGCTGTCAAACAAACAAGGCGGCGCTGCCTTGCGGTCCAACTACGAAATATGCAGCCACTAGCGAGCAAGCCCAGCTTTCTGTAGACGGCTGCAGCAGCAAAGGAAGCAGATCATTCATATTCTAAATCCTTAGCATTAGCCTGCCGCCCTGAAGTGACAAACATTCGATTTAATGATACCGAGGTCTGTCAGACTTCGGGATAACACAACAACCTGGCAAAGCTCATTTGGGACACAGGTGTTGGGTTGGTCAACTGAGAAACATAATAGTCACTTTTCTGGTTTTCTTGTTTTGATCACCACCAAATCCAAAAGGCTTCACCTGCAACATACTCCACTATATTCCCCACATAGCAGCTAAATGTCTGTATACACTTAGCTGCTGGGCAGGGAGCACACTGAGCCACAACAGAGGAGGTCTGCAGCCGCCTAATAATAAAAACAAGTGTGAGTTAGCAAGATGTAAGCGACAAAAAGCCTGAAGTGAACTGGCAGGTAGTAATTTAAACTGCCCTTGTCACAACACTCAGTGGATGTACCGTTATTATAGAAATATGGATCAATAAAACTTTAAGTATAAGGCATTGCTTTTAATTTAGCAGCCTGTATTTGGAAAATATACTAAATAACTGTCATTATTGTGTTTCCATTTAAAAATGCGATGTACTCGGCACATGAGGATCACCCAGACATGAAACTGAAATCCTCTGGGTTATACTCAAAACACACTGGTGTCTGGGCTGCTTCTCCTTGATAATTGCTGATGACAAAAGGTGACCTCCATTCATGCGAGCATTAATAAGAGCATTCCCTGTGGTATTCCTACAGACAGAGCAATGTTTCTACTCCAAACATTTATAAAAACCGTCTGAAATGCAGCAACGTCCCAGTAAAAAGATTCAAATGAAGAGCCTACGGCAACATTTTGCAGCTTATACGCCTACACTTACACCTGCACGTAAGATTACACGGGACTGAAAAGTGCTGGACGTTATAAATGTAAATGCATGTTTAAGAGTGACGTGAGAACATGTGTGTCCATGCCTCAGCGGCCACATACAAGCACAGGCTGTGCCCCTCCCCAGCTGTTCCTTCCGGGGGTCTGGATCAGACAGCTGTCCCTCTGGCCTGAACAGAGCTCACACTGTTCTGAAAAAGACTGCTCAGCACATTGTTCAGAGGTCTCTCTCCCTCTCTCTCCATTTCTGCCTCTCAGCGGGGTTCTGTCAGGCAGGCAAACAAAAGACGCTAAAAAACACCCAACACTGGCACAGCCAGGCATAATGAGCATGGTAATGACACACACACATACACAGGGCTTAAAAGACAAAAACCTCTCTCTCCCCCTCAAAGACATACTTTCTTTTAAAATCAAACAGAAAATAAAGACCAAAGGAACTGAAAAAAAGTATTTCCAGCAAACCAACCTCTTAAATATTTTTTTACTAAATAAAGACGTAGAAGTATTCTGCTCACTGCACTCCAACAAGGAGTCTCCTCCTAAAGGAGACTCAAAAGGTAAGAAATAAGCATCTAGTCTTACTGCAAATTAACTCTTTGCTTCAGTGCTGGCATGTTAAAATGGTTCATAATATTTGAATCATGCAGCATTGTTCTTTCAGTAATGCAGAAGAGGCCGGCGATCTGCTGTGGTGATGGAGCGTAGTCAAGACTCACCTAGCCCAGACGTGTAGATGGCTTTCACAGACTTCTTCATCTTGTACAGTACGCTGCGATCCACATCCAGAGCCTGGACAGACACACAGAGAAGAGCACATTAAGAAGTCAATGTTCAACTTCGTGCAAATTTATGGCGTGAAAAAGATGGCGTATGTTTAGTCTGCATGAGGTCTTTACTCTTCTTCCAAAGGTAAACTCAGTAGGATGTAGTGCAACAGTGTGCACAGAATACAGAAACACCAGTCTGTACGGTGCTTTTTCCTGTGAGGTAGATGGACATATCTGAATCGCTCATATTTGTGTGGAGATTTTGAGGTTTTGCAAGCAGCCATGCTTTGCAGTAACATAATGTACCACCTTTATTAAATGTGTAGTGTTAGATAGTTACCTCCTAATCCCAGATTGTGCTTCTGCTCTGAATTGTAATGAGGCGTTGAGTGGTTTCGGTTTAGTCCACAACCTCAATCCACGCCTGTGTGTGGTCGCTACAGTTTGTGCGTTTCTAACCCACCGATGTGGCTCCTAGCAATGCATTATTCAAGGTAAAGCCAAGAATAGACCTGGGCTCCCTCATTAGTCAGTGTGTCAGTGTGTGTGTGTTCATCACTGTAACGGCTCGTAGGGCAAGAGCAGTGAGTAACTAAGGTCCATTGGAACAAGGGCATTTTCCCCGCAATGAATATATACACAAGTCTATGATTAACCAAAGTCACACACACATGCACGCACACACCTTCCCTCCAATGCATTAAGGCAAGTCTCACAGAGAAAAGCTCACACAATGCGCCACTGTGTCAGTGATGACAGGAATCTTTTGGGGTGAGGGTTTTTTAGGAAATTAAGTTTTTAGGGACTTTATTAAGTATGTCCGCTTGACCAGGGCAAAGCCGGCGCCACTTTTCTCTGCCCCGCTCCCCGTCTTACTGACACCCATCGTATCCCCTCAACTCCCTGAAAACAAAAATAGACAATGACTCCCATTCAGCAATGTACTCACACATACTTCACACACACACGCACTTTTTCTACTGTGCAATTGCACAAGATGCGATGACAAAACTTATTAAATCCATAAATCGGTGCCGTTTTAATATCCAGGCTCCGAGATGCTGAATAACTGCTCAGCACGTTGTTTTCCCTGAGGTCACATCTCACCCACACTAACAGAAAAAGAGGAAGCGATGAGAGACTTTGAAGGGAAAGTGACAGATAAATTAAGTGGCACTGGTTGAGGGACAGACAGAATAAAACACAGAGCTCAGAGAAAAGACAAGAACATTCACAATGTCCTCTTTCACTCTTCTGTCAGTACGGGCTCACAGAGGCCACCTATAAGGGTAAAGAGGGGAGACCCTGTCAGTCTGTTAGGGGATACAGGGAAAAAGACTAATGGGGTGTGGGGGATCAGTCTTGAACAGAATGATGAAACTTTTATAGTTTAACAGCATTTTAATGAGTTTAATGAGCTATGACATTTACACTTACTTCAATGTAAAATCGATGTAACTTCAAAAAACTGTATATAAAAAAAAAAATGGATAGAGAAACCATGAAACTACCAACTATTATGGAGCTGCCAGGTGATGATTTTAGTCATTGCCATCTTATGTCACGCAGGCTGTCACTACGTTAAATTGGACGCAAAGAGCACCAAAAACCTCCTTGTGCTTTCTGGCATATCACAGCTGCTTGCCAACTAGTCTGCAAACACTATCCAACCACTTGCCTAGCAGCAGTGAAGGCAAAAAAGGCTAAACTTTTACTTTCAAAATACATGACTGCAGCTTTAGCAAACGGCTTCACAGAAGCTGTTAGCAACCACTTGCAAACTGGGTGGAGGAACTGGTGTCTGCCAGTGGACTCCCCACTGGTCTCTATGCCTGTAACTAAGAATGGATTTGACGGAAAACCAGAGGGACACACCTTACCATTCACAAGGTCGGCCATATTAGTCGAGCCGAGGAAATCTCTTTTGAAACAAAAGCAGTCTACCCCTGATCACTGGAAAGCATGCTAGCTTAAGGCACTTTGGCACTGGCGTGTTTGATGCAAATCACTAATTTGCAGATGGGAAAATTAGTTAGCAGATCAGCAGATCAGCAGACTGAGGATGGAAACATAGCAGGAAGTTTATTTCCCACATCCATCATGAAGCAAAAAGAAACATTACCCTAGCAGGAGAGCTCTCAATCAACTTCACTCACTTTTAGTGATGAATGATTTAACCTTCCCTTATTAGCAGACACTGGTGGGCATTTTCCTGTTTCATTACTCTCTTTATTAACTTCTTAATAGTTATTTTTTAATATGTGCAGAACTGTTAACACAAATGCTAAACTAATAAGATACATGACACACTCCTGCCTTTGACAAATGCATTTAGTCTGCTCATTTCAGCTGAAAAATACCCCGCGGTCACGCTCACCTAGCCTTGACCCCTGAAACAGCAGCATATTATCCGCACTGTCAACCTCTACTTGGTGTTTCACAGAAGACCAAATCTCTCCCATATACAGTTCAGGCATTTTTCATGCTGTGAAAACACAGGCATGTGCAAAGTGCTAATATTTCAAATTTCTAAATATAACTCCTTTCCCCCCCTGAACATATGTGTTTATACAACTAAGCTTCCAGACAGCAGCGTCTGGTAACAGTAACATGTGCTAAAAATAAAATATGATGTATTTAACCAGAGGAACTGTGCAAATTAAAAGAAGCTTTTGCATATAAGTGGGACTTACAGTTCTGTGGTTTTAGTTCCTTCAGCTACCGTTAAATGACTCATCTGTAACATATGCCATTATCCCATTAGCTCTGTCTGGCTCAGACAGACTCTGCAGCTGTAGCTCTGACTGAGCTTCAATCGGAAAAAGGACTGAGGAAAAGTACAGCTTTCCTACAAAGAGTATCATCTCTGCATACGCTGCCAAACCAATTCAACTACACAAAGACTTTTAACCCAGAGCGCATTTTTTTTAGTAGAGCTAATCTCACCTGGGGCTTGCCTTTGTACATTAAGTCTACTCCAAGTGCTAAGAACGAAAGCCATAAAAGCACTCAAAGCATTTCTGCTGGTATCTGAGCTTCTGCGAGAGTGTAGAAGGCTTCCAGGAGGATCTCATTGATCCCCTCTTCAACATAAGGTGGAGTTAATGATTTTCAGGCTCAAAACATATCAAACATAGTGAGGGGTTGGCGCTTGAGGCGATATGATGTGCAATTTCACAGTTACCCTGTAACTCTCAGGGTGTCATAAAAACTCCCTCACGTATAGCTGAATTCATTTAAGCTAGCCAGCAATTTCAGAAAAACATGCTTGAACCTTTCATCTGCTTATTGATCATCTGAGGTTGAGTGTGTTTTGGTTTGGAGGACGAGAGGTCAAACAGAGGTGAGCTGCTGAAGCTAACGCATGTGGCAGAATTTTACAGATGAGTTTTGTGCATAAAAAATAAATCATCTGTGTATGTTTAATTGATAATTTTAAAACACAAGTGCAAAATGTGTGCTGCATGCACTGAGATAACGGTCAGGTGCAAGCTCACACAGCTCCAGTTAAGTTGAACAGCGAGTTCTATAACAAGAGATAAGAATGATATGTTAAATTAAAAAAAATACACGACACAAGACGAGGTCGGTAGTCATGGAGCACTCTGACTCTGACTCAGCGGGACTCTCTGGCAATAAAGTGCATGTTTTCATGGAGGACGACGAGCCAAATGGATCAGATTTACCGCAATCTGTTAGTTTTGTGACTAAAGATTTTGGTGCATATGCTGTATCAGAGCAGTCAGATGGCAGCTATGTGTTCTGCATCAGTATCAGCAAACAGCCTCTATGTTAGAAGTTATTTGTCAACTACTGCAAACTACACAGGGAAACACTGACATTCAGGCAACATTGATTTCAATGTGACCTCATTTCCCTGTGCAGGTTATAACAGTTGTGATGAATAAAAGAGTCCAGCTTTGTTCACATAAAGCAGGTTTGTGTTGCAGTAGGTTTACAATGCATATGCAAACTGGGTGCACTGGTGGATGCAGCACTATCCCAGAATACATTTCACTACTCACATGCTGCCTCGTGTGCTGCAATTGGCTAGAGTCTTCTCATTCTTGTGGATATTACTTTGACATGTATCACCCCTCCTAAAACTGCTCCCCAAACAGGTTAATGGGACTCCCCCATGACAGATGCCTCCAGCTGGAAGAAAATGTGCCCTACCTAATTGCAAAACTAGCCCAGGATAAGCTCCAAGAGTGCACGATTCCCTCCCCACACACTGGGTCAATGACCTGGTGCCGGAGTGCGATCTGATGGGTCAGAGCTATTTTCAGTGGCACAATATTAAACAGCCAATTTTTATGTTCTGGCTGCTCAGCTGTCAATGCTTTGCTCTCACAGACCGTTACCTCTAAACCTCTGGTTGACCTCTCTCATAACAACACTAAGTGACGAGTCCAAGGCTTACATGCACATTGGAACAGGCATCTCGCCTCCCAAACACACAAGGTGTCCCCCGCTCAAGCACAAAGCACACCATCAATCAGTACAGAGTGGTCTGACAGGCCAGCAGGGTAATAAACCCACCAAACACACTCCTCTGACTCATTCTCACATGGCCCATCAATCACTTTCACACATTTGCACGCCGATGCACTGCCCACATTTGAGCATAGCGCGAAATTTTGTAAAAACTTGTTTGAAGCAGCCGCTTAAAAAAAAACAGCTTTAACCCAGAAATGTATTCACAGTGCGAGGGGAACTCCGCGTTGTTGTAATATTTCATCAGCCCAGGCTCCGAGCTGAATCCACACACACAATAGGCCTCGTCGCCCGGCCTGGAGCTGCTTCACCAGCCAAATTTATGTGACATTTCTGCGATGTCAGCCGTTTTCTCCTCCCTGTTAGCAGTTCACAGTAAACTAACTAGAAGCGCACTTTTCTCCCATCTTGTGCAAGGGGAGAGACCCAAACTGAATTCCACTGATAATCATCTTAAAGGCATGACATCAGCATCATCATCGTGGTGATTATAACAAAGCAGCATCTGCTGCAGCCGATCTGTGCAGACTAACGCAGGGTCACGGGGGTGACTGTCAGAGTGATCCATTCACTTAAGTTTGTACATTTCCTGAATTGCTGAGTATTATATGTCATGTTACTGATCGCCGTGAGCCCACAGCTGATAGGTAATATCAGAGACAGAAGGAAAGAAGACACCGTAAAGCTGAATAATGCTGACGATGCTCAACTCCACTCCACTAAAGTTTACATTTTAAAAAAATTAAAAGAATTTAAAGGGTTTTTTTAAGAGGAGAAAAAAAAAACAGCGGACAGATATCATTTCTGCTCAAACGGAGCACTCAAAGAATTTTTTTAATACAACTTCACTCATTCACATTCATTCATACAAGCACTTTTTTCTATGCTTTTCCAATGCAAGTGCTTTCTATCCAACATTGATAACATTCATGCTCCGATGGATGCATCGGAAAGCAAATTGGGATTGCTATCTTGCACAAGAATATTTGGCATGCAGACAAACAACCTTCCAATTAGTAGGTGCCCTGCTCTAAACTAAAACTTACTTCAAATCTGGTTTCAGACTGAAAAAAGTGACATTATATAAGGACAAAATAATTGTAACTGACAAAAGAACCTTTATGTCTTGAGAAGAGAAACAAAACCCAAAACACGGTGAGGTAGAGAGAACACGAAGACTTTACGTGCCCATGTGAGACAGTGGGGAGTGATCGACAACGCCAGCAAAAGTGGGTCCAGCTAACAGGCCTGTTTTATCGTAGCAGTTTCCACCTCTTTCTCCTCTGTCTGAAGAAGAAACACATTCCTGGATGATTGCATGCAGGAGTGACTGACAGACAAGACAGAGACCCAGCCCCATTGTTCCTGCCAGCTAACTATCTGCTGATGACAGCATGTCTGCTTTGCAAGATGCCGTCCCTCTTTCCTCAGAGGCCCCATCAGCAGACAACAAACACGTTCAATTTTAAAGAAAGGCAATCCGAGAAATCTTCACACACTTCTCTGAAGCTCACACACACACACGCACATCTGCGCTCTGTCTGTGCGTCTTTATAAGTCGTCTTATAACCTTGCCTTACCCTTTAAGCTCCCCACCGCCTGCGACAGCCACCCAAGGAAGCGTCTGCTTCATATAGTGGAACCCAGGGAGTAAGAAAGCAGCAGCCTAGGATTTGCTGCATGTTTTGGTACAGTAGCTCCACAGAAAAAACAACTACAACTAAAAGAAAAAGCCTAAGTTTTGATGTGAAGATCATTTGACTGCACTCAACATCACGTTCATCATATTTATTTCCCCACTGCGAGGTGGTCAGCCCACACAACAAAAACTGGAACAGGATCTCTTAATGAGACAGATCTAACTTCAGATCTGAAACCGCAGATGAGCTGTGTAAAAAAAATTCACAGGCCAAACAGCAACTGACTCACAGCGGTTAGCAGGTCGACCACTAGCGCTACATAAGTGTCTTATGAACATCTATCATTAGGTGTACGAGGTTAACGCCCATCTATACACTGTGTGAGACTGCATCTAAAACTTTCCCTTTTTTTGAGTCACCTGGGGGGAAAAAAAAGTATACTTGGGCCCAAGAGAAACATAAATAAAACATTACATTTGTATGCAGTCTTCTCTGAAACATTACAAAAAAGGGACAAGTCAGGTTTTCTGCAGGTGTGCTGTTGAAGCAGCTGCACAGTGCAAAGTACTGACCAGCCTTCGGGCTGCTGTCTGCACTTCCATATGTTTCACAGTGTAAACACAGGAAGGGAAACTCGCTCTGTGTCGGTGAAGGAAGATTTGTGTCTCAGCTCAAAAACCAGAACACTGAAGTAGACCTAGTATGCTTTTCCTTATATCTTGTCATAAGTCTCCCTACACAGTGGTTATTATTATATTAAAAAATATATTGAGGTCACAATAGCCACAAGTAATCCCCTTGGAGAGCTTTTTAAACTCTTGGCTCTGTATGATGTTGTATGATGTGAAGCAACATGTTTAATGTGGCTTAATATGATCATCTCAGTCACAAAGGTGCGACACTGAGCGCAGAAGCCCGTCTCTCTTCCTGTTCAAACCTTTTGTTTGCGAGGAACAGGAGCTAAGAAAAAAGGCTCAACCCAACAGTGGATGAATTTAGTTGCATCGAGGCTCAATGTAAGTAAATATAAGGGCTACTTTGAAATGTATAATGAGTATAATATGTCCCCAAACATGCAGACATTAAAACCAAGAGGCATGTCTCTGAGGAAGCTGTGCTCAAGCCATGCCGTTTTCTTATGTCTCTGCTTCTGATTTTCCACCCGAGACAGATTTTATCTATAATCTCGATTTTAAACCTCTTCAGCTGAGCTGCAGATGAATTCCCTCTTTAAAAGAGCTCCTTTAAAGACACTTTCAAGTGTTTCATTCACAACTTTTCTCTGTGCTGAGTGAGAAAAGTCAATATTTGGACAGAGGTGGGTTTCGTGGAGCGGACTGCTAACGGGCCATAGTTGCAGGCTTTCTCTGTTCCCTCGACTGCTGAGATGTGAGAAGTCAGTCTGCCCTAGGTCAGCATGGAAAACTCCACGCTGACATGAGCTCATTAACACAGAAATGCGTGCATTTTTGCATCTCTGGCGACAGAACTGATGAAGACTCCAGCACAAAGCTAAGCAGTGACTACATCTATTATGAGTCAACATCTTTTTCCAGGGAGCCTAATAATTCCAGCTTGAACTCACTTGGGAAGTTTCGGTTTCGTTTCTGTTTAAGTTTTCTCCCCAACTGCAAGTTTCTGAAAACATCTCATCCACCCACAAGTACTTTAGCACCGCGCACTCCCTGCTTTACAGCTCCTCGGTGAGCACTACAAAGACCGCTGCTGGACCACAGCCTTGACTACCAGCTGCCAGAAATCACACTGGGATGACAACATCACCTGCAGCGCTTTAAGTGGCAGAGAAAACAAACTTTCATGTTAAGTCCCGAGGCGTATTTCAGGGTGTTTTACATTTTACAAGGTGAGAGACTCCAATGCAAGTATGGTTTCCTTTTGGTTTCCCCAGACAGCTGCACTGCATCAAAGTGAAATGCATCCATAGCATCTGAGCAGCCCCAGCCCATCACTAACAGATTCAGGTCTGCATCACTGTATCCGCCACGCTCTGTGCATGACTTCAAATATAACATAAAAGATCTTAAAAATGAGGGTTAAATGAGCAGCAGGCATAAGACCCCGATGGCGCCATGTATTTAAAACCTGCTAAAACGGTCTGCCTAACTTTGAGGGGGAGTATTTAATGAAGTTTATAAAAGTAGCAGGAGGCTGATAAAAGTTTGCAGGAGAGGGTGGGGGGGAAATAAGGACCAAATGTGCTGCACTTTGAGGAAGGAGTGGGGAAAAAACCCTCCTCTGACTTCACCTTAAAGTTTCTGTTTGGCTTCTTTTCACACGGACGTTTGTGCCAGCTTCACGGTGTCAGAGACTCCTGTGCCAGAGACCAACAGTTACAACATGATGCCTGAGAGACAGAGGGGAAAATGACCTGTTTTCTCCTGGAAAACTCTGCTGTAAAAAACTACAGAGACCACGATTGTGTTTGTGTGCTGTTGTTGGCTTGAGAGCGCACTTCAGACGTAGAGACGAGGATGACCTGTATTTCACACAACCCTCTCTGAACTCCGCCGGGAACTCAGAACTTGAAAAGAGCTCCGATTGACATGAACTCACTCCGCTCAATGAAACTCAGACAACCTGAAAAGTGTGAGACTCGGGCAATCTCTACCGATAAAACCTGCTTCACAGGTAAAATTACAGGAGGTATCACTGGTTCCAGTGCTGCAGCAGACTCCCACAAATAAATTCTACAAATCTATTTTAGAGCATTTGCTATAGGACCGAACATTTAATTTATCACTGATATTATGAAAACTGCACAGCAGAAGGACAGATGTTGGATGTTGCAGAGCAGTACTACAACTGAAGGGTGGTGGTGCAGGTTCGACTGGAGGTTTCACACCTTCCAAACTACCGATGTGTAATTCCAGCACCGTACGACTGATCTTAGGCCCCAAGCGAGTCAGAAGCAATCAAACTAAGATTGCCTTGAGAGCCTCTGAGGAAGCAACGCTAGAACAAACAAAGGAGAGGTCTGGGTCAGATCTCTGAGTGAAAGTGACAACAGGACAGCACAACTGTGAGGATTCACCCCTCCCACGGCACCGTGGGCCTAAGCAACATGGAGTGGACGGGACTACAAATCAATAGTGGAGTTCATTAATGCAAGAGGTAGAGCCTGTGAGGGAACAAAAGCCATCAAAAGCAGCCGTCTTTGACAATCTGGGCCAGGACACTCTGATGGATGAGATGGGCTTTAATTTCCAGGAGTCCCCGAGTGCCCCTGGTGTCTAACCCCCTAACCTCTGTTTAGGACAGAGAGAAGCCAGTTTGTCCTTTAACCTCAGTTCTTTTCACCATGCCGGACTCAGTTTCTGACTATTTTCAGTCTCCTAATGAAACAGACTTATTAGGTCTAACAATGACTAACAGGCTGCAATAAAGGAAAATGAATTCACTACCAAGTCCTGATGCATTCACCCAAAAGTCTAGACAGCACACAAAACTGAATAAAATCATATCACATCCTAACAGTCAAAGCCACGGAGGATAAAAAGGATCAATGCTTTGAAGTGACTGGGACAGGGCTGGGACGCTTGCCGCTAATAGATCTTAATGAGGTACATCATAGAGAGTCCTGGCCAGAGTCCATCTGAGGAGGATGATAACACAAACACTGCATTACCAGGCCCCAGACGCCAGACAGCCACCTCCCATTTGAAACCCTTGGGAATCATTGAGTTAGCAGTCCCACACAGATAATGAAAAGGGACTTTTACCACAGATATAGTCATAAAGTGAGAGTGTTTAATCACATGCAACATGTCTTTCCCCAGATATCAACTTTAAGTATTCCATCACCAGTACCTCAAGCAAGATTTCTATAGAAAATAAACTAAAAGCTAAAAATTCAAGAGCTCATCCCAAGATTTGGCTTTGCTTCAACATACTTGGCCTATTCTGGTGCCTTAACTACAGTTAAGGCAAAGTCGAGGGACAACGGATAAAGAGTTAGAATGAAGGGAGGAGACAAGACTGCTGTGATCGTGCCAGAAATCCCATTTCAATTACTGAGAGCATCATTAAGCTTCTTTGGTGGGATACTGAAGACTGGCCGAGGTGGCTGGGGGTTTGGGTTGCTCACTTGGACCAGACGGCGCATTTAGGCCGTATGTGTAAGAGCTTATAGATCCAACTGTGTGGCTCTAAAGCTATTAGATGTGGATTGTCCCTGCACTGATAATCCTTCTGTCTGAAGGCTGTTAAAACTTTCCTCCAGGCCACCTGTTCCAATGGGGGTGCAGCTGCTGTCCCTGACCAGGTCACAGCCGTTAACACCAACCACGCCTGGGATGGGGCAGCAATCAGGACAGGAGAAGGCAACGCTCTCTTTAGGCCCGGGTGCTGCTGGAAAATCAACACAAGCCAGCAGAATGACATGTGTAAAATGAGTTAGGAGACCACATTTGTCTTTAGATGTTGACACATCCACCACAAATTGTTGCACTTTAGGTAAAACATGTCAACACAAATAATAGAAGAGAAGAATAAATGTTTTTGTCCTGCTCCAACCGGTTATGCAGAACAGACTAGAAATTAAGAGATATCACCATGTGCTAACAGAGGATAGCGTCAAGTTAGAGCATGTACCCATAACAACTGGTGGCTTCAGATTAGGCTTAGAGGTGCTATAAAGAGACGAGAGGCTAAAGACTCAGAGCAGGCAGTAATCAGCTGCTGTTTTTTTTTTTAAACACACTGTTTTTTTTCATTAGCCACATCCCCATGTTGCACACCAGCATTAGAAAAGTTAGTAACAGTCTGTGAGAACCAGACTGCAGACTGGTATGGGCTGCAAAGCCAGCACCCGTGCATGCTGTGAATGCCATTTCCATTCCCAGAGATACTCACAAAATAATCTCACTACAAAATCAAGTGCAAATAATCCAGCAGGCTTTACAATGCATAGCTGGCATGCCAGAGTCATGGACCTCTGTTGGGTGAATTAATAGCCAGATGGATGAATAATGATGCTAGCCTTCAAGACCGAGTTACCCCCAACTGCCCTCAACGCCAGGAACAATCCATGAAAAGCTGACTTGGCTATAAATAACAGTTATTCATCTGTGAAAAATGAATAAACTTAACAATGAGATAGAGGCCAGAAGGAGAGGCCCACTGAGTGGGTGTATTAGAGGGCATAAGCCATGCAGTATTCTGCATCAGTCATTTACTATTGCCATTACATCAAGAAACTGATTTTTTTTAGCATTTCAATGAGCTTGAAGTCACTTAAAGCTTCAGACTGGACCTCTAGTTGCGCCGTGTCATGGTTCATTAAGTTTTCTGGCTCAGTAACCTGAGCCGTTTTCACAAAAGCACTGAACCCCCGAGGCTCTTGAACCAATGGAAGTGCATGTAAAAATGCAAATTTTAAACCGCCTGATCGGACATCAGCAGATCTTTAACCTGTTGTTTAACCTGCCTTGCATAAAATCTGTATGCACGCATGGGCAAATAGATGTCTTTGGTGCTGCATCCTGCACGCGGTATCCTGACACGTCACTTACAATGGCATCGAGCCCAGTTGACAATGCCCTTAAAACTGCTGGTGCTACAGAAAAACATGTATTCCTCAACCAGATGGCAAGTGGTTTCTAGACATTGCCAGCTGTCACCAGGTGAAACCGGCTGCTGTAGCAAGTCAATTTAACTTTAATTACATAGCACCAAATCACAACAACAGCTTCACATTGTAAGCTAAAGACCTACAACAACCTCCTTGCAACTGGTCTCTAGTTCATCACCATGGTTGCCTGTAGACTGCATGAAAGATGGTGACTTGTAACAAACGCTTGTGATGCAAACCAGAATTAGAAATGTTGACTTTCAAAGTAAAAGTTGCACCTTTTGGAAAGTGCTGGTTAAAGCAGTAAGCAACTGTTACTTTGAAAGTGAACGGTCTCCACTTCTGGCTTGTATCGCAGTTTCACTGTAAACCAAAGTAAACACAATGTACAGTAAACAGCGAGTGTTTGCAGACAAGTTGGCACCTTCCATGAAAACTATTGTCAACCACCGCACCCAACTTGCAACTAAAGCAATCACGGGAAGGTTTTTGGTGCAGTACCATCTACTGAACTTTGCAGCCAATTTCACTCCAGTGACGGCCAGAAACCTCAACAGGTTAAAGAATATAAAGTTCTCCCAAGCACTCTGTGGTCAACAGTGAGATCACTTAACACTCTCTTGGTCTGTGTGAGCAGGGCTTTAGCAGTCAATTTCACAGTGAGTGCCAGCTACCAGTCACAAACAGCCAGGAGATAAACAGTTTTCCCTGGAAATACACATTTTCCCTAGCAGCTAGAGGTTGCTGACTCATCTCTAGTCTTGTTTAACGGAGGCCTTACCTAAACCACGCACTTAGAGCAAGCTGTAAGGTGTCTTTTTGTCAAATGTTGAAACACTTGCATGATAAGTGGCCTTTCATAAATACTTTATGCTACTTTACATGAATTAATTGTCTTCCTTTGTTGTGTATGTATTGTGGTGGACAATGTTTTACATGATCCTTAAAAGAAAAAAGAAAAGAAAACACACACAAAAGCAACACACATATCATGTAACTATACAACAACAGAAAGACAAATATACTGAGGTCGAGGAACAAGTTAGGGATACTTTTACATACGAAGCTACACCGGGGAGGCAAGCACTCTACCTGTCAAACAACTTTAAATGAGAAAGCAGCTGTAATGTCATAACGGATATTGTGTGTCTGCCTGCAAAGGGTTGATCAAAGGGCTGAGAACACAAAAGCTTGTCTTGAATATCAAGTAGTGACGGCTGTTTTACAGCCCCAGACGCTGCTGCTCAGCAGTCTAAAGTATGACTAACATCTCTTTCATACCGTTAGCCAACAGTTTGAGAGGACTGTTGATGTTACACATTGCGAACCCAGTAAGTGACCCACTTTACCACAGAATGAATGTACTAGTAATTCTTTAACCTCCTCTGTGAGCTTTAAGCGCAACATAGTGACAGTACACGAAACTACCAGGTACTGCTGCCAAAGATAGAAGTGAAAGCACATGAGATTCGTTCCTGGAGACAACTATTGATTGCAGCTGTTTTAGGTGTCTGTCTGCCAGGCAGCCTTTAGTAACTGAAAGAGGAAAAAAAAAAAAAGGTGCAAAAACAGACCTGAGATGACTACAATGTGTGCCAATTTCTGACTTCAGCGAAACATACTCATGAGTTTCTCCTCGAGTGAGCCTTGAGTACATGACTCTGCAGCGTGATCAATAGACAGGGATCAGATCATCCCTCAGGGCAAGTCCTGCTTTCCACTTGAGCTCATGGTTTTTCCTGATATGCACAGTCTGGGTTATATTTGGTTGCTTCATTAAAAAAAAAACCAAAAAAAAACCTGACAGCTGACATAATAACGATTGCCTCAGTGTCATATTTTTAAATAAGGAATGAGAAAAAACTATTACAGACTATTACGAATAAAGAAAAACAGATCCTACATCTCGACTGCTGAAAAGTGTGCCCAGAGCAAAGTCAGCACAAGTGTTTTACATGAGCACAGAGGGGGGCCATGACACAAAGCCCAATATCCTCTTACTGGATAAACAGCTTTTTATTGTTGTGGTTTTTACAAACGAGCACCCACATGCGCACAAGCTCTCTGAATGGCCTCCTAATAGCCAGCACTTTAAAGCTACTAGCCTAATTAAGATTCTGTCAGATGCAATTAAGTTTGGAAAGAAATAATTACACAACAATGTGCACCCGTTTACATAAACTCTCAGAGCGGTGCAGTCTCCGCTTTGGTTAACATGTTTAAAGCTTTTCTATAAACAGCCAGAAACAAAGATCAGACTCTTTAAAGAAGTTGAGACTGTAAGCCCATCAGGTACTTTACAACACGCTTCATTAGGAAAACAGATTATTGGATGCAACCTTCCAAAGAGGTGCAGCGTCCAGGTTTATAAGCAGTTTGCATCTCCAAAACAGTACAGGATAAAGCAGATAAACCTCCTGTATTTTCCCAAACAGCAAACAGGACTGTTTTAACACTAGTAATCATTCCTTTCTACTAATAAATAACCCATTGCTAAGTTATAATGGGGGGCAAGCTCCTAAAGCAGTGGAACAGGAGATACCACGATACACTACTGCACCATAAAATGCATTTTTTGTGCAAATGATAACAGTGTGGTCATTTTATAAAAACACATTTTTAGTGGAGAAGCTCTACTTGTCGAGTAGCATCACAGAGTACACTGCTGCTCTGTCCTCGACTGTCAGCTGAAGGGTAAAAGCAAAGAAATGAGCACTTGTACAGCAAACAGAAAGGCCAGAATCAGCACAAGGTTCGACGATCGGTATAATGCTGAAAACAGCAATATAAAATCTTCATCCGGCATTCATGACTAGACAGTATGCAGGTGTATTATTATACTCGAGGTTAAAAGCTCCAAGATGAGCCACCAGGAAGATGTGCACCACTAACAAGTGCTCGTGCACGCATGTGTATGTAAATGTGTTTATGTTTGCGTGCATGCGCTTGAAATTCCAGGCAGGCCTGCAGACAATGAGAGGAAGTGCTCCCCTTCCACTGCAGCGTTTAATTGGTCAAACAGACCAAAGTGAGCGAGCTCCGCTAGGCCCAACAATAAGGCCCTGTGTTCCCTGAGCCTCGGCTTTGGGCAGGTCGATGTGAAACAACAACACGCCACTCTGTGCGCCTCTCCAGCGGCTTCAACTGCAGCAGCACTCTAAAACAAAGCTGCTGAATTAGTCTCTCAACCCAACAATTCAAGCTCACAAAGCCACCAATTACAGCTGACCTGCTATTTAAGAAGAGAAAAAACACTTTTATGTTTACTTCTACGGGAAAAGACATTCGAGCAGTGCTGAAAATCCTTCCCAACTGGAGATTAGTGGCTATTTTAAAAAATGAGCAGCAGCAAAAAAATAAATAAATAAATGAAAAGGTTGAGGCAAACTATGTGCAGAATGGTGGCTGATGCCAAGGAGAAGCACCTGTCAGCTAGAGCAGGTGTGTGACCGTCTGCCTGGCTCAGTCCTCCATGCACGCACACACACATATACACAGGTTAAAAATGAAGTCACAACCCTCACCAAGGTGTGGAGGATCAGGAAGCTTAAGCTGACACTGAGCCCATATGTGGATTATCTAAGCCACCAGATTCCCTCATCTTCTCATTTTTATTTATTTATTTTTTTAAATAAAAAGGTGTTGAATGGAAAAATGACTGCACCAGTTCCAAAACTTTTTCCTTAATGACACCAGAATTAACCCCCCCCATTACCTCCACATGCTACCCAACGGCAAACAAAGCAGCGACACACTAACACACATAACAAACGGAGCTACTCATGTGGGAAATTCTATTTTTACCAGGAGGCAGGGCGAGGCTCTGCCATTACAGTACACAAAGTAGGGAAACTACAACAAGAGAGGGAGGGAGGCAGCAGTGGGCTGTCAGGAAACAAAGCGGAAGTGTCCTTCCTCCTGATGACCTGCAAGTTAAAGGAGAACTCAAAGTGCTCTCTGTGCAGGAACAGTGAAAAGTCGTGTATATTTGACTGATTTCTTTTTTTTTTTTTTAAATCCTCTCACAGCCCCTAATTTACCTCATTCATTTACTCTGTACATGAGACATCTATTGCATGTATAGCCCTCTTAGAAAAGAGAACCCCTCCTCTGTTATACATTTTTAGATTCCTTCCATTTTGGGGAATCGGGGGTTTACGGATAGATATGTTGTAAATGCTGTGCAAACCTTTGAGGACTGATCTCTAATTGGACATTAAAATTAAACTGAATTACAACCAGAGCACATTGTAGACCCAAAACTGTAATAAACCTCTAATTAATGATGTCTGAGCTTGCCAAAGAGTGAATATAAAGGTTAAGGGATGTGTATGTGAGTGGTAACCGTTTACGTCACTACCAGCCAATACTGGAAAATCTGAATAGAACTCATTTATGTTTGCAAAACAAGGGGCTACCATCACTCACCTCCTCCAGGGAAGCCACTGTATTCCTACACTGGGACATCCTGGTGGTGAAGTTAGAGGCGGTCGGCGATTTGTAATCTTCATTGGTCTCTGCCACAAACTCTGCAACTGTGATTTGGTCCGGCATCATTAATCCCTTCTTGCTGATAAGAACGAGCCCCTTTTTCTTAACCCCCTTCTCGTCTGCGCACTTCTAGGACTGAAAAGTTCAGAGGAGCAGTAGCAGCAGTGGTGTGTGTGAAGGTCCCTGCGGGTAGTAAACCATCTCTGTTTGTGTTATTCCCTTGTTTGCTCCCTACACAATCCAGCGCAGCAGTGCCGCACGTTGCCGCTCTCACCGCGCCGTGCTTTACAAGGTGATGGATAAGGTTAAATCCCTCCTGCCTTTTTATCCCGCTACTCCATTCAGTTTAACGGCCAGCCGGGTGGTCACAGGGGAAAGAAAAGCTTCCTCGGCAGATCCCGCTGTCCTCTCTCGGTGTCCCGAAAACCTGCGGCAGAGCAGAGATAACTTCTCCTTCCTCCAAGCCCCGGGAAACAACAACCAGGCGTTTCAACGGGAGCGCAAGGAACTGACAAAGGTAGAGGAGGGGATTCAATGAACCCGCACCAGCCAATGGGGGCACGCCGCGTTCAGTGCTGCTTGTAAATTATAGCACCGCAGTAGGAAGGTGATTTCTGTGATATATATGGATACTGTAGTGAGTGTGGGGGCTTCAGTTTTCACGTTGATATGAACCTTTACATTTGATAAAAGTAATACAAACTGTGATTTCAATCAAAAAATACTGTAGGGCACACAAACAGTATTGTGTATCTGTTAGGCTAGCTGTACTCAGTCCACATATGACTCTGATGCCTTTATGGTAATTTTATACATGCCACTTTTAAATCTTGGAGGAAAACATAACATAACATATAGGTTAATGTAGAACATCACTGATATTGCACAAATTAGTGCCTGAGGACATCACCAAAGGGCTGCAAAGTGGCAAAACACCCTACCAATAATACTACATGTTTTTAGCCTATAATCAAAAGTGGCATAAAGGGTTAAGTAAGAATGTGTGTATTAAATGCACAATAGAATATAACATACATGTCATGTGTTAAATTAGCTAAACTCAGTGCACTGTCCGCGTTCCACGAGTCAATTTTTGCGCCTACCGAAATATTTCCTACAGACCTTTAAAGCATCACTTTGAGTGTACAGTCGCTTGCTGGTTCTTTTTTTAAGGTGGAGAGAGGAGAAGCAGCCGGGTGTAACAAATTGGCGGCACTATCATAATCAAAATGCGGTTTAGAGTGTCATTTTTGCAGGTCTGTATTTCTGTAATGCTCATAAAGCAAGCAGTTCTTATTCTGTACAAACACAGTTACTTTTAAAGGAATGATCATCACTAAAGATAATCTCTGAATCCAATTATATGCGGCTAAACACCTAAACAGCAGGAGCACATTAACATTTTATTTTGTGTAACAGTGGGTTGCTGTTCAGATGTTGCCTGTGATTTCAAACAGAGCCTAAAATACTCCAGCAGTAGCTAAAGCATGTACAGTATTCATTCAAGGAGCCCGCTCATCATGGCTCAGTGAATCAGAGAATAAAGACTTAAAATAACTGGATTGAATGTGATTGTTTGGATTTTGCTGATGCTTAAAGGTGAGCATCGTTAATGCGACTGTGCTGCATGAGAAGATTAAATGGAAAATACCCATTTTTGATCTCTTGTTCCCATCTCGATAGTGTCACAGCTCCTGCCACATCTTTGATAAAGAAAGGAAAAAGTTCCAGATTTATGTTTGAAGAGGACCAGCACCAGTGCAAGGAGGGAAACCTGATGGTGTGCTTTCTATAATCTTTTTATCTGCTTACACTTCAGAGTTTGTTTAGTATATGTTTGTTTTGCCCATGGAGTATGGGCATTTTAAGTTACAGGCAAGAATAAAAATGAAAAAAAAATTGGATCTACCAAAATACAGTTCAGAAAATAAAATATTCTATCATTAGGCACAGTCTAAAACTGTGAAGAGTTACTCTCATGCCGGAATTTCTGTCAACAGGAGCTTGAAAAAACAACAGCCTTTGCTCCCAGAGTGCTTGCATTTCTCCTGGGCTACTGGATGATGTTTCCCAGCTCATTCAGCCCTGGCAGGACAGCTACTGGTATAAATAGTCTAGAGGCGGCAGAGGCAAAACCCTGGGCAGCCTTTAAATCACAAAATAGGCACTGTTCACACATTCTTTCAGTGCTGCAGCGTCTCCTGGCAAACTGCTAAATGAAGAGCCCGAGACCCAGGCTGACCCTGACCGGGCTAGCTGGCCTCGACTCCCTTATGAAATGAATACATGCACTTCCAGGGAACATCTGCTATCCAGAGACAGAGCCGCTCTGTCAGTGAGGTCAGCAGAACCAAACAACATCAGCCCTCCTCTTCACCACGGACTTAATATTTTCAGTTGCATCTGCCTTAAACAGAGAGTGCTACGTCTCTTTCTGAAGTACTGCAATGAGAAGCAGGTGTATAGGGTCATCCAGAAGATATGGCTTGGAAACATAATAAAAAGCAGCATGTTTTATATTTTATGGGACCTGAAGAAGAACACGCAGGCTTATCAGTGAGGAAATATGAAATCCTGTTCAAATACACCAGTTTTTGCTTAAATAATCAACGGTCCACTTTTACTGTATTGTATAATCATCCATGTTTCCATTTTACAGTCAAGCTCTATTTGTTTAAAGCCCAAACGGAAAAGGGGTGTCATAGCAAAAAGCCATCAGCTGCGTTATTAATCTGGACAGAAGCTTCATTCAGCAGCTCAACGCAGAGCTTGTTCGCATGCAAGAAACTTCCAGCCCTGAGTAACAAGTCAGAATTGTAGCTGTTGGATCTTCAAATGATTTACTGAGAAAGCGAACTGAAAATGTCCACATTAATCACCGAATTGTTGTGAAATGTGTTATTTTCGCTTTCCTTTGGAACCAAAGTTCATTTAGTTGTAAAAAACTGAAACCAAACACAACCAGACAGCTGCAGACAGAACAATAGCCAAAGCAGATGTCATACTGTACACAGAGACCTTCATGGAAATGATGTTTGTAATTTGTATCCTGCACAGAAAGGCACAGGGCGTGTCAGTGAGCCAGTTCTTTGGTCAAAATGAGCCACAAATATCCAACAAAGTTCGGCTGATTTGGTATTTCAGCGTTAGCGGGAACAAGGCAACATGTCAGACTGCAGTAATGAAGGGGACTGAGGCTCCAGTGGGAGTCACTTTTTCCTAATTGGACTGCCATGACATCATGATTGTGTAGCAGGTGGGATAGGCTCACAATCCAGCTTGGAATGAATGACTTCTTTGTTTCAAATAATCTGCAGGCTAATTAAAACCATTCTGCACCTGAAACTTTTCCACACACGAGCGAATAAAACAGAATATTCCACGCAAAGGGCAACTTATGTACCGCGTCATCGACTGCAGATTAGATTAAAGACGAGCTTGTTATACAAACGAAGCAGCTGCAGATAGGCAAGATCGGATCAGACAGTGCCTGCTGAACCTGAGCGGTGGCCTCACATACTTGGACTCTGTAATGGGAGGAGATGAACAGATGAAGAGAGGGCAAGGGCAAAGGAACAAGAGGTGAGAGAGCAGCAATAGGGGGCCCATCGGTCCACAGACTCGGCCTTTCCTTACAGATTCTCTGAGATTTTCTGACAAATTAACAAATTCTGGAGCATTACTGTCTTCGTGAATGGCGAGTCTGCACAGAGATGATGCTTGCATCACATGCAGATTACACTGAAGTGCATACACAAAATTAGAAGCGTTTTACTACAGCTGTAACTCACTCTTGCTTCGCTCCTGCTAGGTTGAAGTCATATTTTTACGCAATCTGTACGCATATCTTTTAAAGTAAAGCCAACTTTTCAAATTTTACAGTGCACAGCACGCTCAAAATTGATTGTAGACTATTTAGTAGAGCTCAGTGGTGGTATTTAACAAAGAAAAATCACAGTCATGCATCTTTATTTTCATCTTATGTCTTCAAGTCAGCTGAAAACCTCACCAGGGTCAAAGATCAGTATTAGCAGCAATTACATGTGGTTCAATCAATAATAGAAATCATTTAACTGGTGGGGATTGGTCCAGTATGGCTGACTGCAATATATAAACCCTATACTGAAATGTTACTTCATAACACACAAAGAAGGTCACGGGATCGATAAGTAATTCCAATCTTGAGCACTGGGTTTTCCATTAATATCCAAATCTGAGCACATTCATGCACTCCACACAGAGGAATGACCTGGTTTTAACCTTGCCACCCTGAAGGACATCCAAGAAATCATGTTCTCTCGAATAATTGCATGACATTTTTAGTCAACCCCCACCACGCGCATCCATCTGAGTGATGATCGAAAAGAGCTCGGGCTTTGCAGCTGCTTCACTGTCATCATTAGGAGCGAGAGGCTTTTACAGTAATTATGAGTCCTCTTAGGATTTGGCTCTGTGAGCCTGAGTATATCAAGTGTCCCTGTGCTTCATTATATCCTGTCAACCTGTCACCATCTCTAGGTTTCCTAGGTAGAGAAGCTTGGTAGTTCAGTTCAAGCTGCCACAAGCATCTCTGGGAAAGAACACGAACCACAAGTTGCTCTTGATGGAAAGCAAATAGGTGAATAAGAATCAGATTGTAAAGCACCGTTTAGAAAGATCTCCATTCAGAGTGAAAGCACACTTTGTCATGTTTCATTGTGTAGGAGACACCAGCATCCTATTTTGTTCAGTGTCCCCTGGGGCAACATGAGACTTCTGAATTAATAAAAGGTCAGTGGCTGTGCATATTACTCTTCTCCTCTAATCCCCAACACATACCACAGGATATTAGCTGTTAAACTATGTGACAAAACACACACACAAAAGTGATAATGATCTCTGAACGATCTCAGCAGTTCATTCCTCGTATCTCTGGGTTGAAAACATGCAGATGGGCACAAACGCTGCTGTGTACTAAGAAGACCTCATGCCTGCTGAGGAAACATAACATCCGTGCAGTGTGGACTCTTCTTGTGATCAATGCAGATATTTAGATTTTTTTTTTTTTTATTATCCACAATTAAAAACGAACCCCTCCTCTGATGCTACACTAAACAGGTTCATTACCTGCTATGGATCAGTATAAGTGGATAAAATAGTTTAAGGTGGTAATCATTATTAGGCTGCAGACATGACAGTTACATTCTTTGCCACCAACTCAAGTAGCAAGCACGCTTAGTATGTTGTTATTGTCTCCATCCATCTACCAAGGGAGGTTAGGCTAACAGGGCATTGAACTACATGTCACCGTTTCATCCACACTAATTCCATTGAATTTAAAACAGGGTAAACTTGGCTTTAGATTCTTTTTGAATCTGCTACTCTTCTACACCTTGAAACCAAATGAGCCTCCCAGAAAATTCTGCAAGCCCCCCTAAGTGACAAGTGGCATGGTGCAAAATCCCAGGCTGCATTGATACAATAACGGATAAGGAGAGAGCATCTGAGGCATTTAAAGAAGTTGCACTGTAGATCCTATTGATGGATTCACAGCAGGGAGGGTAGATGCAATTCATTTCACAATCCTGAAAAAGTTCAAAGTGCATTAGGAGTGGATGCTACAGTCATGGTGTATCACAGAAAGAATAAAGCGAAGTGAACCTGCAAGTATCCCCTTGGGAAGGCTAATGAAAGGCCAGTGAGTTCATTCCATGCAACACAATGATTCTGTCGGTCCTGATCAGAAATTTTTCACAAAGTGGACCCTAAACAGCAGTCGTCTTCATCCATTTTCCTGACTAGATGGAATTATTTATCCATATGGAAAACTTCATCATAGAAGAAGCTGTCCTGCATAATGCAACAGCAGCAGGTGAAAAGACAGGAAGTGCAGCGGAATGACAATGCGAGCAGGAAACAGAAGCGTGATCTCTTTTCTGGATCGGATCAATACTCGGGTCCACTGGGATTTTTTATATCCACCACAATTTGGTTATTAAACGTATCCACGATGAATCACCGTGAGGTTAGTCTAAATAAGAAGTCTGGTGATTGACATTAGCTGATTCTCTGTGATTCATTATCTTCTTGGTTTATTGATTTTCTTGCCAAAAGTCAACTAAAAGAAAAAAATGCTGCTAGTGTTTAATTGAATTTATTCATCCTACTGGGAAAAAAACAGCTGTTGTCAATTTAAAAGAAGGCTTGAATTTAAAAAGCACTTTGCAGAGATTTAGACTACAGATTTGCCTTCCTGTATCTTGACTAGTTGTGGTTTCACAGGAGAGGAACATTAAAGAATTCAGAAAATAGATTTTGGACATGGAAATCAGAATATTACAGGGACATGTGTGAAAACTGACAGGCCTCCTTAAATTCTGTTATGCTCACTCCCAGTTACACTCCCACTCTTCCCCTCCCCTGAAGCCTCTATTGTGTTTCCACTTTGCATGCTGCATTGGTTTGTGCAGTGCTTCTGAACTTTGGTGTGCTGGCCATGAAGTGAATTTAGGTCGAAGATCACAAGCTGAAATTCTGCATGATGGATTTCAAACATCAATTGAACACTGCATGCATTCATTGACAAAACTATGAAAAAAAACTTGTCCGAGAACCAGTTTGGGAACATATATTGTGAGCTTAATCTGTTCTTCTTCCACTATCTTGATAAGATCGGTCACCTATTTGTTATCTCCATTAGTTGAGATGGCTACAATCTTGGATGAGTGGGGAAAAATAGAGAGACATTAGGAGACTACATAAAGTCAGACTGTAAGTGAGGGTACATGAACGACTGCCCCACCCTTCAGCTGAGTGTGGGCAGAAAATGAAACAATGAGCTGGGAGAGCTCCCGTTTCTCTGACGGAAAAAGATGTTTCCAAATGTATTGTTGATGTAGGAAAATCATGTGTGTGTGTTTGCACTCTGCAGTCTAGCTGGGGCACACCATGCTAATTATTTGAAGTGTTAGTAAATCTCTTCTCCTCTCTGCAGCTTTTATTTTTCTGAAAAACACCTTTCAACTTTCATTTATTGTTCTTTTTTTTGGTATTTGGATAATATGCGGCATTATGTTGATATTGTATTTCAACCTTTTTCCCCTTTTTATTCAGAAAGTTTTTCAGTATCTCAAAGCTAGGATTTATCTGTCAGTAAAAGCTCATAACACTGTTCACCGATTAAAAAACACAGCCCCAGACTTAAACAACAGCTCATTTTATTCCCGCAGGTTATACTACTAGACTATTTTGAGTGACGATGATAATGTGCTCCCAGAAAATTCCCACTGGGAATTGCAGAACCATTAAAACGGTCGACACTCTCCTGTGCCAAGTAAGCTGTCTGCGGGCATTGCTGCTAAACCAAAATGGAAAGGGAGGAGAGGGGAGGGGTGAGGAAGAGAGCGGGCTCTTCAGACATCGCCGATTGTGGTGGTAAATAGTACATGTCCATCTCTGTGGACTTGTGTTCTATTTCAAGAAGCCTAGTCCAGCTTTGGGAGTGAGGCCTGACCCCCAAACACAAAGGCACTTCCTCTCTGATATGTAAAGAGAAAGGCTGCGTGTCTCCTGAGAAGCAAGAATGAGTGCAAAACATGAGCTATTGACTAAATAAGGAGCTTTGCCTCAGCACAGCTTTGCTGATAAACAAATATTAGCGTGGTGAAAAGGTTTTTTTGGAAATAGAAGTAGTAGCAGAAATAGAAGACTGAATGCAGGGATTATCACACGTGTGCATGTGGCCTCCCTAGTATGTGAGTGGGAACTTCCATTAACTCCACCACCATTCACATCGTGCTACAAACTTTTAAACAGCCCAGTGAAAGCTTCTCCCTGCTCTTTCTCACCACCTCTTTTCTCCACGCTCTTTAGGTAGCATCAGTTTGTAAGAGAGACACAGTGAGAAATAGGACGCCGTTGCCATGACAGTGTCAAGTTAACAAACTGCGTCTCTTTTCACAATTTAATTGGATATCATCGGTAAAGAACAAAAGCACAGTTGTCTTTGTGTAGTTATGAATGATTAACGGTAATTACATAAGAGCTGCGGTACAAGAAGTGTATGTGAGTGTTCCAGGAGAGCATAGTGTAGTGAAGGTGCAATCTCCAGAGGGCCTCTGTATAAATAAATGCCTGACAATTACAAAGGTGCTGATGCCATCCAGTCTCACACACTCCTAAGTGAATGAATCAACTGACAATTCATTACACCCACTACAGTTACAGTTCTGCTCTCAAGTGTAATCTTATGCAAGCCGTTTTCTTTCTTGCACATGGAGCTTTTCTTTAACATTTCGTGGACTCCTTTAGCATCCAGTATGATGCGCAGCTTCAGAAAACCTTATGATACACCAGCGACTGTTAAATAATTAAGCATCCCCAATCCTCACAGGCAGACACGCACAAGCGATAGCACAAAAAAAATATGCCTAGTCATTCTTCCATGGAGTCAGACTGATTCCAAATAAAACTGCAAAATACAGTTTTAAAAGCAAAAGTCAAGGTAAAAATGATACTGAGTGATGCAAACAAGACCACCAAGGCTGCCAGCAAAAACACATGCAAGTGTAGGAAACAGACGTATGAGAGAAAAAACACAAGCCTCTTAAACAAGAACACTCCTCATGACACACACTCACACACACACATTAAATATTGCTGTAGCAGTTGAGCTTATTTACGCTGCTGTATTGTCTCAGTTAAGATTATGCATGGCAGCGAGCGAGAAAAAAACTTCACAAATAGAAGAAAAAATAATAAATCAAGCTGACTCGTCTACCCCTGACAGCTGATAAAATGTATTTGATAAAATGTGATGCTTTAAATCATCTTTAATCTATACACCTGCAAAAAATATTTACATGCATTGTCTGGGATGTGTTTAGTAGCTTCTTGTGTGCATTCACACACACTGGGCACAGGTTTAAGTAACACTTGTAACTTAATGTCATTTAAGAGCAATTTTCAGACAGTTTTAGTAGCTTCAGTAAGTTGTTAAGTTGCTAAGACTCCTTTGGATGATGCAGATGTTTTCTTTAACTTTCCCTTTCTGCTCCCTTTTTCCTCTTACTCCAGTTCCCTCCTGCTAAGAAGCGGGAAGTTGTGATAGTATACCTAATCTGTCTGCCCGTACACCAGGCAAACTGAGAGTCTTCTGTGTTTATTGCTCCTCTACATCTTAATCTTTTCATCCTCCATTTGGCCTCTAGTCTGTATCTCCACAGCAGCTGTCGTGCTGTTATGTGTGCCAAGGTGATGCATTTTGTGTTGGGGTGGAACAAAAGATCAGAGAGTTGTGTTACACATCCCCCTGCTTTTAATTAAGAGGCACTTAAGGAGTCCACTGAGCTGTGCCATGCTGAATGAGTCTGATCTGATCAATGCTATGCAATGCATTTAACTCAGTCAGGCCAATCCTTGTAGCAGTGTCATTAAAATATGTTTGTATTTCTTATATATAAAGTTACCTTTATTACTTAATCATATACAAATAAACACTGGAGACCAAAAAGCACATGGTGTATTTTTTTGTGTCTTTATAAACCTAATAAAATGTAATATGTTTACTACACTGGGATTATACATAAGCTTTGACTCCTAAAGTTTTCATATACTGCAGGACTAGTGAAAAAGCGAATGAGCTGCTGTTTATGAGTACGCGCTGCCCTCTATTGGCTACTGTGGCCTGGTGCAGACACCAGCTTTACCGCTTTAAACAAAACATAACTGGATTTTTTAGGGAAAACTTAACCACACACTATGACTAACACTTCAGTGAAAATATAAACGAGTTATTTATAATCCCATTTTAAATATATATCCGATACTTTATACATAAGCAGGGTAAAAGGAAAATTTAGTGGGAACCACTAGATGGTGCTGATAGCAGACGGAGAATAAAACTAGCTGTGTGACTTTTCTGGTTTGCTAATTTTCATATACAAAAGGCATATACAAAGCCTTTGGGAAAACACATCATTTTCATAACGTGCAAGGCTGCACCTGCACACCTTTCAGATTGCTCGACTTCAATGGTGTTTTCCTTTCAGCCTCATGATGCAGTGGAAAGTGAAAGGCAACATCCTGTCTTACAATCTCAAATCGAAAACACAGATAGATTAAATAGAGCAATAGAAATGACTGTTACAGCCACAGGCTAAAGAATAAAAAAAAATCATAATCTATAAGCGGAAAAAAGTTTATATACACAACAGTGATAAAATAAATAAAAACAATGACGTTCATCATGAAAATAATGACTGACATTGTGAAAAGTAATAGGGGCACTATACATTTAAACAGCATCTAGCAGGTATAAAAGGGAAATGTGCAAATACTGACATTTTGAGCGATATTATATTACATAATTTTGATGTTAGAAATATCCGTGAGTTACTTAAGTGTAATATAATCTTTATATAACCACCCTCAGGTTATACAGATGGTGACCCCTGAAGTCATGTTTACCTCCTTTTATGTCGCTATAAAGGACCAATGCTGATATTTGAGATAGAGGTCTTGCTTTTTTTAGTTTTTTTTTTTTTTACACCAACTTCGTTTTTGTCTTTTTCTTAAACGAGTATTACCAAAAACACCCCTTACGTCATGCTTTTTCTCCCCCTTCGCGTGTGGAATGGTGTAAATGACAGTGGAACGGAGGGGGGCGGCGCGTGCAGCATCCCTCACGTTTAAATTCAATTTGCCTCGAGGACCCCGAATCCAAATGCGGATTTACGACAGTGGCACTGGATAATGGGATTCACGTTCTCCGCACACAGGGGTCAAAAAATGTTGTCAGGGAGGGCTGGGTCGCCATCTCTCCACCCACACCGACACCGATTTCATTGTCATCAAAGGTGTTGTACAATCGAGATAGTTCACGCGCTAGCCTTCAAAAGTAGCAACCGCTGTGTCCTATTTGAGCTAATGAAATTGAACGAAGATTATATTAAACGTTAGATAGAACAAACAAACAAAAAAACAAACAAAAACAACCCTCAGCTCGTGAATAAATAGCGGTGGATATTCTTTTTTTTTTTTTTTACGACAACTTACATTGCGCGTTCTCCTAACAGGAGTTGCCACTTTTCTTCAATGTAAATAATTAGCATGCTGTGTAAGGCGAGAGGGGGCTTAAATGTGATTTAGTTTTCAAACGTGTTTCTTTCTTGCAACTCGTAGATAATACATATATAACTACGAGTTGCAAGAATGAACATACGGGTAACTCTCTCGTTCCGGCTGTGTACTCTTCGTTGAGTGTGTGCCGTGGATGACAACAGTACAGCTCGTCGCAACAACAGCAGCAGCGGCTGGAACAGCGGCGGCGGCAGTGTATTTGTCATTGCAGCAGCCTAGGGGAGCGAAGTGAACCGAGGGGAGGAAAGGAAACGAAAGGATTTACGGACACCGTCCAAGCATGGCTACCCAAACGACAGCATCATGCACTGGATCCACTCTGTTGCAGCCGCTCAGTGAAATTATCAACCTCCCTCTTGACCAGGTATGTGTTTGGATGAAGAAAAAAATTGATCGGTGAAGCGAAAGGCACGTTACGATACATGTTTGTCACAGTTAGGAAGCATCCGTAGATCTGAGGTTAGCAGAGGCTGGTGATGCGCACTACCAAATCGTTAGCTTAGCATTTATACATTGCGGTTTCACTGAAAACGACTACACACACATGCACACGCACACAAATATCACAGTTGGTGGTTCAGTGTCACCATCAGCTAGTTCTTAGCCAAGCTACACTAACGGTAATGCGTGTCTTTATTTCGATGCCCAGATCCTAATCCAGTCTTTTCCAAACTGGGATCTCTTAAATATTCCATCGGGTCATCCAGTCTAATTGAGGTCTACTAGTTTAAATGTATTTAAATTTCACTTAAATATTCCTTAAAGAGTCAGTATGCAGGCAGGAACGATTAACCCACTGCATTGTTTTTTCACTCTTACATACAAAATCTATCACTGTATAGTTAAAGGTGAGCTGTTTTTAAAAAAAAAAATCAGGCATGTGATTATGATGTAAGGCTTTATTTTAGTTTCATAGCTGTAGGAATCTTAGCTCATGAATCCCTTTTTAAAAAATTTCCCAAACCGCGAAAACATGTGACAGTGTTGTGTTGTTCACCAGAAGAGAGACCTGTGCCAGGTCTTTGGGCATTTTTTTTAACAGCATGGAGACGGGTTGGGTAACATTTGATAGCTGTGCCTTGTGTGGATTATTTTGAAGTATATTTGTCACTGGTAGATTCTTGAAGTAGTGCAAAACATTGGCACTTTAGCTGCACTCACAGGCACCACACCCACTAACTCTGGTGGATCAGTCCATAGTGATCTGTAATGGTGGTTTCAAAGCTCTGGACAGCAGAGATGGTGTGGTTGTCTGTAAAAGCGTCTGACTAGTCTAAGACAGATAAGGCCCATTTTTGTGTCTTTTCTAATCTCATGCATTTGTACTGAAATAACTACCTTGCTACCTTCCTTGTCAATGTCAGGTAATGTTCTTTTTGTTAATTGTGATCTGAAATCAAACCTCGATTTACTTTTTATTCCCCACATTGCTTTCGGCATTTGCCATAACTAGTCTGAATAACACTTTGTGGTATAAAGCATAAAAAAAGTTCCCCAAAAATGTTCTCCTCCTAGAGTGGCATGCTCCTAATGCCATGCATTTTTCTTCACATGCAAGTCTTGAAGTCATTATAGAAGGTTTTTGGCAGGGAATGTTTGCTTCCCCAGCCAAGCACTAGTGCTAGTGCTTCACCATATTTTAAAAGTAAAAATTTAACTTTGTTACACAAAATAGTTGTGTGTCCAGAATCATGGATTGTGTGATTTGTGAATAAACTACGTGGTTTGCATCTCCATTGGCAGACCCTGCACACAGCTACTTAGTCAATGTTTAACTCCTTGTCTTGCTGTGTCAAGCAGTAAACCAGTCTTTTATCCTCAGTTGAAGCTACATGTGGAGACAGGAATGTGCCATTATTTCTCTCCTCCCTAGAATGTACCAGTTTCTGCAGGGAGTGTCATGTGTTGAGGACTCAGTCACATGAAGTAAGGAGTGTACATCCCTGGGATCCAAACTTATTTGCTTGTTTGTTTGTTTTTTGATTGCAATAGTTGTATAATAAGTTTTAGAATTATTAGAGGAATCTGTAGCTGACTGGAACCAAATCTCATGCTAAGCTGTTGAGGTTTTTATTCTCTTGTATCCTGCAATATTTAGCATGTTTCAACCTCAGAGTTTGGCATTAAAATACCTACATTTCCATTTCCACTCTGTGCGGGCTCGTGGACATCAACACCTGCTTTGGTCTAGCACCTCCCTGTATGTTAGGACTCCTCGGCACTGGCTCGTCTCAGAGCTATAACAGAAGCTGTAAAATCTAAAATGACACTATGTTTTTCCTTCTCTCTTCTTTTTCTCTCCATCACACACTGCCCGCCTTCTGTCAGTAACATGCCGGCACTACTTTGAATAAGACCTCCCACTGCATTTTGTGTGCCCACACAAACACTATTCACCTACTCTGATTCAAGAGTTTTTATAGGAGAAAAGATTACACACAATTACATTCCAAAATCCTAAACTGTGCCATATCTAGTACAAATTGATGCACTTAGTCTTAAAGATACAGTGTTCATGAAGAAATCATCCCCATCCCATCTTCCTCATACTCAGTCTTCGTATGTCGACTGGTCTACAGATCCTTTTTTTTATCAGGAAGCATGAAAAACAGTTTTTGTTTCAGATATCCACTTTCAGTGAGGACGCTGGACACTTATTGCTCTCTCTTACTCCCTTTAGGACTTGGTGTTCTATCACGTATTTGCACAATTAAGCAAAGCTGCCTTAGCTGCTATTTTCAGAGCTGGTGGGTAAATAAATCAAATCTAATCTCTTGGATTTAATGTGTGTACGTCCTGTTTGTTTGTTTGTTTTTGAAACAGGTCGAGGCATCGCAGATCCAGTTTCAATCTGAAATGTCCAGTTCACATAACCTCACAGCTGCTTTGCTTGTTATCAAGGCTCATTGGGTCCATATCATCATTCAGCTGAGTGACAGAAAATCAGAAATAACCCAGTTGAATGAATTATGCAGTCCATCTATAAATGTATGACTCCATACCAGAAACGACTTCGGTAATGGCCAAATTCAATTTTCCTCTTTTTGATGACACTGAAGCTAGAAGGGACTTTTGTAACTTGCAGCATCAGCTGTGATGTTCCTTCTGCAGCTGTTTCAATATGCAGCAGCTGGAGGCCTATTAAGAGACTCCGTGTAGTATATATGCACTAACCCTTTGTTTTAGACATTTGTAGGCTGAAAGTGATGTTTGAATTAACTTAATATAGTTATAATAACTGATGATAGCAATACCAAATGCATGTGAAACAACAGATACAGCCTTTCTGCTTGTCAACAGTGCAATAGAGATCAGTTGATAAACTTTTTTTGTACATGCAGCTATTCCTTGTCTTGCATTTACATTGCAGTGCACCAGTTGTGCAGTTCTGTACTGCCCTTTAAAAAAGCAATTCAGCTGATAGCTAATGCCATAATAGAATTTTTTTGATTAATATAAAACAGGAACAAATCCATGCACATCATGCAGAGTTGAAAAAATATAACATGGGAAAAAATGAATGGCTTGCACACTGCAGGACTCAACAGTTTTCTTACTTATTGCATCTAGTTGTGACATTTTAGGCAAACCTGCTCTTCAGCAGACAATGAAACACTGGGCGGCACAATCTTAAATCACCTGTGATAAGTCACATGACCCACGGCACTAACGTCTAATAAGACAGTGTCTTGTATAGGACAAACAACTGATGAATAATTGACAAGTCATACATGTTGCCTTGGCATAAATCAGAAAAAAAGGTGCCTCAACCGACAAAATGAAGACTTTTTTTCACAAACCCAACAACTAGTAGAAGATGTGACGCAACAGATAAATATCATCCACTGACATCAGTAAATACCATCTTTGTGATGCACAGATTGTTGATGCAGCCATTACAGCGTGTTATTGTTTTGTTTCCTTACAGCGCTCAGGCCTAGTGGCTAAAACTACAGGGTGGTGATCGTGTCTGTAACCAATAATCTTGTTGTATTAAGTTTACATAGTTCACGCATGATATACTTTGCATTTCTATTCAGTGTTCTGGGTAAACGTGATGTGACTTGATAAAGTTTACTTGCATTCAAAAGGCTGACGGCACTACCACCTGTGCAGGTGTGTGGGATGTCTCAGAGGAGCATGGCAGTGTGGAAATTTCCAACTGTACCATGTTGTGTTTTGCAGGTGGTGCACTCATAGGCTACACTGCCACGACTGGCACGACTTCACCAATAAAAGGCATTTTGCTCATTTACTTAAGGTCTTTATAGATCTCAAATATTCAGTGGAGCATTCAGTGGAGATTTTGGATGAGATGTTTTTAATGTAAGCAGTGACCTTTAAAGCTGGGAGGCAGGAGCTTGCATATATTCAGGTTCAGAGACAGCTTTGAGATTTCAGCTGATTATTGCAGACGTGAGTGTGTCAGTAGACCGTAGTGGCCCTGCCTTGTGATGCAGAGAAATACTGTCTGATGGATTACACAGTACTCTCTCTAGTCTCCAGTGATTTGATGGCTCAGCCACAAAAGTATCAATTTCTCACCTTTGTCGTTTCATCTTGAAATAGCAGAGCATTTGTACCCGTGCTGTATTCCGTGAACATGCAGGCTTTGTAGCTCAGTGGTAATTTCACTGTGCACTGTCTGATATAAAGATATAGTCTTTGGGGCTCACGGTGTACAGGCGGCTCTGCTCTGTGTCCTGTGCTCCCAAAAGGCCCGGCTGTAGAATCAATCTTCTGTTTGTGCTACATATTGGATTGCAGTCTGTCACAGTCAACGGACATGTCTGTTATCACAATAACAAGCTTTCTTTTGTTGCTGCTGCTGGATTGCCTACCCAGCTATTGTACAGTAAGGCCTTTGAGCCCACACAGTGCTTGAGGGTTTGACTCCCACTTTTCTTTTATCCACTGTCAATTCCCTGTGATCTGTGACACAATTCAGTTTAATGGTTAGGTTAAAATGCGTTTAACTGAGGTTTGAAAGCAGATAAAAGTAGTCACATCTATAGTGTAAAAAACGGGATCTTGAAAGGGGACTCAAAATAATCCCAGATACCTCTGATTTCCTGTAAAATGAACTTAATGTTCCTCTTATTAGCCTTAAAGCAAACATTTGCTTCTTTCAGTTCATTTAGTAAAGCGATAGCAGAGCTTGGATAAGCCTTGCCTGAAAAATCCTATGTTTGCTCCTCTCCAAAGTCTCCTGCCACTGACTGAGTTCCCAGAGTCCCCTGCCTTGGGGCTTCTGGTCTTCATTTTAAGCCCTTGGGTCTTGTTAGAGTTTCCCTACCTCCCCTTTGTCTTTAATTGGCTGACCTCTTGGGAGTTGTATCCTTTCAATTGATTTCGGTCCCTTAGCTCTCTGTAATACAGTGCCAGTGGCTGTTGCGTTATTATGGTTAGCTATCAACTATACAAGCATGTGTAATTCCTCCTTGGGAATATGGGAATGCTTTGTTGTTAGTGGCTGATAACAGGCAACGCAGTAATAATAACAAGCAGACAAGCTCCCTCTAAATGCGATTAGACGTAATGATTATGTGTTTATGACACTTATTTGTTATAAGTGTGACATACAGCAAAATCCAGAGAAGTACAAGATCTGACCATAGAGGAAGGATCAGCCCATAGCTTTCCAATTTACACATCTTAATCAGTGTAATTACTAAAACTGCATTTTGTAGTACTTCTCCTCCATAATGTCCTGATTAAGTTCCATTAAATGTTATTAGGAAAATTAAATTTGTTGGACCTCTTGTGAGTTTTGGACCATTTATTCTTAATTTTTTTTCAACAGCAATTAATATTCTGCTGGTGCCTTTCATATATTTCTTTCCCTCACTGAGTCTGCTACATTATAGAGAACCAAACTGTGCGCAAACCTGCGTTCTATCATCATAGCGTGGCAGTACATGCATTCTTTGTCACCCTTTTATTTACCCTTTCAAGGGATTTTCCCAAATTCTTAAGTTGTCTGGAGACTCACTGGTTAGCTGGTTTTGGTCATCTTTGAGCAAAACTTAGAGCTCCCCCCTTTTTCTTCCACTCTCAGTATTCACCATGACCTCATCCTGTATTAGGGTTGAAGTGATAACTCTGATGGGTACGGATGTATTTCTTACTAACCATAAATGCAGTCATGGAATGGCAAAGCCATTAGGCTGAAAGCATCAGTCAAGTGTGATACAAGGCATCTGTTATGTCCTACACACACACACACACACACACACACACACACACACACACACACACACACACACACACAGTCAAGTGATTTCCGTATATCCTGTAATGTAGTTTTTCTACTAATGCCTGTTGTTATGGGTTTTGCTGTTTGCATGGTAGAGCAAAGCAGGTAGGTTGTAGATGGAGAAAGAGAGGGAAATCTGTGCAGCTGTCGCTCCTCTTCAGTCTGAAGTGCTCGCCACAAAAGTGGATGTACACATGACTCAGCTATACTAACTCATTAGTTCTGTTGGTAATGGTGTGGTGCTATGAGGGTGGATTGGGTTTCTAAAAAGCCTGCACTCTCGGGCTTGGAGTGCCAGTTTAGTACTTGAGTGGCACAGCATATAGGTGGCACAGAGAAGATATTTTCAGGGACTCATTTTAGCTGTTTCAAATTACAGGCTAGTCAAATTTCTATAAATTTGATGTTGCAGAATGTGAATTTATGTGACCAAGCAAAACTCATCTGAGAAGATCTTCTTTAGGTTATGATGGTGAAGGCAAAGCTCACAGTCTTACTTTATTAGGTGTCACTGAGCGAGGCTGTACTTTGAGAAAACTTTCCGAAGCTGCAGTTTCCTAAAGTAATTAAATGATAGTTGTCAGTTTATCCGGCGGTGCACAGCAAAAAAGGATTTTTTTTTTTTAATGTTTTTTACCCATATAAACAAATTTAAAACTCATGAAGCAGCGCCTGAATATATTCTCCGCAAGCTTATCAAATACAAGGGCTTCCTCGGACAAATAAAATGTCAAATTCATTCCACAGCCAGTTTTTTCATTTCGTCAAACAAGATGAAGGAGATGCATCCAATATAAATATAAATAAGAGAACATACAGTACTGTGCAAAAGTCTTGCACCGTATGTTTCTTAATACAGGGTGGGCCATTTATATGGATACACCGTAATAACATGGGAATGGTTGGTGATATTAAAGTCCTGTTTGTGGCACATTAGTATATGTGAGGGGGCAAACTCCTCAAGCTGGGTGGTGACCATGCTGGCCATTTAGAAGTCGGCCATCTTGGATGCAACTTTTGTTTTTTCAATAGGAAGAGGGCCATGTGACACATCAAACTTATTGGTAATGTCACAAGAAAAACAATGGTGTGCTTGGTTTCAACGTAACTTTATTCTGTCATGAGTTATTTACAAGTTTCTCTTTGTTCACAGCCATTGACATGTCGAAGAGGTTAACACGTGAGGAGCGGATTGAAATTGTGTTGATATCTGGTGAACGCAGTAACCGGGTCATTGCAGCAGATTTCAATGCAAGACACCCTACGAGACCACCCATCTCCCATGCTACAATTAGCAAACTGCTTGCTAAGTTTCGTGAAACTGGTTCAGTGTTGGATTTGCCAAAATGTGGACGCAAGAAAACTGTCACTAATGAGGAAACATCAGTGGCTGTCCTAGCTTCATTCAGCAAGAGCCCACAGCGTAGCACTCGCCGCATGTCACTGGAGAGTGGCATTAGTCGAACGTCCCTTCGGCGGATATTAGCTACTCACAAATGGCACCCTTACAAACTCCAGCTACTGCAGCATCTCAACGAGGATGACACAGATCGGTGCACAGAATTTGCAGAATGGGCAAAACAAAAATTGGAACAGGACCCTCAGTTCACGCAGAAGATTTTGTTCAGTGATGAGGCAAACGTTTATGTGAATGGTGAAATTAACAAACAAAACCACCGCTATTGGTCTGACACTAACCCACATTGGATGGATCCCTCCAAGACTGTTGGAACAACAAAAGCGATGGTTTGGTGTGGTATATGGGGTACAACGATAGTGGGTCCATTCTTCATCAATGGAAACCTCAAGGCCACTGGATATTTGAAATTGCTACATGATGATGTGTTTCCCTCTTTATGCACTGAAGCTGGCACGTTCCCTGAGTTTTTCCAGCAAGATGGTGCACAACCACATTATGGGTGCCAGGTCCGAGCATTCCTAGATGAACAGTTTCCTGGAAAGTGGATTGGTCATCGTGGGCCAGTTGAATGGCCCCCAAGGTCTCCCAATCTGACCCCCTTAGACTTTTATCTTTGGGGTCATCTGAAGGCAATTGTCTATGGTGTGAAGATACGAGATGTGCAGCACCTGAAACTACGGATACTGGATGCCTGTGCTGGCGTTTCTCCTGCGGTGTTGCTATCAGTGTGTGAAGAGTGGGAGAAGAGGGTTGCATTGACAATCCAACACAATGGGCAGCACATTGAACACATTTTATAAGTGGTCAGAAACTTATAAATAACTCATGAAAGAATAAAGTTACGTTGAAACCAAGCACACCATTGTTTTTCTTGTGACATTACCAATAAGTTTGATGTGTCACATGACCCTCTTGCTATTGAAAAAAACAAAAGTTGTATCCAAGATGGCCGACTTCTAAATGGCCACCATGGTCACCACCCATCTTGAGGAGTTTGCCCCCTCACATATACTAATGTGCCACAAACAGGACTTTAATATCACCAACCATTCCCATGTTATTACGGTGTATCCATATAAATGGCCCACCCTGTATTTTGCTTCTAGGGAGTCAGACTTTAATTTATTAAAATAGTCTTGAACAATAGTTATCCCAGCTTGTATTTTAAGTTGCCTGCTTTTTCTACTCATTCAGTCCAGTCCTTATACCCTAACCTGTTTGTTTTCTCTTGCCAAGTGGCAGGCCTGCAAGGGCAGCAGATGAAGAGTACGTGAAACTCATGTCCTTAGGAAATAGGAAAACCTTTTAAGTTGATTTATCTAGACCAAAACCTCAGCATTATTGTCCCACTCAGTGGGACAATAATGCCAAGAAAGTAAGGTAAACTGTATATAAAAAAAAAAAAAAAAAAAAAAAGCCTTAGGTATGCCAAATTAAACAAGAACTGGACTGCAAATCAGTGGCGACAGGTCTTGTGGAGTGATGAATCCAAATGAGAGATTGGTGGTTCAAATCGCCTACAGTGCAGAGGTGGTCAAGAGTGAGGTACAACACTGGTTATAGCCACCTGTAAGACACAGTGGAGGCTCATAGTTTGAGGCTGAGGCTGTATTTAAGCCATTGGTGTTGGGGATCATGTCAAACTTGATCCACCAAGCAACCATCTGGAAAAAAGCACAAAATGGAACACGATCAGTCACATATTGTCCTCTTCATAGCCCAGACTTAAACATTATTAAAGCTGTGTGAGCTAATTTTTGACAGAGAATAGAACAAAAGGCAGCCAAGATCCAAAGAAGAGCTTTGAATGTCCTGGAGAACTAGTCCCGAAGACTACTTAAAGAACTTAGAAGAAAACCTGCCAAGGGGAGTTCATTCGTAAGCTGAACAAACTGTTCTTGCCTTATATACTGTATTTCCATCTATGTTTGCACATTTCATTACGTTGTTGTTCCTATTTCCCCATTTCCTCAAAGAAATAAAGCATTGAGGAGTGGCGGAAGACTTTTGCACAGTACTACGTGGGCATATAGTGATTTGACCCTCACTGGAAGACAGTCACATTCACCAGGCCTGTGTCTGGCTGTACATTCCAACTAGTCAACACAAATGTTGACTAAAAAAGTACGAGTTTTATTGTCATTTGAAAAGTGGGACTTGATTCATCGTGTTCACTCTCCAGCACCTTCTGCTATCGATTCCCTTGAACCTGATTAGTTGTGCCACACGATGCTTTTTAATTTGTACTTAAAGGTGAACAATGCTATGTGCACGCTTCAGCTGACAAAGTTACAAATTAGTGTGCCATGGTCTGCTAGAATTGTCATCCCTCCCCTTGAATATGAAAGCATATTGTGCTTGAAGCTTCGCCACATTATGTACATGTGCATCAAAGCAGCCTCGAGTGTTTCCTGTCACATTGCCAACTTCTGCTAATAGCCAGTCACTTCTGCGCCAATTGACCGAGCATTGTAACACAGGTTCTAGATTTTGAAGGATAGCACAGCCTTGAATTTAGAAAGAGCCATTGTATCCATTTTGCTTGTAAGATGCCTGGCTGATCGTATTTGTCCATTCAGAAACATTTTAGCAGTTGCCACTCTGCACATGCTGAGTTGCACCTATTGCTATTTTTAATATAGAAAGTGGCCGCAGTTGCTTGGGTTTCTCTAGCATTTGATCGCTCTCTCTCAGTTACAAAGAGATATCAAAGACACACTGTTGATCATTTTAGAACAAGCATGTACACACAAACTCCACTTCTACTTTCCTGTAGGGTACACTTGTGAAGGGGGATGTGGTTTCAGATGATATTTCTTTCAGCGACCATCAGTAGTAGAATAGAAATGTATTACCACAGAAGAACAACCACAGAACATTCATCCATCCAGCTAATGTCGGTTACTTAACTTGCTTATGTAACATTATCCCTGCATTTACAGTCTTTTGTAACTTTACACAAAAACCTGTCTTTTGTGCTGGTAGGTCCGATAGCCGAGCTAATAAAGCCTGCATCCTCTGTTGCTGATATGAACTGAAAATTCTTGTGAACTATTTGTGGCGATGCCAGCGGTCAGTGCCAGTTTCCTTTAACTTGCAAAGTGTTATCAAGCAGTTACTGGTTTGAATACATTTGACTATTTATGGCAAGTTTAAGGCCGCTCTTTTCTTAGGCTGTTTTACTCTCTGCTTTGGTCCTCATTGGCTGAAGAAAAGGCTTTCTTTAAGAGTTACACTCAGGAAATCTTTGCAGAGCTGGTTCACTGAGTAAAAAAAGGCCTTCAGACAGTGTTTGTCAAAGCTGTCATGCTCTCGGGTGGGGGTGGAGAAGTTTAAATAAGGCATCTCTATAAGGACTTTTTCCACAATAAAGCATTTCAGAAACATGCAGATTGAGTCAGAGACAACAGAGCCACCTTTAGTTTAATTGCTGGCTTGATATAACGTCTTTAAGATTAGATCCAGCTCCTCTACTTCACTTTTAAAGTATTGAAGGGGATTATTAAAGCAAGGCTGATCACACATGGCAGCCGGCCCTCCCTTTGAAATGCTGTCTTTGCACATTCCATGTGCACAGCTGTGGCCTCATGTTCGAACAACATGAGGGTGGTGATTAAAGTTTGCTTAGACGCTCGAGATGTAACTAGCTCATCTTTATTAGCAATTCCACAGCAGCTCTGTGTGAGTAAAATGAGGTGACCTGTGTGGGCAACAGCCCAGTATTTTTTTTTTGCCCTTGGGCCAAAACTTGACATGCAATCACTTACACCAAAAAATTTATTGTTTAAAAACTGCAGCTATTTTGCATTCATGAATCATTACACACACTCATGTGAAACAGCAGCCGTCCAGAGAACAGGCTCTGGAGTCGGTCCCTTAGGTAATGTGACAGAGATAAGATAATAATACAGCTTCTTTAAACCCTTCCAGCAAAATTTAATCATTCTAATTATTTGCATGCATTTTTTAGGGAGGGTTATGTGTGCATTTTTTTTATTTTTAAAAATAAACCGAATTAATATACTTTTAAAAAGTCTGTCAAATTCAAAATCATAAAACAAATTTTTGTGCAGCTGACCTTGTTGCTTATGCATTTTTGGGAGTTCCTTTCTTGAAATATACAATTTTTATTCGTTATCAAGAATAGCATAAAACATAACAACCAAACAGAAAAGAAGAAAGAAAAAACAAACAAAAAAAAACAAAAAAAAAACCCACATCCACACAGACACACAAAAAAACATATTTTCACTCCATTACCCACAGATATAGAAAGAGAAAAAGATAAACTCCAAGAATGAATTGTCCTTTACACTTGCTTCCTATTTAACTGAGAACATCTTAATCGAAACCCCCCCCCTCAACAGTTGGGACAAATCATTTGGCAAATAAGAAAGCAAAGGGGACCAAACATTGAGAAAGAGACCCTCATTTCCTCCTAAAATAGCAGCAGTTCTTTCGTGAGGAATAACTTTAAATAATTTTCTGTACCACAACGTCACAGAGGGAGGTTTATCCTTAACCCAATTAATGAGAATACATTTCCTAGCTACCAGCAATAGTTTGTGACATAATTTGTGCTGCAACTGATTCAATGTTAATTCTTTTGAGGGTAGGCCAAGAAGAAAGTACCCGGGGTCCCTTTGAATCGGTTGTTAAAAATATTACTTAGTTCTTGAGATATGAAGCTCCAAAATCTTTTGATTAATTTACATTCCCAAAAGTAATGAAAAAAAGTGCCAGTTTCTTTTTGACATTTACTACAAAGATGGGAAATATGAGGTGCAATCTTATGCAAGACATTAGGAGCTATATAAAGGCGATGTATGATTTTGTATTGGGTTTCTCGCAAGCGGTTACAAGTAAAAGTGGAACTACTCATGTTAATGGCTCCTTTCCACTCCTCTTCGGTATATTGATTATTAAGATCTCTCTCCCATTTATAAATAGCGCTCAGTGTGTTGCTACTAAGAGTATATAGGAGAGAGTAAAAAGCTGAGATAAAATGAGTTCTGTCTTTTCGCTTAATAAGAAATGTCTCAATATCATCATATATAACTATTTCTGAAGACTGTGGAATTCTAGAATGAACGAAGTTACGAACCTGGAGAAAGCCAAAAAAGTGGTCTCTAGGAATATTAAAATTTGACTGCAATTGCTCAAAGTTCATCAGTGTGTTGTTTTGATACAAATCACCAATTACCCTTAATCCCTTTTTGTGCCACTTATCGAACATGCTACAAGACATTCCTGGACAAAATCTTTGTTTCTCAGTAAAGGAGTCAAGAATGAAGTGCAATCTTCTCTACCCAACCTTTTACGCATTTCCCCCCAGACCCTTATTGTATTATAAATGATTGGGTTATTCTTAATCCCCATTTTTAATATTGTTTTTTTGTCACAGACAGCTAAGCTCCAAAGGGAATAAGGTAAAGTGGACCAAGAGTCTAGGTGAGAGTGAGAATTTAGATAAGCATGTAGCCACTCCCATATGACATGCCCAATTATAAAAAATTAAGTTTGGTAAGCCTAAGCCTCCCCTATCTATAGGCAGTTGTAGAGTTCCAATCCTTAATCTAGGTTTCTTGCCACGCCAGATAAATTTTGAAAAGGCTTTTTCTATATCACAAGAAACTTTCTGAGTGATCAATAAAGGTAGCATTTGTAGGGGATATAATAAACGCGGGAGAATACTCATTTTGATTAAGTTCACACGCCCCATAAGAGAAAGCGGCAGTTTTTGCCATCTATCTAAATCTTTTTTGATTTTTATTATGACTGGTGATAAGTTCAGTTTCCATAAATCTTTAAGAACTGGTGGAATGTTTAGCCCAAGGTATGAAAAGCCGCTGGGGGACCATTGAAAGGGATTAGAGATATCTGGCAAAGAGTTAATCTGATCACCCAGCGGCATAACTTCTGATTTCCCAAAATTAATTCTGTAACCAGAGAATGAGCTGAACTCATGTATGGTAGACATAATAGCTGGTATTGATTGTTCTGGTTTTGATAAGAACAGCAGAATATCGTCAGCGTACAATGCTATCTTATGATTTGTTCCACCCACTGTTATACCATGCACATCTTGGTGCTGGTGAATAGCCTCAGCTAGAGGTTCAAGTGCTAATGCAAAGAGGAGAGGGGACAGGGGACAGCCTTGCCTCGTACCTCTTTGCAATGGAAACGCTGATGATTGTATACCATTAGTTATGACACAAGCTTCTGGAAATTTGTAGATAGTTTTAATCCATGCAATAAAACCCTCGCCTAAGCCAAATCTCTCTAATACATTAAATAGATATGTCCACTCGATTCTGTCAAATGCCTTTTCGGCATCTAAAGATATAACACAGGCTTTATGATTTGTCTGATTCGAGTATTGTATAATATTTAATAGTCGTCTAATATTTGTAGATGAGAAACGATTTTGGATAAAGCCTGTTTGATCAGGGTTTATGAGCAGTGGGAGAATGCCCTCAAGCCTCCTTACTATTAGCTTGGAGAGTAATTTAGCATCGACATTGATGAGACTGATCGGTCTGTATGATTCACACCTATCTGGAGATTTATTTTTCTTTAGAATTAACAAAATATTAGCCTGTCTGAGTGTTGGGGGCAATTGTTCATTCTTAAAAGAGTCTAAAAACATATCAGTCAATGGTCCTACAAGAAGGTGACTTAGTTTTTTTATAAAACTCTGGGCAGAAACCATGAGGCCCTGGTGCTTTTCCTCCTTTAAGGGAGTTGATAGCAAGGCGCACTTCCTCCTCTGTCACAGGGTTATTTAACTCTTTCCTGTGACTTTCTGATAACGATACAACAGGCACCTTCTCTAGAAATTCCCGCATCTTCCCATCTGTATTACTACACTCTGATGAGTATAAGTGTATATAAAACTGCTTCATAATTCAATTAATATCCATTGTTTTATAATGCTTAACATGTTTATTATCAAACAGTGATTGTATAACGTTTGTATCTGTCCTGCCTTTTGCTATTTTTGCTGAGAGACGGCCAGGTTTATTCCCAGATTCATATAATTTATGCTTAGCAAAGAAAATTGCTGCCTTTGCTCTTTTAGTCAGTAATTGATTTAAAGCTGAGCGGGCTGCTTCTAACTTCTTAAGTATAGTTTTGGACCTGGAGATTTTAAACTGCACTTCTAGTTTTTGTATTATGTACTCTAAATCGAGTTGTTCTTTCATTGACGCCTTTTTCTGCGCTATAGTGTATGAGATAATACTACCCCTAAGATGAGTTCGGGCGACCGTGGCTCAGGGGGTTGGGAATCGCATCTGTAACCGGAAGGTCGCCGGTTCGATCCCTGGGCTCTCTGTCCTGGTCGTTGTGTCCTTGGGCAAGACACTTTACCCTACCGCCTACTGGTGTTGGCCAGAGGGGCCGATGGCGCGATATGGCAGCCTCGCTTCTGTCAGTCTGCCCCAGGGCAGCTGTGGCTACAACTGTAGCTTGCCTCCACCAGTGTATGAATGTGAGAGTGAATGAATAGTGGTATTGTAAAGCGCTTTGGGTGCCTTGAAAAGCGCTAAATAAATCCAATCCATTATTATTATTATATAGGCTTTAGCAGTTTCCCACAATAAAGATGGGCTTACATCTTCCGTTTTATTAGTGGTCATAAAAACATTCCACTCTTTAGTGATATATTCAATAAATAAGGGGTTACTCAATAAATGAGGATTCATCCTCCATCGGCGGGAATTTGGCTCAAAATAAGGTGGGTGAATATTTATACTTACTACTGAATGATCAGATAATGGACAAGACCTTATTGAGCACTCTTCTATCCTATCCAACACCGTCCTGGATGACAGGAGCAAATCTATTCTTGAGAAACTCTGGTGGGGGCAAGAAAAAAAAGTGAAGTCCCTATCTGTGGGGTGAGCTACTCGCCAGGAATCAAAAATTTCTAGATCAGAACAGAACTCTTTCAATCTAATGCTTCTTGGCGACAATTCACTCCCTGGTGGAGATTTATCAACCCTAGGATCAGGAACACAATTAAAATCACCTCCCAACACCAAATATGGGGAGGCTATGGCTGAAACATGGGTTAAGAGATTGGGGGAAAAAAAGAGACATCTTCTGAATTTGGACCATAAACACATCCTATAGAAACAGATTCTCTAAATAAGAAACCAGATATAAGAATGTAGCGTCCTTCCTTATCTTTTATGACTTTTTCTATGGTTAGTGGCAACTTGCTATGGATAAGGATGGCTACTCCTCTGCTTTTTGTGTTATATGATGAGTAAAAAACTTGGCCAACCCAATTTCTTTTTAGTTTTGAGTGTTCCAAATCATTTAAATGAGTTTCTGAAAGTAAGGCAATTTGTGTTTTTTCCTTTTTCAAGAATGAAAGAAGTTTTTGTCTTTTAACAACATTATTCAGCCCTTTAACATTTAAAGAAATTATTTTAAGGTCAGTCATATCAGCTCAATCTCTTTTGTTATAGTTTCTTTTCCCCCTCTATTATAACATGATGTGTGGGAAACCATTTCTCGGAGTGCGCTACTGCAATTAAGCAAACAGATGTTTCTATAGAAGCGAATGCGGGTAATTTTAGATACATTATATAGACACAAACATGAAAAGAAAAAAAAAAAAAAAAATAAACAACAGGAACATATTAATGATAAAAAAAGGGGAAAAAAACAACCCCTAAAATCCCCCTTCCCTCCCCCCACAAAAACGATCCTACGATCCATCAAAAAAGAAAACTTGGTCTCGTGAAATCGAGCAAAAGTCACTGACAGAGAGGCAAAAAGGAAAAGAAAAGTTCCTTTCTGTTCCTTTCTGAAGGTGCAAAATATAGGGAGGAGAATATTAGAAATCAAGCATGCAAACTGATTTACTTACGTTTACGACGTGCAATTTACTCCAAATTGCGCCGATATTTAACACAGAAAAAAAAAGAATATCTTGGGGGTTTTTTTGCCCTTGATTTGAAATGAACTGACTACGCCTGTGTTTAGAAAACAGCACAACTTTTGTAAATCGCTCGTAAAACTAACCACACCTATGAGTCCTATTTGGGGACTGTACTCGCATGCTATTTGGGCCCATTTAGTACATGTGACTCATTAAACTGGACTTGTTTCTTCAGTTTGCATTGATTCAGTAATGTACAATATGGATGGAATGAAGGTCGAGCTCAAGGTCAGTGCATTTGTGGAAGCACGACTTTATCGTAACACCTTCTTAGGGATCCAAGATGATTTTTGGGGGGGAGGGCTCAGATGATATTTATGATTAAAAGCTGCCATATAATCTTTGCTTGGGACAGGTTCAAACACTTTCCTGGAGACACACACACACACCATGAGCATGGTTCTGGCCCAGTGCTACTTTGTACCTTGTGGGGAATGTCTGATTGTTCGACTATTAATAGCGGTGACTGTAGAGCCTGACTGGGATCTGTGGATCAGCTCTGAGGGGGAAAGCACCACACTGCAGGCTTTAACACATCTCTGTTTGTGTGTGTCTTTGTGCACCAGTGCACACTTCTTTTAGGTTAGCCTTATCCGCATGACACTTTCCTCATTATCTCCAACATAATATAGCCTTGGGCAACACGGTGAGTTTATGGCTCTGAGTGAGGCCTCTATTCCACAGTTTTCAGTGGCTATCTTATTCATCTGACAGCCTTTTGAACTGACTTAAGTGAGACTTTGTGAAAGTGTCAAACTTTTATTTATTTTTTATTTCTTCTTCTTTCTTTTTTTTAATTCGAGTTAGCAAAGAGACATTAGCCAGTGTCACAAAACATGTCAGAGCTTTGTTTTTGTTGGCTGAAAGAACAAGACCACTTTTGTTCTCATACTGTCAGCACAACCTCGTTGCGGTGAGCAAACACACACGCATACACACACACGGTAGTTTGTCTCTGGGAGCCATGACCAATTGTGGCACATTTACTGGCAGAGGCTAAAGTACTCGTGACATTTCCCACATCTTTGCCCGCAGAGAGTTTGTTTGGCAGAGGATGGAGCTCACTATATTACATGTTATTGAAATTTACTGCCTCATATATGCATGGACACATTTGCTCTTGTATAATTTTCCTACCTCCGTTTCAGAAAGAAAATTCCTCATCTCTTTTCCTCTGTCATCCTTTCGTTGTCCCCACTTTCTGTAACGTTTAAGAACGCTCTTATCGTCAGCTGTTTTTAATCTTCCGGGGAATTAAACATGAGTGCTCTTTCTCGTTGTCACCTAACATGAAAACTGCTGCAAAACTGCTGCTTGCACTGCACCACTCTCTAAAGAGGATTAAGACAGTATATGTGTGGTGCACCACATATCCTCCGCAGACAGTTTTGCATCGAATGCAGACTGTGGAACTAGTTGAGTTTAACTTCGAGACTTTAGTTCCCTCCCTCCACTCGAATCTGCATGAGTCACTGTGGACTACAGCTGATGGAAATCAAATGAGACTGTGCGGAGCGGGACTGTAGCGTCGCTTAGGCTGTATGGGTGGAAGAGTGTTTGGGGGGGAAGGGTGGGTTTACTTAATGACATGGAAAAAAGGGCTTTATGCTAATGACTGTCTAAATTTATCTCTGTGTGTGTAGACACACACAAGCAGATGCACACACATGCTGAGATGGGAACTCACCCGTCACAGCGAGTAAAGGGAGGCTTTGTGCAGGAAGGAACTATTTTAGTCCCTGGGTGTTAAACACAGACTACACACATGGAGAGGACAGGAATACTCTTCATGAAAAGTGATATTACCCCTGTGAGTGTGTATGTGTGTGTACCTGTGCTACTTAAGCTTACTGGAGTGAAATTTTGTCATTACCTAAGCAAAGATCTCATCTATGGAAAAGATGTTAGCACCAACAGACAGCAGGTCAAACTCATCAAGGCAGTCTTAAGATGTTTATCTCTCACGGTAACCCACGGGAACCTTTTGTATTGCATTTTCCCCACTCTTATCATAACACAGATTGACACAAGTGGGTAAATAAGCCCTTTAGTAGACTCGATGCAAATTCTCACTTCTGCTTAGCATTCGTGCTTTATACCTGAGGCGTGTGTCTGTGATTGTGAGCCTGTCATCGGTTTCCTCATAGGCCACATGTAGATTTCCACATAAACACTACTAATCACATCCTGAGTTTATTGGCAGTTAGTCACACAGGTGATATGGATGTCAGAGTCGGTCTGTCAGTCAGTTGCTCTGAATTTTTTAAAAAGTCAGTTTTTTCAATTACAGTCTGCAGCCATTATTTTCTTTAGTGTGACTGTACTATTACTTGGCAAATGTTAGCATGCTAAATCAGTAACATCTCAGACCCCTTGTGACCCCTTGGCAGTTACTGGTTGCTAAATGGTTGGCAAGTGGTTGCGGTAGTTGGTGAAACTAGTTACAAAATGAGTGCAGCACCAAAAATCTTCTTGTGATTGGTTTTGTCATTAAACGCTAGATTGCTGTGAATGCCCGCGGTTTGTATGGAAGATGCCGACTAGTCTGCAAAGGTGTCCAACTCCTCACTGAGTAGCAGTGAAACTTGGGGAAAAATGCAAAAACAAACAGGAAATGGCGAAAGTGAATTTCGCACCTTTTTAAGCATGTTGGCTGAGTGGTGAGAAGGAACTTTTTAGTTTCAAAGTGAATGGTAAACAGGAACCTGTCGTTAGCATGGTTGCAGTCTCTTACTGTTGTTTTTGTGGAAAAGAGAAAAAAGATAAGCTTTGCCTAGAGTATAAAGGACTTGCTGCCCATCCCTTCGTTCCTGTGCTATCCCTACTTTCTTTCCTCACAGCCTCCCTGCTCAGCTGCAGCTCCTCTCCAACACAAAATTCCTGGCTGATGAGACAGATAAAAACCTGAACAGAGCGGGAAGTAGTTGCTTTATAGACACGCTTTAAAATCCAGATTGTGGGTGAGGATATCATTTTGGTGATAAACGAACTGGAAAAACTGGAAAAAGATCAGCCCCGAAGGCCTTTATGTTTCCTCACATGCATGCAGGCACTCATACATGGACACTGGGTTTGACTCAGTAATGAGCTTCAGGAAACAGGCTTATCTGTCTTCAGCATTCACAGTGATTTCCTGCCTTCCTTTCAGCTTCTTTCCCAGTGCCAGTTTGTGTCAGTCTATAATATAGCGTCTTTAAGCTGAGCTGAACTGAGCCCTGTGCCACAGCTGCCAGGAGAAACTGCCTGACAGCTTATGGCCCCTAAGCGCTGGCTGCACACTGGCACTTGCTACCTATCAAAACATCCGTATGTTGCCTGTCTCTGTGATCTGTACACTCCGTAATGACATGTGATTGATTTGCTGAGACATCACTGTTTGACATTGTATGCTGAAGACAAAGGATGGAAGGGGCTTTAGCTTCACAATGGTTCTCACCAGGCCTCATTGGAGCCACTTCTCAGCTTCAGAAGTAAATATTCTATCAGTAGCAGGCATGGACATGGCACCTTACCAGCATCCCAGATCTGCAACTTTTTGTTTTTGGGGTCTTCCTCCCCCTTTCCCAAGCTGGTCTGTGTCCCTTTTTTCCTTGTCATAAATTAGGGCTGCCACAAACGATTATTTTGATAGTCGACTAGTCACCGATTATTTTTGCGACTAGTCGACTAATCAGATCATGCATCCATTGAACGTAAAACATACAGCTTATTGCACCAGCATGCATCTGCTCTTATATAACTATCATTAGCTTACAGCTTTAAGTGTTTAAAGTATGTGCTAACTAAAAATAAAGACATGATAGTTTATTAAATTTTAATGAAGTTTGCAGATTGTTTCGGTGGAGTTTAATAAACTCAGCCGTCTGCTCCTTGCTATCTAAAATATAACAGGACACCGGAGTATATTCTCAAGCATTTCACACTTCTGATAATCAGTTGTCTGCTTAACGTTTATTCAGCTGTGTAAAAACTATAACTTTAATCTCAGCCGAAACCGATTTACTCAGGAACAAATAAAATACTGAAAAATGCCAAACAATAACATTTTTAAGTTATCTAAGTGACTTATATATCATGTTTAACCTGAGTAGCGAAAGACGGCGGTGGGTTTGAAAACGCTCTAGTGAGCCTTGCCCCCGGCTAGCTAACGAGCTAGTGGGTAACAGACGTCTCTGAAAACGTCGGAGCGCTTTTGAAAATATGTGGTGTCTTGATAAACTGAGCAGATATTTGAGGTTTACACAGCTACATTCTCGCCTGAAAATATGTTAAACGTTTATTTTGTGACCCAGAAAGAATAATAAGAGTAACATTAAAACTAACTAGCTGCCGCCATTGTTGGAAACTGAGCAGGGCCGCGCTATGAATTCTGGGACACAGTTTCTTCTTCTTCGGCGTTTAACGGCAGCTGGCATCCTTGTACATGCAGTGCTGCCATCTTCTGTTTCAGTACGTTATTACACTCTTAAATCCTACTAATTCCTGCGTCTTTTGGGATCTTACAAAGCTTCAAACGACGTGTCGACTATTAAATCAGTCGTCGACGATTTTGATAGTCGACGTAATCGTGACTAGTCGACTAATCATGGCAGCCCTATCATAAATGCAGTGCATTTATCCAGAATAGCATTTTCTCCTCTTTCATCCCCTTGAATCTTGAACGATTCTGCAGCACAGATATTCTGCCTTAGTTTCTGAAACAATAAGAGTGCTGTACCCCAGGGTAAGGTTGACTTCAGAGTGAATCAATAATGGAAGAGGGGATCCATGTATTATGAATGAAGGAACAACGTACCCCGGCACAGGAGCTTGTCTACTGCAAAGTGTTTATTCAATAAACAACCATCCCAGGCTGAGAGAAAACACATTTAGCCTAATCTTTTAACAAATCCTGTGACTATCAAGTCTGATACTGCTTTTCTTTTCTTTTTGGCATGTGGCGGCTTCTATAACGATATAACTTTGTTGCAAAGTACTGCATGCAACCCAGAGGGAACACTGGTTCCTACATATCCCAGAATTCCTTAGATTTATGTCAAAAGCAGAGGGCTCTGGTTGAAAGCACCTTTTTAAAGCGAAGAAGGGGAAAAAAAAATCACAGATGCTACAGTGTAAAATCACATCTGCGAATGAAATGTAGCAAGTTTGCTTGTCATCTGGTCTCATTGTGTAAGTGCTGCCCGGGTGAAAGAACCGTTCCGAAAATGGTTATGTTTTCCCTGACAGCTTATTTCTCAACTGCTGGCATTAATTTCTAATGTCAATCTCCTACATGATTTCACAGATTCTGCAGGAGCTCTTGTAATTGACCTGTGAGCAATAATAATATATCTTTCCCGCTGAGCTGAACACACAGCACTGAGTGGTGAGAGGTACTGCAAGCTGTACTTTTGTCTATAAAAGGATTCCGATTAACTAACACATGGTGCAGAAACCCTGTGAGAATATGAATGCAAATGCTCTCATTTCCAATAAGCCACCAGTTAGCGGGGAGCCGCTCTTTAAAGTGGTCATGTATGTGCGCTTACCTTTAGCTATTCAGTGTAGATGTTGCACAGCATTCATTACTCATTAATTCAATCTTTTCCATCTCAGATAACAATCAACAGGTTATTATCAACAGGTAAAGTAGCAAGTATGTAATAAAAAAAGTCATCTTTACTATTAAGGAGACTTTTTCTTGCAAGGACTTTTGTCCTTGAAGTAAATTTGTAAGTATACATTTGGTCTTAGTCCTGCAGATTTTTCATGAACTCTCCTGTTCTCCTTTAGTCCTGGGTCCTCTGTTCTTTATTTGTCCTAATTAAATAGCTTGGAAGCGTAATAGGTGAACAACTGCAATCTCATTTCTCAGTTCTCAGTTTAAGAATAAATGATTGACAGTTGTCAGTTGGCCCGCTTGAGGTTTTGCCACAAATAGTCACCCACAGCTCCGCTTCACTGTTGACTCACACAATGCTGTCTGTCTGTCTGCCACGCCCTTTCCTTGCTCTTAGGGCAATATTTTGATATCCAGGGAGGGGCCAATTCACACTTCTTGATTTTCCAGCTAGTCAGCAAAGGACGTTGTAACTTCCTTCAGTACAAATCCAGAGTCGAGGGGTTGTGGCTACAATAATCTAAGATCTAATTTAAGATGCATACCTGTGGTTTGACATACTTTCAATGCTCATTGGAGTCATGCACATTTAAACGCTCCTAAAAACTAGTTGGGTTCCCACAGAAACATTCAACTAGTTGACTTTAACTGCTATTTTTGTCTTACTGGAACACTTGGATAAATCAGTGACTATAGTAAAATGTGGGCTGTTTGTTGCTTTGCATATCAGCCTGTTACCCCGTGGGCCGGTGTACAGGCACACAAGTCATATTCAGCAAGTGAGCAGCTTGAAGGTAATCAAAGTGTAAAGCAACATCCAAAGCTGTGGACTGGCTAAACACTGTGCAAAGAAAGAGGCTTGCATGAGAAGGGGTGGGTAGAGAGGGAGTCAGAGAAGGGCGGTTTAATGTGATTTCTTGTCATTACATTAGGGCATCTTATTTTATTTTTAGCGCTTGAGCTTTAGAGAATTAGAAGCGATCTGCAAATGAACTGCGGCTTAATTTTGCCAAATTTGTTGCGCTAGAGTTTCTGAGCAGAAGAGCAACAACAGAAACGGAAGCCACTCGGTTATTACTATAAGTCAGGGGATGATTTAGATTGAAAGTGGGCCTTTTCCCTGTTAACCATAGCTGAAAGATGGAAATAACAGACGCTGTCAATAAAACTTATCTTTATTGGCACACAGCTGGGTGCGGTTGTTTGTCTTTCATCCATATGAGACAGATAAATGACTCATAGTCTTCTTTTGGCAGCCGTGGAGCTAAAATGACAAATTTCTTCCCAGCGGATTGCTTGGATTTGTTTGCTTTTGGGCTAAGCTGAAGGAGTATCAGCATCAGGACCTGCACACAGCCATCTGGTTTAGCTTCTCCTGCTTGATTATTTGTTAATTACACTCATCTCAGTCCCAACTGGTTTCCCCCTTTTAAACAATATCACTCGTAACAATAGAAGAACAAAGCAGGGTAGCTTCTATTGTTGAGGCTCATATATGTGTGTGTGTGTGTGTGTGTGTCTGTGTCTGTGTGCGCATGGAGAAACAAAAGCCCTGATATTTGCAACCAACTAGCATCTGATATGAAACTCTCAGGCTAATGCTGCAGATGATTTGTGGCTACATAGCCCTGCAGACGAGAGGGCTTTAGTACTTAGGGCTATATCTGTCCCTCTCCCTTTCTCTCTCTTATCAATCATGCAGGATCCATAGATAATGGATGGCGCTCATGGTGTTGCTTGTCTTTTACCGTTCACTGGCCAGACGGATCTGTTAACATGACCTATATACATTGGCGGGCTGTCATGTATTCAGACATGCATCGCTTAACGTGACATCAAACAAATGTGGGCTTAGTGCTCAACAGTCTGTTTCCCTTTACAATGTACTGATGTTTGAAATTTGTTTTGTATCTGTAGTTCATTTGCATCTGCCAAAGGAGGCTGAGGGCAGAGATGGACTTGGAGAGGCAATAAAGAAGTTACCGTGCAGCCTTCTGCTTTGCATTTGTGAGGGTGTATGTGGAATAGGCCTGTGCAATGTGCAATGTGCAATGACATGCTTCTATATTGCAGAAAACGTATGATGTTATAGAAAAACTATTATTAAAGATATCATAAGGTTAGGTTCTGAGGTTGCAGAGGTGAGGGTGTGGTGGTTCCTTCTTCTCCCCATATTCACAGTAAAGCTTCTAGCTAGCTATACTGTCATCCTCTTTATTTCTATTTTAAAAATAGTTTTTAAGATAATCACTGTTTAGAAAAAAAAAGAAAAAAGAAACATGGATGGAATGGAAAAAAAATGTGAAATGTCAATGAACACAATAATATTTAAGACATGGAAAACCATTGAGTTTAAAAACATTGAAGAACCATAGACAATATAAATGATGTCACCCACTGGTTACCCACTGTTAGTGAAGTCTCATTATGAAGCCTTGATGAGTGTTTTTGCCATCATCATCTTGGTGTTGATGGTGAATGGCTTTATGAAACTTATACAAAATGGACCTAAAGTTTTCTGCCTTGAAGTGTGTGACTGAGCCCATAAATTCATCAGTATTAACAGAGGTCAAGTCCAAGGGGTTTTAGACTGAAAGTCTTTCACAAAACACATGGTCCCTGCAGGCTACATAAGCATCAGTCATTCTTTGTCACCTTGCCAGAGGGGATCGACTGCTGTCTTGGCCCACGACTAGCTTTGGAAGAATCAGCTATGTGAAGATAATTGGCACATTGAGTTACCAGTAACGCTACGTGCAGAGCTTTTCTTATAACTTGTGCGGAACAATTCATATTCTCTGTTTAATCTTGATAAAGGTGATTTAATAAAGTACTGTAAAAGACTCTGCTGTGAAGGCTGATTGCACGTACTTAAGCTGTGTTGTAAAATCTTCACTTCACCTGGGCTTGCCTCTTTGCTGCCCTGCTGCGTGTGTCAGGCAAAGAGGAAAGGCTTCAGCGTGGGACAACAAAACATGATAGGGAACAGTTAGCTTTTTATTGTTTATTTGGCTCAGATGCACTGCCTCAATAGTAATTTTAGGGAAAACCCTATGAGATGTTTGCAAGATATGTGTCAATAAAATACATGTCCTTTCTCATAATGTTTTAGGCATGTTCATGTAGCATTTGTGTAGTGTGGCGAGAGGTTTTACAGCACACATGAAAAGATTATTTAGTTTTCTGTACCGGTATATAACACACGAGGATTTACACTGCGTAAAATAGTTCAGTGTTGCCTGCACATGTTAAAATGATCATAGATCCTTACTCACCTCTTTGTATACTGAAAGACATGTCAACACTTCCAAAACTACTTGAAATATAATGATGACAGACAGTAGGGCTGCACAATTAATCGTTAGAAAATCGCGATCTCAATTCATACTTATGTGCAATCTCATTTCCAAATGACAACGATTTTTTAAAAAAAGAAAAAAAGATGACGATTGTACCGCATTTTGATCCGGGACATAATCTTCATGAAAACAAGCGCTCACTCTTCCTGCTCAGCAAATGACAAGGGCGGAGCCTTATACCACGTGATACAGAAGCTGGCAGGGAAAAAACAACGGAGAGACGAAGCTGTAAGGCCAAGAAAGTGACTGGAGAAAATCCGTCCCGGTCAACCACCCAAACATCAATAACGTGAACCTTATACAGCGCTTCCCTATACCCGTCGAACTCCCGCAGGCACAAAGAAATTACAGAGGCTATTACTCATCACCTGACCAAAGATATGGCTCCCATCAACACTGTGGAAAGCGAGGGATTTATGAAAATTATCAACACCCTAGACAAACGCTACACAGTGCCGTCCCGCAACTATTTTTCAAATGTTGCACTACCTGCTCTATACACGCAGTGTCGAGCAACGGTGGAGGTGGAATTACAAGCAGTACAACATTTTGCTTCAATGACAAAATGTGAGACATTTATTGTTTTGTTATGTTTATTTATTGTTTTCATGTTCTGTCTCAACTGTTACGAAGTTGATGTGCAGTTAATAAGTGCAATAAATATTTATATTGGAGAAGAAAATCGTGAGAGAATCGTGATCTCAATTCCAAGCAAAAAAAATCGTGATTCTCATTTTATGCAAAATCGTGCAGCCCTAACAGACAGTGTGAGTCAAACAATTATTACAAGGTTAGCTTTGGCTGTTGTCACAATTGTGTCAAATAGCCTTGATATAGCAAAATCCAGATGGATCAATACCGTATAAGAATCTCTTTTCTATCTTCCACCTGTGTTTGGTGTTACTAATCAAATGGAGAGGTTTCCTTTGCCCCCCCTCCCACTGGATTCAGTCAATCTCACTATTGACTGGTGTAAAGCCTCTTTGCTGTGCCATTTGGAGACATTAGGAGATGAAACAAGGTCTCAAACACCCACTCTAACACCCTCCAACCCAGCTATGACCTGTCAGACTCATATTATATTAATGTTTTCATAAATAGATGGATATTTTTTGCTTTATTTTTCACTATTAGAGACAATTTAATTGCACAAGGTGGACCACACCTTTGTTTTATGCTCAGTGTCTTCTACTATAATCTTTCATATGCAAGTGATACACAGAAAAAGCATACATTTTTATCATTCATTACTGTGTCTCTGTGCGCAGGTTAACTTTGTGGCATGTCAGCTGTTTGCCCTGCTGATGGCTGTTTGGTTTCGGATCTACCTCCATCCCAGTAAGACCAGTCCCTTCATCAGACATGTGGTGGCCACTCTGTTGGGCTTCTACTTGGCTCTCTTCTGCTTTGGCTGGTGAGTCACCCCTCTGTTTATCCCGCATCTCTGTTCTTGTCATCAGTGTGCTTTCAGACTCTGCTCCAACCTTCCTTCCTACAGTATCACGTTAGTGACTTTGTTTTCCTGCAAACAGAGGGCATGTTCCAGTTTCATGCTATGGCTATGTGCCATTTATTTGACTTTACTTATGGTTCAATTATCAGTATATAGTATGTTATGTAATGTTATATAATACAAGAAATGTTATGTAATGAAGTGTTCATTTCTACTTAAGTAATTTTCTACATTTCCCAGAATGCTTCTTCCTAAATCAGGACGTACGTGAACAGTTCACCCTCTGCTGGTTTTGCTAAGCTAGCATTCATTTTTACACATAGGTACTGACTTTCAAAACAAGTAGTTTTGATAGAAAGTCAGCTTTTAAAAATGGTGACACAGACGCCCACATTTGCTTCTTGTTTGGGTTTCGTCTGTCACAGAAATTAAGCCAAAAAAAGCTTGACTCCCAAACCATTTTGGATTTCATGCCTCTTGCAGCAGCACCCATTTTCCAGTGTCATGGTTTCCGTTGGCAGTTTATGCTCGCCTTTGTTGTCCTTGTAAATACAAATGCGTGCCAAACGTTAAGTCACAACTTGTGGTGCGCCTTGGCGTTGTTTTGGCTTTTCGTGCACCCCCCCCTACACACACGCACATAATTTTTTTTAACCTGATGTGTCCAGGGCATTTTGGATCTGTGCAAGCAGGTCAGAATCTACTTGAGTGTAGAGATGCCAAATGGTGCCAAATGGCAAAGAAGGAGATTGGTTTTAAAAAGAAACCTCTGTGATGGCTTTCTTTCCAATGTCGTTTTCTGGTCTATTTGAATTTCTTAATCACCTGCAGTGTTTATTCTGTTTAAATTGAACTCTGGTTCATTTTCCTGTTGGTGCATTTCATTTATGCAGGTGTGAACACAGTAATCACACCCCGGTGCTGACCAAAACAATCGCACCAAGACCCTTTGAGGAAGTGGTCTCAGTGCATTTCAAAATGAATTTCACAGCAGTTCATTTATGGTGTGAATGTGATTTGACCTTGATCCTAACGAGCTACCAGATGTACGTTACAAGGTTGAACTAAAACAACTTCTCAAAGCCACGTCTGCTTTTTCCTCCAAGATGCAGCAATGTACTACAGATGTGCAAAGGTTCGTATGAGCTACCAACTAACCACAAAATGAACGTAAACGCTCCGTGTTCTCCAGTAGTCTAGAACATTTTCACGTGGTTTGTAGTGATGAATTTTGGTTCGCTTGGAGTGCACTTGGATTTTTCTTTGTGTGAAGAGAAACCAAACAAGGGAGAGATTAAAAGTTAACAAATTCATCAGCTGATTCACACTAGGTGTGAAAAACAAAATGTCACTGCTGCTTTTACTCTGTTGCTTTAAGAAAATACTACAAACTTCTACCCTAAACACTAGTAAAATCTGTTAGCGTGCAAAGAAACCAAATAATCAGTTAAACTGAATACCACAGTGACACTCTTTGGTCTGCCTATGGCCTGATTATTGTAGTTTATTTGTGTTGATGTTACTATGCCAAAAATGAAACCAGCAGATTAAGCAGTAGTTACTTCTTGCATATTTATCGGTGGTTGTTCGGAGGTTAGGTTTGATAGTACGATTGCCTCATTCGTTATTCCGGTTTGTTTTTTTTAAATTCTGTACTCATTTGTTTGCCTGCCATCGTCTTTGCTCTCCCTTGTCACTTCTGCCACTACCTTCACATCCCTTCATGCCAAAGCAAATTAATCGATTGGGTAGTAACTGCTGTCTCATTAGGAAGCTGTTGTCCTGTATTAGACCATCTACTGTACCTCTGGCACAGTGCCACTGTGTGTGTGCGTGTGTGTATATATAGCAAACACAGGAAACACTTGTTTCCTCCTAATCAGACTTCAAGCTGCACAGCAAGTGAGAAAATGATAGCCAGATAAAGTGTTATCTGATCATCACACCGATGGGGTCTTATGTCACTTTACCAACAGACTGTTTATGCTGCGTGACTGAGCTGACACCAAGCTGCAGATGGATGATAGTCAATCATATAGTATCAGAAACACTCTCCTTATATACAGTGACATGAAAAAGTATTTGTTTTGGTTTTTTTTAAATCTTTTTTGTTTTAGTTTCTTTTGCATATTTGCCACACTTAAATGTTTCAGATCATCAAACAAATGTTAGACAAGGATAACCAAAGCCATTACAAAGCTGATGGAGTATTGTTGTCACCCTGGTGGGAGGGTGGTTGGCATGGTAACCCAACTTCGTGAACATTCTCAAATCGATGCTATTGGTGCCGCTACTAGAAATCTCAGAGTTTGATTCTCTGTGACCCTGGCTTCAAAGTCAAGGTCATATGACTGCAAGGTCAGAGGTCAAGTTTTCTTAAAACACTTGTGAATCCAAGAACTCAAGAAGAAAGTCACCTAGAAACTTCAACCTTAGACCACAGGTGCATCTACGTGGAGGGTGAGGGGTAGCACTAGTGGCCTTTAGTATTTTAAAATGATGATTTCATTTATTAAGGGAAAAACGTTATCCAAAAATAGAACCAAAATAGAAAATCATCAACATCTGTCAGTCTGGAAAGGGTTACGAAGCCATTTGTACAGCTATGGGACTCCAGCCGACCACAGTGAGAGCCACTGTACACAAATGGAGAAACCATGGAACAGTAGGGAACCTTTACAGGACTGAACAGCCTATGAAAATCACTCCAACAGTGAATCGACAATTCATCCAGGAGGTCACAGAAGAGCCCGGAACAACTGTACGTCTTACTAGTCTCAGTTAAGGTTGGTGTTGATGATTCAACCTTAAGAAACAGAATGGGATCCATGTGAGTTTTACAAGGAGAAAACCAGTGCTGACCAAAAAGAACTCAAAGGCTCATCTCACATTTGCCAAAAGCACAATAGGATGGTATACTGTGAACTGATGAGATACAAATTTAACTTTCTGGAAGGTGTGAGTCATGTCACATCTAAAAAACTAACATAAAAAGAACATCGTACCAACAGTCAAACACGGTGGTTGTAGTGTGATGGTCTGGAGCTGCTTTGAAGCTTTAGGATCTGAATGACTTGCTATAATTAATAGACTCATGAATTCTGCTCTGTACCAGAAAATCTTGAAGGAGATTTGTGGACATATTATATCTGGCAGCCTAATCAGTTTAATGTAAGATTTGAAGCTGACAACCACAGATGTTTTAAAAATTCAGGCAAAACACAGGCTGTGGTTATCCATGTGGATGCACTGCAATTTCTAAATCACAAGGTCCCGTGGCAATAACAGTCCCAAGTGGACTTAAATTAATTTTTGTAAATGAACAGCATTTGACTATGTCTTCAACCACAGGCTACTTGGAAAAGTTGTCTCAAGCAAGGCTGTGGAACTTATCATCAGATACTGGCAACAGGGGAAGTGTAGTTATAAAGGAAGTGAAACACCGACTTAGTCCGACAACACAAGAGATGTGAGCAAACTTCATTTTTTCTGGCCAAAACCAGTCGTCTATTTTAGCACAAAGGGGCCAAATAATCACTATTTGATATTTACCTCTGTGAGCGCCCGCCAAAGAGTTTTATTGTCTGCAGTAATTAGTAGGTAATAAAAAGACTATACACTCATAGAAATGTCATTAAGAAGATACATTTTATGGAGGTAATATATAGCGTTTATTGTACTTGGCTCAGTATTCCCAGTTAAGTGTTTTATGTTGCTAAGACTGAATTAGCCGCTAATCACAGGGTAAAAAGGTTGAACTTGACAAGTGGAATTGGTGATAAACATGTAATGTAGAGGAAGGAAAGGGCATTAAATGCATGAATGCATCAATAGTTTTTTGGGGTTTTTTTTGTTTTTTTGGGTGTATGCTTTTATTCAGGGGGCATATATGATGGCTTTCGTGATGGCTTTCATAGCACACAGACATTCTGCTGCTGCTCTGTGTTAGAGAGCCCTCGACTGCTGGTCTTAAAGGAGCTTCCTTCCAAATGCTCCAGGCTGACTGGTTTCTTTTAGGTTGTATTTCCTCTCTGCCAGAAACATACGCTTTTTCCTCAATGCTGCTGGACAAACATTTGGAACTGACTATTTAGTACGTTTCAGGCAAACGGGTTGGAGTCTCTTTGTATAAGAATTTTATTGCCTTTTCCCCTCTCGGACTCTTAACCCTTGTATTTTCAGTTAATTCCATTCACCCACCCCTATGATCTCTTGTTCCTCGCCAGCCCTGATAGACGTGTTGTCTTTGTTGAGTCACAGCTAACACACTGTGACATCTCTCCTCTCCTGGAGGGCTTGACGTCTATAGGATCACACACTGCGCCCTTCAAAGATCCACCCGGTAGCTGCTGCCACTGCTGAACTGTTTGTGCCTCGCGCAAAGGGGGAGAGGTGGATATATGGCAGAGTTGGTTTAATATCTTGTTAGTACGTGCTGTTACTAACATGTTAATTAAGAACATAGTGTGATGTTATGGTCACATTGCCTGCCCTGTGACTAAAGATGACACTTTACTAGTTACAAAGGTCTGTCCTCACATAGTTGCTGGTGTGACTATGCTTTGTAATGCTGTAATTTACTCTTCCTTACAACTATACAGGTAGATAAATAAACAGTGGTATTTATTATTTGTGGTATCTGTCTCTCTACAGGTATTCCCTTCATTTCCTGGTCCAGAGTGGCCTGTCTTACAGTGTGATGGTGTTTGCTGGGCTGGAGAACATGCACAAGTAAGAAGAAAACTCACACACCTATAAAAAAATCTGTTTGATTTAATAAACCCTGAAACCAAAACTTGAAGTTTGCTGCACTTGAATCTTGTCATTAATATTACATTAGATATTGGACTGTTTTAAGGCTTCATGTGCTTTATCTGTTTAGGGCACATAGGCCTAAGTCACACTGAGACTGATTCTGCTCCCGGGCTTCCATCTGTGTCCATGCCTCATGAAGACAAACGCACACACTCAGATGCACAGGCATATTCACATTGGCTTAGATGTTATTTTTGCTAGAATTCAAGGTTATGAGTGCAGGTGTGAACATTAGATGTTTCCCCCTGGGAAGATCGCTCTAAATAGATACTAAGGAAATATTCATCACAACAGCTGCTCTCAGAAAGAAAAGGCTCCAAACCCGGTGACAGAATGGAAATGACAACTTTGGTTAACTAGATAAGTAACACGTTTTGACATGCATCACCCTTTGCAAGAGGTTCAACTCTTATTGTCCTTTGCAGGTTGGTACATAAGCGCAGTCCACTCCCTCTTGCGGTAACACTTATGAAACCTTCACCTGCATTATATTTTTACATAACAAATTAGTTATTATCAGTCTAATAAGCTGAGATCGAGCTGGGGGTTTGTGCCAAGTGGCTGGACACGTCAGTCTGAACTTTAGATCGCAACCTTTGTTCTTTGAACTATTTCTAACATAGCAGCTTATATAGATTTTAAAATATCTCAACACATAAAAGTGTGCCACTGGTAAAACATTTACCTTAACGCCCTCTTTTCTTTTTTTTTTAAAAACTTGTCTGCAGTAATCAACCTAAGGAAATAATCTTTTGTCCCCTTTAATGGAGGCTTGCAGTGAATTATTATAAAGCTAAATACACTATTTTTTTTTTCCACTGTGAAACTTCAAGCTGCCATGAAAACACTGAGGGCAAATCGACATATTCTCCAGAGTATAAAAAAATGCCAATCCATAGTAGGGGACATAAATGACATCCTGGATTTCCCCTGCCATCTGTGACAGATGGGGAAATCTAATGAACCCATACACAACATACAGTGAGGAAGGTCGAGCATACAGGGAGCACAGTATGACAGCTTTTTGGGTCTAAGTGTGGATCGAACCCAAGTCTGGCTGTAGTCTGACTAGAAGTGCTTTGTTTAGTTGTTGGCATCATATTTCGTACTATTCATCACGTGAGCTCCAGATCTCTTTCACTCCCAGCTTCCTGCTGTCTTTGACGGCTCACCTGTTGGATGTGGCAAGCAGACGGGGAATGTTCTAGATGCATTCCAACTTGCCTCGAGCGTGAACACAGCACTGCCTGCTGGTTGACGGCAAAGAGGGAGAACTGTGACATTGTTAGATATAGTGTAACTAATGAAAGAGGCTATCAGAGTAATGAAAGAGCCCACTTACAGGGATACTGGCAGTAAAAAAGAATTGTAACAAGTCAGACTTCTACAGAAATGAGAGAAAAACTGCTGTCTTGATGCAAATGTGTTGGTACCTGATCTTTATAGTTTTCAGCTTTTGAGCCTTAAAATGAGGTAATTGTATCTAATTGGCTCTTTTACAGCATGTAGCTACTTAAAGCTGTTTAATCAATTGGGTTGTTTTTCTTTATTTTATGTGTTTTTCTTTTCTTTTTCATTTGTTTTATTGGCCTCAAGAGCCATTTTCACACATGAGCTGTGGGCCTGAGCTATATGTGAGAACGCAATTTTCTACTTCAGTTTGATTTGATATCAAATGGTCTTTGCCCTGCCAGCTCCCTAGTTTGATGTCACCTTGAACCCTTGTGAGAATCGAGCATAGTCTAGAGAATTCACAGCCAGCCAAGAGCACTTAATGTATCCTTCCACCTGCACACTCTCTAGCCAGGCAGCACCTTCACCTAAACCAAACAATTCTCCCTGTGCTTGTAGGTTTCTACTGGATACTCTCACTTCCTCCCACAGTCCAAAGACATGCACAGTAATTGGTAACTCTAAATTGGGCGTAGGCGGATGCAAGCTAGGTAAAGCACTTAAGTGAATAAATATGTGTGGAAAAGGCGAATATAGTGTAGCATGCATTGAGTGGTCATTAAGACCAAAAAGGGTCTGAATCCAAGTCTGTTGCATCCGTCTGTTCATGAAACCACTTTGCTACCCTTTAAACATCTGTAGCTCCAGTGCTAGCCAACAGAGTTAAGGAAATTTGATGGTGACATTTGTATAAATTACTTCCTCAAATTTGCTTGGCCTGCTTTTAGTTTTCATTTCTGTATATACACCGTGTACTGTATCCATACCTGCACCTCCAGTGTGGCTTGACCTGTCTACCGCTGTCCCACAGCGGGAGACCAGCCTGCTTTAGTCTCCAGGCTCCGTCTCATGCCTTGAGTGGAAATGAAACATCCCCTTCTGAGCTGTAAATTATACAAATACAAATCAGGTGATGATAAGACAGGATCCCCGTTGGGCTCAGTACAAATATAGCCGGTCCTGCATATATAGTTCACATCCTCACTGATAAAATGTGGCTGCACACTTCTACTGCAGAGTGCTGATCCTGGCAAAATTAGGGTTTTTGATAAATATTCTTTTTTTTTTTTTTTTTTTTTTTTTTTTGTGGAGTCAAAAGAAAAATTCCCTTTTGTGTTGCACTAAATCACTAAATGTGCACTTTCTGGCATACAGTCTAGTCTTTTTGTTAAAAGCGAGTGTAATTTCTGCCAGTGCAACAGAACAATGTACCTCACTCCAACACATCAGTAATATGTTTTAAGTGGGCTTTCTCCAGGTGCTCCTGCCGCCTCTCACGGATGTATATTTTCACCAGATCTGACGCATGTGCAACGATACACGGAGCAGATATAATAGGGCGTTCACACTTGCTTGGGGACAAACTAATCTACTCCTTGTAAGTTTTCAAGGGGTAAAGAGTTTTGTCATTACATAATTTCATTGCATTTGTTTCTTGCCACCGGTATTTACCAGCCAGTGTGACAGATAGCCCTCCAATATTTACTGACCAAATGCAGAGTCTTCCTACTAATCTACTGCTTAGTGGGTGTTAATTTTGGACCACGTATGAATGAAGCCTTGAGAAATATTATGTGAAAGCGTCTGACGGACAGAATATTGTCAATTTATGCAAGAGAATAATGAAACCAGCTTTGAAAAAGCTACAGGCAGCGGTTAATAAAGTACTATAATAAGCTGCTGGTGTGGGAATCTTAGCAACATTGCAAAGAGCCGTTTGGTCTCCTATATGTGCAGAATGCTGAAAGAATATTGTGTAAACTGCTTATACCCTCGGATGAGATGCCAAGTGTGAGCTGTATACAAATCTCTGAGAATAAAAAAGGACTACGCAGTGATTATCACCAGTTTACTGTGCTTTATCTGTCTCCTCTAAGGGTTTTGTGATTAATAGGAGTGTGCAATTGTAGTGTTTGATTGCTTCTAGAGAAATGGCTCTTGAAAGCTATACAAATGTTTCATACTGGAGAAGTACGAGTGCCTTCTTTTATTTTGTTTCATACGTGCTTGGCAGCAGATATCAGGTGACGTCTTGGATACAGTAGGCTGTGAGAATCAAGAGATCCCGTTGTGGCTTATCTCCAGCACAGCATTGTTGTAGCTGGTATGCTGTATTGCTTCTCAGAGAGGCACAATCCTCTTATTGTTGACAGCGGAGGGATGCTATCTGGCTAGCTTTGACTTGAGCTGACTCTGCAGCAGCTTTGTGTTAGACCCTTTAGCGCTGCTCTGTTTTTGGGCCTTGTCTTGAAAGGTCGTGTTGTCCTCTGTCTTCCCTCCCTGACAGAGACACATTGCTGGAGCCTTCTCTGCCCTTTTGTCCAGTTTACGACTCCCTCCCCCCCCGCTGCATAGTTCTGCCCTGTTCCTGAGGCCACTGCGTACTGTGCTGTGTTGAAAAAAAAAAATCTTTGTTCAGCCACAGAGATCAAAACAAAGAGATGAAAGTTTATTTTTTTTTCTCCCCAGAACTCTAAAATGAACTGTTTATGTTGCACATATCAAGGTGCTGGTCTGAAAAGCTCCTCGTTGCTATGTTGAATAGTTGAGAACAAGTTGTACCCAAGTTTCTTAGCTGTTTTTGTGTCTGACTCTTGTGACTACTACTTTATTTCTTTTTTAAATGTCACTTAAATGTAGGGACAAACGATTATTTTGATAGTCGACTAGTCACCGATTATTTTTTGCGATTAGTCGACTAATCAGATCATGCATCCACTGGACTTAAAATGTACAGCTTATTGCACCAGCATGCATCTGCTCTTATATAACTTGCATTAGCTTACAGCTTGAAGTGTTTAAGGTGCTAACTAAAAATAAAGACAAGATGACAGTTTATTAAATTTTAATAAAATCTGCAGGTTGTTTCAGTGAAGTTTAATAAACTCAGCCGTCTGCTCCTTGCTATCTAAAATATAACAGGACACCGGAGTATATTCTCGAGCATCTCACACTTCTGATAATCAGTTGTCTGCTTGACGTTTATTCAGCTGTGTAAAAACTCTAACTTTAATCTCAGCCAAACTGATTTACTCAGGAACAAATAAAATACAAAAAAAAAAAGCCAAACAATAACATTTGTAAGTTATCTAAGTGACTTATATTACATGTTTAACCTGAGTAGCGAAAGACGTGGTGGGTTTGAAAACGATTTGCCGGGAGTCCGGTGTTCTCACGGGCTCTAGTGAGCCTTGAACCCCGGCTAACTATCTAGCTAGTGGGTAACAGACGTCTCCGAAAACGTCGGAGCGCTTTTGAAAATATGTGGTGTCTTGATAAACTGAGCAGATATTTGAGCTTTACACAGCTACATTCTCGCCTGAAAATATGTTAAACTTTATTTTGTGACCCAGAAAGAATAATAAGAGTAATATTAAAACTAACTAGCTGCCGCCATTGTTGGAAACTGAGCTGGGCTGCGCTATGAATTCTGGGACAGAGCTACTTCTTCTTCTTCGGGGTTTAACGTCAGCTGGCATCCTTGTACATGCAGTGCTGCCATCTTCTGTTTCAGTCCGTTATTACACTCTTAAATCCTACTACTTATTCCTGCGTCTTTTGGGATCTTACAAAGCTTCAAACGACGCGTCGACTATTAAATTAGTCGTCGACGATTTTGATAGTCGACGTAATCATGACTAGTCGACTAATCGTGGCAGCCCTACTTAAATGCAGATAAAATCTAATACTTTTTTTTTCTCTGCTTCTTTTCTGTGTAGATACTGCTTCATTGTAACACTGGGCTATTTGATATTGTGTCAAATCACACGGGTCTACGTTTTTGACTACGGCATGTACTCTGCAGATTTCACAGGGTAAGCTAACACTAGAACTCTTTCATCCTCATTTTTCACATTTCAAAAGAATGCTTTTCTTTGTACAGCCCATCAGTTATCCATTTTCTGAAACTAGCTATTTCGAATGCTTTCCTTTTAAGACCACGCTCCCTTTAAGCCAAGTTTGATGGGCTAGCCCTTGCATATACAGTGTGTTTAAACATCAGGTGTGTGGGGCATCTGTGAACTGTATGCCTGAGCTGACCAAATTTTAAAATAATCCCCTCTCTGTCCTCTCTAAAGTCTGAGGGAAACTGTGTGTTTTGAGTAGACTGAAGCCTGAACGTTTGGCTCACGGGGATTACTTGTGTGCTGACCTCAACATTTGAGACTTTGCCAAATGACAGAAAATGAGGCATAATCAGTGCATATTTTGGACCTTAATTTAACATTAAAGACCTTCAGTGATTGAGCTTGAATCCCAAATGGACTACAAATGACGCTAAAAGGAGAAGTCGTCGATAACAATCGGCCGAATATTGGATGTGACTCGAGCTAAATGGATACAAGACTGAGTCCCACTGCTCATCTGTGTCCGCACGAGGACGTCGGCAGGGACTGCAGTTCCAAGTGGCTGGTTCCCATTTCTCCAGACAGTCTGACAGTTTGAGCACACAGCCCGCACTCCCAGCAGGTTGGGGGTGGCTAGTTACTAAGCAACCTAATGCAAAGCCATACTTCCTCTGTGAGATTTCACTCCTTCAGCTACATCTGTTGTCCCTCTGTTTTCACTCAAAATGTCAAAATCACATGTTTTCTTAAATGTCATTGTACCTCCCACCCCAGCCAAATGTGCTTCGGAAAAAGGGAATTTTATTTAAGGCCAGTATTCAGATTTTGGACTATTTTGTTTCCTTATTATGTTTCTTTCAGGCTAATAGGGAAAATGTCTAAGATAGGTGTTTATTTAATTAGAGTAGTAGTGCATATTTATTGAGTTAATCCATTTTTTGCATATTACAAAAACATTTCTACACAAAAAATAATTGCCTCAGTGTAATCAATTAGGAAAGTTTTTTTTCTTTTTCAAATATCTTGAGCCACATATCTCCACACTATATTTCAAAGATGACTAATATACAGTAAATACATTTTTTTTCTTTAAGTCACTTAACACTGACCCATGAGTCATTCAGGCAGAAAAAAGACACATACTCGTGTTGTGTCAACACATAACATACAACACATTTTAAATTCTGGCTTTAGGCACTTTTTGCAGAAATACACAATTTCTTCCAATTTCTTAGTTGAATCTGCAAAAATGCTAGATGCCAAAAGATGAGACAGTTTGATAGGCATAAAATAGTAGTTTTGCATCAATAAGGTGATTCCTAAAGAGCTATTAGCTGAAAACTTGAAATATTTTGGCATGGTGGTCAGTGTGTGCGTGGACAAGTGGAGGGCAAAACGTTGCAGGCCTAAAAAACCTATCAAGAAAGCTTGCCTAAGAGAATTTAGGCATTATTAAAGAATAAAGGTGGTCTTATCAAATATCGACTTTCAGGCTGGTTAGTATTATACAAACTTTTTGTATTCAATATACTGCATTCCCATGAATCTCTGCAACTATTTCTCTTCCTACCAAAATATAAGGAAATGACATGTGGCTCAAGACTTTTGCACAGTACTATAAATAGGTAAATAAAGCCTCATTTACCTATTTATCCGTAAAACGTGCAAGATAAAAAATAATTGGCTTAAGTCTCATAGTAACATCCCATAGTTGCAACTTTTACCCAATTGGCCTTTAAAGAGCAAATAATCTCTACCCTGTGGCTTATTCTTCCCTTTGTAGCTCAACTTCATGCCACCAGCAGCTTTCATGTATAAAATTAATCCAGAATGTGCTGATGTAAGCATCAGGAGAGGAGCTGTGTTTTTCTGAGTTCAGGCTTATACATATCCCGCACTGATAGAGAATATCATTAAGTCAGGATAAGGAGGGCTGACCAGCACAGAACTGGAGAAAAAAAACAACAGGAAGTTTAATAAAAGGCTGCCGTTATCCTGGAGGAAACTAGCCATTGTGAAGATACTACCACTCAGTGTTTGCACTGTTATTGGAAGATTCCACATAAAATATCAAACAATAGTTGCTAAATGAATACGGGATAGCAGCCAGGCAGGAAAACTCAGGACAAAGGTTTAGTGCATGAGGAAATGTATGTATCCTAAAGTCAGAACACTGAGACTTAAATGTGCTGCATGTTTGTTTTTTGGTCTGTTGGGTTTTTTAATGTTTACTCTGTCTTTAGGCCCATGATGGTTATCACACAGAAGATCACCAGCATGGCATTTGAAATCCATGATGGTAAGGACAAGTGTTGTTAAAGCCCGTGTGTCTCCAGTGTAGTGTGCGTGCGTGTGTGTGTGCATACTTTGAAAAAAAGAAGTGGCAGATGTGACAGAAGTGAAAATGTCAGTTCAATTCTCTTTGGAGTGTGAAAACAGATCAGATGGCCACATTTCTGAGCCAGTTGTCAGTTCCTACAATGGGCTACTGAACCAGAAGGAGAGCATAAACATAGTTATATAATGGAGCAATGACCAACTTTGCATTGTTTTTTTCCCCCCTCCTCAACCGTTAAGACTTTCTTTAATCCCAAATCTAATTAAACTAGACTTTGTGCTGTCCAAAAAGTCAAGACAAGACATGTGATGGAACAGCCCCGTGTTACATTGTGACATACCGCAGAGCCTGTGATTATTTCTTTGTTTTTTTTTAAGGTAACACAACTTTAGTGGATGTGCAAAAGTCCAATTTGTCTTCCTGTGGCTGACCTGCATTTGACTCTCCTTCCGCTCCTGGAACAAATAGAGACTTTGCTGATATAATTGAAACACCACATGTGCCAATGAGGAGTAAATAAAGATCCAGAAGTGAAATCATGTTTAAAATAGGAACACCTGACCGAGTATCAGAGAGGTACTCACAGCTGTTTAGCGCCCACTTGGTGGCTTAAGTCACCTCAGTGTACTGACTGAACACAGTCATCAGTCTAATGACAATTTAGATGCTGTTTACTTGAATAGTGTGATATAAGGATTTTAACTGCTTCTCTTTGCAATTATGCCAAATGCATTGGTGTCACTGGATTATTTTGCAAAGTCTCACAGGAGTACATGTTTTCTGGAGATTTCACTGTATTTTGTAGGAAGCCAAATCATTAAGAACAAGATGTAGCATGTGAGTGGCATGGACAAAATGAACAGGTTGGGCAACCAGAGTTTTGAATCATCATCACTTTTACAGCCTTCTTACTGACAACGCATTTCCCATGGCCTGCAATGCAACAATGAACTGAGATGGTTAAGCCAAGGAGCTGTACCAGCATGTTTTTATTTTAAGTTTTTGCAAACATGTACACAAAATTGTTTACATACGGCTTAAAAATTTGGGTGTCTTTTACTCTTGGTAGCTATGCAGTAACGCTGTTAAGTCCAGTCCACTGAGATAAAATGGCCCATGAATTAAATGATTTTTGACACCCCTGGTCTAATAAGTGAGATAGTAGTGGCCATGAACGAAGTGCCGCATCCTGATTACCTGCCCAATATTTATTGTCTCCCTTTGTTAGAATACATGTGTAGATGGCACAGTTTACAGTCTCAGAGGTCAATATTTAATTTGAGTTTTTATTGAGCCAGAGGGTTAAATTGTGGCCCGAGGAGCAGGAAAGTTTAACTAAATATTAGCTTGCACAACAGGCATATAATCTCATAGTATAATGAATTGCATAGCCACTGGTCTTCATAACAAAGAGCAGACTGCAAAGTGGAAAAGCCAGTGTTAGGCGATGAGGTTATGCACACTACACCCTGTTTGCTCTGTTGCATCATCTTTTCTTTACACCCTTTGCTCTTGCTCTCCGTCGCTCACTGTCCTCTGCTAACTCAGCTGTGATTGATATTGTATTGAATTTTTAAACGACATAATAGCTTAATGAATGTGAAATGGGGACAAGGGGTGACGGGTATCTTAAAAAACAAGCATTGAAGCACTGAATAGAGAGAGATGAGAATGTAAGAATGAATATTTAAAAAAAAAAGAGTGTGTTGGGTTTAGGATCAGGTAACAAAGGATCAGGTGTGTGTGAGCCATAAATTTCCATGTAACGGTCGTTAATATTGTAAAGAAATCGTTCCTGTAGCAAGTGATATTGTTGTGTCCCGCTCAGCTATATGCTGCCAGCCAGGCAAGTAAATTTTACCAGCCTGCTATTGATTTCCATTGTTAGACAGGTGGTCTCCTTACCAACATGATGGTGGTCTGAACCCATTCTATACTTATTCTATGAGCGTACATTGAACTCATCATCATTTCCAAGAAACTGGTTTGCGATGACTTGAGCTTTGTGGCATCATGGCATGTTACCAGCCATCAAAAGATGGGTGCTGTGGTCACAGGGTCAGCAACAATACTCAGGTAGGCTGTGGCACTTAAGCAAATCAAGACCAGGAAATGTATTTTCCAGTCTTCTATTATGCAGTTTTGGTGAGCCCATGTGAATTGTCACCTCAAGTTCCTGTTCCTGTCCTGTAGATTAGATATTTGCCTTAAGAACCAGTCCATCAGGTGTTCCTAATAAAGTGGCTGATGAGCATAAATGAAGAGGGAATTGTGTTATTAAGGAAGGACAGGGCTGCGGACAAAAACAAATAAAAAGGGGATTTACGCGCCTGCAACTTTCTGGATAAAGCTGTGAAGCGATGTCCAAAAGTTTGCAGTTTAGGGCAACCTCATAGGACGTGAGGTTATACACGCTGGTCAGGCCCTGTGTAGCACCTACGCTAACTTTTATAACTTCTGTTGATAGTTTTAAATTGTATTAAACTGCTGTGGCAGGAGCGTAATCCATTTCAATCCATATCCTGTTGACAGAATAAAGAGCTAAAATAGCATAGTGTATTAGAAAAATGCTTGTGACGCTTAACAAGCTTAAAATAATACGTGTGTGTGTGTGTGTGTGTTGTGAAGCTGTTATGCATGTCACCTGTTGGCATTGAAGTGTCTCTCTACATTTGTAGGTTTGACCAAGCGAGAAGGGCAGCTGACTCCCAGTCAGAAATACTTTGCTATCAGGTATGTGACTCAGGTATGTTTTTGATGCTTCAAATGATGAGTTCACTGAATCAAGTGGAATTAAAAAGCTGCTGTGATTTTTAAATTGGCATTCAGTTTGAGAGCAATGATCCTCTTTTCTTTAATAAAGGCGTTATTGTTTTCTGCATAGGCAATCGCCACACTGCCCTCCCCTTTCAGTCTCTGTGGCGCTGTCAAGCAGTTGTTAGGCACTCTGTATCTAGGAAACAACACATTGACTACTCTCTGGTGACTTGTACTGTGGGAATGCCTATCCCCTCCATCTATCCTGCTGTATAACTGATCCCCCCCCCCTTTGTCATTCCTATTGGAGACCATAATGCAGCAAAAACAAAAGTAAAAGTAGTTGTTTAGAAACAGGTAGTTTATATGTGTCAAAAAGGTTAGGAAAGACTAGCCAATAAAAAATGCACAGCAAAGAATAACACATATTTTACATGTGGATCTTACACAAACCAGCCTAGATGGTTATAAAACAGAGCAAACATAGTGATCACTAGAAGACCTACTCATTGTAGCTTTAAGGCCCTAGACATCACAATCCTTCGCTGGGCTACTCTGAGTCAGCCGCTTACTCTGAAATGGCTGCTGGGAAGGACATCCCGCATGTTCAAGCAGTCAGACTGTGCTTCACCTAGCAGATAAAATTTAAATAGGAAAAACTAGGAGAAAAAAAGTCTCCAGGGTCAGTCGAGATTCTCCATCTTTGCTTGGACCGTTCAGTCGAATAAATCCTACTTCTTCTCAGTCAATATGGACAATACTGCTCTAAGGCATTATAACATGGGTTTAGTCACTCATATATGTTTGGTCTGGTTTCTGTAATGAATGGATGAATATTTTCTAATGTTCAATCCCTGTCTCCTCAAGTCGTATGCCCAGTTTGTTGGAATACTTGAGCTACAACTGTAACTTCATGGGGATCCTGGCAGGGCCAACCTGCTCCTACAACGACTACAAGGCCTTCATTGAAGGAACGTGCTACCAGCCGCGGCACCAGGAGAACGCCAACGGCAAGGAGAATGGAAAGTACAAGCAAACCGAACCCTCGCCCAAGGTACAAAGCACATTAATGGACACGGTTAAGTCCCATTTAGATTGGTTAGGCAGATGAGCCTAACGGTCAATACAAAATTGCAGTTTTTACTTGACAGAAGGTACTATCTTGAATCTTGAATGCACATAACTGTGATGTAAAATTGCACATTTGGATAAAAGGCCCAGAGTGGAGCAGTCCTAAGAATAATATATTGCTATACATATACAGGGTTTTGATTTGCGTGACAAACTGGGACATTACTGGGAATTTGTGACGCAAATATTGAAACCTCAAGGTTTTTTATATATTCTTGATGCATAATGCATTAATAATTTAACGACAGTCCAAGATTAGCGTTTGTGTTTATAAGTGTTTCATAAAAGAAAGGAACAAAGTGAAAACAGATGTTGCTAAATATAAAACATGAAAGGATTCTCAAGGACTCGATTTACCTTCAAATCAGCTTAACCGGGTTGCTGTAGAATAACATCACCTCTCGTCATGTTGCCAGCGTTCGTTTTTGAATATAATAGAGTGCACCGAGTTTAATTGGATTGCTTCATTTTATTGTCTCACACCTTTGTCCAGAATGATGTCATCTCCAAGCTGTGTACCTGTGCTATCTCGCTGGCCGTCTATCTGTCCCTCTACAAGCTACTCCCAGTGGAGCGCTCGATAGACGACGACTTTGTAAACTCCACACCCTTCCATCTCCAGGTTGTCTACCTTTACTTGGCAATGCTGGCGCTGAGGCCAAAGTACTACTTTGTCTGGACGCTCGGTGAGTTTGACTTGACTTTCTTATCAGTGAATAACACATTTCCTCCCATAAATGTGTTATTCAGAGATTTGAATCTGTCATTTGAATGTTTACAAATAAAATCTGTATATTCTGATTTTATGCAGATTTTAAACATTTGCATAAACACTGTATATACAGAGGTTCCCTTATGCTGGAAAGGAAACAATCTTTAAATAACATGTGTAACGTGCACAAAATGTTAGGAAGAGCTGGGACAGGAGAGGGAGGAAATACCTTTTGCCTACTGGCATTGAAATTTTCATATTTGGTCTAATGTGAGTTAGGCAGGTATTAAAAGTGAGGAAATTTGGTGATAAGCTGGACAGTCTGATGAAAAGTGTGTCTATAACTGTTACTAAGATCATATTGCTCAACCCCACTGCCTCTTTAAGTTTTAGAATTGAACTTGTCTATGTGAAATGCAACCTCAAGATATTTTTTGAGGTAACAGTGCCATCTAGTGGTGAAGATCTAGTGGTGTCGTGCTTAATTTTAGACAAACGCATCCAAGGCTCCTTTTGTTTCCGTCACTACTTTACAAACTGCAGGGAGGGAAGCTCTTATCATAGTCGCTCTACTCTGAAGCCCATGTACCTCTGTCCCGCAGCTGATGCTATCAACAATGCTGCCGGATTCGGCTTCAACGGATACAACAAAGATGGCTCCCCACGGTGGGATCTGATATCAAATCTCAGAATTCTGGACATTGAGGTCTGGATCTTTGTTCTCATTTTATTATTTTATATCCAGATAAAGCCCCTTTTTATGTAAAGCCTGAAATAATATTTTTTTATGTATTTGTTTTCAGTTTGCCACCAGTTTCAAGTTGTTCCTAGACAATTGGAACATTCAAACAGCTCTTTGGCTTAAGAGGTAAGAGCATTTTGGTTATAATGCTGTAGCTTTCTTAGTCTGCGAGAGAACAAGTTGTGCATGTATATTGTCCTTGACACATAAGCAAAAATGTTTGCTTGATACCTGCATCATTTATGTGGAGAAATTTTACAGAACCTATAATCTGAAGCATTTATATTTGATGCAGTGAACTTAAATTAGACAGTTTTGCCCATTTATGAGATTTTGATTCATTGGTCTCCACTTCTTTGGACTGAGCGCTAGATGTACGCGTTATGTTTTCTTCTCAGGGTGTGCTACGAGCGCTGTCCCATTAACCCCACTGCTGCCACCTTCCTGCTGTCAGCCATGTGGCACGGGGTGTACCCTGGCTACTATCTGACCTTCCTTACTGGCATCGGCATGACCATGGCTGCACGTGCAGTGAGTACACGCAGTGCACACTGTTCAATTGATGAAAAGCTTCTGAATTTGTATATTACTTACTTTCAAAAAACTTGCATTAAAATTCTGCTACAAAAATTGATTTGTTTTCCACCGCCATACTAGACTTTAAGACCTCTATAGATTTACCACAGCTACTTAACAGACCAACGAACACACAACAAAATCACTTAATGGATTGCAAGTGGATAATAATGAAGTAGTGTGCCACTTAAACCTTATTTTGAGCATGAGGCCATTACCACTAATCTCGGCAAAGCCAGACATCTTCATTCCAGTTATGTCAAAAGAGGAGACAGGAGGAGATTTAGGCAGAGACAGTGGAGTGATAGTACACTAGGAATGCATTAAATCTCTGGATAAAAGAGATAAAATGCAGAAATGGTCAATTTTGTGTGCGGGGCAGTGAGTTGTGAGTTTCTGCAGCGACTGTATCCTTCTTTATCTGAAGGAAGACAAGCAGAGCATTGACCTAGTTATGCCAACTTCTGGCCTTTGCCACACAAAGCTGTTTCAGAGATAGATTCCTCCCAAGATCTACGAGGGACAGAAAGAGACGGCGCAAAAGAAAGATGGGCAGATAATGAGTGGAAGCCGACAGAATTCCCTGCTGTCATGTGGAGATTTTTGGAACTAGGTCAGTTAGCTCAACTTTAGTCTATTGTACGGAAGAGTGGGCAGAGTATAATTCAAACTTTACAGCTTCATTTACCTAAAATGTTTAAATTGACAAGTTGAACTTGTTAGAGCAGTAAGAAAAATACATTCTCTTTCAGGTAAGACACAACATCAGGCCGTACTTCCTGGTGTCTGACTCATACAAGGGCATCTATGATGTGATCACGTGGGCATGGACTCAGGTGGCCATTAGTTATACAGTGGCACCATTTGTGCTACTTGCAGTAGGACCCTCACTCAAGTTCTACAGGTACGTCTATGAGCTTCTTATACACTGTGGAGTAGGAGACACAATGTCAGCCTTTCTTATTTTAAAAAATACATTCATTTTGTGAGCAATTCTGTTGTGTGAGATTACCGTGGTATTGTAGCAAACTTAAACTTTATTATTGTTGTAGTATTAAAAGTGTAAATGAAATCGTTGCCCGTAGTGTTGAAATTTACATGTTTTTATTAGCCTGTCAGGCGGTAATGGTTAACGAGACAGCTTTATGATTGAAGGATGAGGAGGAAATAAAACAAGTGACCTTAACATTGACCAGTCGCTGCAAAGAAATTACGATCCAAACATCAACAACAGCTGCGAGACAGGCAGTAAAGAACAGACACTGTAGTAATGATGGGCGAATCATGAACGAATCGTTCAATACTCGAGAATCACTTTACTGACTCGTGACTCATGATTCACAAGCCCAACTGACACACTGACTCATCCCTGTTGCTATTAGCAAACTAATTTCATTAGTAGAAATATATCTAGCTTATAATTAAAATTGTGTGGAAAAAAAACAACAGCCAGTTTCTTAACAAAAACATTTCTGCTCTGAACTGGAAGAAAAAACCCTGAGTAGAAGCTCACATCAAGACAATAGCTTCTCAGTTCACAGTAGCATCGCTCTGCTAGCATGCTAACAGCACATTTGAGTTACTCACCCCCTCCCTTCCTGTGCTGAATCATAGCATGAACGAATCACTCACTCACTCACTCACTCACCCCCTCCCTTCCTGTGCTGAATCGTAGCATGAACGAATCACTCAGGACTCACTCACCCCCTCCCTTCCTGTGCTGAATCATAGCGTAAGCGAATCACTCACTCACCCCCTCCCTCCTTGCTCACAGCTTCTTCTTCTTCTTCTTGGTTGGCAACCAATGTTAAGAAACATTACCGAGCTGCAAATGTCATAAACCCATAATTTATTCACAATAGAGTACAGAAAACATATCAAATGTTTAAACTGAGAAAATGTACCATTTTTCAGAAAAATATTAGTTTGTTTTCAATTTGATGGCAGCAACATTTCTCAAAAAAATTGGTAGAGCCATGTCTTGTAGCAGTCTATGAACATCCTGGAACTGAGGAGAGCCGGGCTGGACTTTTGGGAGAAGATTGTTGTCTCATTTTTCAGTCCTGGGTCTTCATTTTTGTATTTTATGTATGTGATGCACCAGATGTTTTCTGTTGATGAAAGGTCTGACTGCAGGCAAGCTAAACTGGCTTTTTTGTTTGTTTGTTTACTACAAAGTCATGTTGTCGAACATGTGCAGTATGCGGTTTACCGTTGTCTTGTTAACAACATTCTCTCTCATCGATGTTTTCGCAGGACTTGGTACTTTGGGTTACATCTTCTATGTCTGCTGGTGGTCCTGGCCCTACCTGTCAAGTCGAAACGCCGGCAGGCCAAAGAGCAGCAGGACGACCTCCAGAAGGACAACCAGACAGATCACAACAGCACAGACAACAACTGCAACCAGAAAGAAAAGACCACATGAGGGTCGGGATGGTGACGCGCCGCCCCTTCAGCAGCAGAAACACTGAGACGAACTATAAACTACTGAGACCTGGAGTGTGTTGAGTCTGTTTACCTGACAAAGAACCAAATATCTCCTATCAGACAGAAAACACAAGTCTACATCCTGGCAAAAACTTCCAGTAGCAAGGCTGACAGCAATCACACTTCTGACATGGATACAAGACCAAGGTGAAGAAATGGCCAAGGTGTAAACTAATGAGCGGTAGTGGTTACTTTACAATACATTAGTGAAAACGAATACCTCCAAGCTGCCTTAAACCCTCTATGTACTTTGAAGGTGAAATAACAGTTTGAATGGCACGCTGCAGGAACCTAAATGCAGTTACACCAGTGTGGTTTCATGTAAGGTAAACAGATTTAAAGCGCAGTATGTGGAGGGTTTTTGTCATTGTCTGGGTACAAGCCTCTGTTAGGTGGCAACAGAAAACCATGTACATGTAAAAGAAACATAACCTTTATCATCAGCTGCCAATTTCAAACAGGCCTTAGGATCCTCAACATATTGTTTGATTTCTATGTCTTTTTTTTTTTTTTTTTTTTTTTAAATCTCTATTCCAGAAGAATTCACATCGTGTGTGTTTTGTACTTAGATGTTTGTGACGACACTAATTGAAATCCATTCTGAATGCTCTTTTGTTTTTTGTGGGATGACTTGACTATGCCTGAAAGAGAGAATCTTAAAGTGGAATTCAGATCTCATTCCTCTCCAGTCTAAAAGATTTAATAACTGGATATCTTTTTATATTTTTCATATCTGCTGCTTTTTTTTTTTTTGTTGGGCAAAGAAGACTCATCTGATAAATGTGTGTTTCAAAGGGAGTTTGTTTACCCTCTGGTAACTTAGAATACTTTTTAAGGCTTGTTGACTTGGGGTTCAGAATTATTTTTATTTTTTTTTAATTTCTGCTGATATTTGTCTCATGACAGGTTTCCTCTGTGTTCAGTTGTTAAAACAAGTATCCAAAATGATTTTAATTAACAGAATTCCTACAGAATTTACATCCTTCTTGAGTTATTTGTGCAGTAATTGTCTTAAGTCCTACAAACGCAACAGAAATCTAATCAGATCACCGCACTGACTTAGAAATAAAGTGTCAAATGGTCCATGCACAGTGCATAAAAGCACATAAAGAAACCAGTTACAGTTATATATGTATGTGACTTTATAGTATTGTACAAATTTCAAACACATAAGCCAGCTGTTGTGGTAAATGGTCTTATTTCATATTGTGTGCACTTAATGTTAGCCTAGGGGATGTTTCAGCATTTGCTGTATGGTGTTCCTGTTTCCTCATGTTGTTTTGGTCCGTGGCTCGCCTTATTAGCCTTCTAGAGTCCCTCAGTTGGACCATATAACAGCGACTGCTATGATATTTTTCTGAAATCATTAGATCGGATTAATGAACGATGTAGTTAATGAAAACATGGTGCAGAGGACCTTTTACAAGGCACCTCGCTGCTCTTTGAATAATAGTGACACATAAATGTACCTGTAAGAGCAAGATATAATCTTGGGATTTCAAAGCCCACAACATCACTTTGAAATTATGCTTCCTTTTTTTTTTCTTTTTCCAAAAATCATTCTCAATAATTTAAGTTAAACTGATGCATTTGTTTCCTGTAAAGTAGTAACAAAGCAGCAGAGATGAGTTGGGGATTTTTCTTTCTTTCTTTCTTTCTTTTTTTTTTTTTAAGACTAAGATAACACTCGCATTTTCCTGCCATAACTTTGTGTGTGTGTACCAGTATTCATGTGACCCGTTGATGTTGATGTGAACTCGACTTAACTATATTTGTAGCCTGGGCCCTGTGTAGGCAAGAGCGGCCCACCCAAGGGGAAAGGGATGTCATTGTTCAAAAACATAGCGATTATTGCACTGCATGGCCACCCAAACCAGCAGATCAATGCAAACTGCTCCATATGTCCAAAGTGCCAAATCATAAATGGCGCATTTTGTTTTTGTTTTTTTTCTTGTGTATAAATGGGCCTGTGTGTGTGCGTGTGCGTGCCTGTGGAACATATTGGTTATTTTTGTGTCAGAAGGAAATTTATTGAAAGATTTGTATAACAGTACATTACAATTCTGATTTATGTGGGGGAATAAAGAGAACTTATTTTTAAACACTAACACTGCCATTATGTCATAAATGATTTGTTTTTCTCTTGTTAAAAAAAATGAAATAATTTGTTTTGAAATGAATGCAAACACTAGTACAAAAGGGCTTTAGCTGCATATATCACATGTGCATATAAGAACATTAAGATTCTTGCATGTTAAAGAGAAACACGAGTAGAACCATTTAAAATATATTTATCAATTGGGTTTTTATCTTTTATTGATTTTTGTCTCTTTTTTTAAACAATACTTGACTTGTGTGGATATATCCTTCATCCACCCAAAGTCAAAAAAATGGGGCAAACAAAAGGAATTGGCCTTTTTTTTGCTTTGTAGTGTAACAAAATTGCCATCATCATTAGATTATCCATCTACTGCTCCATGCACATCATAATGGGAATTGAGTACAAATTGGGGGGAGCATCCAGATGCTTTACTCAGGTTCAGCATTTATTTTATACTTTAATAGGCGACCAAAGAAAAAGCTAAATATTTTGCTTTATTATCACCAGAATTACCTAAAAGCAACGCACAGCATGTAAGCTTTGTGCTTAAAGCTTATTTTAACTACTTGTTGAATTCAGAAAAAGATTTAGTGTTTTTAAACTCAGAACCTATAAAGTTACTGTTAAAACTGTAAAATTAATGTCGTACAGTAAAAATAAATCCCACCTCACCGCTTTTTCCCCCTGGTAGTTTTCTTGCCACATGTTACCCTGCTGTACTCTTGGGTGCGAGGAGGTGGAGTCTTACTGTAGCAGGTCGAGGCTCCTCTGTCAAATAGAAGCAAAGATATTGTGGCTTAAAAACGAAGACTTTGTGACTGGATTATCTGGACCGGAATTAAAATACAGAGCAACCCAGCGTAGGTAAGACTACTTGAAAAATTGTTGGTGTACTTTTCTCCAGCTTTTTAGAGGAGATAAAAATAAATAAATAAAAATGTAGGGACCTGTTGGAAAGCTAACGCTAGCCTGTTAGCCCGTTTCCAGGTTTGGCTAGCTTGTGTTTTCAAGTTTCTTCCTAGTGATAGTGAACGGGAAGTCGCTGCTGTGTTTGCAATATCGTGTTTGCAAAAGACCTTTGTCAAGACATCGGAATAACCGAGCCACACTATTTCTAAACTTTTCTTCGCCTCGTCATATTTAAAGCCATGTGATTATATGCGCGTCATACAGATGTTCTTTTTTTAAGAGTCATGGGGGTCAGAGCAGTGAACGCACCATAGACTTGGTGACTTTATATTATACACCGTATCAACATCGTTTAAATGCCACGATGTTGATACGGTGTTTTGCCTGTCAGTTTGTTGTGTCCATGAACTTTGTGCACGTTGCAAAGCCCTCAGCCAAGCAGTTGAAGACTCTGTGTGTATCAAAAACATGAGACAGTTTTTGCTTATCCATATAACATAAGCAGACCCTGGTATGCATAAGGGAACTGAATCCTCAGCAGTTTCATACCCACATGACTGGTCATAAAAAAGCTGACAGGTTAAATTTAGAGACCCTATCCAGTGTTGCTTAGTTCCCTTCTAACATTTGAATGCGTTCAGATAACCAAACAGCTGACGTGGAGTTTTATTTAATGGTTTGTGATGTTAGCTAGTGCTCTGTGTTTTTACATAAACACTATAAATGTCATGTTTATGTCAGTTTTCCAGCTGGAAACAAAGAGAATTGGGCTGCAAGTAACAAGTGTTTTCATTACTGATTAGAACTGATTATTTTCTTGGTCGATTTGACTTTTGGACATTAAAATGCCAGAAAACCGAACTTCTAAAGCCAGTTTCTTGTTTTGTCAGGGCAACAACACAATTTATTTGATAAATTGTCACATTTAAGAATGGGTTAGAAAATAACTTGCAGTGATCGACTGATTTATTTGGTAATCCTTTGTTTTTCTTTATTTTTGTATCCAGAATCCTGTGTATAGATCATTTTTATAGCACTAATTCACTTTCACAAGAACTGTGTTCATTTTCATTAATAACAGTAAATTGTTTGGTTTTCTACTATATTGTTGGGTGATTCAAAGGGTTAGTTTAATATTTAATTTTAATTGATCAGCACCTGAGTCATTGTAAACACTGTGATTATAGTGATACTAAAGTGACAGTTCCCATGCTACTTTATTGCATTATCCGTAAAATTAAGTCATACAGATGAGTCCAAACATCCTAATTGGCCTTTTATCTTTATCAGTCGGTGCCAAGCCATTGCATGTAATGAATGAATATCTGGTCGTGTGCCTCTATTGTGTTGGGTGAGGATGGGCGTAGGCCAGCCCCCTCATCTAATATTCAGCTGTTTGTAAAAAGGGGGGGATGCTGAGCCTGAGCCTGGCAGTGCTTGTTGAAACTGTGTGCAGCTGAGCAGAGAACCACTGCCAGTTTTACCCTTCACGAAGGTAAGAGTTTTTTTTGTAGTAATGTTTTCTGGGGATTGTAGGTCTTATTTTCCCTTCTTTCTCCAGCAGCTTATTTTTGATGTGTTTTTTCTTTCTTTCTTTTTACTGGTTTATTGTCTCTGAGCTTTAGTGTGCATGTGTTTTGTGAAAAAGATGCGACTGAGCTCCACTCTGATCACTGCTGAACAGGGAGAGAGCGCTTAATGTTTACTGATTGGTTCTTGGGTGTATTTGTCCACCCATTATGCTGAGAGGCAAGAAGCTGGGGAGGGTGTGTCAACAGGCTCCAATTGCTTTGACTGTAAACAAAGGATTTTTTTCTCACCTCTTCCTGGCACTGTCTAATATGGGCAAATGGTTACCAGGCGATCCCTGACTGAAAATATAAAGAATTCAGAAAAAAAAGGTTAAATATTTGCATTGATTGGTTACTCTGCATATGAGTAAACTGCCAGGCCTTTGTACTGACAGCCCAAGAGGCATGTGACATTTGAGTGTTTATTGACCTGAGCTTGAGCTGCTTGTCTGAAGGATTATGGTGAAATATTGAGCCATATATAAAGCCCATTGCCAGGGCAACTTACAAGCAATGAATGGAGCTGATTAATTCTTTGTTACTGTGGCAGGAAGTAGGTCTGACCATTAGGAAAGCGCCCAACTTGATGAATGATTAATGAGTGCTTTTATCGATTGGCTGAATCCCTAATTCCTGTAAAAACCCCTTTCAGAAGAAAACATATTTTTGGGGCTTTCTCTTGTCCAGATGTATTATACAATACATTTCTGGGAGTTTTGTGCAATTTTATCTTAAACTGGGAATATCTTTTCTAAATATAGAGTAAGTCAATACCCAGTGGTTAAAGTGTCAAAGAAAAAAACAAACCTTGGCTGTCCAGTTAAGGTAAAAAGGCTTAAAATGACTCAGTAAATTTAGAAACATGCTTGTCTCTGGGTTTAGGATAATTCTTGAGAATGGTTCACTCCAATTATAGATAATCTCGCTCCAGTGGGTCATGTACATTGATTTGTCATATAGTCACTGCGTCTTACTGCTTTTTTCCTATCGGTGCAAAGTACTTCTTGTACTTTTAGGGAGAACTCTGCTTTTTTCTTGTGTACAAAAGTTCCGCAATGTCCAATTTCAGGAAGTAGAGGAGGGTAGAAAAGGCTGGCTCTGATATAATTGGAGCAAACAGTCGAGTGCACCGATTGTCCTAGCCCTTATTACATCAGAGAGTCAAAGTTTAAAGGCTATTGTTTGTCTTCATTGGTATTTGATGGCTTGGTTAACTATCTTGAGCAAAGCTTTGTGATTGCTCAGCCTTCATTATACTGAGTGGACAAATTTCAGTCAGTGTTTTCAGCCTCAGCAGACAGTCTGAACGAAACTGAAGAGAACTAACAGCCCTTGCTCATCCCTGTGTAATAAGCTTGTTTAATAGATTGTAAGTATGGTTATAATGATACTTTAACATGATATTAAAAGATTTGTAATGACCTCTGAAATGCACGCTCAAAAAAAATTGTCCTGATAATTTGTGATTGATAATATTTTTGCATAAGAGTGGATATTACAACATGTCGAACACACATACACAGAAAAAAACTGTTTTTCACTTTTTATATGTGTGTTTCTTAAATGTTATACTCCATTTGTTTAATGTGTACACCATCTAGTCTCTGCTGTATTGTTATTGTTTGTATGGGAGAGCTTGTGCATGCAAGTTGGGGTTTGGACAGTGGTGATTTATTCCACTGCATCACTTCAAAGGCACACCACACCTCTTCCCGATTTTAACTTCTTGTTTGTCTCTTAGAAGTGCTGTATATTTAGCTGCACAGGCCACAAAGCTATTGTTGTGCTCTTTAGCTCATTGTGAATGCTGCTTTTGCTCTCATTCTGCAGGGGTGTATAGCTGGTTAGCGGTCAACCATGGATACCAGCACGTCCCTAAAGATGACCTCTCTGGCTGTCCAGAGTCTGTTCAGCTATGTGGACGAGGAGAACCTGGCTGCCATCAAAGCGCATTTGGACATGTTCACGGATGTGGACAGCAGGAGTGATGTAAGCCACATCACAGCAGCCTTAATGTTGGCTCTAGAAGTTCAGGGAAGAATAAGCAGTAATTAAAGGCTCTTTAAAATAACTTTAGTTGGTGTTATGTAGGAAAACTAAAATCCTTCTGTGTGGAGTTTGTGTCCTCTTCCTGTTCAAAAACATACTTGTTAGGTTAATTGGTGATTCTTGGCTTTAGGTGAGAATATGAATGGTTGTCTGTGCTTGCCTTATGAAGGACTGGTGACCTCTCCAGGCTGTTTCCTATCTCTCACCCAAAATCAGCTTGGATTGGCTCCAGCTAGTAGATTAATTAAAACTTAAAAAACTTAAAATTAATTAAAAATGAATGGATGGATAAAGATATAGTACTCATAAAACATTATTATGTTATTATCTTTTGCGTTCTTAATTATTTTAGATAACATTTTAGATATCTCTTGTCGCTGCAATTAAAAGGTCAGCTACTGTTTTACAACAGTAAAGAAATTGTTTATTATGTGCACTTAGTACTCATAGAACGTTATTGCAGTATACCCTGAAAGACACAGAGGGATAGAGCTTAGAAGGGAATATAAACATCCGAGGCCATTAAAAGGTAATGCAGTATCTCCACACTATCTGTACTGTACACTGTACGATTGTAGCAGCTGTAAGTAGCCTGATTCCTGTATTTGCAACATATACAATCTTAAAGGATAATGCCAGTGAGATGATATTTTGTCAAGAAATCCTACAAAAAGACCAGAACTCCAAAATTAAACCGATCCTACTACTAATAAGTATTTTCATGTAGCCAAAATCTGATTGTTGCACATTGCTGTTTGTTTTCCATGTTTGTCTATATTGGTGCTGTAGTTTATGCACAGTGCTTGTATAGACACCCTCTTGCTGTTGCTGTAATTATCACAAAGTGCTAAATTTCCTGCAAATGAGTCCTGAGTTACATATAGGAGCATTTACCAAAAAAAATAGAGCACATAGCAGGTTGTTAAAAGATTAAAGAAATAAAATTGTGCGGCGACAGACAGTCTGGTACCCGAGTAGAGCAGATTTTGTAATTTTAGGTTTTACATGAATTTGTTGACAAAGAAAAATTGAGACAATTCCAGACCTCTCCCTTAATGTGGAAAATATCAAGCAGCGTGTAGACTTGTATGGGACAGTAATCAGTTATGTTACTGTACATGATTAGCGTGAAGTCATAAAATCGTTGGACCTATCTGTCATTTTGTTCCAGTGACGTCTTATTTAATTTGTATTGGATAATCAACCACCTGTACTCCGCGTCTCCTTGTTTCAGAATGGACAGACTCCCCTCATGGTGGCAGCAGAGCAGGGCAGTCTGGAAATAGTGCAGGAGCTCATTAAGAGAGGAGCCAACATTAACTTGGACGATATTGTAAGTTTTCAAATGTACATGCACTTGTCATCTCTTAATAAAGAGCACAGCGCCAAACATGAGTAAACGCAATGTACGCAGAATGGAGGGACAGGTGAAAAACAGTGCGGTCATTTAAACCACATCATCCACTTGACAAAGAAGACATAACTAGTGGCCTTGATGTTCCATCTTGCTGAACTCACCACATTCGGGCTTAGCCCTCAGCTGTTATGATCCGTCATGAGCCATAATGACAGCTTATTACATACTTTTACCTTCGCTCATTTGAGTAAATGACAGGATCCACTCACTAGCCAACACCCTGCGACTTCAGATCCCAGCACACACTCACGCACGCATGCAGCCTCCTACTTCGACGCACGCATGCATTGCTCTCACACCACTTATTAACATCTCATGTAATGTAACCTATTATTACACATGGCGCACTCAAAGTCAAAGAAGAGAGAGGAAGTTTTCCATTTCGTAGTCCTGTCCGTGTCTCACACTCGCACTCTGTGACACCTTTGTCTCTCGATGCGACACCGCGTTCCCATGAGCACCTGGTACGACCAGCTGGTAGGTGCGGTTTTCTTTTTTTTTTTTTCTAACCATCCTCGAGCGTCCCATTTATTGCTCTGACGGATGCTCTGTCAACTGGATTTAGAGAATGGGAGTTCTCAAAGTAACAGGTAGTGTCTGTGTACAGGACTGCTGGACGGCGCTGATCTCGGCAGCTAAGGAGGGACACATCGAGGTGGTGAGGGACTTGCTGGAGAACAATGCTAACCTTGAGCACAGAGACATGGTGAGAATGTAGACGGTGTGAAATTGTTCCTCATTTAAAATATGTAATGTTTGTGTTTACTGTACTACAAATACAAAGGAGCAAAAATGAAATTAGGCTAGAAAACTGGGCTCCCAACATCTAGCTAGCCTAACACCTGTTACGTATTGGCCAATAGCCTTTTGTTTTTCTTTAGCTCCTCACTAACTCCCCTTACTTTCCATCAGTGTTACCAAATAAAGTCTTAAATACATCCTAAAATGTATTTGGGGTATATTGCTGAGCTGGAACAAGCTCCAAGCACAACCAAAATGACTTAATTTACGATAATATAAAAAAAAGGCTAGATAGCTAAACAACAGAAAAGAATAAGACCCCAAATCAGTCTTATGAATTTACTGAAATGGTATATATTCCTTTTATATTTATTAATGCTTTCTGTTTGATGTGACAGTTCCAGTGCTGGTTGAACAGAGTAATGCATTAGCTTGGAAATCGACCTAAAATTAAATTACTTTCTGTCTGATGGCTCCTTTCTAGTAGTAATCCCATTTACTGGGCTCTGGTTGTCTTTGCATGGGGCAGTGATATGATTTAGTTACTTCGTCAGAGGCAGAGACTCGACAGTAACCAAACTATAGAAGCTTTTTTCTGTATTAATAAGATTAAAAGCAATGCTTAGGAAATATGATCTACATGTTGTTCCTAACTGGGCTGAAATCCTGGGAGAAATGTTAAAAAACACAGTAAGGATAGTGAAAACTAACAGTCTTTATGTATCACAGTGTATCAAAGGATACATTTGCTTTCGTATTATGTACCAGACATGTACATTATAAATCCTTGGCCTCTGCAACTCCATGGCAATGAGTCAGGAGGTGGGCTGACTCATTAGCGTTCATGGTGTGTCTAAGCTGCGTAGGAGAGATCACAGTCAGTCATCACAGTGGGATTATAATAAACGACACTGTGTGATACTTCACTTACTGGGTCACGTCATCTTTAAATAGCACATTTTCCAACCACAAAATCTGTCTAGATCTGTACTAGCCTGTAAGGTCAGTACTGTTGTTTGTCTTCCTCTTTATTATAATAAAATAAACTGAATATTACATGTGTTGTGTGTGTTGCTGTTTTCTGATCATGTACACTTAAACTCCTCACTAGCTGAACTAGATTATCTGTGTTTTCTACTTAGGGAGGCTGGACTGCTCTCATGTGGGCAGCCTATAAAGGTCGTACAGATGTGGCCCAGCTGCTTTTGGAAAAAGGATCCAACCCTAACATCACTGGACAGGTATAAAAACTCAACACAGCATTGTTATTTGTATGTTATCTGTGTCTTCTGAAATCTTTGGGCATCTGTGATCTGATAATCTGAATAAAGACATTATTTGGTTTGTTTGTTATGATTTTAAACTCTGTGTAAATGCAGGGAAATAGAGAGAAATGTCTCATTTTAAATAAGTGGTAAAAGTCAGTAAATTTGAGAATTAAAGATAAAAAAAGGGGTAAGCACCGCAGAGCTTTGCCTCTCCCCATCATCTGCTTTTACAGCTTGAAGCATTTGTATGACCGCGGGCTTAACACTGATCATTAGTTACTGTCAGCATGACTACACGGCTGTCCTCTGCCCCAACAGTACAGCGTCTACCCCATTATCTGGGCGGCAGGTCGAGGCCACGCAGAGATTGTCCGTCTCCTGCTGGAGCACGGAGCCAAGGTCAATTGCTCAGACAAGGTAACTACATACTGACAGATGCTCATTATTTACTTGCTTTAAATCCCACATAAGATGTGCTTTGTGGTTAGGGCTCGGTCTAAAAGAACATTCTTATTCCCCAAGTGCCTTTCCTCTGTCCTGGGCCTCTTATTCATTGCCCTTCCTTCATTATTAATCAATCTCTAGGTTGTTGATTGAATCATCTCTTGCACTCTGTCATTTTTTATTTGTAGTATGGCACCACTCCTTTGATCTGGGCAGCCCGGAAGGGCCACTATGACTGTGTGATGCACCTCTTGGCCAATGGAGCTGATGTAGACCAGGAAGGAGCAGTAAGTGGACTGTCAGTAGCATTCAGCAGTGATGCTAATCGTTTCATATAAAAATGGACACACTGTGTCAAAGGGAGTGTTTTCCTTTCTGTGTAAATTATTTTGATTACGAGTCAAACTGTACATTAGGCAGCACCTCAGCTGTAGTTCACATAACTATAAACAAGACAGTGCTGCCATTTATTTCAAGGAGTACTCCACACAGATGTAATTACTCAAGAACTCCATTTGGCATTAGTTGTGATGATGCCACTAAAGGTTTCAGCAAAGTCACTTTTATTATTAATAAAAATAGTGTTCTTAATTATTTTGTGTCTGGAATGTTTGAGTAGCAACATTATTTATTTTATTTCCACACGAACAAAACGCAATCTTAACCCCCCCCCCAATGATTTCTGCAATGTAGTGCATCTGTGCTCCTTCAAGTCATGTTGCATCTATGCTAACACAAAGTTAATGATGCGCTTTTTTTACGTGCTGCATCAGTAATCGGATGGAACTGTCATAGCTAATGTTACAGAGCAGTTTAAAAGGCAGTGATTAAGAGACTGTGGAGTTTGCAAAACCCGAGTTATTAGGCTCTTTAAGCTAGATTGTTAATAGACAGAAGGGTGTATTGTCACTTAAAGCTCCTGAAATAAACAGGCATGCGGGAAAGGATGATCTTTACCGATAACTGCACATTTTTTGTTTGATAATAGGAATGAATAGCAAAAAGGGGTTCGAATGATGTCTAAATATGCCTCTTTTCTTGGTTTCACAGAACTCAATGACGGCTCTGATTGTAGCCGTGAAAGGCGGCTACACAGGGGTCGTCAAAGAGCTGCTGAAGAGGAACCCAAATGTTAACAAGACAGACAAAGACCACAACACAGCCCTTACCATCGCTGCCAAGGAGGGACACACAGAAATTGTGCAGGACCTGCTTGACGCCGGAACCTACGTCAATGTTCCAGACAGGGTGAGATGTTTGACAGTAGCAGCAGCAGTGGCTGATATGAAATACAATGGAAATAAAATACAACTCGCTTTTCTCTGTTTGGTTTTCTCTGGTTTCTCTCTTGCAGAGTGGGGAAACAATGCTGATAGGAGCAGTTAGAGGAGGTCATGTGGAGATAGTGCGAGCTCTGTTGAACAAATATGCTGATATTGACGCCAGGGGCCAGGTAGAAGCTCCTCTCCTTCTGCCCTCCCATGTGCTCGGTGTAAAATGTCACCCTACTGATCAGTACTGTTTACTTATCCCTATTGTTTCTCAGTAAAGTGAACTTTTCCCCATGGGTTAGAATTACAGATATTTCTTGTTGTTGTTGCATAGACCTACCTTAATGTGCATAAAAATACGCACAGTACAGCATAATATGCTGCATTCCCAGCTATGCATATTAAACCATATATATTTTATTTTATTTGGGATTTTGTTAATGCAATTTGTTGTTGTTAGTACAAAAAAAAAAGCCTTTATTTTTCATCAGGATGGAAAGACTGCCCTCTACTGGGCAGTGGAGAAAGGTAATGCTACCATGGTGAGAGACATTCTGCAATGCAACCCTGACACCGAGAGCGCCACCAAGGTATCTTTCTTGACCTTTGAACTTCTTTAATTTGATTTCTTGATTATGTTGCAATTTAAATCCTCCAGATTTTTCATACACTAAATCAAATTTTAAAACATGGTATTGGTATTTATATATAATTATATTTATTTATTTATTTTTAAATGTGTGGTGTTGATTCATTGTTTTTTTTATTTTATTTTGGCCATTATTCAGAGACAGCAACAGCAAATATGTTTCCACACAAATAAATAAATAAAAACAAAGAATTTACTTGAGTTCAGAGAGGACAAATTATTATCTGGAAGGCTGTAACCTTCATTTTTACAGAGCGTTTTCTAAATAGCAACACTTTTATAACTGGATTTCACTAAACAAATGGTGAGGATAATGATAAATAAAAATAAACCTTAGATTTATACAATACTGTGCAAAAGTCACCGTGATATCTTTATATTTTGCTTCCAGAGGAATTCTTTCATTTTTAAAGATGTTTTCCAGGCTTTCTAAAGGTTTTTCAGAGTCTGTCTTTGTACACTGGCTGCTTTCTCACTCATTTTCAGTCCAGTCATTGTACCACAGCATTTTCAGAGGCATTGTTTTTGTTTAAGCCACTTAACACTGACCTATGAGTCATTCAAGAAACCGGTCAAAAAAAGACACCTAAGTCAAGGATGAACCGGTGTTGTGTCTACACATAACACTTTGTCTACACAGTGTTATGTCTACACATGAGGCAGTTTAGCAAAGACCCAATTTTAAATTGTATCTTCAGGCATTTTCTTACAATAAGCCTACTGCAAAAAACAAAATACTTGTTCTGTTTTTTATTTTAGTTTTATCTGTATAAAATCTCAACAATAACACAGTTTACACAAACATAAAATTGTAGGTGATTCCAGAGAGCTGAAAAACTTAGCATATCTCAGGTGTGAAAAATAAAAATAAGTAAATAAATAAAACAAAGAAACTGAACAAGTGGAGCATAAGGTGAACAGTAAAGTAATCTCCTTAACAAATGGGAACAAATCCAGCAAGGAACAGAGAAATGCATTTGGCCTGCCCAGAGCCCGAATTTCAACATTGTTAAAGCAGTGTGGGATCATCTTAACAGAGAACAAAATAACAAGGCAGCCAACATCCAAAGAAGAGCTTTAAATGACCTTTAAGATGCCTGGAGAGCTACAGCTGAATACTACCTAAAGAAATTAAAAGTAAGCTTGCACAAGAGAGTTCAGGCTGTTTTGAAGAATAATGGTGGTCACACCAAATATTTTATGCTTGTTACAATTACGCAAACTCTTCTATACTTTATATACTCTGTATCCATATATGTTTGGACATGACTCGAGAAATCGCTACACCTATTTCAGACTTTCCAAGCAAATATTAAGAAATGAGGGGTTTCTCAAGACTGTATAATACTTTATTTCACAACTTTACCCCTCAATCTTTTTATATGTTGCCTGACCCTTGCTCTGAGTTCATGCTGCATCTCTCTGATAACAAATAACCTCAGGCATAGATTATTTTGTGCTTTGTACATTATTAGTCACATATTGAGTTTAGCCAAGCTGTGAAATTTAACAGTGTGTAATGTAATAAATAGTCTGCTGCATACGAAGGTGATGTGGTTCTGAAGTTCTGAAGGGAAATCATTGTAAAGTTAATTGAGTGATTGTGTTTGTTTGGGTTTTAGGAGGGAGAGACGCCGCTTATCAAAGCAACGAAAATGAGGAGCATAGAGATCGTGGAACTGCTACTGGATAAAGGAGCCAAGGTGTCTGCAGTGGACAAGGTACTGTTTAAAGCACGCTTGGTCTTGCTTCTGTTTTTAGATTGTGTTCTCAGCTTGGAGTGAACAGTCATTAACTGAGCTCTGTGTTTTCTCCTCTCAGAAAGGAGACACGCCTCTCCACATCGCCATTCGAGGGCGTAGCCGAAAGTTGGCCGAGCTGCTGCTGAGGAACCCGAAAGATGGCCGCCTGTTGTACCGTCCCAACAAAGCTGGAGAAACACCGTACAACATCGATTGCACCCACCAGAAAAGCATCCTGACGCAGATATTTGGAGCGAGTACGACACATTTCACATTGCAAACTAAAAAAGGAGAATTTAAGTTCAGAATTTGAGAAAAGAAGCTGTTTATTTTCTCTGAATATTTTTTTCCCCTAACTTTCTCTCAGAGCACCTGTCACCCACTGAGTCTGATGGTGACATGTTGGGTTATGACCTATATAGCAGCGCTTTAGCAGACATCCTTAGTGAGCCCACGATGCAGCCGCCTATCTGCGTTGGCCTGTATGCTCAGTGGGGCAGTGGCAAGTCTTTCCTTCTTAAGAAACTGGAGGGTATGTATTCTCCTGGATGAGAATAAAGTGGTACTGGGATGTGGAAAGTACTTTTTATTGTTTTTTAAATTTCTTTTTTGTTTTCGCCTCTCTGTTCTTCTCTTGTTCAACAGATGAGATGAAGACATTTGCAGGCCAGCAGATAGAGCCATTGTTCCAGTTCTCATGGCTGGTAGTCTTCCTCACCCTGCTGCTCTGCGGCTCAGTGGCTGTCATTCTGGGCTTTACTGTTAATCCCAAACTGGCGATCGCGGCCTCGCTCAGCCTCCTCGCCCTGCTCTACATCTTTTTCGGTGAGGAGACAGACCGGCTTGAATACTGGGTACTGAATGATTGTGGGAAAACTCTGCTTTGATTTGAATCGCTCTGCAGTGAGATGAGAATAAAAGTTCAGCCTCCATTTGGACATATTTTGGACTTAATGGTTTGCGTTGGGGCTCTTATAGGGCTGGAGCACAGCTCGAGCTTTGCTTCTGTGCCGTCCTGCTGTCCAAAGAGAATGTCGAGCAGAATTCTGTAACTGGAAAATATGTTGACCCCTGTTTCAGTGTGGCATGTTTTTATGCTGTGCAAAATCATTTAATCTAAACTGTAAATCAAAGCCTTTTAACAGCCTTTTTAATAATGAGTCAGTGACAGTCTTGTAATGAACCCCTTTTTAAAAAATTACCAGCTTAGCTACTATTAAATTTTAATTCCTTTTAGTGGACATTACGTGTAAACATTGCTACGCTAGGACTTCTAGCCAAATTTAATTTGCAGATCTTGTCCCTGGTTAGGCTTTTGGGGGTCTTCTATTATCCTAATACAGAGACAATTACTAGTAGAAACATAGTCAAGCAACCACTGCAGACAGTATAGAAATATTGACTAAAGCAAAAAAAAAAAAAAAAGGAACAATGAGCGAAAAATAACAATTAAGAACAAAATAAAGAGAAAAAATGGATGCTTTAAAGATCCAGCTCAGTGTTTACAGATCAGCCTTTGTTTGAATCATAATTTACTAAAGCATGAAGAAACGGCTGTTTTCATATTCACAAGGGGGCGCCACAGCATGTATTTGATTTAGTAGATTTTTATCCTGCATGCTGTTTGTGACCCTCCCAGAGTTTTAAGTCTCCTCCTGGTCTTGAAGCAGGGCTTTTTTGCATGTTTGGTGAATGCTTTAATGTGTCTTAAATTCGTAAAATCTTAACAAGAAGCACAACCAATCCTACTCCATCATCATCCTGGTTACGCCATACTTGACAGCATTTGAAAAATTTGTGCCTGTTATATTTTTTTACTTTTATTTTTGTCACTGAGGCTTGGTCCTGGTTAAAAATCTTACTGAATTTCAGAAGCCAAACCTTTTGAGGTTTAAGAAGATAAACTAATCACAGATATTGGTTAAATGGAGTAAGGTGGATAATGTTCTTTTTTTCTTTGTTGACTGTGATATGTCTTTGCATTTAGTATTGGTGTACTTCGGAAGCCGACGTGAGAGGGAAAGCTGGAACTGGGCGTGGGTCATCAGCACCCGGCTCGCTCGTCATGTTGGTTACCTGGAGCTGCTGCTCAAATTGATGTTTGTCAACCCTCGTGAACTCCCTGAGCAGACCACCCGCGCCCTTCCTGTCAGGTGACAATGATGCACAGACACAGAACTACATCCACTCGATTTATTGTAGTCAACAAATAAAATACACCTTCACAATTTTCTTGTTGTAAGTTGTAAAATGTAATGCATTCGTTAGCACAATCGACTAACTCTGTATATGTCTGCTGTACTGATGATATTAAACTAAATACTGATCTGCATTCTCTCCCTCTTTATGCAGGTTCTTGTTTACTGATTATAATCGCCTGTCCAGTGTTGGAGGAGAGACGTCAATGGCTGAAATGATTGCAACGCTGTCAGATGCCTGCGAGAGGGAGTTTGGCTTCTTAGCCACCCGGCTGTTTAGGGTTTTCAAGAGTGATGAGATCCAAGGTGATGTTACTGGCTTTTTTTATGAGTCATGTCAGGAAAAAATTTACTGAGACAATAAAGAATATTACATTTACAAATAATACACTATATAACTAAATGCTGTTTTTTTTTTTTTTTTTTTTTTATAAATTATGTATTTTCATTAATCAGAACCTATGTAAAATTATAATGATGGGAATTCTGTGGGAGTCTTATAAGCATTGTGGACTTTTCTTGGTGAACCACTGCACAAATTGTGATGGTGAGTCAGTGTGGGCAAAAAATATGACGGAAATACAAATGAAAGAAAGCGCTCGAGAGACCAAGAGATACCTGTGTCGCAGTAAATAGACCTTTTAAGAAAGCTGCGCAAATAATCTCCCGACATCTGTCTCCCTCTTAGTTAGCTGCATTTGGTTTGGTCATGCAGGAGTTGTTTTAACCTGCTTCAACAGCAAACAACAAATGATAAACAAAACAAACTTGCAAGTTAATGCTGAAAGTAAATGAATAGAAAGAAGGAGCAGGCTGCAGAGTAGATTCGGGACCAGAACTCCCAGTAAGCCCAGTATATGAACCTTCCAGATCCCTCAGGTCACCTGGATCCGGTCTTTTATCAGTTCCCACAGTCAGAACCAGACACGGAGAAGCTGCATTCAGCTTTTATGCTCCTTATATCTGGAACAAACTCCCAGAAAGCCTCAGATCAGCTGAAACACTCAGTTTATTTAAATCCAGGTTGAAGACTCACCTGTTCTCAGCTGCATTTAAATAAAGCACCAAATCCGCACTTAAGCTTAAATTTCAAAACTTACATTTTAACTACTGATTTTATCTGTTTTGATTTTATATACTGTTTTGTTTGTCTGCTTGTTTAATCAATTTTAAATCATGCTTTTTATTTGTTTTTGTTTCTAATGTCTCTGTAAAGCACTTTGAATCACCTTGTTGTTGAATTGTGCTATACAAATAAACTTGCCTTGCCTTGCCTATAAACACCGGTAGCTGCTGATGTAGCAGGAATTTTTTAAATTCATTGTTTTATTCAACTTAAAAAGTCTTTATATCCTTCTTGATGTATTTTTAGCATGTGAAGGTTTGTTGTGCCCTCTGTGCATCTGTGTAATATTACTGTCTCCTTTCTGTGAACCCCTTAGGTCAAAAATGGAAGAAAACATGTTGTGTTCCCTCATTTGTACTCTTTGCATTGACGCTAGGGTGCTTGATCACTGGTGTGGCACTGTTGTCTATTTTTAAGGTGGGTGTTTTTAGTTCTCTGAAAAAAATACTGTGTAGGTGTATTTTGTTTATGCTGGTCTGAAGTAGCCTTACAAGAAGAGAGCCTACCCAGTATGTGTCAGAGTTTCAGTCCTACTTTTTATCTTTTGGTTCCTCAGGTGGACCCTAGGAATCTGACAGTAAATGCAGTGCTGATTGCGATGGCTAGCGTGGTTGGCCTGGCCCTGTTGCTCAACTGTAAGACCTGGTGGCAGGTGGCTGACTCTGTCCTCAACTCCCAGAGGAAACGCCTGCACAGCGCTGCCAACAACTTGCATAGACTCAAGAGTGAAGGGTTTATGAAGGTAATTTAGTAATTGTACATAATCAAGAGAAAATGGAAATCCTCTGACATCCTGTTGCCATGACAGTGGGGCATTCAGTTTGCTTATGAAATTATGAAGTTGTTGCTTTCTAATTCAATTGATTTCCTTTAGTTCATAGAAAATGATTTGGCTTTGATTTGTTTTGGGCGTTTTTATGTCTCACAGGTTCTGAAACATGAAGTGGAGCTGATGTCAAAAATGGCCAAAACTATCGATGGCTTTACCCAGAACCAGACACGCATGGCGGTTATCATTGATGGGCTAGATGCTTGCGAGCAGGACAAAGTGCTGCAGATGCTGGACACGGTGCGTGTTTTCATGTGCGTCAGTACAGGCAGATTAACAATTAGAGCAGCTTCCTCTTGACTGAAAACAAGATAATGGAATAATTAGATTTTTTTGACATCTGCCGCTCAAGAAAATTTATAACTATGGGCCAGAGTGTTTTAGAGCATCTGCCATGTGGTTTAAACACAAAGTGGGTCTTTCACCTGTGCACACAGAGGCCACACATCTCTGTTTCACTGCAGCCACCTTGGTGTTCCCAGCTGCCACAGCTTGCCTCCAAGTTTAGATTCTTTTTCCCAGCTGCTCTAATATAATTTCCTTTAGCCAAATGTTATTATTTGGTGAAGTAATCCCAGGGAAGACGGCAGCCTCCTGTGTGCTAATGCAATCTTCTCATCTCTGCAAGCACGTCCCAGTCACTCCAAAACCTTCTTCTTTTGAGAGAGACTCAAACAACACATTTGTCAATTAACTAAATGTAATTTTTTTCTCTCAGTCTGTGTACTTTTGCTAACAGATGATGTGCATTAAAGATGCAGACATCATGTGAAAACATTTTCACTTGATTCTGCTGACAGCTTCTTTTGGACAGGAGGTTCATCGTCCTGCAGGCGAGCCTTAGGGTTGTTGGCTACGGGTTAACAAACCAGCACTGCATCTAGCACAAATTGATGTCCTGTGACACTTGGACAATGTCTCTTAGTTAGTCGAGTGGAATTCCCCAGCACCATGTGCTGTGGACAGTCAGCTCTCACAGTAGTCATTATGTTTAAGTACTAAAGCTGACTGACTGCCTCGAGGTGTCGCGTCATGGAGTGATTAGATTGTAAACATATATTTAATGCAACTGAAAGATACTGAAAAACTGTCTTATGGTGTTTCTTTTTCTTTCCAGGTAAGGGTCCTCTTTTCTAAAGGCCCTTTTATCTCCATTTTTGCCAGTGACCCCCATATTATCATCAAAGCTATCAACCAAAACCTCAACAGTGTGCTAAGAGACTCAAACATCAATGGACACGACTACATGAGAAACATTGTCCACTTGCCCGTATTCCTCAACAGCAGAGGATTTAACACAGCTAAAAAGATGAGCATGGCAGCACCCACCAACGGGGAGCCACTGTCTGGTGAAGGTAAATGACAAAGGCTACACGTCTTCCTTTTAAAGTGCTTTTATTTTTTTCTTTACTGTCAACTTTTAGTGTGTTATATAGCTTTTTGTGTGTGAAAAAGTCTGCAAAGTTACACCCAAAGTTTACTACAAAGGGAGTTAACCTCTCCCACAATAGAGTGCTGCTACTGAACAGTTTAAAGCACCTCATTTGTAGGTCAAGTGTTACTTCCCCCACATCTATGTCACAATAAAACAAACATTTCCACTCAGCAGCTAGTTTGACACACCAGTTTTACTTACTTGTTGAAGCCACTCATGCTAACTCTAAAATGTCTCACCAAGTGCAAACACACTAAGTCTTCTGTTACTGGTTGCAAGAGCAAAAACAATGTGCACTTCCCCCATGTGAGGAACCCAATAACCAATTGATTACTTTTGGCAGTGTCCCCATAACAATGTCAGCACATTGTGCGGCTAATTTCATAAGCCAGAACAATAGTATATTGGAATTGTCACACTGAGGCATCAAAATTTGTAAGCTTTTGTAGATGTGAATGCTTTTTTGTTAGCAATTCCCTCATAGTACATTTGTAGAAAAATATACAGACGGGCACTGTTCTTGATCCTGTTATTTTAAAGAAAGCAATCTAGATTCGCAAATGTCTTTAACGGGTTATTCCTTTGCTCATGATCATCTCTGCACCAAGGTTATGCTTTATGTAAGGTAGCAACTTCTGCAAGACTTTTTTTGTTCTGGATCATATTCTTGGCTACACCCCAGGATTTTGTTAGCCATTAGCTCTAAGAAGGCAGCTCCTCCTCATAGAACTACGCTAATTAGCCAACGCTACAGGCAAGCTGACCCATCTAGAGTAGATTGGAATTTTTGTAAGTGGGGTCTTAAAGAGGCAGCAGCTGAAATGATACGTTTCAGTGAGATAATAAAAAGTGGTCCTGTATAGTAAAAGGAAAACCATGACCCACCCTTCTAGTTGACCCACAAATTAAAGTTATAAACTTGTAACTGGGCATAATATGGTCACTTTAATATATACAAGTAGGTTTACACAGAGCTTTGAGGCATTTTATAAACTCATAGTTTCATAAACTGTTTTACATCTAATACTTGGTGATGCCTGATCGTCTCTGTTGACACTTTGACTCTTCTTCTTCATCCCTTTCTCTAGGATGGCATGAAGACACGGACAAGAAGATGTCTCAGAACAGCCTGGCTCAAGACCAGGCCAAACTTGGCAGCAAGAACGCCTTAAACCGCAGGGTAACAGCTATTCAAGTCAAGTTTGTATAGAAAAAGTATTACTTGTAATATTTTGGTGGGATTTACAAACACACATCAGTGGTTGATTTTCTAACTTTAGGTTTGTAAGTTAAGAAGACGAGGAAGAGCCGTGGTAGTTCAAAACAGATTGTTAATAAAAAGAAATATCAAATAAAAAATTCCAAAGTGTCATTAGTCCAAATTCTACTTTCAGCAGGGACTGTTCACTGCTTGCACCAGCCTGTAATACCCAAATCAAAAAGGCTGCAATAGCACATTGAAGAAGCTTTGAACACAATATGAAAGCAGGCAGGTTTTTTTTTTTTTGTTTCAATAATTTCCCCAAAACCCACGCTGTTTAGGAAAGTACTTAATATTCACGTTTGATTTCTACATATTAATCAAACAAAATGAAAAAGCTGCCAGTTCACTGCTCTTTGACCAGAAAACATTGGCTTCGTGTGAGATATTCTGGCTGGGAAACCTTCACTGCTATCTCTCTTCAGCCTCCTCCCTGAAGGAGGGAGGAGGGGGGGTTCAGTACAGGCGTGGTGTTGGCAGACGGTGCAGAGGCCAGAGGACAGAAGGAGACACACAGAGACAAAAAGAGAGAGGTGCTCGGTGTGCGGCCAAGGTTCCTGGTGTAATTGATGTAATGGCTGTTTATCCTTCCTGCTGCGTTGCCACAGCCTAATGACAAGGCCTAGCAGCAGTGGGTCCCTGTGACAAAACACTGGCACCAGGTCTGCTGGCAGGAGGCTAAGTGACTCTGCTGCTGTCGCTGATGCCTTCCACCCTCCTATGAGACTTTCCCCCCAACCCCCCCTTTCCTTTCTTGTTTGTTTGTTTGTTTGACATTTGGTTGTACCTTGGGTTTACCCAGCATCCTCCATTATTGATGTTGGCCCCTTTAATACAGGGCAGCATTCTCTTTTTATATGCCGCTAGCTAGCACTTGGCAGGAGGGCCCTATTTCTAGAAGTGGAGATTAAAATGAGGGGGCACGAGGGCAAATTGACTATGAGCTCTCTCTACACTGAAATTCTGTGACTTCTTGAATTAAGTGTGATGTTGTAAATATCTCTGTAGTATTTTGACATTTATTGGATTGAAACTAATTGCTGCTTAGTATTTCTTAGCACTTCAACGAAAGTTCATCAACTTCATCAAAATAAACCATTGACGCTGTGAAGCTACAGCAAAAGTTAATAAATACCAAAAAGCTAGCCCCAAAGAGGTGTCTCTATGATAGACCTTTTTGGTTCAGACTGAGCGGTGGCCATATGTTTCATCTCTCTGAGAAAGAGGTCATGAGACTGGTGTTACAACTTCAAAGTCAACCAAAAGGCTTGTCTTGGCTCATGACCATTGCAGCTGTCTGAAATCATCACAGATGTTCTCCGGTAGATCTGTGTCAATAGCTTGCCTGTGTGTCATGACTTTTCAGTGTTGGACAGCGGCTCTTTGATTTCTTCTGTGCAGTCACAGAGATTTAGTGCTGTGTATGTCATGGCCATTAAGAGATTGGTTATATGGAAGGAAAGAAACCCATGTACATCTCTTTTACAGGGCTTATCGGTATAAACCTTAACTGGATTATGTTGAGAGTAAGGTAGTGTTTGCTGTTAAAAATTATTGTGGTGCTGCTGATACTTTAAAATAAAATCTCTCTCTCAAATATGGGGTATGTGGAATAATATAGAAATGATCCCATCTACATGTAGTCGTAGTCTAATGAAGTAAAAGTTCTTAAAATGGTCTTAGATCACATGGTGACCATGAAACCTCTCCTCTGGTCTCATGATGCACATAGCGGGACAGTAAGGGTGCGTTCTCACAAACATCAGTCAGGGTCCACAATAACTGCTGCTGTTTCAATTTAGAAGTCTAACATTAAACAGGAAAAATTTATGGCTCTTTATGGTTCCTTTGCTGTATTTCTTTTCCATTTGTGGCTAGAAAACACTTCCTGTTTTCCTGGTCCCTTTATTATATACTGTGAACCAGTGGTGTCAAATATAAGGCACGTGGGCCAAAGTCGGTCCGGCAAAGACTCCAATCTGGCTCACTAAACAGCTTTAGAAAATGTGAAGGTGGGCACAGATTTTAAACTTTTAACTGTATTTATGATAACTTTTTATAAATATAGAAGAACCTTTCCTGTAATTTTATGCATTTATTATGTAGTTTCACCGGTTCTGTCCACTTAAGATCAAAGTGTGGCCCATGATATAAAATGAGTTGGACGTCCCTGGTGTAAAGTGTTTTTTGGCGATCCATTATGTAACTTATTGTGAAGTAAAATTCAGCATGTACCATCTCCAGCCTCATGCTAATGAGTGTTTGTCTGCTAAGGACACATACCGACGGCGCCAGATGCAGAGGACCCTCACCAGACAGATGTCCTTCGACCTGACCAAGCTGCTGGTGACCGAGGACTGGTTCTGTGACATCAGCCCACAGACCATGAGGAGGCTGCTCAACATTGTTTCTATTACAGGTGAGGAATTAACCATGATCTGCTTGAGAACTGTTCATATTATTACAGTAATAAAGCCATTTTTCTTTTTACATCAACATCCGCGCTTCAAGAGTTCTGTTTTAATGAAGAGTACATTTTGCTTGTAAGCTTAAACAGTAATTTTAATTTAACCACAAAGGCTTGGCAGACTTAGGATTTAGAGGTTATAAATATATTATAATAAATTACACAAGGGGTACAGTAATAGAACAGAGCAGACGATTAAAAACAGTTGGCACTACCACTGACAGTTTGTTTTTAAGCAAGTTGGCACAACAAGCCCCTATAGCTGATTAGCGCTTGTGAGCAAAACCATTATATGTTATACAAGTCAATGATGCAGCCAAAAGAAAATGTTTGTTATTAAGCAGATTGGAAGTGACTTCTGTGGCCCCTAATCCTCTGATTCGTTGTTGGCAGGTCGTCTATTACGCGCCAATCACATCATCTTCAACTGGGATCGACTGGCGTCATGGATAAACCTGACAGAAGAGTGGCCTTACAGGACATCATGGATCATCCTGTACTTGGAAGAGGCTGATGGGATGTCTGATCAGGTTACTCTCAAGACCATCTATGAGAGGTATACACACACAGAAACATCATCTTTTGATTAGTTACTGATCGGATTTATTGACTTTCTTGCCTTTCTTTCCCGGGTTGTTTTATTGCCTTTTATTCATTCTCTTTCTAACTTGAGGGCAGCACTAGCAGACTGATCATCAACTAAATTATCTAAATGAAAATTAGGTGATGGATGTATTTGGATGAGTAAAATTCCACATCTTCAAGCCGGAATAAAAATCCTGAGATGTCAGCTAAGAATTTGCTTTTATTGCTCTCTGTTTAAGTAACCCTAACCAGCAGGTGGCAGTAGAGGATTTTGTTTTCCATGCAGGCTAGATAATCTGTACACATGTAGTGCCAAAGGCTGTGCCACACTAATTGGCAACTGTCAGACAGATTTTGTAATTGACCATAATGTTCAAGGCGAATGATGACTGAGTTATTGCCCGGATTCGAGATTCACAAAGGGACACTAATTCTTTAAAGTCTACAAGAGGAGCAGTAAAGTCTTGTCCCTGTGTGTGTATACTGTGAGGTCATGAATGCTTTTAGGCGTGCTCACCGCAGACGAGAGGAGGAGACCGATAGAGGCTGAGTCGCTGGGTTTGGGCGCTGTTGTGCATCAATCGCTGGCCTTTAAAGGTTGCACTCTGTCACAATATACTAGCGCCCACGACTCCTGCGGCAGGGAAGTGTCACAGACGGTTATTGTCAGCTATTCAGCCAGCTAGATTCAGCCGACAACTCTCCATCCCCCATCTCCAAACACAAACCACTACCTCATTAGACTGGATTTTTGCTCTATGGTTTTTTAAAGGACAAAAGTTATTACCTTTTCTTTTTCCATATGGCACTACAGAATGCAGATTTTTAAATGTCTCGTTTCTCTCTGCATTTTATGGGAAAAAATATCACTACATTTCCTCCTGTGTATGTTTACTCTACTCGCATTCACTGGAGACCCTAAAAGAAATGTTCTTACTTTTGCTGTAATTATTGTGGAAAATAAGAGAGCCATAAAAACTGATGTTTCTACATCTAACAAAAGGCCTGGATTCAAGTCTCCTTACCGCAGCATGGGGTTGTACTTAGACTACTCATTAGACCTAATATAGCCATCATCTTGCTTTTGACCAATGGCCCTGTCTTTCTTTATCTTCCTCCTCGCTGAGTGTCTTTCCAAATGGCTGCTCTGTTCCGCAGTGGCCGTCGAAGAAGCTGGCTTAATGATGATGACAGGAAGCCTCGAACAGGCTAAACACAACGCCTTGCCTAGAGGCCTTATCTCCTACACCAATCTTCCGCTGATAAGACTCAGGCCTCTGTCTGTCTGTCTTTTTCTGTCTCTGCTCTTTTCTTCCTCTTTCATATGATCTGAGGCTCTTTAGGCCCTTTTTTTGTTCTGGATGAGTTATTCTGTCTCATTCCCTTTAACGACGGATGGGCACTTGACTGACCTCTAAGAACCTCGGGGTCTCGGGGATTGCCTGCCTGTTTGAGAAGTGGATAGCTTCTTTTATTTGCTTTCCTTTTCAGAGCGTTAAAAAATACACACATCCACCCACGTCTCGTTTCACAGCTTCTCTTTGACCAGTTTGATAATTTCCCTTTTTTTTTATACTTAGCATCCTTTTGCTCATGTGGTTCAGATCTCATCTATTCTTTGTTGCGTTTTATTTTGCAAACATGTGTGCGAGTTGTCATGCACAGCCGTTTTTACACAGCAAAACTGCACATCCCCTGAGCGTTACTAAGTGAATATATTAGTGGTGAAGTGAACGTGGGGGGTGAGTCAGCCCCTTATAGGTCAACTGTCGCCCTGCATCTCAGTCACAAGGCAGCAGCTCTTCCTCTTCTCTCCCCTCTCTTTATAAAAGTGTCTACAGCTAAGTATACCACAGCATCAAAAATACAACTTATTGTTAACCATAAGACTGAAAACAGCTGTGGTTTCAATTAAATATTTTTTTCTGTTTCCATCTTCATAAGTACAAACGTGCTTTAAATGGGGCTAACCACCATTAGTCGGTCTCAGGTCAGATTGCATGCCCCATACATTAAAACTAAATTAACTCTCACACTGTAAATTATTATGGAATACACACAGGCCTTTCAGTGAAGGGGGTGAGCTGAACTCTTAAGAAATCATAAACAGAAATGCTTACCCACCTTCTCTCCTATCTCACACAAACAGACAGGATTTCGAAACAGCTAAATGTTTTTCACTAACTTGCTTTGCATTGACAAGCATCAATGAAGGGCTGTGAACTGTTATTTTAGGACGTGGCGTGCAGAGAAAAGCTCACTTCTGATTCCCGTTGCAGGAACAGGCTAGTACAGCCGTCTTAATCTGATGGAGAATGCGTAATCGGTTAATAACTTCAGCGATTTCTATCGTTAATGCTAAGACTGAGGGCGGCCCAGGCTCATGCACGGTAACTGAGGGAAAGGTGTGTGAGGAACAAAGACGGCACTGTCTGAAGAAGATACTGGTCCAAAGCAGTCAAGCTTTTACTCGAAGCATAGGTAAAATGTTTGTGTCACTACTTTCACAGGGGAAATTGCAAAAAACACTTGGACGAGTGAGGCAGCATTGTGGTTTGTCCAGTACACTGACAGAACCTGAGAAGAAAACAAAAAATCTGATGCTTTAGACCAGCATCTGCAAGTCTTCAATTTGTAGTTGTCAAATTAACAAACCCAAATCTTTCTTTTGAGTTTTTTCTTTCCATTAGTAAATTGGATCTGGAGCCTGCAGCATTATGACTATCATTTTGAGTTACATCATTACTTCCTCTTCGTTATTGTCTCTTCTCAGGAGTTGTTTCTTAGCTGCCATTAGAAACCTGATGATTATAGCTACCCTGGCTCTCTCCTGCTTTGCGGTTATTGCTGTATATTTATTTCCTTGAGCTTTTTCAGCATCATTATATTACATTTTGCCATCTAATGGAAATTCAGTTGTAGAGTGAATTTAAAAGTCTGAACAAGTAGTTTTAGGATGTTGAATACACATCTGTTATTATTGTTGTGAACGGTTGGTACTAGTCTCCATGGGGGTTTGTATTTGTGAATAAAAAGCAAAAAAAAAAAAAAATTAAAATAAGTGATCAGAATATATTTTCTAAACTTAACTACAGTTGTGTCCTTTTTTCTGTTCTTTGTCATTAGTTGAAGATTAAAAGCAGTGGATAGGCATTAAGGACATGGTGTTCAGCAATTAATTATGCAGAATTAGTCAATAATCAGCAGAAATTAAAAAAAAAAAATCAAATGTCTAAATGACGAAATAAAAAACAAACCAGCAAAGTTAGCAAATAATTTGCTTTATAGTGTAGCAGTATGGCTGACAGAAGGTAGGTATTAGCAAAGAGAAAAACCCAAAGAACAACAAGAAAGGACAAGCAATGAAGACACGAGGAATGTAAATAGTGAGTGGATGAGTCAGTTGGCAAAAAAATGTGATAAGTTGCTATTTTTTAGTGGAAAAAATTAAATATTGCTTCCAGGCATTCAAGTAGCTAGAACCAGAACCAGAGGAGTTCCTGCTTTCTTTGGTTTCTGAAACACTGAATATCTTCGGGTTTGGATGTGATTTAAATATGCTAACTGCAGGATCTTCAGGGACTTTCAAATGACTTGTACTTGTTTTTTTTAGTGATAATTTGTTTCACAGTGAAGTAATTTTGGATGTAGGGTTAACATACTTGGATCTAATCGTCTGCGAGGGCGGGTTTGGGCGGGTTCAGTCGGGTCCTAAGAGAGTTTATTCCTGGACGCCCAGATCCAGTTTTCAGCTCTAGAAAAAGAAAAAAAAAGTGTCACTGGTCCACTGAGCAGGTTCCTGCACTGCTCTGACATCTGGTACCCTGTGTGTGCCAGGATGCCCCTGCTGCACTCAGGAGTGTGTTTCTGGCGTTGCACCTGAATCTTCTGTTCATTACACACCCACTCATATATATACACACAAACTATTCCATGCCATGGACTTGTAGACACTCTCTCACACACACACTCAGGAGTTGTCATCCGTGCATGTTTCAACTGAAACTCATTTGCCACTACAAGTTTTTGCAATTTACACAGGTGCACACATGAAATCACATACAAATCTTATGCATGCAGTTGATAGAAAACTCACAAAAATTCACACACACTAGCTAGCTCTCACACCAGTGCAAGAACATATGTCACCCCCAACTCCTCTGAGAATTGGTGTAATTAATCAGACCCTGAGATGCAGGCTGTGTTCAACAAACATGCATATCACACACATTCACACAGTGCAGGAAGCAGAACACAGCAGAGAAATTGTTGTCAGGTGAATTTATATTTAGAAGCACAGTGACACTATGTTTATAGTATTGTGGGCAAAAAAAATTCCCACTTTCTGTGCCCTCTATGCTTTTAATCACCAGGTCACGGCTTGTGAATAACGAACTGTTTCTCTCATCCTTTCATCTTCTTTTCACCTCCGATTTGTTGGCTTGACCCAGCGTTCATACGCTAAACAATCACCCTTTCAGTGATGTACAGCCAGCCACTCGATGGACACTTAAAAACTTTTTTTTTTCCACTAATCACAGTCTGAATGAATATGCAGCCCACCAATTCACTCTTAATTAGGGAGACTCTTATCCCAAGTACTGAAACATTAAGATGACACTCTCTTCATTCGGGATTACTTTAATTGGCACAATTATTGTAATTTGGTTGCAATTATGTGCAGGGATAAAAGCGCCATTCCAAAGCTCAGGCTGGTGATTCCCTTTATGCGGAGTTCTTTTAATAAGCTCTTAAAAATCCGGACTCAAAAAATGGCGAGACCCTGTTCTTTTGTTATAATGAACACTTCTGAACTTTTCTTGCCCTCAAATGAAGAAAAAAAGTCTTTATTCTTCACCATACAGCCCATTCATATGGAGTTCTGTCGCATTTGCAACCCATTCTATAATCTAGCTGCACGACAAATGCGCAAAATGGTTTTCTTCCCTCTCTCTGTCCTCTGAGAGAGCCCATTGTCCCTGTACCCAGGAGGTATTTCAGTGAAATACAGAGTAAAACTGGTAATTCGATCGTTCACTGCGCTGCCATTTGCCAAGAGGCCTCCAAACGTGTGTGAATTTGTAAAGGCTAATGTGAAGTCACCTGTGTCTCAATAGCACACCGCCACTGAGTCTACACACTAGTGTGCTGACAGACCACCTGACTGAAGGGAAGATAAAGACAGACAGAGACAAAAACGAAACTAGGGTTGGTGTGAGATAAAGATGGAAAAACAGGAACAGTTGGGGGGTGGGGGGAGATAAGAAAGAGAGAGCAAGAAGAAAGAGTTCTGTCTCTGGAGGTAAAATAAGGTAACGGAACCAAAGCTTGTGAATACTACAGAGGATCAGACCAGATACCAGCAGGATTACTGCATGAGGCGTTTGCCATTGGTGTGCTAGCGTCTCGGGTGTATTTGAAGCCTCAGGTGATGCTGCTGCTCCAAGTGAGATAGTCCAGGTGGTGGACACACACACAGAAATTCATGCACATGTCCCCTGGGTCCCACGTGGCTGTTTATATTAGTGAAACCGGTCCTCTGCTGATTCCACTTGAGTGCATGTATGCGTGTGGGTCGATTTGGCCTGCTCTGTCGTTCTTGCATCACTCAGGTGTTTGCTGGCGGTGACTAAGGCATGAATCAGCCTCAGCCAGCTCCAACACCACCCAACCCCTACTGAGCTACTTAAAATGTAAAAGGAAAAAAAAGACAGCTCTAGCCAGTGTGTATAGGTGACACAGGAGGAGGTGTGTGTGTGCGTATGTATGTGGAAGAGGAGTTTTTGACTGCTCTTGTGTGTATTTGTGCAGGGAGGCTACCATGTGAGGAAAGAACATTGTGCAGCATTCTTTGCTAGAAAATCCTTAAAGCCTTTTTCATTTGTGCCTGCAAGCCGAGGTTGAAGGATTAGTCTAATTGGTCAGAAACAAGAGAGCTGCTCTGTTCTCTTTTTGTACAAAACACAAATAATCATTTTTAAATGCAGTAAAAGCCCCACCGCTACACCTCTGGCTGACCTCTGCTCCGGTCTTAGAGCCCATCCATCAGACCACAAGGTTGGGTTAACATTTAAATGTGACACTTAGATGGAAGAAAAAGAGCAGAGGGCTGAGAAGCTGACAGCCGCCTGATACTTTGGTATTTCTGCAGTGTTGAGCATTATCACTGATCTCTCTCGTGCTTTCCCGTGTCTTTGTGCTGGAACTGCTAGAAGGTGGGGGCTGATTATAAATAGCAGCACAGGGTTACAAGAGGGTCGGCGCTGACCTTTAAGGGGACAGTGAGATTCACCACTCAGCCACTGCGGGAGCCACGGGCAATCTTGATACGCACACACACACATCCGGCTCTTAACTGACATTAACATCCTGGCCCTTCAAAGGTCAATGGAGGTTAGGGCCTGTTAGAATATGTGTGCAGAAACCACACTGAAATTTCAAAGAAGCCCAGAGAAACATATTGAGGATTTAGCCTCTGAAAGGTTTCACAGGTGCTTTTTTTCTACATTATCATTGACTTTCTGTGATCTTGTTGTCAGCCTCTGTAGTAGTTGCTCAGTCCTTAATAATCACGCGAGACTTTACATCCTTGCCTCTAACTTGGATGCAAATTGAACTGGAGAAGCTTTTGTTTTACCACAGTAATTTCCTTTTCTTTCTCTCACATTCTCATTGATTTTTCTTTTTCTCATTCCAATTTCTCTTCTTATTATTGACACATGTATCCCTTTCAGTGACGTTGAACAGGATTGCTCGTCCAGTCTGAGACTCCCAAGTTTGTTTGTCACATTAATTTTTCACTGTATGGATTCATTTTTATTCCAGCTGCATACTCTACAGCTGCCCATTTGTCTTCACTTTAGCAGTCCACCCCACTTAACCGAGCATCATATGGCCTATCAACTGGCCATTACAGCTATCAAACAACCACATGTGCTGATATGAGCTTCATGGTGCAATTACTGTCACAATGAACAAACTGTGTAATGACCCAAGGATGCTCCAAACTCTCTTCTTGTGCGTAAATCACTAAGTTGAGGTTTACTGTTTTAATATTTGTCAAGAATGAGGCCCTAGTTGCTCTGAGTGGAGGGTTCAGTTAAGGTTTTTGGGGTCTGGAACAAGGAGGCTCCATTTCGGCGCTACACATGAGTTTAATCAACATTTCACGGAACCACTGAGCCCTGAGCCCGTTTCACTGAGAGGCCGCTTGCTCCGAAACTGCTTGGTTTTTATCAGCATGGTGTGTTTCCCATTAGCCTGCTTGTCTCTGCGGTTTGCTTTGGGATGCACAGGTCCAGCTTAGTACAAGAGAGTTTCAATTACTGGACTTAACTTTGCCACAAATGTATATGGAAAGCAGACGCTGCCGCAAGTTGTCAGTTGGCACTGCCAAGACAAGGAAGCAAGGAAAAGGGAAGGTTAGAGACGGAGAGGAAAGCAGAGACAGGGGTGTCCACAGTACTTGAAGCATTTGATTTAAATCAAGGAAATGCGTCTGGATTTTTAAGGAGACAAAGAACATGGCGTCATCTAAAGTGAAAACATATTTTTGCTCTCCCCCTCTGCCTTTGGGTGGTGGAGGTCTTGGCAGCTTCCATTGTAACAATAACCTCCCTCAGCCTTGATGCTGCGAATCCACGCGCCAACTCGCCTGTCCACTGTTTTTCCAGAGAGGGCCTCGCTGTTTTCATCCACGTGCTGGGTAGACACTGCCAGCAGCTCTGACATGACTCTGACCAGGAGAGGAATGTGCCGGACCCAGGCCTGGTTAACTTCTTCACCCACACATTGTTGTACTGGTCACACAGTGTCTGACATCGAAACTCTTGAGCTTCTCAAACACAATGCGCACAGGCGGTTGTCTGTTCTGAGGCATCTCTCTGTCTTTGGGCCCCTTTATGGAAATGTTTGGCAGAGAGACCACCTCTTTGTGGCGTGTGTGCGAATGTCACCCATAAGCACAGTGGGCAGCTATAAAGCAAAGTCAAGTGGCACATTCATACTTTCTGTGCCCAGCGAGAGTACTGAAGAGAGAGCGAGCGAGATGAATTCTGCTCCTTCCCATCAGCTGCAGTGTGTGGGAGTTGAGAGGAGAAGAAAGGCTATGCCCCAGTCAGCTTTGGGACCTATTAGCATTTGGATAAGCTCAGAAAGCTCCCAGTAGCCACGCCACACAGCAAGCGGTTGGACCTGTGCGCCTGCATGACTGCAGCTATAAGCCCGGTCCTGTCAATGGGCCTATTGTGCTACAAAAATGGCTGCTGAAAATTTTTTCTTAATCTGCTTGAAAGTAGTGTAGTGGCTTCTTGGACACTGCAAACAAAACATCCAACTTCTCATTAAGCAACTGGTTTCTGATAAGAATGACTAATTAGTCCATAGTGATTTGCAGCCAACATCTCAAACGATAGGAATTCTAGATATTGGCATTTTAAGTGGTCGTATCTCATTTTAAAAGTGTTTTTATCATTTAATGGGTACATGCATTTCAGCGTGTTACCCAGACTCCTGCAGTCAAGTTGTTAGCTCTCAGTCCATTAGTACTGAAATATCATTTATAGTAATATATTATTATATAAGGTGTAATAATCATAGCCTCAATATAGGGACTCGCACATGTCAGCAAATTCCTGGAGGGAGATTGCTGAAACTGTCAGAACGGATCTCAATGGATGTATAGAGAAAGGAAAAAGTCTTAGCTTTTCATTTGTTTCAGTCGTAGCTTGCACCAGATTTACAGTAGTGTGAAAAAGTGTTTCCTATTTTTTTGTATGTTTGTTATACTTTCATTTTCTAAATGAAGGTGAACGAGCTAAACTGCCTTTTTAAGGTCATGCCACAGCATCTCAATCGGATTCAAGCGAAGGCTACGCCAAAGTCTCCATTTTCTGTAGAACCCAAGTGCACTTGAGCTTGAGGTCACAAACAGATGGCAGGGCATTCTCCTTCAGGATGTTTTGGTAGAAAGCAGAATTCATGATTTCATTTACCACAGCAAGTCCTCCAAACACTTTTTCACACCACTGTAATTTGCTGGGTTGTGTCCCAGTGCATATAATACACCGGGACACAACCACAGGATGATTAACACATAATACAGCATGCAGACGCATGAATGCTGGCAATGCCATCGGCTGCTTAAGTAGGTTGCGTTGTAGGCTTTACCAGTCTAAATCAGCTGTTTGTCATGTTCTTTTTCAGAAACCCAATATGACAATGGGTCACAGTAGCTATATCCATCTTCTATGTACAGTTTATGCTTATTTTGTGGGGTTTTTTTTTTCTTTTTCCACTATTTGTTGATTTGTTTTGTTTTTCTGGCACGTTTTGGTCCTCCTTGAAGCAGGATTTCCACTCAGTGTCTGTCTTTCCTTTCTTGTCTGAATAGGTAGTTGGGAACTTAATTGTCTTCTTATTCTCTCACAGTTTGTCTGGGCATGATGGATGTACTTGACTTGCTCTTAGCAAATCCAGTTGTATTTAGAAGACACATCTGTCTGTGCTCCTGTATGCTTGCACATTGTGCATTACCAAGAGCAAACACACAACTCAGTGAATTATGCACATTGTAGCCAGTTTCTTGGTTGCCATTGTTGTCCAGTATAAATTAAGGGTTTTTTATTTGTTTGTGAAACTTGTCTCAGTTTTAACAAAAGCAAATGTGTCTGAAAATATGACAAGATAAATGAGTTATTGAGTTATTTTCAGTTATAATTCTTAGTAACTTATCATCTAACATATGACTCCTCGGGCTATAATAAATCTATGAATATAAACAGTCTGTAGTAGACCAAAATTTCTGTCTGTGTGTACATCTAAGCATAATAAGTCTCAGTTATACTTTCATAATTGGAGCCCTTTCTAATTTTTTTCCTGTTTACACATTACAGAGTTATTTTAGATGGTCCTATAAAAAGATATAAGATTCCTTAGAAAGTCTGTGGAGGATGTTCTTTGTATAGCAAAAGGAAGTGCTCTGTGTGCGTGCATGTTTGTGTGTGTGTGACTCACTGGCTCCTGTTGGTCTGTGTCTTCAGACCCACAAATAAACAGCACTAAGCCAGCTGGAAATGGGGAAAAGCACAAGATTCTCTCAGTCTGTGTATGGGTTAATACAGTTCATGAGAAAAGGAACCAAACACCCCCACACACATACAGTACGCACACACACACACAGACACTCGCGCATGCGCTTAAACACACACTCCACCCTTCATCTGTGCCTTTGAATTTTCCCATCCTGACTGCCCAGGTGTCTGCAGTGGATATTACATAATTGTTCTCGTCAGTGTTATTTGAATCAGCACTCAGGCTGACACCATCGCTGGTGGTGCTTACGTGCATGTACACTCAGGTAACAGCTGTGCCTTCAGAATCACACTCATCCGCTAGGTCACAGCAGAGGGTTCGTCTGTGTGCCAACAATGAGCTTCCTCAACTTTTTGGGTCTTATTAAAGGTTGTAATGGGAGAAACACTGAGAGGGCTTTGTCCACTGGAGCCAGCTGTGCTGCTCTGTCCTCTCTACTCACAGCCTTTTCTGTCTCTTCACTAGGGATGGGTATCGTTTAGGTTTTATCCGATACCAGTACCAAACCGGTACTTTTGAAACGGTGCCGGTGCTTAAACGGTGCTAGAAACGGTGCTTAAAGAATGGAGAACACACAAAAACCTCTCATGTTTAGCTGTTTTTTTGTAAAAAGATAACAATGTTAGCCTTTTCTGCAGCTATAGGGGATTTATGGCATCACTTTTGGCTGGAAGCAGTGCTTAAACAATGGAAAAAACACAAACTTTGTCCAAAAACCTCTCATGTTTAGCTGTTTTCCACTTTTTCTTTGGTCATTTTAGCCTTTTTGGCCGGGGTGAAGGGAGCATCTGCCATCAAACAAGAAGACAGCCGCATGTAACTACGACGGTGTTTGCTAGTTCACCTTACGTGCGTTAATTTAATAATGTGGTTAGCCTACTCAACGTAAATTACACACGAACAACATTAAGCTACTCACGCAGAGAAGAACGGCTGCTGCTGCCATCATCATCCGTCATCATTTCTGCTACACTGGCAGGGCTAGGGGCCAGGACTCTACTCTTCGGGTTTTTGGGGGATGTTGCTAACTCCGGTTACTGATAACAGGCACCACACCTGTAGTAGCTGTGCTCGATGTGAGGTCTCGCAGCAAGCTATCAAATATGGTGCATTTCTCTGCTTTTAAAAAAACGCTATGCATCGCCAGGTGTTTCATCAGATTCGAGGTGTTACCTCCTTTGCACAGTATCACCTTAAAGCACTTGTTGCAGGATGCTGAGTTTGCATCTTTTGCTGTGAAGTACAGCCAGACTTTTGGCCGCTTCGCCTTGGGCATTTTTAATCTGTAGCTCTGCTCTAAAAGAACGTACGTACCCGGGCCCGCCAACTACGCTTGCAAAGGTAAAATGATTGGCTGGAATCCAAAGTGTATGACATCTCAGGAAAACGAAGCACCGAAATAAAGCACCAAAATGTGCGCTGCCTTTCGGTCTGGTTACTACCGTTTATGTCCGGTACCGGTACCGGTACCCATCCCTACTCCTCACTGTCTTTTCTAAGTAGCAGTTGGGTGGGTACAAAGGGTTGCTGTGAGCCACCTGGGCTGTTCTAAGAGAAGATCCTGAGTGGGAAGATAAATATGAAAACATTCACTTGATTCAACTGAAATAATGTATATGCTATCAACATGCGGGATTTGCATGTCATATATTTATTTTTCATTTATTATGACTACCAAACACGCCAGAATGTCTCTCTAAGACACCCAAATGTCAGTATTTCTTGTCAGACTTGAGCATGAACCTGCAACAAGGTCACAGGTTTTAGCGCTGCAGCAGCAGACCTGTCTATCACCAGCCATCTGTCCTGTGGAAATGTCCTTGAACAGAGGACTGGAGCCCTACCTGTTCACTCACTGTAAGCAGTCTGGAGTGTCAACTAACAGCCAGAAATGGAAATTATGTAACTTGTAACTGAGTGTTCTGCACCTTTAAAGGACTTGTTTGTGACCACCCATCACTGAGGTATAGGGATGGGTATCGAAAACCGGTTCTTGTTGAGAACCGGTTCCCACTGTTTCAATTCCTTGGAATTGTTTGCCATTTTTGCAAACGATTCCCTTATCGATTCCAGTCGTCCCGAATGACGTCACCACGTTGCAGAACATCATTTACCTGGCAGGAAATACGGCACCTAAGCGGCTTAAACGCTCAAAAGTTTGGTCATACTTTACGAGAACGGATGACAACAGGGCAACTTGCAATACTTGCAAAGAAGATATTTCATTTAAGGGAGGAAACACTACGAATATGCAAAAGCATTTGCTCACAAAACACGTGATGACCTGAAATGAATGTCGTGTTTTTAATTCCGCTCTGGACTCGTGAATCTCAACCCAGCAGCAGCGGTAACGTTTGCACGTCCTCTCCCGTTAATGCGGCAGGTAAATAATAAACTAACAGTGCATATTATGTTAGCGCGATCTGCCTTATTACAAAACCTGCCATTACTGTGCATTTAGGTGACCATGATGAGAGAGACAGACAGAGTCTGGCTCAGATGCTGGCAGTTGTCGCTGCAGTCTACCGGTAGCGTCTCCTTTCAGGCCAGGATAGACGAATGTCACCGAGCAGTGACTAAGTTTGTGTTCAAAGGCTTGAACCCATTTGCCACAGCAGATGATTTTCGGTAAGTGAATGTGTTTAATTGTAGGCAGGGACATTACTGAATATTCTTGTGTAATTGCTACAGAATAATTTATGTTATACTTTGTTATTGCTACAGAAGAATATTTATTTTATTATTTTACTATTTTTTTTTCCTGGGGACCCTGTGACGCCCCATTGAAGAGCCGTAGGCTGGATCTCTTAAGATCTCACTGTTGGGTTTGTAAGGCCATGTTACTCCTAAATTTCTATCTTGTTCAAAGAGAAGATATAAAACAAAGTTCTAAGCTAATCGACCTTAGTGTTCTCCTTTTTTTAAAAAAGAATCGATAAGAGAATCGATAAAGAATCGAATCGTTAAACAGAATCGAAAATGGAATCGGAATCGTGAAAATCTTATCAATACCCATCCCTACTGAGGTATGAGAACTTCACTGGAATGGGCTGATGGAGGACATTTCAGGCCACCGTGTTAACCAGATTAAGTTAGTTTATATTTTGGATTATTAGCTAACAGTCTGCTGTGTTGAGCTCTGGCCAGATGCTGACCTCATCCTGACTTAGCTAGCATGCAGCAGCAGCAGCCGTACTAATCATCCAATCAAGTCACAGAAAGACGAGTCTGTGTTCACTGTTGAAAACAGCTCAGTCTTTGAGAAAAACCCCAACTTTTCCAGCTTGTATTCTCTGCACAGCTCACCACTAGACAGACTGGATGATGTATTAGAGGAGGGTGAGTTGAGGTTGATCTGTAAGGAGGGAAGGTTAAAGGGGATGTAGGGAGAGAAAAGCATCTACTGAGAAAATGATGAAGGGTTTGGATGACAAATGGAAGCAGAGATGAGAAAAATGTCTACTCCCCACTGAAGTCTCTTCATTCATCTGATAAGAGCTGCATACTCTCATGATGAATGGCCGGTGTCATAAGTCACTCCAAGTTTCATATTTTCATGTCTGAATGATAGGATCGGTCGAGATTTACTGATTGCTGTGGCTTGTTGTTGTTTGCATCCTGTGTATCCTTGGCCTCATTTTACCCTTTCTGTGATTTTGTGATAGCACTTTTAACATTATTCACTTCATAACCTTTCATCATTTGTAATCCATATGCAGCATTTCCGGGGTCTAAAATTTGGTTTATACAGTTTTAATTTTAGTGTTTTAAAATGGAATATTCCATAAGCTGAACACAGCGTCGATAAATTGTTCTCATCTAAAGTTCTTCATGTAGTACAGCTTTCCCCCCCTGCTGTATAGACCAGGAAAACTATAATCACACAGAAACAGAACAACCTCCAAACGCGGTGTTTACTTAGGGCCTGTGATAACAAACATCACATTAACCGTAGCAGCACATCATGACGCGCTTCCGTCTGCTGCTTGCTAAATTACCCTGATTGTCATCTTCTCAGGTTTCCTCCTCTGCTCAGAAAAGATAACATCCCTCACTCTATCTGTACTCGAACATCCCCGCTTTCACTATCTCGCCTTTTTCTAAATCCAGTTATCTCTCTGCTCTCATGATGATGATGACCGTTGTCATATCTTTTCAATCTTAACAGAACTGCTTGTTGTTTCCTCTTTTCTTTTTTTGTCAGAATTTAATGATTTCTATTTTTTGCTATGAATCCACAAGTCAGATTTTAGCATGCAGTTACATATTTATGCCATATTTGTCAGTAAGACAGAGTAGTTTGTCGTCATCCTTGTTCTCTTTGGTTCTTAACTCATAAAGAGGAGTAAAAGGTGTCAAATTGTAATATTGTTTCCAATTGGTGCTTTTTAAATTTCTGTTATTTGTATTGTTAAAGTATTTGATCAAAGGGTAATTTACCTTTCTGATTTCTAATTTAGTGTTCACGTGCAATACAAGATGTAGTAAAATGGTGTTAACTAATGTCATACAAACATTCTGATAAGTCATGCCAGCAGTGGTTGCAAACATCACATTTCTAAACACCCTCAAATAGTCAGTGGTGCCATGTGTTTTTTGTTGTCCTTGGCATTTTTCGTCTTAATAAGTATCAATTAAGGTAAATATTCACTACAATAACTCCTTCAAAAATTCTTCATTCCTCTAAAGAATCTCCAAGAACATCCCGACCACAAAGGACGTGGAGCCTCTGCTGGAGATCGACGGAGACATCCGCAGCTTTGAAGTGTTCCTCTCCTCCAGGACGCCTGTTCTTACTGCCAGAGATGTGGAGATGTTTCTGCCCTGCACTGTTAACTTGGACCCCAAATTGCGGGAGATCATAGCAGGTCTGTACACACATGGTATATTTTACAGATGGCAGAAAAAAAAAACCCTGCCATAAATAGCATAGTGTTAGTAGATATTTGAGTTGCAATATCCTGTCAGAACAACTTCAGTGCTCTTTGGCAGTCTCCTGTGCTCTCCTGCAGGGATTAGCATTCTTTCAAAAGATATTCCCTCATTTGGTATTTTGATGATAGTGCTGGAGAGTGCAGTCTACCACATCAAAATCTGTTTTATTTTGTTGCAATCTGGGGAAAGGAAAGGGAGCATGAAGGGCATGAACTCTGTTGTTGCCTCTGAAGCTTTCAGCCACATCTCATGGACATCTTCAGCAAACGGACAAGCTCAGTTGGCACCTGGATGATTTAGCTGTTATGATGGGACAAAAGACCCCAAACTGAATGGTGTACAATAGCATGGAGACACTGAAAACTGTCCTCTATGCAATGTGTCCGATGCAGTGCCAGCTCATTTGGCAGTGGCATTACTCATAGCATTGTAGCAGGGTTTGCTCTAAAATCGCCCACTGCAGGGGCTCTCAGTAACCCACAGCGTGCATCTCGTTTCCAAACAATCAAATGTCGACCAGCGCTGTACGATCAGGACAATGCATTCGCTCCCTGTTTCCAATCTGGCCATAGTGCAGCACCAAATTTCACACTTTGTAGTTACACTGACGTAATAGTGCATCACTGTTAAACTGTAAGCCAGAGCGGAGTTGTACTTTCGCTACCATGCGTCAGCGTCCATTCGGCCCGTACAGGAGTGTGGATGACGCCTGGTGTGAAGCTGCTGCATCATAGCGTTATGAGACCACAGAAAACACACACTCGCACACACAGAAAGTCTGTTCCACTGAGACAACTTTGAGTCACGGTGGGCGCAGCTGACAAAGTACTACAACCAAACGCCCCGATCTGTAAGTACAGTACTCTGTTCCTAAAAAGGTGCGTGTAATGTATGCATCCATGAAACATGTGTTTGTGTTTGTACGTGCTCAAAAGTGTGGGCGTTTGCGCCTCCACTCTTATCCACAGCGAAACGGAAGGTGACCAACGCTCCTACCCAGTCATCGAACTCCCTGCGCTCCCCTCCCTGACCAGTTGGTATTTGGTGCCCAGTGTCCTGTGGCCAACCAGTGGGCAGTGCTGTCAGTGATACCCGCCCATGAGCCTGACTCACATCATAAGGCCCCCATTGTGTTCACAGGCTGGATTGGGTCTCACTCAGCGTGTCATTCAGCAGCCACTTGTATAACCAGGAGACATTCTGGTGCCTGCTTCTGTTTCTGGTTCTTACTTTCTTGCCAGCCGCACAGAGCTACTCTGTTCTGTCTTCGGGCTTATTTAACTTTAATTTGGGAGCTTTAACCAAAGCTCCCTACTTACCTCCTCCTCGACTTCTCTCAAAGTCAGAATGGTTCGTGTGAAAGCGGTTGTAGCAAAGCACTTACGGGATGATGTCTATGAGTTCACATGGTCCTCTTTGTTTGTTTACATGGGCGAATTTATTTGACGGGGACAGCAAAGAGCTGCATGTGCCAGAAAACGTCACGTGGCTGGCATATAATCTGGAAAACAGAGAATATCAACACGCCTGCTGTTTGTGAGCAAACAGAGTAATAGGAATCAGTGTGAGAGTGGAATTCACAGTTGAAGGTCTCTGTAATCGTAACATCTGCGCTAATTTTCTTTCCAGTCTGTAGTTGTTTGACTCTCTTCTTACTGGGATAAGGAGAACATGTTCACGAACAATGTTCTTGTTGTATTCCCTGCAGTGCTTTGAGAATCAAAGAATTTTGCCGGCATGTACGTCAGCTGTTTGATATGTAGTTTTTTTCCTCTGAATTCACAACTGACCAAACTCACCAGAGATTATGAAATAAAGCTAAATTATTGATGTGTGGGTGGATCTGAAGGGTCTTTATAGTCATCGCCAAGACATGATAATCAGCATCACAGATAAACCCTTCCTCTCTCTCTCACTCTTTCCATTGTACGTTCTTCCCTGCCTCTGCCGTCTCTTAGATGTGCGTGCGGCCAGGGAGCAGATGCACATCGGAGGAGTGACCTATCCCACACTGCCCCTCCAAGAGGCAGCGGCCCGTCCCCAGTCAGTTTACACCCAACACTCTGCTGCCTGCTCCCCAGCAGGCTCCTTCACTGGATCCCTGCCTCCTCAGCCACACAGTGCCTACTTCAGTGGAATGACTGGCCCTCAGCACCCTTTCTACAACCGGGTGAGGAAACATGACTTACATCCTGTACCTACTACTCACTCTAAAAGGTGTCTATATGGCCAAATGACAATGCTAACAACCCAAAAATGGCACACAATAGGTGCTTTCAGGCCAAACAGGTCTAAGGACTACCCACTGGGGTGGTCCCATGTGAGAACATACCAATGAGGAATTAGGAAAAATGTAGGCGGGAAGGAAATACAGCAAGGACATAGTTGAAAGCAGTGTGATGCTCTTTTAGGTAGTGTTACAAATAGCTGTTTTCTTTAGACAGAAGCTTCTTTCAGCAGCTTGCTGCTGATGTTAGCCTCCAAATCTGATCCTTGACCATTGATAGTCTCCAATAAATCATACTGATTCAGATCTACTTTGGTTGTTGTGATTGTCATTTTCACTGAGTGCAGACTCACACAGCCAACATCAGAGTCCTTCAATCTCTACTAATATTTACTCATTGTTTTTCTTAAGAACTGTGATTGGCTCCTCTGGTCAGAAAGCACCTATTGAAATAAAGATGCATTTCAAAGAGTTACTGGATTTAGCTGCCCAGTCCTTTATTCCTTATCAGTTGACCTGCATTGCAGATTTGGACAGTGCCGCAAGACCATGATATCCCCCCCCCCCAGCATCCTTTCCTGTTAAATGTACACATGCTCATGCTCCTTTATATGATTTTATGATTTTTGTTTTATTTTGTCTTCCTGCCTGCCTTTCCACAATCCTTCTTTCTCCCCTCGTAGCCTTATTTCCCCCATCACGTGTATCACCTGCCACGGCATTTCTCCCACCATGTCCCCTCATCCTCGCGTCCTTCCATTAAACCACCCGGTCAACCGCAAGACACCAGTGGACTTGTAAGTAAAGAAGTTGGGCTAAATGCATTTCACCACGTGCTTTCATCTCACCGTAGCACATACACCGTAAAGAAGTGTTAATAGTGTGTTTGACGTTGTTTGACTGGATCGATTGAAAGTTTAAACGCTTTTTATTCTTCTGGTTCACTTTGTTAATAAGTTTATGACATCTGAGCAGTGCTTCCTGGCAGCTATTATTTGATTAGACATACACAGAGTTAAGTTAATAGATTAAAGCAATTAAACTTGTAAAATTTCAGGCTCAGGACAGCGTGGAGTTTTAGCACTCAGTGTTTAATGTGCTGTGAAGTCCATTGTGAACCGCAAAGTATGACCTTCTTTCCTTTTTTAATACTTCCTTTTCTGTCGCACACCTCATTTGTCCTGTTAGTGATTCTATATGCTTTAGTTTTAAATTTCTTCATTTCCTCTCAATGATTTTATAACTCCCTGTTTTCACTATCACTGTTCTCATTCACAGTCCAGGTCCTGACCTTAGCGGGGGTATTTCTCTGTTTGTAAAGCCTTACCCTTGCAAATTAAGAAGTTTAAGGTCCTCCCAGTAGGCTGCATGCTTATAACCCCAACCCTCGTTAACACGTCTCCCTGTACAATCCTTGTCTCCATTCTGCACTCCATATCAGGACGTTATTGCAGAGGATGCCAGCGAAGCCTTCCACACAAGCCCCATTGACCCCACAATGGTAACCTTACTAACATCAGCGGACATATAATACGCACATACAAACTCAACACTAATACAAAAAACAAAAAAAGTAGTCCTTCATTATCTGCCTGCAGGCCTGATGCTTAAACCTCACATGCTGCACGAATAAAATGCATGCCTCGTTGTGCGGCAGGCTACTTATTTTGTTGCAGTGGTTTACAAACGCCAGGAGAACTAAAATAAGCTGTCATGCCTGCTGCGTGCTGCAGACTGCTTAAATACTCATAGTAAGCTGCATCCGGTGTGATTATTACCCCCCACTAAGGAGTGTGCAAGCAATAACACATGTAATTATAACACGCTGAATGAAGTTAATTCTGATTCTGGCACGCTGCAATCTCTACTTCTCTTATAAATGGATATTTCACACTGCGAAATCTTGGTGAAAAGTGTGTGGGATCAAAAATGGTCTGTCTTAAAACGAAAGCCAAAAACACACACTGCCCATTGCTCATTTTGTGCCCATCATAAGTGATGGGCAGTGTGCAAAAATCAACAGCGGGTTGGATTTTTTTTTCTTCTTCTTCTTGTAAATGGATGTAGAGGTCCTGTGAACTTACATCAAGGATGCTTGGAGTTGCACTGAAAAGAAGTGAGCCTCTGCATCCAGATATTCACACATTTGAAGAGAAATCAGCCAGTATTAGAACAATTTGATGATAACGCTACTCGGGAGATTTCTGCTTGACAAAGGCACTTATCAGGCTGCTGCCAGCAAGCATTTAGAGGAGCTGTATGAAAGATTTAAATATAGATTACTGAGTAATGTTCATTCCGTCTAACTCTTATCTGTCTGTATTTTGTGTCTTTCATTTAAAAAAAAATCCTTTATACCTTCATCAGTCTCTTATATTTTAATACCAATTTTTGTTCCTCGTATCTCCCTTGTGCTCTTTCCTCCTTAGTATAAATTTTCACATTTTCCTTCCCTTTTTTGGTTCGTACTTAATCTCTTTGTGTCGTGCTCATGTGTCCCTGCATTTCTACAAATCTGCAAATGTGTATGTGTACATTTGTGTGTAATTCCTAGTGTGGGGATATATAAGCAGCCCTATCCCAGTGTAATTGCCTAGCTGATGTAAGTGCGAGTATGGATTCCTCTGGCTGCTGGGATTATCATCAGAGCAACTGTTGGGGCTGGCAACACACGTACAGACAGACACACACATATATACTGACAATGAGCCCAGCGCTGGTAGAGCTTATCTCCTTACCAAGACGCTTCCTCCCTCACAGAGCTCTGTTTCCTCTTCCCCATCCTTCTGCCCAGCCCTGAGCTCAGCCCAGCTGTAATTACAGTCTTATCACACACACACTGGGAGGGTTCACACAAACACACACACACGGACACACCCGCAGACATTCATGCTTTCACTCACGCTCTTAGAAGACATGTTCGGTGTCTGAATCAAGGAGCCTTATTCAAGGCCTTCAGTGAATCGAAACTTCTGCTTTTTCTTTGCAGAGTGAGAAACGTCTCATTCTCTAGATGGATCTTTCTTTCTGTCTCTATGTCCTCCGCAGTCCGCTCTGTCTGCAAAGATTATGGCTGTAAAAGCCAGCTGACTCCAGCGAAAACAAAATCTCTTTCTCTGACAATTCTACTTCCAATAGCTTCCTCTTTTCCAGGCCGACAACACTGGCTGGCTAGCTGTCTCCCCTCCTACTGTTTGACAGATAAATGTCTGCACTGTTGTCGTGGTGATGAGTTTAACATGTGTCCTTACAGTCTCTCTGCTTGTCTGTCTAAATTTCTGCCACCCCGCCTTCTTTTTTCACAGGTACACTCCTGGTTTCACAGTGTTATAAATGTCTGTGTGTATTTTTGTCTGACTTCTTGTCCGTCTGCTTCTTATTTTTTTGTCTCCTGATCAAGCATTTAAAGCCGCTGCCTTACAAATTCAAGCAGGTACACCTTTGGTTTCGATGCTACTTCCATCTCCATCATCCACCTATCTCTGCTTCATCCCTAACACTTGTACCGGTGTACGTTGCATGCTGTAGAAACACGGACTTGTTGCTTTAAAGTCAATGCAAAACACAACTTAACTAGTATAGTTATTAGAGTCACTAACATAGTTTCATTCTAGAGTGTGGATATGAACAGTAGTTAAACTCCCTTAGTGCCAGTCTTCATCCTAGCCATTACTGAAAGTTGGCACCTATTATTGTGTACTGTGTTGTAAGAGCTGCTTAGGTTTTTTGTCTAACAACCACTCACAGTTCGGCTAAGCTCTGCTCTTCTCTCCCTCGAAACCAGAAACAAAGCCAGGGGGTTTAGACTGAAGCCTTGTCTTAATAGTGCTAATAGCCAAGTGGAGCGGGAGGAGGGAAGGATGGAGGGGTGAGAGAAAGACAGTGATGGAAAAGAGAGTGATAGGAGGTCAGTGCAGGAGGCTGAGCAGGGAGGAATGTGAAAGGAAGGAAGGAAGGGAGGGAGGGAGAGAAGAGGGAGAAGGAAGGAAGAAAGGAGAACTTTGCTTGTCTCAAAGACGAGCAGAGCCAGAGGGAGAGGGGTGAGTGAGAAAAGGGACGGGAGGAGGGGGGGGTTGGTTGAAGGAGGGTGGATGAGGTTTGTTTGGTCTCCGTGCCAGCGGGTGGCATTTTGGCTGTCTGTGAGGCCTTCACAGACAGCCAGTTGCATCAACAGGCAACTTGTGTTAGTCACATCGAGCTACGTAGCTGCTCATCAGCGGAGGCCGCTTTGGTGTTGGTCGGCTCACAGACTCCATCCCTTAAGTGTTGAGCACACACATTATGCGCTTATATATACACAGAGAAAAAGAATAAGGGTAGGTAACAGCGTATTTGGATAGGTTGCCATTTATGTTTACTTTTACACTTACACTGTGTGACTGATAGAAAGAAATACAGTGTGAGATCGTGGTTTTGCACCTCTGTGTGCCTCGCAGCTAACAGCCCTGCACGTCTGTTTCTCAGGAATTGTTGCTCAGTTTGCCCTAATCAGTGTGTTAGGAGTTATGAGTTGCTCTAACAGAATGTGTGCGTGTGTTTGCTCTGGTGACTTTAACTCCATGAAAGCTGTCTTAATATGTTCCAATTATATGTTTATGTGTGTTATTATGCAGGGCTCTCCCGCCGTCTTGCTCAGCTCTTTGAACACAGACGCAGTGTGCGAGCGTCTCAGGCAGCTAGAAGGAATCGACCCCACCATGCTGCCTCAGTACACCTCCACCATTAAGAAGGTACGCGTTTAAACTAAAAGAAGTTTATGTGAACACCTCATTTTTTCTTGTCGTCATCTTTGTGTGGCATTCTTTCGATGGTCACATTTATTGCAACATATGAATGAAGTGTTTTCCTTCATGAAGTTCTCACTACTCTGTGGGCTTTTCTAGGCAATTGCATTGAATCTGTGAGCAAACCAGTCCTTTTCTTTATCCGTTGCAGGCCAATATAAATGGTCGGGTGCTCACGCATTGCAACCTAGATGAGCTGAAGAAAGAGATGGAGATGAACTTTGGTGACTGGCAGCTCTTCAGAGGAATGGTGAGACTAGATTGCTTCATTTAGGTGCCTTTAATGCAATAATATTGTGCAACTCGACATCTTGCTAAATATTGTGTGCATGTTCTCACCATTCTTGTGCGGGTTTTCTCTTGAAGCTCTGGTTTCTCATGCTCCAGAAAAGATGCTAGGTCAATCTTGCCTTTCTGGGCCTGTGATACTGTTGAAAAAATAGGCTCTAAATCTCACGATTTTCCTTTCCTGGATAAATAAAGTTGTTTTTTATTAATTACCCGTTAAACTCTTGTGAACAGAAGTGGTCATATGTAGGCTGACAGGGAAAGCATTAGTCCGCCACAAACAATATCAACTGGCCCTCTGCGACTCTGACGTATACTCAACCATGCCAGGGCCCCGCTGGTGATATTTGTTTCAGTTGTGGTTTGTGCCAGAATCCAGACAATATCGCATAATAAGACATCTCGTGTTGTGCTGAGATATTGGGATGGAGATTTTATAATCCGTATTACGAGAAAGGCGCTAGTCAGCCAGCCAGAGGTCTAGTCGGCTGAGCCGGGGCTCAAATCACTAACACATGTAGCCGGCTCCACTTCATCAAATGTCAGTCTGTGCTCTTAATGCCAAGGCAAGAGCCCCAGATTGGTTGTGTTTTACCGGAGATCCTATGCAGGGCTTGGGTAGAAGCAGCTGGAGAGTGCAGTGGCCTTGCAGCTCCATGTAAAAACCAGTGTTGTGTTGCCAGGATGCAGCTAGCACAGCCATCTGGTTCAAGATGGCTGACTGATATCTGGATGAAGGGAGGGTATTGTCAGGGAGGAGGGGACAGCTGAGTAGATCTACTTAAGGAACAGCTCCCAATTCTGTTCTCACAAGCTTTTGTTGTTGTTGTTGCTGCAGTCTGATGTACTTGTTACATTTAAAAACACACCAAAAACCAACAAGCTAAGTGACTTGTTGATCACATATATTGTCCTGTATTGTTTAAGGTCATAGAACAGCGGCATGCTGAAAGCCAGGCAGCACTTCAGGATGAGTCCCGAGCTGCTAGCGAGCAGGGCAGCAGCGTGCACCTCGGGGAGCCCAGCAGACGCTCAGGGGGAGCCCAGCGCGAAACAGCCGCCTTCAGCCTCAACCTCAGCTTTGAGGAACTCAGCGGCGTGGGTCTGGAGGAGCCTGTGAGACGCAGCAACAACTCACACTGGCCGGTTTGTCTTCCTGTCACGAGCTTGTTATAGAAATGTCACAACTGCGGCGTGATCAGCCAGTGTGTGCGTGGGCACATTATTTTAACACATGCAGATGTGCAACCGTATTGAAGTTGCTACTTTTAAGCGTAACTGTTATTGTGTTACACTTGAAAATAGTCGGACCCCAAACTGTTGAATGGTCGCTGCACCAAGCCAGTGTGTTGATGGCCTCAGCAGTTTCACATAAATGTGGTTTAACCCAAAAAAAAAGAAGAGCACAGCGGAGGAAGCTGACGATGGTCTTGAAATTTGCAGAATTAAAAATACTTAGACACTGCTGCAAACCAAAAGGTGTCAAAGGGCCCCCTATTTGGTATTTTCACCTTCTTGTATTTCCAGTGTGCAAAATGTCTGAGACACATGCAAACGGTCACATGTCGAGTGACACTGCTGCTGTTTCAGATGACCTCAAATCAAAAATCCAGTTGCCACTCCACACGCGGTCTTTGCTGGAAACATTCAATTCTCAGATTTAGAATACTTCAGATCTAATGATCAGTTTCAGTTTCAAGTTTCAACGTTTTCTAGTCATATGTACATTAAAGAAACATGTTTCCCTGTACAGTGAAACTCTTCCTTTGCTGTACACGACAGATGCCAAACAGTATGTAAGAAATACAGTCGAAATATAAGACGTGCAAAAAATAAACTCTACAAATAAAATCAATCTGAGCTACAAAAGCTCATGTACATATTCATGCAGTTTACAATGCTGCTGTATATGTCTGATTGCACACAGAGTAAATGCTGTTGCGCTCTTGTTTTATGCACTCTTAAGTCAATAGCCCACAACCATAAGGCACTCTGTACTCAGCACATGACAGACTCGGATAAATGTTGCACCCCAACCAAACTTTTTCCTCATTTTTTCAGGTGGCAAATCACCGCACTTCAAGCATGTCTAGCCTGAATTCCCAGGAATCCTCTAATGACATCTGCAAGCTGACAGACAAGCAGCAGGCTGAGTATCATGATGCCTACAGGGAGTACATCGCTCAGATGGCCCAGCTGGAGATGTCCGGCAGTGGGGGAGAGAGGCCTGTTCAGCCCCACCCTGGACAATTCCTTCAGGCTGCCAGCTCAGAGGACAAAGGGGTGGGTGGACAGTCACAAGTACACTGTCGTGTTTTTGTCACCACATCGCTGATGGCAGAAATAGCTCATTCAAATAAGTTCCTACTGTCATGACTGGAGGGAAAGTACAGTGTAGTTAACTTGTGATTTTGAAATGTTGTATTTCGCTGTACTGAGAAATGGCGGGACTCGAAGTCTCAGCTGAGAAAATGGAGACCACTGCTTCTTGCATTTCATCATTATTGGCTTATATTCTTTGTTTGTCTTGGCACCAGAGGCAGAGATAGGAATCCTTTTGTCAGTGGTCTCTCAGAGGTCAGCAGCAGAGGATTCAGTATATTTTTATGTTCTCCTCATTGAAACTTCTTCCCTCTTCTCAGGCCAAGGAAGGATCTGATCAAGACAGCCGCAAGTCTTTCACCAAGAGAAGCTCCAAGAATTCTGATGCCACAGACTTTGCCTCAGGGACCGATGGATTAGACCCCATCAGCGAAGAGGATGAAAAGCTGGATCACAGCTCGTCCTCCAGGACTCCAGGCTCCAAGAAGAAAGGAGCTGGGTCATATTACCACAAGCTGCCCAATGATGAAGACTCGGGCCCAGAAGACTCTGACAACACCACACCTCTCCTCCATAAAGAGGCAAAATTTGGTGCTCTGTCTTCCCACAGCTCCAAGCCAATTGGGCTGCTTGCCAAGCCTGGCTTCCTCACCGAAATCCTCATCAATAAGAAGGACTCGTCCGATTCGGGGATGCGCTCCAGTGAAAGCTCCTCAGACCCATCCCTGGAAGAGGCTGAAGGAGAGACTGGCAGACAGAGAGATGCACTGAAGCCCAGTCTGATTGAACTGGAGCTGGAGGGCTTGGTGAAGAAGAGAGGCCCCCTACCCAGCAGCCTGAGCGGCCTGCAGGATGCCACAGTGGCCCGCATGTCCATCTGCTCCGAAGCTCCATCTGAGGCCAGCCTTATGGCCAGCAGCCCAGATGAGGGGTGGCCATCCAGCGGGGTCAGCAACCTCAACCACAGCGCCAGCAACACCACCCTTAATAACAACACAAGCAGCCCCAGCAACACCAACACTAACACCAACAACAGCCATCAGCAGCAGGCTACCATCACAGGCACAGAGTCCGCCTGCTCCAACATCATCTCCCCAGATGTCATCATCATTCCCGGCAGCAGCACTGCCAACACCACGGCAGCCACCATCCACCACAACCAGAACCTGCGCACCATCAGCCTTGGCGACGAGAGGGAGAGCGTCCTCTAAGAAGCCACGTGTTTGTTACACTAAGAAGGGTCATGCGGAGTGTGGTTCTTGATGTTTGTATCGTGTTGTGATGAACTAGCGTAGATGAGTGTTGTGTTGTTAAGGACAAAGTCAAAGAAGAGTTGTAAGGTTTAATAAAGCAGCCACCTTGATTTTTGAAAAGGATAAATCTGATAGTTGATGGTTAAATACCAAAAAATGTTTGTAAGGTCTGTTTGTTTGTCCCGTGTGTTTATGCCGTTAGTTTGGATTTGCTGTGTGTAGCGACGGTAATGTTACAGTAAAAAAATAAAACAAAATAAAGTGTTGCTTATAGAACAGTAGCCATGACTGTGAAGAGAAAACAAGTCTAGTGTTTCTGAGGCATTCGGCCTTCAAAGCATGTTGCGGGGTTGCTAGAATATTTCAGGTAGAACAAAGTGTAGACACTTGTGCTGTTTTATGTGTGATAGAAATGCATGAACTAGACTCCAAAGCGTCACATGTAAGTGTGTTTTGTGAATCAATAAACATCCTCAGTATGTGGACTCTTGAAATCAGTCTGACGGGTTTTTTTGTTTTTTCTTTTCTTTTTTCGACTTAACTCAGCTGCTTGTGCAGTAGATTATTGGAATTTGCTGGTAAATAGGCCAGAATACGCACATTAAGTCACATTTTAATAGCTTTCATATTTTACCTAATGATGTGGTGAGGAAAAGCAAATGTCTTCAGTGGTAGGATTCGTATTGACCGATAGATGGCGCACTCTTCATACAAACGTGCTACTGCCTGGTTGTACAGACACTGCCTGTCAGGTTTGAGGACTCTGAACTTCAACACAGTAACTCTTAAAGTGTCCTTTAAGGAGCCGTTTTTATTTCTGGTACTTCTACATTTAACTGTAAATGAGTCTTGAATACATGCTTTATTTATAAATAGGTTTTTCCTGGTTTGTATAAGAGTGACTGTTTCCACACTTGGAGATTTTTAAAGTGTCCCTTGGGGTTATTAAATAATAATAATCACCTAATGGGAGGCCACAGATTACTTGGCGGGTCAGTGGTATGGAAACATTTGAGATCCTGCAACACGGTGAGGGCGGACGTGACTGACAGGTCTCACTGCGGGGTCCATCACGTCACCCAACAGCACGCATTAGCCGCCCCCTGCCCCCTTTCTACCTCAGTCCGCTTTTGATGCCTGCTTTAAAGAACAGTGGACTGCCAAATAACCACGGGTGGCTTTTTAAGGTTTCAACGTGGCCCTTTGATTTTGAACTCCCGTCATCGTTTGACTTGGTTTATAGTTTAATTTCACAGGAATCAAGCTGATAAAGTCCAAACTGCGGACACCGGTGGGGTTTGATTAGTCAAAATCTGGTCTGAATACAGATGCCTCTAGGAAGTTTTGATCTGACTCGTACTTCCCTTTTGTAAAAAGGGGAAAGGCAAGTCAATAGCTCGACTTACGGAATCCAACCCATCACAGGCCTTTAGTTTCACCTCTTTCCCACAATTGTCTACCATTTAAAAAACAATAGATCCTCGGCTTCTGGCTCTCACAACCTAAACCAGTTAATCCCTTTTACTTTCAGCGGCATGTGAGAAAGTAAGAGTGCAGTCAGCGCGTCCTCAGTAAGCTTTTACGCAACCGTGCCTCCAGGTCGCGTTTGCCTTGGAGAAGTGTTGACGCTGTGTTTTAAGACTATTATAGGTCACATACTGCAGGTCTGATAAGGACACTCTGTACGATTTGTTTTTCAAGCATCTCAGATGTTTTCTTTACATCCAACACAGATAACCTCAGCTTGTTCTGTATCTGACTAGATCGTTTTACGCACTGGTTTAATATCTCCTGAACAAACAAACAAAAACCCACCACATTTAACGCCAACCCGAAGTGGTTCTTCCCCCAAATGAAACATATCCAAATGGCGTTTTTGATTTATTTTGTATAAAAAGGTACAATTTACATTACTTTTATAAAAAGTTTCAGCATAATTAAGTACAACATTACACTTTTGCAGAAGTTTCAAATTCCTGCAACTATACAAGATAAACTCCCGATGAGAGTTCACAAGGTTTCATTCTTTTCATTTTAACTTTTTTTTTTTTTTTTTTTTTTTTTTTAAAACAACGTCCAGTCCTTCATGTGCCAACAATTCTGACAAGACTAAACTTTTTACAGTAACTAACCAAGCTGTCTATTTACGTTCCCACCTCCGCAAAAAAAGCGAAGACTTCAACAAGGAGGAGAAGGACAGGAGGGGGGGGGGGGGGGGGGGGTGAAGAGGGAGGAGGAGGGATGGGGTGAAGTCGGTGGTGGTGGTGGTGGGGTGGAGGATAATCCTTGTGACAATCTCGTTTTTCCTCCCGCTGTCGGGAATATAACGCGCCTTCCATTTCCAGAAAGGACCCACAAATAATAATAATAAAAAAGTCTTAAGTTAAATAATAATGAAGTGTCCAAACAGAAAACACATCACATAAAGATTGTCCCATAATAAGCAAAAGTCTCTTGATTTCAGCGTCAGAAGAGGAGAAAAAAAAAAAAAAAAAATCCAGGCCTGGAGGACAGAGGTTGGAGGTGAGGGAAGGGAGAGAGAGAAGGGGGTGGGGGGGGGGAGGGAGGGAGAGAAGTCCTGCTCCCCAGGTCCTGTGTGTGTTTTTACGTCTCGACCAAACACCTGCAAAAGATTGAGAAAGAGAGGCGTGTTTAGAAAATGCAAACAGGGCAGAGATCCGGACAGACTGGCGCCAGGGAGGAAGCCGCAGTTTTTAACATTTAACCAAACACTCCCAATACTAAGCAAACCCTGCGCTCCAGATGTACACACACAGAAAGAGAGAGAGGGAAAGGAGAGGGCGCACGCACACACAGGCAGACACACACACACACACACACACACACACACACACACACACTTCTCGCACAACTTCAGCCTACAATCTGGGGAAGAATCAGCGTAATTGCCGCTCAGCTGGCGCCTACCCACTTCTTGTACCAATTATGTGCAGACATCGTAGTAGCAGTAATCCAAACAGCCATTATTTTCCTGTTGCAGATGCTCTTCATTATAGACACAAGAGGGTATAATACAACCCTGACGATTGCTACTTATATACAGTAAACCAAGCAGCCTGGAGCGAATACCTTGCCACTAAACTCCAGCGCGAAATATCAGTCTGCTACGTCTTTCCACACAGCAGATGAGACACGAAATAGTTCGAGCAATCTGTGACACACTAAAGTCTCGAAGAAGCTAGTGATGTGATCTTTAATTTTGTTTCAGATGAGCCTTGTAACTAACTAATAATAATAATAATAATTTAAAAAAATGGACCCAAGTCGTGCTTGCCATAACAGACGCCCCAGTGTTGCATCGCATTCTCATACAAAAACATTAGTGGGACCATTACAGCAACGTGAGACGACATTCGCGGTGGAACAAATGGATGGGTAAATGGTAATTCAAGCCCATTCTGCTCCAGCAGACTGGGAGACAGGCTGTAGCGGAGCCTAAAAGCCCTGGACAGAATGCAGCAGCAGACATGAGGACAGCCTACTTACCGCTTTAACGATGCAGAGTCCGGCTGTCATCTGTCATCAGCTCTGATGGCAACTCCGGGGACTGAAAACAAACAAACAAACCGACCAAATGTTAATTCTTTAAGCAGTATCCGAATGATGTGTCTGGCGTTTGCAACAGTGTTATGTAGGTCAAATCTCTTCCTCATCTGATTCTGAACAAAAGGAGGAAAAAAATATATAACATGCCATTTCCCCCCCTCCTCCTTTCCAACAAGCCATTTTGTGCGAGTTACGCATAGGCTACAAAGGCGCACTGCTTATGCGCGCACATGAAAAAAAGAGGAAAAAAAATCCACCAAATCTTTCTCTCACAACACTCTGGACTGTCGCTTTTCAATTAGGATACGCGCTCAGCTACAGTGTAATTACCTGTAATGACAAGATGCTGATATCTGTGTTGAGGGTGGTCAAAGGAGTCCTGGACGGAGTCTGCCCCGGCCGGGAAGGGTGATGCAGGCTGGTTAGTGCGACACTGGAGTCCAGCGCAATTTGCAGGTCCAGGATGTAGTCGATGACATGCTGCAGGATTTCCATCTTGCTGACGTTCTTGTTCTGGGGGATGCTGGGCACCAGCTCCTTCAGCTTGGAGTAGCAGTCGTTCATGTTGTACAGCAGGCTGAGCGGGTCATCCACTGGGGTCTTGCTCCGAGAGATTCCCAAGGAGTGCTCTGATAAATTCACGCTGTTTTTCCGGAAGGATCGCACGGGGCTTATTGCTTTCATTTTTGTAAGTGTTGAGCGAGAGGGTTTGCTTGTGTCGGATGTCTTGCTTCTATTAAGTCCTGTGATTTGCCAGACGATCTGCGATCAGACTGGATTACCTAGCTGTCAGTGTGGTTTATATAGCCAGTAGGCTGGGCATGCGGCACGGGCGGGCCAAACGCGCTGATTGGGAGCTGCTAACATGTCACTCAACTTCCTTTATACCCTCTATTGGCGCTTCTCATTCAAACCCCACCCCCTTTCCACCAGGTTACCAGTGGCAACGCATGTTGGAGGCGGAACCCAGAGGGCGCTTGAGCAGCTCCGGTGGGCAATTTGGAAAATTAAGCCCTTACCTGTTTCTGATCAAGAAAATTAATGATTCTCATGGATGTCAGTTGACAACGGCAAGGCGCGAGCACCTTTGCCTGCACGTTTTAAATTTGACCCCATAGATTTGCGATGGGCGTCGAGCTTCAGTGGGTTTAGAAAGGTGTATTTAAATTCAACATAAAAATAAATAAAGGAGATCTTTTCAAGAGTTTATCTGCTAATCCTATTTACGGAACACCATCAAAGTCCTCATCAGCCAGCACTTATTTTTCCTTCCTGCATCAGCGCATTCAGCTGTGGATTTGAAGTTGTGGAGCAGTGATGATAGTGACCGTGTCAGGCGCGCCTGGTGATTCTTAATTCACACCAGCCCGGACCGGTGTGAAGGCAGGTTCCTGCATGAAGGCGAACAATAAACTAAAAGTGGAGAACTGAAACAGCTACCAACAGAAAGAAAAAATGTTCAGACCAGTCAAAGTTTTTTTTTCTTTCTTTCCTTTAATTGTTTTGTTTGTTTTTACGCACGAGGAAACGTACCCATGTGCACGAAAGATTATGGATGTTTGTTTTGTTTTGGTGGCAGAAATATACAGTTTAACTAACTAACGCACTTAGTACCTGATTAAAATGTATTCACTGACTGAGTCTGTAAAATATATCACAATAAAGTGCATGTGTGCGCGTTAGACATGATGCGCGACAGTTGCAATCAGAGGGAAAATCATCAGTCGATTTACTTCAGCGACTTTCTCCCACAGTTCTATTAAACTGTAGTAATCCAAAGCATCGTGTTTAGACCACTTTCACGTTGGAGATGTGTCTTTAATAAAGACCCAGTGCACTTCGGCACAGCAGAGTGCAAATGTAGCTTTTACATCCACACACGTGAAGAGGCGATTAACTACAATTGACACTTTAATGTTTTCTGAATGAGTCATTTGTTAGCAGGAATTACACGCTTCATTCTTCGGCTGGAGGTGATGGGGGCTGCTTAATACTGCACTAAGTAATTGCCCCCAGGGGCAGCTGAATGTGATGTGCGCGATTTTGGCACTGTGGATCAAATTTGCTCCAGATGACGCGTTTCAGTGTACTTTTAAAAAGACGACGAAGCGGTCAGCGTTCGTATTTTCAGTTTATTGAAATATAGGCCTAGTAATTTGGCAAGGCAATTTGGTTGAAAGGATTAATCAAAGACAACCCCAGAAGTCAAAAGAATCCGCTTTCTACAGCTTAATGGACCACAAGAGAAGCATTTCAGGGGTGGATCCTGATGAAAAAGCCCAAGAAGGCTGTTCACCCATGGCAAAGAAAGACGCTCTAGTCTATAATAGTCGAAATTCTTATAAAAATATGTATAAATATATATATATAAATATGTATATCAAAGAAATGTTTTCCGGGATTTCACAAAAACCGGTGAAACACCATCTGTGCCATTGTTTTGCGCATGGTTCAGTTCACGGACAGCTTCTCATTCAGCTGTATGACGAGCCTGATTTTTTTTATTCATTTCTAATATAATCTGGAACTCCTGCAGTCTGCGTCCACATCTGGTGCAATAGGATTTTTCCATTTTCTCCCCTTCATCCTTTCGCTCCCACAGCTGTGTACATTTCGCTCTGCGCCTCTGACTGATGCCTGACAGACAGGTGATGAATTGGCGCAAGAGCACGTCGGTACAAAGCCGAGCGAATCACCGGCAGCAGGAGCAGCAGGAGCCGCAGCCTCACCCTGCCTTCACTCTTCCCTGTTTCTCCTTTCTCTCCTCTCTCTCTCCGTCTTTGGAGCAGACTCTCTGGCGCCGGCGCCGTGACGTCACCCCATTCACAGCAGCCCTCGAGCCAGCCCTCCCGGCGCCGCCGAGGCGGTTTCCATAGAGACGGGGTTTCGGGGATGTCAGTCAGAGGTGTTTCTCAGCTGATCGAGCCGGGGCCCGAATCAGGGAAGCGTTAACACCGGGGACGGGTTTGGGTCTCCGGAGAAGTCTGCTTTGGTGGTGGTGCTTCGAGGGGCCAGTGGATTATCTCATTACAAATCTTAAAGAAGAAGAAGAAGAAGAAAATACCACTAAAGGAATGTGACCAAAGCCTCTGTAGTATGTAGAAGAAAGTCTTGTAACCCCGCAGCCATGCTGAAACACATCTGGGCCCTTATTTGGGCGGTTATTTTAAAGCATTATCTAAAATAGCCCATTTTTTAATTTCTGTAGCCAAATGCATGAATCACCAATCAAATCTGATTTTAAAAACTCTTAAAATAATATATGTCTTTGTCCCCGAAATAAAGAAAAGTTCAATTGGAGATTCTTCGAGTGTCCGCTCCTATAATGCCTCTAGTGTGACTAAGTAGCCTACATTTACTCGCTAATGGAGGACAAGCTTACAGGTCCGTATTTATTTGATGCTACTTCTGCTACATCCCAACCCGCAGGGAAATACTGTGGACATACTTTTACTCCATTAGGCTATATTTATCTGACATCTATAGTCACTAGTTTAAGGATTAAGATTTTCCACAGGAACATTAAAGCCAAAGATAGATTAAAACCCAAGTGAATATAAAATAGCTTGATTAATCTTCATCTTATAACAGATGAATCACTCATAATGATCCACGGATGCCGCTAAATAAGAACACTTGCATATTTTATGGAGTATGAATATGCTTCTTACTTTCCTAAGACTTCATGCATGCTGTGACTTTAGTGACTATTTCAGTGCATGATTGGAGATTTTAATTTCTTTGTTTTATTTCTGAGTGTCATTATGAAATTAATTCTTTTTGTCTTTTCATTTGCACCAAACTTTATATTGTTAATGGTAACAAACGGTCAGCATCTTCTTTCTGTTTTCTGTGATTAGGTGTGGGTGTGTGGGAAGAAACCAACTGCAGGCCTATGTTCAACTATGTTTGGATTGATTTATTTTTAATTGCAAAACCTAACCAGTCTTTTTTCTTTTACTTTAAAGTAATCGGTTTCTTTTCTACTATGAAGCTCATACTTATTTCCATATGTGGCTGTATGTCTTGTTCTGTACCACAGTGTCAGAGTTCATGCATCACCTTGCGAAAAGCAGGGAAAGAACCTGCACAAAAGTTTGTGAGCGCACAGTCAAACATGCCTCTGGGACTCAAGCAGTACTGCAAAACTTTTCCCATTTTTTTCTAAAGTAACACAGTGTTGTAACTCAGAGAGATTATCCAATCTGAGCGAACAGAATAGTAAAAAATAAAAAATAATAATAATGAAAAAATAAATAAATGAAGAAATCCTCAATAACCAACTTTCTTTCAAATATCAAGGGAAGGATCAGAAAGTAATGTTCAGCACCCAAAGCGGAGTCGGGCGCTCTACAGCCTGTGCTCCGGTGAACTTGTTGATCCTCCTCCCCTCTCCCTACCTAACTCTCAAGGTAAAAAGATGAAGCTGGCTCTAAACGATGTGCCGATCGTCTCCTGGTGCCAATACTTTAATTACGGGAAACGCAAAGAAATGAACGTTTTGGTCGACCCTGCTGCATGCAGTGAATCACAGTGGAGGCTATCAGAGTGTCCTCCCCGTGCGCCTAAAAGTTAACCCGAACGGCGACTGGTCTTCAGTTCTCAAAATAACAGCAGAAATAATAATAATAATAATACTAGTAATAATAATAATACCAATTACAATAAATTAAAACAACAAAATAGGAGAAAATGTTATAATATCCCTCTACGGCTGATGTTATCGACCCCAGCCGTGTGATGGAGAGGGTTAAAAGCGGAGAGGAGAAAACACCGATGATTAAAAAGCTTTTTTTTTTCAAAGGTTATTTAAACTCGTAATTTCTCAAATGTGGGTTTGATCGTACAAACCGCGCGCTCTCTTTCTTTCCTAACACTGAATTCCTCCTTTTGCAATTCCGAGTCCTCCGACGTGACAACAGCCGAGTACACCGCAAGTAACACTTTGCTCTCCACCGTCCCTCAGTACCGAGCGGTCTCCCCTTCGTAGGGCTGCCACGCGCCTGTCGCGTGGAGGAGTGTACACATCAAACAGTGGTGCAGTGACTCTTTAAGCAGCGTCTATTCTGCAGGGCGGGGTTTGCTAAAATAGGCCCACACCCCCAAACACTGATGTGATGCGGTGGGGTGAAGCGTGATCAGCCCCCGAGTCACCTCTAGCAGGGTAAAGGCTTTCTTTTACATTTATCGCAGCTGAACTGCAGACTACGATCAGGCTCATCGTCAAGTAATCTGCACATTAGCTTTTCAGTAAACCTGTTAATCGATAATAAGACAACAGCAGCTTACAAAAACCACCATTGTGATTTTTTGTTGGTATTTGTGCTCAAGAGCCGACACAGATTTACTCATTATCAAAAGAGCTGTTGAATCATTTTCTTTCAAATTCATTGGACTCATTGTTTTATCTCAGTGCAGTAGAATAACGAAAAGGTTATGTGAGACACACTAAGTTGTCAGCCCACATTTGTGACTTGATTATGTGAAATACTGATATGTTTGATTTTTTTTTTAAGATCACAGAGACTGTTGCATTGATTTAACTGGCAGCTGACTAAAATCCTCCAGCCTGTTGCTTTCCTTGTCTTCCAGTCCACCTCCTGCCCGTCTTTTAGTCTGTCCTGTGGTCCAGATGGGACTCTCTCTGCTCTCTGAGCAACGGCCATGCCTGGCTTTACTGTAACGTGAGAGGCTGTGGCCGCATCACATGCAAGCGGGAGGCACTGGGAGAGATGGTGGCCAGATTGGTCTGGGAGACAAAGGCCGTGGCTGTCCAAGTGCCTTCCAGGCTGGTGGTGGAGTGGCCACTCCAAGCCTCCCTGGAGGCCGGCCTTCCTCTTCTGCTTCTCCCCAACGCGCAGCTGGCTGCAGGAGAAAAAGTGGAGGATGGAGATGGACAGTTGAGCTGCAGCAATATGATGTGCATTATGCTACCACCTACATCTATAGTTTAAACCGTTCAAGCAACTAGTCGTGTAAAGTTAGAACTCCACTTATTTTCTGCTGAACTGCTCGGCTCCTTTGGACAGAGAAACAACCACCAACCAGTTGGCAGTGTGAAAAAGTTGGCTGCAGTTTAACTTTTAGGCAATATTGCCCGTTGGCATACAATCACACGCTAACATTGCTGTGTCGCCCACCTATCACTGCGGTACAGCTGTCACTGCAGCTAGCAGCCTGCACCCCCGTAATCAGATATCTGCATATCTCCACTTTCACGCAGGGAGTATGACAGTGTGGGTTCTAGTAGAATATTGTTAAAAGATGATTGTGGAAATGAGATTTTTTTCTTAATGCAGCTGGGAGAAGAGAGGTGAGCTGGTGTGTGAGTGGAAATTAGGAGTTGGGATTGCTTATCTGTCACAGCTACACGCATGTGACAAAAATGTTTTTTTAAGTCAACGTTAACGTGTGGCGTTAATGACTACTAGTCAGTTACTGTTAGGATGTGACAGGTGCAGGAACAGTGTAATATCATTGTGTTCGTCATTTTTAAACTGATGAAGTTTGGGGCTGTTTCAATCCCAGGGTTCAGTTTGTCAGGTTCCTCTATTCCAAGGGGAATTGAGAATGTATATGAGACGTGAAACTAGGTTCTGATACCACCTAGCCCTCAGACTTCTCGGATTCTGTGGTAATGCGGTTGTGCGTGTTCGTCGCGAAGATGATATGTGTCAAAAAAGCCATTTTGGTTAAATAAGCTTTAGCCTTGCATAAGCGGTCCCCTATTTTCATCCACGACACCAAATTTCAGTAAAGTTATTACTGCCGTTTTGCAAGACATTCCAGGAACTAGAGCAATCTCTTCACAGGGACCATTTCTAATAGCATACAGAGAGCTGTATCATATCATTTTTCCTCAGCAGACCTTAAGAGTTCAAGAGTTCAAGTTGTTTTTTCTTTATGGATTGCAAAAGCAAGTCTTTGAATCTTTGGAAACATGCTGAAGCAATGTGCATGAGCATGCAAGAGAAAAGCCAGTTAAAGTTTAAAGGGGTTTGTTGAAATAAGTCTAGAAGCAAAACAAAACTGGAGCAAACCATTAAGAAATGGATTTGGCATCTGAGCTGCAGCTGTTAACATTTTGGGCCAGGAAGCACATCATTAACGAAAAAAAACCCCCAACAACTAAACTAAACTAAAAATAATACAATAACACAAAATGTAAAAAATCTTACCACGATTAAAGCTGAAAGATCTTTACTGAACCATGTAGGGTCTTGTTGGTACAAAATAGCAGTCTAAAATTGTTCATTTTTAATCCTTTCAATAAAAAAGACAATCAGCTGTACCACTGTAAAAGACCAAAGAGGTTGTTTCGACATCGCATCTTCTACAAGGATCTTTAGCTGGAGAGGATGCTAGATTTGTCTGGGACATGTAGGTTACTTTACCACAATATTTAACCATGAAGAGCATATTTAGAACCTTAATTTGTTTGGTTTATTCTCAGACCACCACATGCACATAAACTCTACAAAAATGTTTCTTTTTTTAGTTAAAAGAAAAACGTCATAGCTGGAGTCATTTTTGTGTTCAATACACTGGGCCAAGCAACCAAAAGATTGATTTATATCTTTAAGGTACACGACCTTATGCTTGACTGCTGCGACACACTCCGACAGGAACACAAGAAGAAAACATTTCGGACTGACTTCTGTCTTTTGCAGAACTCTGTTTCCTTCAGCTGTATCTCTTAGTTGCAGCAAAGCCCACTTCCTTCTAACCACAGTCATCTTGCTCTTACTCAATCTTTATCTATTTATACAGCAGAGAAGGAAGAGAGAGTTAATGTAGGAAACACACTTATTTCTGTAAAAACAGGTCAGCCCTGTTTGATACATTACATGCTCCTATACATTCACTGACCACCGGTACATCACCATAAATACATTTTGAAAGGATGTTGTAGACTATGTATTCATATTTGCAATGGACCTGTGTACCCCACCTCTCACCCCATGCCACCTTCTCATGCCATTAAAGTGATGTTAATTGCTGTTTGCATTTTGTTGTCTTAAAAGTTGTTCGTTTTAAAGCTGCTACGGAGAATTACATCATATGGAATGTAGTGGCTCCATCGTGTAGTGGTTAACACCTTTGTCAAAAATCCCTAATTTCCTAATTAGCAGGTATCTTTTTCTAGAAAGTCACTCCTACCAAGCTTGTTTGCATTTCCTGGTAATGTAGCAGTCCATCAATACTCTAGCTCAAATATGATAACCTTTCGTAACGTAAAAAACCTCCAGCATGCCAGTAGTAATGATGCTAAACTGCAGGTAATAAACCCAAAAGTTACAAACCAGTAGATGATGTCATGATGGCTCTATCTGTAATACAGTTGTGGTTAGAAGTCCACATACACTCATCATGGGCATGCATGTTATGGCAATTTTAGGATTTTAATGATTTCTTTCAGCCTTTTCTAGGGTGGAATTATTCTATAGCATTCATCTTTAATGACTTCAAAAACAAGAATTAGGTGCACAAGTTTGGGTTCTTTCTGGATTTTCTCTACTACACACAGGGTCATACAGTATACATACAGGCTCAAATATATACACACACCCACACTAATATTTTGTCAATTGTCCTTTAACAAGTTGCACCTCAATCAGATGCTTTTTGTAGCCATCATCAAGCTTATGGCATAATTCTGGCTGGATATTTGATCACTCTTCTTGGCAGAATTGGTAGTTCATTTAAATTAGCTGGATTCCTGCCACAGACGCAGCTTTTAAGCGTAATGCACAGATCTGAGGTTGGAGCTTTGGGAGGTCAGCTTAATGTTAGCCTGCTTTATCATTTTCAAAACCAGTCTGTGTTTGGGATCATTGACCTGTTGGTACAGCCAAGTCTCAACCATCTAGCTGTTGCGTTAAGGTGAAGATGAAGGTAGTCCTTTAACCTTCCCGTTGTTCTGAGCACTGATCAATCCAATGAGTGGTGTCAAACAAATCCTTTTTATGCTGGCAAAGACAAAGTATCACTTTTAGCCAGTCATGATCTTTAAGGAGAAATGAATAGGCCTTGACAAGTCAAAAGACATTTTAGCATGTTTAGCATAATTTATTAAAAGATTTAAGAATGTATGTGTGAGATAATCTGACTCGAGCGTCAAGGAAGGTGGCAGGTAAGCAGACTCAGCAGACATTTTGGGTTCCCAGAGATAGGCAATTATTCACAGTTACCTCCACCATACGCAAAACTTAACAAAACTCCCCCCCAAAAACAAACCCAAAACCACACAGATTTAGCAACACAACTCTTCTATCCTTCCTCCTCTGAATCAGCAGAGACTGACTATATATAGGGCTATCAATTTCCCTTCAGTTAGTCTAGCCAGTACCACTAGCTTGAGCTGAGGAATCTAAAACTAAACACAAATGACTGAGAATTACATAAAGCTCACCACTTGTCTGATTAACACATTTATGCAACTAAATTGCTCTCTATAAGAAAAAATATTCAACAAGTCCCGCTGTATCCCGAAACAAACAAAAGGAAGCATTCCTATAGTAAATGAAACCCCTCCTCTTGGTTTAACCCGCTGATGTCAGACATGACATCATCAGTACTTTAAAAATCAGGAAATGCTGGGCGGGCCTTTCCTCACACCTGACCTACATGAAGACTGAAAACAAAAAACAACGTGAGTATGCACAAATTCTGCAACATAATAAAATATAAAGCAACATGTAACTGAGTATTTGCTTTAATTTACTGAATGCTTGGTTTGCTGGCAATATAATGCTTTCACAAACAAACCCGGGATAGTAAGTGCAGCAATGTTACTTTGACAATAACAAATCATAGCGAATAAATATATAGAGAGAATAATGTGCAAAAAGTCACTTCTGGGACAAGTGGAGAGTATTTCAACTGCTCATCCACTTTGTCACAGTATGTATATGTTTGAGGCAGTTATATTGTGGTACAGATGGCTCATAATTGTTCACATACTTTAAAAAAAAAAGTGTGAACAATGCTGTAGACAACACATGGGAAAATATGTGGTGAATGCTTTTGGATACATCTTGGATTCACATGACTCATGCTTGTGTTCTCCACTCATATTGGTATCTGACGTTTTGATTTAATATTTGTAGAGATGCTTAAAGAAAGCAGATGTCAGCTCTGTTAAACATCTGTCTGCAGGGCTGTGGACTTGTGGTCGTGGGTCCCCGTGTTGCAGTGGGTTGCTGACGTTGTCTTGTCATGCCTCACATGGAGATTTGCTGCTGTAAGCACACCGAAGTGGTCAGGTAGATCATTGAGAGCCAGTGCTTTTAACTGATCACAACAACAAAGGTTCTCACAGCCCTAATCCTCTTTGGCTCTTATCTCTCACCCCTCCTCACCCGTCACCCATCTCATCGGCTCACACAGGATCAGACCTACCAGCGGACTTTCTCATGCCTTTCTCTTTTGGTGTACTCTTAATATCCCCATCACTTTCTCTCTCTCTTTCCTCTTAGATTATCTCGCGACGCTGACGCTGTCTTCGCCTTTTTAAAAAATTCTTTTTTCTCTCTTTCACTTGCACAATTTTATCGCTTCTTTCCCACCAAGGGCATCTAGGTCTTAAAGGACCCTCTTTACCATTTGACTAACAAAAGCTGAGTCACTTTTGAAATGAAGAGCAAAGTCTTTGAATGACACTCGCTAAGCCCCATTTGAAGAGAAGTTTCAGTCTCTTATCAACAATAGCTTCACCCCTGTGTGTCGACTATGATCAAGCATAAGGCGTTTCATTCAGGACGGTGGGAAACTAACCAAAAAAAGCAGCCGAGAGAAAGCGTTTGAAGGAGAACTTCCTTAAGCTGTGGCATCTTTACGTCTTTGTGATGTAATTACATTAAATCCTCAAAAAACCTGCTGTGTTTCACATTGCCGCTAGTTTTTACTTCCTCTATATGACAAGCTCCAGCACAGCTAGTCGCAGCCAACAGGTTAATGTGGCCATTTACTTTTATCTCAGCAGAATGAATCAACCTTTAAAGGCTATTACTGTTATTAAAAATGCCCCAGAGGGAGCAGCTATGGCTTGTGTATTTCCAGGGTTTGTGTATGTGTTGCAGTTAGGTTTAGATTATTGGGACTTATTGGAGTAACAAGCTAATGGAATTAAGGTGCTGGATTTCATGCACCGTTGCCAAGATTCAGCATTAAAAGGATGTGTGCTGAATAAATAGTGCTTTAAGTAGATGAGATTCCGACACGGCAGAGATTCGCTTGTCAGAGCAGCATTGTTTGCTTGGCTCCTGAGCCAGTGAAACTGTCAAGTGTGCTGCTGGCCACGGATAGATGGATGGATGGAGGTTTCAGAAAGCGGATTTCTCTTCTTAAAGTGCGTTTTTAGACGCTGGAGTTGACAAACTCTTCAAATGCTGAGAGGAAAGAAACTTTTCCTTTCGCATTTAGCTTTCAGAACGCAAAGGCACGAAGCGGCTCTGAAAGGAACTGCTGGAAGCACACCTAAAGACACCAACACCCTCCATAGACGAGCAAAGGTTTCTATACAGATCTATATTTGCCAGCTAATTACATACATGAAAAGCAGAATCAAAATGAAATCCAAATATTTACCAAAATAAACTCGTGTTTTGTTTCATTTCTCCGTCAGCTGTGCCAGAACAGAGTCCTCTCCATTACAGATAATTCATCTGATGTTTGTGTTTGTTGGTGGATTAGCTGGGAGGCGTTGCTGTTGGCCCAGGCTGTAAAACGCTCTCATCTGTATTTTAATGGACTAAGAAGCAGTGGGAGGATGTGGCTCCGTGCCACAATTTCACAGTGAAAGAGAGGATCGTATGTAGCAGGTAATCTATTTGTGAGAGTGTTTTATCCGTATAAATGGAATTAGTGGCTGGTTTGACGACACATTAAAAAGGCAACGTTGAGTTCGTGTGCGTGCGCGCCTCTGTGCTCGGGGAGCCATATTTGATCGACCCTAATTGGGATTTCAGTGCAAAAATCTGTCTTTGCTTTAATGATGCTCTGAATGCGATGGAAAATCCCCCCCACCCCCCCAAAAAATACAAAAAACAAAGGCATTGAAATCAGAGTGCACCTAGACTAAAGTAAAAGTGGAATCATTAAATTGTAGATGGATGTATGAAGTACCGCTGGCTGCAGGATGCACTTTTGAAGGCTTATCACAGAAAAAGCTCTAAATTTAATTAAGAAAAAACCCACCAGTCCACACCAGTTTCACAATAAGATGAAGCAATTGCGCAGAGAACCTGTAGCTGTTTTCTTTCCCAGCGAGTGTTTTAAAGCAAATTGACAGCATGCGAGTGTCACACAAAGTCATGCATACACAAATACACACACGGAGCTTGCAGATGGTAGGGTCTCTCCTACCCGGCTCTTTGTAGCCCTTTCACAGTTTGAGAGGAGGAAGAGAAGCCTTGTCTTTTATCATGCTCTGAACGCAGCAGTGTTGACATTGGGATGGCACCTAATTAGGTTAGGCCCAGCACAGCATGCATGGTTAACTAGGCTGGCCTAGGCCTCAGGCTCCACAGATCCCAAGGTGACTGGCACACTACAGCGGGAATAATACCTCGGTCTACTAATGTACTTTTAACGTTATCCATCTTCTAAAAATATTACGGCAATAAATACTCATGGACACCGTTATTCTTCATGCCCTTCTGCAATTAGAGGGAAACACTCAAGAAAGCACAAAAGTTTGATCTAGCAGTTACAGTTCCTCTTAAAAAATATTTGCATCAAACAGCTGCTAAACTTTCTCTTTTTTCTGCTATCATTAGGGTCTTCTTTTTTAGCTCTTCAAGCAGTAATAACAGCTGAAAGTAGCTGTGAGAATATAAGATTATAAACGCACCAATTAGTGGCCACTTCAAAATAAAACTGCTCTGGATCATAGTACTGTAGAGAAAGAACCGTTTACCTTAGAGCTCTGATCTTATGTTTGGGAAAGGCAGATGAAAAGTCTTGTGATTGTAGTTAATATTTGCAAGACAAAGTCTCTGAGAAAAATTTGCAGAGGTATGGTGTCAGGTTGTTCAGTAGGGCTTTTTGAAAGCATGTGGTGTTTATAGACTAAGACGTTTCATTTTAAAGCTTTTCGTGTTTCCTATCGACCAATGACGGAGGACCAAGCAGGGTTGCGAGAGCCTGACAGTAGCTCTGTTTGGGTTTAGTTTCACAGTCATCTTACTTCCCCCAAGGGGCTGTGCTTTGTAGCTTCATTAACAGCTTCCTTGCATGGAATCCCCTTCTCTGATTCCATTTCCGCTTTATCGCCTTTTATGCCTCATTAAAGTGAGATGGTCAAGCTGGAAAGGGGATGTGAGCTGAAAAAGAGGATATGGTGTCTGGGAGTATCCTGTGTTCCTGCTGACATGTGACACTGGTGATTTAAAAGTGACACACTTTGACTCATTTCTGTTTCAGCGTCAGCCCTGACAGAGATGGAGATCTCTGTGTGGTTCGAAACTGGCAAGAGAACATCTTGGCCACTTAAGGTCACATTAGCTCCTCACAGGTGTGAGGGAATCAAATGAGATCATTTGAATGTCTGAGAGTGGTTACGGAGAGGAGAGTGTCTGGGCTGCTTGTAAAGAAAGACAGAAGGCGAGTGCTGCAAAAGGAGGAGGAGGGAGAGTAATAGGAAGAGAACAGGAGGGAAGGAGGAGGGGGTGTCCGGTCATGCTCAAGCCCGGCGTCTTTGAGAGAGAAGAGGGGAAAGACACTGGAAGAAAGAGGGGGAAAAAGAAAGGAGAACGCTTTGCAAGCCACCCAGGCTTCATTACCATGTCAATCTGAAGAGAGAGAGATAGAGAGGGAGAAACAGGCCGGCCAGGGCCCAGCAGTGGGGCCGGATCCATATGGTGCTGCCGGCTCTGGAATGAATAGTGAATGGAGCGGCTGGGCGCTGGGCTGCTGGAATCTGCCTCCAAGCCTTTGTGAACAGGATGACCAAAGACAAGAGGGAGCTCTGCAGATGGCCCGGGCTATAAATAGGTAGCTAGTCTATCTCCGTGCTGTCACTCTTCTTGTCTATCTGCCTCTCAGCTTCCCCTCACACCACCCCACATGCTGCCAGGCCCCTGGACACCACTAAACCCAGGAAATAAAAGCCTATGGTTGCATGCCTGTACGATAGGGCCACCGGCCCGGGAATCTAAGTAGCGCAGCCGCCCCTCTCTTCAAACATTTATCATTCAGATTTGTTAAAGATACAGGAGAGGTGCGGGACGCGCTGTGTGGCGAAGTGTGTGAGTGCGGTCTAAAAGAGAGAGTTGCTAAGTTGCTCAAACACAAGCTGGGGAAGGCAGTGAGATTGAGCAGTTGTGTTTTCTGTCCAAACTTCTCGCAGATGGACTTTAAAGTGAGTGATAAATCCATGTCCAGATTGAGGGTCCTTTTGTCATTAAACTAAGCCTTAGCACTGCTGTCCATCTGGCTCCGCGCATGTGTATGTGCATGTTTGGCTGTGTGTGTGTGTTTGTGTGTGTATGTGTGTGCACACTGGACATGATCCGGTACTGGGAAGAGCACTACAAGCGTTCCTTTTAGAGTCTTGCTGACTGTAGCGCACTATACGCTAGCCTTCTGCTCTAACATCGTACATTTTCTTTCTTTTCTCTGTCATGAACACACACACACACACACACACACACACACACACACACACACACACACTCTCTTACTTTACCCCCCAGTTCTTGTAAACACATCTCTAAGCCGGCATGTGCTTCGTCTGTAACAGCCCCAGACTCTGAGGTGCCTGATCTGTGAGCCAAAGATAATTGTTAGGAGTGATGGAGCTCAGAACCAGACCTGTGGAGACAGAGCAAGAGATGACGTGTGTGTGTGTGTGTGTGTGTGTGAGAGAGAGAGAGAGAGAGAGAGAGAGAGAGAGAAAGAGAGAGAGAGCAAAAAGTAAACCACACACACAAACACAAGAGGCCTGGATGGCTTACGTCTGGACCACACAGAGCAAAAGGCATCCGTCAGGCTGGTGTTGCATAAAAGCTATGGCGTCAAGGCTGGGTGGCACCAAAGTAAGAGAACGACAGAGAGATAAAGACAGAGAGAGAGAAGCAGACAGACACACAGACAGACATACAGTCAACCAGAAAGAGCTCTTTCCAAATTCACCAGGTTTCTGTAGCATCCAATGGGCTGCGGAGTTCCAAGTTTTATTGTTTTGTCCAGTTGGAGTTGCATACCAGCTGCTGGCTCTATGTACTGTATGTGTGTGCGTGTATTTGTGCATAATGACTGCGCTCTAAACAACCTTCTGACATGTAATGGCTCTCTTGTGGTGAAAGCAGCCAGGTGCTCACTGCAGGCGACACCACCGGGTCAGCTGATGATGTGAGACACAGTCTTGACTTGATGACATCATCGCCCTACTTCTCATATGTGTGTGCGAGTGTGTTTGCAGTGTGAAAACTAAGACATTAAATCTACCGAGAATATTAAAAAAAACTACATTTTGGAAACAAGATTTTTTCCAAAAGCTAACTAACAGATAATTTCATTTTTTTCTGATATGCATACATAAAAAATAGCTTCACAATATCTTGAAGCATTTCATATTTCCACCCCTTCTGAAGAGAAAATGCTTTGGAAACCATGTTCTCCCCCTAATAGTACTGTTTTATGTCTAAATTAAACATTTAGAGATGGAACAATAAATATTTTAAGACAGAAAATGAGAATAAATGCCTTGTTAAGACATTTTTTTGCCTCATTTTCCCCCTCTTTTTTTATGGCGAGAAACTCCTTCCCAGTAGAGGCCCTCCATCTGTTTAAACTCCCACAGACACTTTGTATCTGTGTCTTTACTCCTAGAAGATGGTACAAGAAAAGAGACAGATGAACTCGTGTTATTATCCTGCCAGACAGTCAGATGTGCTGCTGCTGTAAAATAATAAATATGTGTCACAACAACCCAGAGGTTGTTAAACGCCCGCCACTAATGCTGCGGCGTTCATCTTGGAGAATGTGCCATTATCAAGCATGCTCGGTGCAGACGGACAAAAATATCTACGCCGTGGCGCCATGACATCACAGACGCTCCCTTTGGGTGGGGAAAAAGTCATGTAATTGCAATATGCTCTATCATTAGAAGGGCACGGTGTCATTATATTACATGAGTTATTGTAAGGATTAAAAAAAAGAAACCCAAATCAAACCCATGTTCTTCTCCTGCTTCGGCCTCATGTTACTGCTGCTACTGCGGGTGTTTTCTGCTTCCTGTCTGTATAGCTGCTAAAAGCTTTGACTTCCCAGCTGGCCGGCGTGTGATTCAGCTCACCTCCGTGCTGTTCGGGCTTTAGGCTTCTGAGGGACTTAGTAGGTTTAGACCAACGCAAACAGGAGACCACTACAGAGGGAGGGCGGGATGAAGAAGTTAGAAGGAGCTGCGAGAAACGGGACAGATGGGGTAGGGATCAAGGCCCCGTGTCCCTCTGTCCCTCTCTCGACTTGTCTTCTGTTTCTGGTTCAGGTCTTTCAGCCATTATGTGGGGCCAGATGACAACCAGCCTGTAAGCTCCTCTAATTATGACTACAGATGTCCTCTTACTGCTTCTCTTAAACTGTTATTATTATACCACGTCCATGATACTATGACTTTCTGCTTCGAAGAATTAAAAAAATAATTTCACACTACTTTGGGCATGAAGGATTTTACCCAGAGAGCCTAATCTGGCAACCTGCCTTTCCCATGACCCCCCCCCCCCCCAGCCCCCTCCCCTCTTCCCCACCACCACCGGCACATGCACACAGAAAGCACCAGAAAATGACAGACAGTGAGACAGAAGTTGTTTTTATCTTTTTCCTTTTTCTCCTTCTGCATATGGTCATCCGTTCTGCCTGTCTATCTGTCTGTCTGTCATTACAGTAAATCAGAGGGCTCTTCGGGCTTTATCCGAGCGTCCTTCTGGCTGGGACGGCTGCAGCAGATGTTGGAGCCTGGGACAAAATGGATTTCCCCCCGTCGAGAGCAGCTTTTCTTGCCCTCCTTAATGGAGGCTCCTTGAAATGCTAATGCCCCACCATTAGTATAGTGGCGGTCTAGCATAGTGATGGTGGGAAAAAAGGGAGAGACCACGATCCTGACTGAAAAACCTTTGTGACTGGACAACCCCTGGAAAAATCAACTGTGCCGATCCAGACGGACAAACGTCCAGTGGAGGTGCGAGAGAGAGAGAGAGAAAGAAAGAAAGGGGCGATATCCATCTCACCACACACACAGCTGGTTTGTGTGATGGCATCTCATCCACTGCCCCCCCCCCCCCCCCCCCCCTCCCCCAAACCTCATCCATCCCTTCCTCAAAGTTCAGCTCCAAAGAGGGATAATGATAATCGTGCATATAAAGAGAGCGATAAAAGAACCAATTTCTGCTTTGCACCAAGCGTTTAAAGGATCAGGGAACGATTTTGAAATTAGGGGGCTTAACTTGTTGAGGACGTTTCACAATGAGCTGGTGCTTACTGTTATCGGAGAAATCAAACGGCGAAAGGCAAAGCTGCTTTGCTGAGTGGCGTGTACCACGTTTTTTCACCCCTGCGAGCACGGACGAGGATGAACGCAGCAGTTGGGGAAATGCATTTTTTCTATTTGTGCAAAGAGGCAGCTCAGTAAAAGATAAAATCGGCATGCAGGTGCGAGGGAGGCAAAACCTGACGTGGCCTCTTTGGTCAGAATATCAAAATATGAGGCTGGCTTCATATTTTTATTGAAAAGTGTGACTTGAAACTATGCAGTGACTTCTGTGGAGTATCTAAAGCTAGATGAGGATTTTTGCTCTCCTGCTATTTCTTGCTTAACCCCCCCCCCCTTCTTCCCTCACGCACACACTTGCAGATTTATCGCTCTGGACACTCTTGTCCCTGTCAGCAGCTGGCGGGCTGAGTCTTGTTTGAGCTTGTGTGTGTATGAATGCATGTGCACAAATGTGTGTGCACATAGCCCAAGTAAAGCCTGCTGCTCTGCTCTGCTGTGCTGGCCAGGCCATGTGGCCACTTTAAAGCTCCTTTCTGAGAGGCCTGTGAAGTTGTTAAGGAGCTCCACTACACTGGCAGTTGGCTCTGGGAATCCCTCTGCCAGCTGTAGCCTGCACACACACACACACACCCCTCCCTGCTTCACTTCCCTCTCTCTGTCTCTCATGTTCCCCCTCTCATGCTTACACTTGCTCCGTTTTTCTGTGTTCGCCGCCGTCGCCGTCCTCTTTCTGTCTGTATTTGTTTGTCACCTACTCTCTGTTTTTCGTGCTCCCTTTCTCCCTCCCTCTCTTTCGCTCTCTCTGTTTCCCTCGCTCTGTCTGTTCCTCGTTCTGACCGCGGTATCTGCATAATCTATGTAGTGAAACATCATTGCGGACCTTCTGTCTCTTCTGGCACCGGTCCGGCTGCACATGTTTTCTCCTGTATACCTGCTCAGATCGCTGGAAATGCACTTTGGCAACCGACACGGAGCCACGTGTGGCAATGATGGCTGTTTAGAAAAAAAAGATGGTTTTGAAAGTGGGTTTGAGGAAAAAAAAAAAAAAAAAGGTCCACAGCAAATAGTTTGTATCACTAACTCTGCAAAAAATGAAAGTTAAATATTTCTTCATCTTGCCTTCACTTTACCGTTGCTGTGATTATTCCTGTGTCAGTCTAGCTCGCTCTCTCCGACTTTTTCTTTGTCACTGGCTCCCTCACACTGGAAGGCTGCATCCCTCTCTGAATCTGGCTGACCTTTCATCGAGAGCAGAGAGCAGGTGCACCTGTGTCCCGTTCCCTGGCTCATACTCCCAAGGTCTGCAGTGCACATCTGCTTGAGTGCTCTTGCTTGTACACACAAGGAGGACATTTGCTTGTATTGTCATCAACTCCATTTGCAGTGGAAGTCCCCGGCTGCAGGGTTATGGATGAATCACAGAAGAAGGCCAGCGCCTCCGATATTTATTCACTGATCTGCTGATATTCACCGTGAGCGATTTTATCCTGAAAGAATGACACAGCACCTACTTTTAGTTAAGGTTTAGCTTTAATGGTAAGGATCTTCTTTGCTGCCATACAGCTGAGTCACCACACATGTCACATGACTTTAGATTAGCTCACTCACTATCAGCTTTGAAGAAAGTGCAGAACATGACTTCGACCTCAGTTTTTGCACGTTTACCTTGAAACATTTGGTGTGAGGCTTAGCAGGTGCAGATTTAAAGTAGATTTGCTCACTTGCTTAACTTGAAGACTCGATTCTTGATTAAGGAATATGGTCAGATTAAACTATTTTATATTAGACAGCGTCTCGCCTCTAATTATCAGCTGACAGACAAGGTTTGGAGCTCCTGTTGACTCTCCTCTCCTCTCTTCTCCTCTCCCCAACTTTTCCTTTCTCCAGAGACGACCATGCAAGCTGGCGTCCTTTCACTCCACAGATGTCTCTGTTCCTATAGGGCTCTCGCTGCGAGGAGATGTGTTGGCAATCCTGTGAAACACACCTAACACACGTGCCTGGGTACACACACACACATTCACAGATGCTCACACACACACACTCGCAGAAACACCCAACCACACGGTGTGATACTGCTGTTGTCGCCGCTGGAGTCTATGTCTGTGAAGACTCTCTCATCTTCACTCCCTCACTCTCTTGTTCCTTCCTTTTCCTGTGTGTCGCTGTTCAAAAGAGAGACAGAAAAAAGTGAAGAGAAGAAGCAGAATGTGTGTGTGTGTGCGCGTGTGTACATGTGTCTGTACACACAACACATCCTGTGTGACAACCTGGCGTAGCCTAGATCCGCCAGAGCTCTCAAGTTGGGTGTGAGAAGGTTGTCACCACATACCTGAAGCTCGCAGGATTAACACCTGTTATGAGCTCGAGTGTGTCATGTATGTTTGTCAATGAGCATCTCACTGCATTCATTGGGATTCTTTTTTTTTTTTTTTTTTTTTTTTTTCTGCGAACAAACTTGCAACGAGCCAATCAAACGAGGCTCAGTCCCTTGAAGAAGTTCTTGGCTACATAAATAGACAATGGTTGCGGCTAATTCTGGTGATTTGTTGTTAAGTCAGTTTATAGAGTTTGCATATTTCCTCCGTTTTATCTCAAATGTGCGTCATCTGTGTCCGCGATGCCTGTTTAGGCTAGCATGTTGGTGTGTTTTTCTGTTTTCAGCAGTCGTGCTCTGATATGTTCTCTTGTTGGCTGTACTGTTGTGTGTCACTCTGAGTGTGTGTGAGTTTGTGCGACTGCGTGTGTGTGTGTGTGTGTGTGTGTGTGTGTGTGTGTGAGTGTCCACAGCATGGCAGTCCATCTGTCTCCAGGAGAGCAGCTTCCTGTTCTCTCCCTCTCATCTCTGCCACTGCAGGAACACACAACCTGGTCTGACATCCGCTCACACACAACGTGCACACACACACGCAAACACACATGTATGTATACCTTCTGTCTGTCTGTCTGTCTGTCTGTTTGCTGACACACATTCGTCTGTCTGTCTGTCTTTCCGCACACATCCCCATAAAGCTCATCAAAGCCAGTCATCTGCCTTCCTTCTGTCTCTCTGTCTGCCTGCGTGTCTGCCCATCTATTTGTCCGTCATCCAAACCGGTCACAAATGATGGAGGGGGGGGGTGGAGGGGGTTCACACGCGCCATTTGGCATCCCCAGCTGAAGCTCAATAGAGTGCTAAATGGCTGGGACACAAAATGGCTGCAACAAAGTGTCTGACTCAAAATGGCGACAGATGGGAGGTGTGACACTGAGTCAAAGGTTTCGGCATTTCTCTGGCCTTTCTGAGCGGCGACTGTTTTGAAGTCCAGGGACGAAGCAAAGGGCCGTGTTGACTTTCTACACGGCGGTCTCATCGATTGCCCACACCGCCGGCCGGGATGGTTTACAATGATTGTTCCACATATCCTTGTTTGCTGGAGAACAGTGGTGCCTGGGGTGTGTGCATGTGGAGCATGCGTGTGCGTATCTCCGAGCGCGCGCGCGGAAACGTGTATCTGTGTGTGCGTGTGTGTCCGAGGGGGACATTGATTGGAGCTATTTCTTCTTTGCCACATGACAGATGCAGCCTGTTCACAGTAGAAACGTCAATGCCCACACCTGCTTGGGTGGTGAATGTGAGGCATCACTGATGATTGCCTCGGTGGAGCCAGACTGAGAGACTGACAAAGTAGGAGGAAGGACTTTGTTAGGATGCTTCTATCTGCTAGAAAGCAATATTTTCAGCACTATAAGCACCGCGTTAAAGATGAACGTCGGCTAATTCATCAATCAGCAGAAACGAGCGTGTCTGTAGGCATCCGTAACATACACTCTCAGCATATGCCTTCAAATGGAGAGCTGCGTATTAGCCTAATGATTCCATTATATAGGCGACAACGGTGCATTGTTATGAAAATAAATATCACTGTAAGCCTTTTACAGTTGGTGAAAATTACCGCACACCACATGTTGTGCCTGCATTTCCATTCAGTACTGTTGGTTTCCAGCTCTGCACCATCATGGGGCAATCTGTTGACTGTTGATTTTAAGCGAGAGATAGCCGCATATCATAATATTTCTGCACATGTGTCATCCGCACAGTTTGCAGATTATAAATACAGAAAGATTGAAGAGAAAATCGTGACAAGGACTTTTCTGGCACATAGAACTGTTTTAAATGAGGCAAAAAAGAGAGCCAGTCCTAAGCGTTGGGGCGTGTTTGACGCAGGTAGGATTATAGGCACTAATAAGTTATAAATGATAGTAATGGCCATCTGTTCGCCTATAGGGAGCTCCTAGCCAGCTCTGATTTGGCACGCCGAGCCGCGGCACGACAGACACTCCTTTGAGCATTGGGCGTTTAGAACGCAGCCACCTCGTGCCTGGGCATTTGCTAAATTCAGACGTGACACTCTGACAGCAGATGCTCAAAGCTAGACTTCAAGACGAGGATAAGTACAGATTTTTCCCTCCTCAACAGGAGCATTATGAACGCCGTAGTTATGGAACTGTCAAGTGTGCCTCCGATTAATACCAACCAATTAGACTGATGGTTGCAACATAGGGACAGAAAATCCACACACTGCAGGATAAAAAAAACACAACAACACAGTTTGTGATTAAAAAAACAAAACAAACGATGGTTTGAAACGGCACAAAGCACCTGAATGCTACACCGCTTGGGCAGTAATTGAGTGACTGTGGACAGCTTTGTCCCTGGTAACCGTGGCCTCTCCATCTGTGTGTGTTTGTGCGTCAGGGCTCTGGTCTTAGCCCTGTGGCAGGTGTCTCATCCCAGTGCAGTGTTTGCAGTCTGGCCCCTCTAAGCACTGTAGCCTGTCTGAGGCAGATTACACACACACAAGAGCAGATGGGTGCAGACCTCAGCACCCACAAATACACAAAACAAGGCCAGACCAGCTGAATGTACTGGATCTATACATGTGTGAGAGTGTTTTTGTGTATATATGTGAAATTAGGCACACACAAGACGTTTGTTCCTGCATTTATGTCTGTATATTATGTGTAGAGTATGCACGAATTTGTGTGTGTTACTTGCCCCAGCGTAGCTAAACACATTAGTGGGTAAACATTCTAATCCTGCTGCCCAGAGATGAGGCGCAGAGTCTCTGTATTCTTCCTCTATCTCCCACATACGTCAAGTCCTGTATCAAGGCATGGCTGGGTAAGATATTTCACTCATCTTTCTCAGGTTCGCTAATATCGAAGCAGGAATTACTAGCATTGGTGGCTAGGATGCTACACTAATGCGCCATGTCTTCTGTTATCAGAGCTTGTGTGGCTAGGATAAAATGGTAGGGCATGCTAGAAAGCGCCCAAGGCTAGAACGACACCAAAGCTTGCTGACACAAGAAGTTGGGCAGAAATGCTCTTGTAAATCTGAACAGGCACCAGGTCATATGTGTAGTCTCACACTGTAAAAAAACAACAACAAACAAACCCCATAATGAAACTGGAAATACAAACATTTTATATAAATCTAAACATACCACAACTGTATTTTAGTTAACCTTCCTGTAAAAAAACTATACTAAACAACCTACCAACATAAAGGTTTTGTTTTTATTATTCTAATTATTTAGGTGAACAGAGTACCCTGGAGTTCAGTTAGGTATATTAGAGATTCTCAAACACAGTTTATTAAAGAGGTTTAATCTAAGACAAGAGCAAGAAAATAACAAGGTGATTTTCTTCATCAAGAAGTTGCCCAAAACGTTACGCTACATCTCGCTTCTTTAACGGCCTCCACTTTAAGGCTAGGCTACTTTAAGGTTACCTGAGATTCTTTCTTAATGATTAGATTGCTACCTATGCCATAGCTCAATGCTAAATATGAAGCAACCTCCAGGAGCTGGTAGAATTGTGCAGTGTGCAGACTGAAAACAAGAAGCAAGCCTGGCTCGTATCGATATGCACCATCTTCAGCTGCTTGCTACATGAGAGAAAGGGCAAGTATGGGCAATGACCTGACTTCATTTTCTCTGCATTGCCCAGATTTCATGTGTGAAAACAGCTTAGGATCATTTACTTTCCTGGAGCCTCCAATGGTTTCTTGGCCTCTTCTCCCAGTTATGGACTTCAGAAGTGCATCACGGGCAATTTGTTACAAAGTTGAAACAGAAATTGGGTTTCCCCAAACTTCAAAGCACACAACTGTCTAAAATGTCATAGCATGTTGTGATATCATGTTTTTAATTTTTTTAAACCTGATGAACTTGACATGAACCATGATGAACAGCCACAGACCAAAAGTAAGTGGACAGGAGTGCTTCTGCTTAATGTGCATCGCATTTCACGTCTGACGCTAAAAACACTGAAGATGGTGGAGAACATACGACATTATAAAGAAGCTTTTTTTTTTTTTTTTTGTTTCTATATTGTGTGACAGCTGATCCCACCTGCTCAGAGAGTCAGCTGTAGTTTGGCAATCATTTATTGCTTTCCTTATGCTGCAGTCTTTTTATGGTTAGTGCAGTTTCACAGCGATGACAAGGTGATGTCAGAGGAAACTTGTTTAGCTCTGACTAAGCTGACTGGAGGATGCACACATGCGTTTATATATGTTAACCGCCCCCCACCCCCCATGTGTACACACAGATGCTCCTCTGTATGGTCCCCTCACAGCTGCTGTAAGATCCGTCATGTGACCTCGGGCTGCTGGTCACACACGAAAAGCCGAATGTGTCACCAACAAGGCTGATATATGGGATCTTACAGGACACACTGTGGTGTGTGTGTCTTCAGGGCCCTTATGTCCAAAATGGAAGAGGTGTCAGATGACCTGAGGATGCATCTCTGGGACACAACAACTGGAGAACTGTCTTACGCACACGCAAACGCACACTTTTATCTGTATGGCATGGCAGCAGTTTGTCTTCATTCCCTCTGCACCCTGCATGGATGCTCAGTCAACACCAGCCTCCTTCCTGCTGAGTGTCTCTTCGCCTTCTGTTTGCATCTGTAGGAACACACACACACACACACACACACACACACACACACACACACACACACACACACACACACACACACACACACACACACACACACACACACTTGCAAATCCATAACCACACCTGTGAAAGCTTTGATGATGAGTAATTAGCTGACCAAACAGGTACTGCTTCACCTGATGACTGAGGCTGCAGTATTGAATCTGGGAGGAAGGAGGGATGGAACAGCAGGAAACTTCCTCTTTCATCATCCAGTGTATGAATCCTTTCATGGGATCAGATTCTTTTTGTCTGATATTACAATTCACGGCTGTCATGTCAAATTATTGTCACTTTTCACACTTTTCAGCATCTGAAATTGAGATTGGGCATAGTTACGGTGCATGTCTGCGTGAGAATGAATGTGTGTGTTGTCCTTTTTTTTTCGCCTTTCTTCACAATGTTCCACCTTTTTGTTTGGCTCGGTTTTTTATTATGTTTATGCTTTGGGGTTGAATGTGTGTGTCAGGGCATGAGTGTGTGCTTGTATTTGCGTATGTTGGGACAAATTAGTTTTCAGCTTGACTGCGTGCATGTGTAAATGAGTTTGAAAGGCTATGTAATCACCCAAGATGAGAACTAAGTGTGTGTGTATGTGTTTGCATGTGTGTGAAGGCAGCTGGACCTTAGCCAAACCCTTGCCAGGTCCTTTTTGCTACGTCCTCTCAAGAATGAAGCACGCACTTGTTAGAGTGATTCTGCGTATGCGTGTATGAGCGAGAGAGAGCATCGAGAGTCTTATAATTAACATCAAGAAAATGTCATCTCTTCTTCCCCTGTCATATTTGACACTACTATGGCACAGCTTTGTTAAATGATGAGAGTGGGTGTGGAGCTGGATAATAGGAAATCCTTGTTGATCTTTTTGTGACTGTAGTAGGCCCAATACAGGCATAGATGTAGAAGGGAAAGTACCCCCCTGCAGAACCCTATTATGCACCAATTCGCTGCCCCTCCAGCACCCAGCTAGCATATACAGGGAGTGCAGAATTATTAGGCAAATGAGTATTTTGTCCACATCATCCTCTTCATGCATGTTGTCTTACTCCAAGCTGTATAGGCTCGAAAGCCTACTACCAATTAAGCATATTAGGTGATGTGCATCTCTGTAATGAGAAGGGGTGTGGTCTAATGACATCAACACCCTATATCAGGTGTGCATAATTATTAGGCAACATCCTTTCCTTTGGCAAAATGGGTCAAAAGAAGGACTTGACAGGCTCAGAAAAGTCAAAAAGTGAGATATCTTGCAGAGGGATGCAGCAGTCTCAAAATTGCAAAGCTTCTGAAGCGTGATCATCGAACAATCAAGCGTTTCATTCAAAATGGTCAACAGGGTCGCAAGAAGCGTGTGGAAAAACCAAGGCGCCAAATAACTGCCCATGAACTGAGCAAAGTCAAGCGTGCAGCTGCCAAGATGCCACTTGCCACCAGTTTGGCCATATTTCAGAGCTGCAACATCACTGGAGTGCCCAAAAGCACAAGGTGTGCAATACTCAGAGACATGGCCAAGGTGAGAAAGGCTGAAAGACGACCACCACTGAACAAGACACACAAGCTGAAACGTCAAGACTGGGCCAAGAAATATCTCAAGACTGATTTTTCTAAGGTTTTATGGACTGATGAAATGAGAGTGAGTCTTGATGGGCCAGATGGATGGGCCCGTGGCTGGATTGGTAAAGGGCAGAGAGCTCCAGTCCGACTCAGACGCCAGCAAGGTGGAGGTGGAGTACTGGTATCGTCAAAGATGAGCTTGTGGGGCCTTTTCGGGTTGAGGATGGAGTCAAGCTCAACTCCCAGTCCTACTGCCAGTTTCTGGAAGACACCTTCTTCAAGCAGTGGTACAGGAAGAAGTCTGCATCCTTCAAGAAAAACATGATTTTCATGCAGGACAATGCTCCATCACACGCGTCCAAGTACTCCACAGCGTGGCTGGCAAGAAAGGGTATAAAAGAAGAAAAACTAATGACATGGCCTCCTTGTTCACCTGATCTGAACCCCATTGAGAACCTGTGGTCCATCATCAAATGTGAGATTTACAAGGAGGGAAAACAGTACACCTCTCTGAACAGTGTCTGGGAGGCTGTGGTTGCTGCTGCACGCAATGTTGATGGTGAACAGATCAAAACACTGACAGAATCCATGGATGGCAGGCTTTTGAGTGTCCTTGCAAAGAAAGGTGGCTATATTGGTCGCTGATTTGTTTTTGTTTTGTTTTTGAATGTCAGAAATGTATATTTGTGAATGTGGAGATGTTATATTGGTTTCACTGGTAAAAATAAATAATTGAAATGGGTATATATTTGTTTTTTGTTAAGTTGCCTAATAATTATGCACAGTAATAGTCACCTGCACACACAGATATCCCCTAAAATAGCTAAAACTAAAAACAAACTAAAAACTACTTCCAAAAACATTCAGCTTTGATATTAATGAGTTTTTTGGGTTTATTGAGAACATGGTTGTTGTTCAATAATAAAATTATTCCTCAAAAATACAACTTGCCTAATAATTCTGCACTCCCTGTAGATGAAGCAGTTCAAAAATAGTGCAAAGAACACTCTTGTGCGCTCATGGTAAGCTGTGTTGCCAAGGGTTGCCAAGAGGTCAGCACAGTCTGCAGGCAGGGGTTTTTTCTCTGACTTAAAAGAAATTCCTTATGTACAAACTTTGGCTCTAATTTTCACTTTCAGTAAACACCCGCCACATAAGAAACTCGCATGATAAAATTCACCTGTGGGCCTCCCTTTGGTGCTAGAGTGACAATTTCCAAAGGTAGCGATGGACTACTGTAGCTCGAAAGCTCGCAGCTAATGTTTGTGACGTCAGGAACGTACTTCCAGTGGCTCCCTGAGCTTTGTTCTTTGGTCTCAACCGTGATGTTTACGCCACCCCTAACATTTTTTCTTAATATTGTGAATCATCACATGTGAAGAGGAACAAAGAAAAACCACGAAGTCTAGAAGCTCGCCGAGCGAGTTAGCCTAGCACTTAAAGTGATAAGTGTACCCAGTTTATTTAGATAAGTTCAGTGAAGGAGGACATGCAGCGGGCTGGTGTGACAGAAGAGGATGTAAGGGATAGAGTGAGCTGGAAGCAGATGATCTGCCATGGCGACCCCTAAAGGGATCAGCCAAATGAAGAAGAAAAAGAAGAAGTCACTGATTCATAACCATCTGGAAGCCATTCATATTTCCTTTACTTCCTTATAGGTCGCTAAGTGACGTAAGTTGAGACAAAACAAGAAATCAATTTTCGGACTAAAATTTTCTGTAGACTCAGTGAGGGTAACCACACTGTGGAGAGCTGAGAACACATGCCTAACACTGAAGTGATCCAATAGCTGGTTGGTAGCAGTTGTTTCATTTATGAAGTTTTCATGTGTTCAAGTCAACCAATCAGCATATACTAAAATCACTCAAGGCCCCTCTTATAGTTGGAGTTTACTTATGAAGCTAAAAAAAGAGCCTTTACTTGGTGAAACTATAATATTCATCACTTCCTCCATTGCCGACACAATTTAACAGACTCTTTTAAAGATCCACACCGCCACAGCAGCTGCTAGTCAACAGGTATAACCCCCAACTTACTTTTCCCTTACAATCCATAAATCCAAAATGGACTAATTTTTGCTTTCATTGCTGTTTTAAATGCTTTAAAGCACTTACATATGCACTACATGGATAAAAGCACTGGTCCACACTGCTTCATCTGTGTATTCAGGTGTTTCCAGTCCTGTGGCCAAGGGTGTATAAAATCGAGTACCTAGCCATGCCGTCTAGGATGCAACAAATCAGTTTGGGAAGTTTTCAGATATAAGTGGTGTTATTGCAAAGTGGAAGATATTTCAGATATCTTCAGCTGTTAAAATTCTGTATTAATATTGTCGTTGTCCCTCGGTGTGAACAGAACTTAATTTGCTGTTATAAATGTTTTCTGTTTCTCCCAGAACTCATTTTCAGGTTAAGCACATTTTTGCGATGTTATACTTCGTATGAGTCCATAAAGGAGTCGCCGTGTAAATTCTTTTTGCTATTACTTATTTTTTTCTATTTTGATTTGTTGTTTGTTTCATTGTATATATATTTAATGTACCATCCATTAATGCCTCTTCCCATCCATCCCCTTTAATTGTTCCCACATTGCCCACGGTTGAATTCTTTTCCATTTCTCTCATTCCTCCTCTCTCAGTTGCTTTCTCACCATTTCCACTGTTATTCCTTCTCCTCTCTGCTCTGATATATTTAAACCATCCCCCTGGGGAGAACAGAAGCCCGCCTCAATCTGGAACCAATTGTTTTGTTCGGTTCATGAATCCAGAACCAAACCCTGACAAAAGAAGTCTTGTAAGGACCGCTGTGTTATTTGTTTTTGCCTGAGTTACAGATTGCGCTGTTATCAAAGTATTTATTGTACCATTGCGCTGCAGTTGTGGATGCTGAGAGGGCCCGAAGCCTTGCAGCACATCAAAGCTGTCATAAATGTGGAGCAGGGGCCAAATGGCAAGAAATGCTGTGGGCACAAATGAAATAAGCCAGAACTGCTACTGATAAGAAGCGACTTTTAAAAGCTCTCTCACTGTTGATTGCGCCTTGCGAGTTCGAGCTACTGGTTAATATTCTCACACTTCTATCACTCTGGTGACTCTTCGGCACAACTGAGTTTAGCGTGATTCGCATGTTCAAAGGGTGAACTAATTGGAAAGAAGCTTGGCATTGCAGAACAATGATAAGCGACTGATTAATAAGCTGAACTTGGAATGATTCCTCTGCCAATCTAAAAGAATAATAACAAACTCGGGCCTTGCTCTACTTCTCTGCTCATCAGAGGAGCCCCGTGCAGCGGCACATGTGAGTTCAGGGAATTACAGCAGGATGCCTACCCCCTGGAGGTGATTTGAGGCAAGACCTCTGGCTGGTGTCATCACGGCTGATAGGTGTGTGTACATGTTCCATGTGCATGTGTTTGTCTGTTGCAGATTTAGCCAGTCGGCTGGGAACCTGTGAACATATGCCAGCAAGTTGAGTAATGCTGCTCAGAATTAGTTTAGTGAGTGAAGCCACCTGACCCCTGACCTTTTGACCTTTACTTTTGAGGCTGAGCTGCAGAAAAACAACAAAATTGCAAAGTGCCAAATGCCAGTGATGTGATAACCTTTTGGACACCGTAACATTTAAATACTTTTATCATTGCCCTCACAAGCCATCATTTATTATGCCCGACTGAGAGTAAAGTCTAAGCCTTTCATTTAAGGTGTATTCCACTGAACTTTAAACATGCTACTGCAATAATGTGTATCATTTTTTCCTCCTTGGCTTCTTGACTTCTCATGCGCCTTTCTGCGCAGTCACATGCAGCGACAGGAGGTTTCAGGTCTGGGCACAAGTGCAGGAGGATCTTAGACTGCTCTTAAACCCATTAAGGCCACCTGGGTGTGTAGCCATGCATGGCTAGAAAGATGGCCAGAAGGTGTGTGTGTGAGCGATTGCACACTTGTGTGTGTACAGGCCGAGAGGTGGCCAGGAGGAGCAGGCTGTTCAGCAAGATTAGCAGGCTCTCACATGTTGCATAACAGATTCCCCCATCTCATGAAAAACCTGCCTGCATGATGCCGCCTGCTAAGCAGGACGGCCTCTACACTCACACACAGACACGTATCTATGAACACACCCAACACTTTGCGCATTCAAGTTAAGCCTCTTCACCAAAATGCTTCTACTGCTTTGATTTGCATAATTCGTGTGGCTATTTGTTAGCTTCTCTTTTCATACCAGTGATGTGTGAGAGCAGAGGTAGACAGACTGGCCTTCTGACTCATGCAGGTTGAGTCAAAGCCTTAACAAATGTCATTATCCAGACCAGCCTGGAGGTGATTAGGTAGCGTGGCGCTTATGGCTCTGTGTTTAGCATGGGTCTGCTGCAACCATCCAGGCCAACTGCTGTGTGTGTGTGTGTTTATGCATATGGGCCTGGGCTTGCTGGGGGCTGTGATCCGATGGGTCCTATAATACCAAATCAAACACAGAGGGAGACGCAGCCTGTCTATTTCTCTGTTACAGTGAGTGTGTGCGTGTTTGCGAGCAAGGGGGGTTAAGTCGTAAACAAGGTCTCCATGGTGACAACAGATGTAACTGCAGCAAAGAATGAAGTTGAGTGTCAGCAGTAAGGGCCCAGTGTGTGTGCGTGTTTGTGCGGGGGAAAAAAACAGCAGCAGTACAGGCCCAGGGAGAGTCATAAACACCAGCAGGCCATGACTTCCACAAATAGACCTCGTAGAGAAAAATGAGAGCCTCCAAAAGAGGGGGAAAAGATTATTTCACACACAACAAAGACTTGTATCACATAAATGCGCACGATGCGTCTGTAATATTATGAGACGAGTAAAAAAAATGTGCTCACATCAAAGAAACACAGAAGTAAAACTGAAACAAATCTATGCAATTAAAAAAATTTGCAGTGGAAATCCCAAGCTCTGGCATCCATCCTTGAAATACCTCACAGGAGCATGCCGTCCTCCCTCCCCCCATAGCTAAAACGCCAACAATCCATTCATCAGTCTTCATCATCTTTCATCATTATATGGTAATCCTCCCAGCTCACTCTAGCTCTGTCTTGACAGCCCCCTGCAGTGTCTCTTTCTAGTCCTGTTGTGTGGTGAGTGTGCCATCTTGATTCACACATCCTGTCAGTGGTTCATAATCCCTCCTTTATGGAGACCAAACAGCGCACCGCTGTCTCTCTCCAGTGCCTAACCTCGAGGCTTCAGTAACCTCATGATGCATGGTCATTGTTAGAGCACCTCTGCTTGTGGAGCACATCTCACCCCAGCCTGACCCCCCAAACACCATCCCAGGCTATTTTCCAATATTATTTATGCAGAGGCTCTCTTTAGTCCCCACTAAGCTGGCTTTTTCAAGGCTTTTCACTGAAAGGCTAAAAACATACAAATCCCCCCCAAAACCCTTCAGAAAAACCATATGGAGCACTATACCTTAATCAGAGCAGTCACTGTGTGTGTGTGTGTGTGTGTGTGTGTGTTTTTGTGTGTGTGCACTCACTAATATTAGAATAATCCCTGGTGATTATGGGAGTGGTTATTAGGATGAATATGGCAGCAGGGTTGGGTCAGGCCGAGCTGAGCTGAGCCCAGGCTGCAGTGAGAAACAGATGTCAGTTGACCCACATCTGCCGAGCATGCTGGGACATCGGCGTGTCAGGTCACGGCTCTGATCACCTCAGTGATGCTGTGCGTCTCAGTCCCTGAAAGATCACTGCCTTTTTCTCTTGGTTCCCTTTTACCTCTAAAAGCTGTGTCTGCCATCTTTTACTCTTTACCTGCACGTCTCTCTCTCTACCATGCTTTCGTAACACATATAGACACTTTATACAAAATACAAATATTTCTGGCATAAAGTGCAAGTTTCAGACTCTGATCTCCAGATCAAAGGTTTTGGCCAAACTACACTTTTGGATTGTGACCCAGACTGACCAGTTTTTGGACAGCTAAATGTGAACACTCATTTCTACAGCACTGTGATAGGGATATCAAACTGAAGCCCTGGAAATGAGTTGCATATCAATCTGCACTAATCTTATAGTTATGCATATGTGGCATCTTTGCCATTTCTAAACCCACTTTTCTGTGCAAGCAGCTGGGTTCTGAATACCATTCATTTTCAGGTCATCTCAGTACACGATGGCAAGATACTGCATGTAGTTAGAGCTGCAGAGAGCACATCTAGGAGATGTACATGTTATTGATAAGTTGATCTAAATTAATCTAAAACTAGAAATGATCTGAACCCAATGTGTGAGAATTGTCAGCTTTAGAGCAGTTAATGGAAAGTCTCTGAATAACACACACGCGCACACGCGCACACACACGCTTCCAGGGAATAATTTTCATTTACAAGGGACTCATTTATAATCTCAAATTATTTCTGTTTTGTCCAACTGTTTTATCTTTTTGCTTTGATTGTTTTTTGGCCTGCCAACACACACTGATCCATCCTTTTTAGATTGTCTGGACAGGTAACCAGTCCATCACTGGGCGAGCACTGAGAGCCAGAAAACCACACACACTTTCAGATCAACGCCAACAGAAAATTTAGAATAATCCATTAACTTTACATACAGTCTTTGAACTTTCCTCCAGGTTGTCTGGCTTTCTCCTACAGTACAATGATACAACTGCTTATTCACAGGGAGTTATCCTGTTATAACTTTCGGGTTTTAATGTCCAGTCAGATGTGGACTCAGATGATTATACATGTTGTGCACTAATTGCTCCACATACTGAATGCAAGACATCAAACCCTAAGTTGCTCCCAATGGTAGGCCAGTGCTTTACTATGAATGTATAAAAGGTGATTTAGAAACACCGTTAAAGACTTTGTAATGATCTATAGGCTAAAAAGCCTTATATAAATACTGACCATTTATATTGCATTAGGTAGACCTATTTGTCTGCTTGTCATCACAGATATAACCAATATCTAATCGTTAAAAAGATTTAACCAACCAATGACAATGCATTTGGACATGTTGACACGGCAAAGAAGACCTGAAGTTTAAACTGAGCTTCAGAATGAAGAAGAAAGGCAATTAAAAAGACTTTGAATGTGGTGTGGTTATTGGTGTCAGACAGGCTGGTCTGAGTATTTCAGAAATGGTTGATTTACTGGGATTTTCCCACACAACTATCTTTAGGGTTTACAGAGAATTTTCCGAAAGGAGAGACAATATCCAGTGAGGCTTTGTGTGAAAATGCCTTGATGAAACCAGAGGTCAAAGGAGAAAGGCCAGACTGTTTCGAACTGATGCAACGACAACCATAACCAACATATGTAGAAGAGTACCTCAACAGCATGACAACACATCAGACCTTGAAGCAGATGGGCCACAGCAGCAGAAGACCACACTGGGTATCACTCCTGTCATCTGAGAACTTTAAAAACTGGACAACAGGAGACTGGAAAAATGCTACCAAGAATCTGATGATTCTTGAGGGTATGATCAGATTTTGGTGCAAGCAACATGAAAGCATGGATACATCTTGCCGTGTATTAGCAGTTTACATTGGTGGTGGAGGAGATTTTCATGTCACACTTTGGGGGCCTTAGTGCCAGATTGATACAGCATGTCACAAAACTCAGATCATCTGAAACTGGGTTCTTAAACATGACAATGAGTTCACTGTACTCAAATGGCCTCCACAGTCGCCAGATCTCCGTCTAGCAGAGCACATTGGAATTGTGGTGAAATATGAGATTCACATCATGGGTGTGCTGCTGCCAAATCTGCAACAACTGTGTGAGGCGATCACGTCAATATGGATCAAAATCTCTGTGAAACATTTCCAGCACCTTGTTGAATCAATGGCATGAGGAGTTACTTCTGTAGCTAGCTAGTTTTAAAATTTGCTGAGCTTTTAGCACTAAGTGATTTGTCTTCCTTTTAGGCACTGACATCATCTGTGGTCTTGTAGTTGTTTTGAGTTTTGAATCACACTTTCACTACTTTTGAAGGATATATGCAGCTCAACAAAAGAGTTCACAGCATGTTAGAGAACTACCACTGACAAGGGAAAGGAGACGAGCACGAACCTCCTCGTGGCCAAACCAAACATTGTGGTTTTAAGTTATAGCTGCATTTACTTTAAATGATGTGGTAGACCAACACTGAGAATCAGCAAGCACTAATTGAAAACAGCTTGCCAAAGTTCCAGCGAATATGACTGTGGGATACGCTCTTATTCTATTGTGTTTTAATGCACTGGTTCTCTGGTCATTCCTCTGACATCCCAGGAGGCCTGTGCGGTTACAGTCCAAGATAGCTGGAAGATGACTCATTCTGGCTGTCAAATGACAAGTTCGCACAGTGTCATGTTGCCTACTAAGGAGAGGGACATCATTTTCTTTTCATTTCCCAAGATAGACGCTACCACAGTGGAGCCCAAAATGAAAAAATAACGGCTTCAGTTTTTCGCTGCTTGATGCAAAACAGTGCACATCCCACAAGGTTGGAAAACAACCTGTTGGCATTAGTTTCCCTAAATCTAAACGGTTGAATAAATAAGTACACCCTTCCTGTCCCGCTCATGTCTTCTTACGTTTTTCCCTGTCTAATTTCTCTCCCCTGCCTGTCCATCACTCGTACTTCTCCTCCTTGTCTTCTTTCCGGCTCACTTTAGTGATATTAAGGCCCGTTCTTGTCATCCCACGGGGCAGAGTGGCTGGATTGACAGCTGGGTTCAGCATCTTGACATAGGTCTGTGCCCCTGTCATCATCGCTGATCATCCCATGCTGGCCCTTAGAGTGACAGGCGCCTGCAGAGCCATTTACTCCTGCTGCAGTCAAAAAAAAGCCCTCCTCGATCGTTGTCTTTCACACGGCAATGCAATCGCATAGTTTCCTTACTTCCTTATTCTTCCTCCACAATTTTTTCCTCCACCTTCCTTACATCGTCTATAAAACATTTCTTTGACCTCCCACTTATTGTTTTGCTTCACAAATGATCAATTTTTAGTCGATTTCTGTTTTTAGAATTCTTCTTCTTTTTTAAATCTTTCTTTCTTAGCATTTGTTTCTAACCGTCTTTTCTCTTCTCTGATATAAACTCTCCAGCTTTTCACGGAGGCTACTATTAATCTAAAGGAATCTGCCAGATCTCAATTAGGGTAATTACTGTGTTTGTTTTTTAACGTAACACTGATGACTCCACTTGTGCTACTATCTTTGAGGAGGCCCTAACAGATGGGGTGCTTAGTACTTTTTAGGGAAGGCTGACAGGAATCAGGATGAAGCTGATTTTGGAGCTTCATATTTGTCAAACTAATTTACCTTGCAAAACTGCTTAACTGTAGTTCGTTCTCCACACTTTTTATTTAAGGACAAAGCATCTTAATGTAAATAGGCAAATGTGAAACAGAAATAGCTTTATTTCAAAGGCAAATTTAGCTGGGTTGTAACCACTATTAAATATGACATCTGGCTTGTACTTGTACTCTGTTGATATAAGATCTGCGGTTTAGGTGTCTTCTTTGCTAGATATAAGTTCACAATGTTATGTATGAGGGAGGACGAGCATCTTTCACAGGGGTCTGTAGGGGTTTCTGCAGAATTTCACTTGCATCCCTTCATGCAATGCCTTAGTACTAATTTGCATATTGCCACTCCTTAAAAGTTGGAGATGGCTCTGCCATTATCCCACATGATCTGACATCAAGTTATTATCGTGCAAGTCTGTATGAGAAGACACGTTTATAATTTTTCTTATCCACTCATAGCTTGCACATATTGGAGAACTTATGTAATGTAAGTACTGAAAAACACATTATCTAATTGCTGAGTTAAGCTATATTACTTTGTTGTTGTAACATGATAACAGTAAGACTTTACTTTGGATTGCGCTACATTCAACTTGAAACTTGTTGTGGAAGTCCTGACTCTGAAATTGGGAGCCACTGACCTACATAAAACGCACCCAGTTCTTAAATTAGGAAACTCCCAGCCTGCAATGTAAAGTTAATAATGAAACATTTCTTTTGAGTGTTCCTGCTACAAGTTTCTCAACTGTACAGTGTCGTTTCTAAGAGCTGCAAAGCGTCTCACTCCAAAACAAAGATGGCAATTTATGGCATCAGAATATGGTTTTAGGCAAGTTCCACATCGCGTATGTGTTTGTGAGCGAGAGTGCAGAAGGACAGGAGGGCATCAGATGAGTACAGACTGTTTCCACCTGCCAGGTGCCTGGTCTCTAATCCCCCCTCTCTGTCTGATTAAACACACACACACACACACACACACACACACACACACACACACACACACACACACACACACACACACACACACACACACACACACACACACACAGGCGCAACAAGGTCATCTCTCTGTCAACCATACAATAGTGCTGTGTACCCATCTGGCCTAGATCCTATATACTTCCTCTTTAGACACCAAATAAAAAAAGAGATGAGCGCCAACACTTGTTGTGACTGCTCTGCAAAGTTACGGGAATGAGTCTGAAGCATATTGGCCACTATTTAGGAAGTTGTCACATCATTTATCCATCGTTTGAGAGCACTGCTGGCACAATCTAGGTGTTTGTGTGAGAAAAGATCAACATTCAGTTGCTTTGCATCCTGTCTTCTCTGTCTTTATCACTTGTTCAACACTGAGTTCATTTAGCAAAATACCTTCTTTACATGATATCAGAACATCAGTTTCTTTCTTTCCAAGCTTCTCTGGTCATATTTTATGGCGTGAACACAGTGCAGCGCTTTGATATCAAGAGGATAAGAGGGCTTTGTAGAGACAGTGACACCCACCCTCCTCCTTCTCCTCCTCCGTCTCCTCCCACTCTTCTGCTTTTCCTTCCCCTGGGGAGGTTTGGCCTCTTCGGCCCCTCCCGGACTGCTTTTATGTCTGGTGAGGTTTGGCACGGTTGAGGTGAGGATGAGGTCAAACGCTTTCAAACAGTGCCGAAGAACATCCCACTGTAAATGAAGATTAATTCAATAATGTTTGACTACACTTGAACAAATGCCTGAACACTGTGGTTTTTGTCCCGCCTCTTTTAAAAATCCCTGTGGATTTGATGCTGTTAGTAAGACATTGGCACTACATGCTTCCACACTGTAACGTAATACAGTATGATGCACAATAACACATATAAACACATGCGTGGCGGGATATACGTGCATTATTCAGTGCATTTCGAGTCAGAGCAGAGGGCTGCATGCAGTCACTGTAAATCCTGGATACCGTGTGTGTGTGTGGTTTGATCTACATGATGATAGTGGAGGAATTCCATGTGGTGCCATGCTGTCTGCACCATCTCTGCTCCTCACCTGTTGAGGCTGTGATTAGATACCGTTAACCCTCAGGCCACAACTATCACGTACAGGTAGAGCAGAGTCGGGCTGTAGCTTTCCCCTTCTGCTGTGTGACGGGAGAGAGCTGCTGAACTCCAGAAACCGCAGACGGTGCTGAAAGTTTGTGTCACACTAATGAGCAGTCTGTCAACAAGTGTGCGCTACAGGGAACGAAAAAAAGACACCACTGAAAATATCTAGATTGTATATGGCGGAAATCCTTGCATGACTTCCCCTCCTTTTGTACACCATCCCCCAAGACACACAAATTCCAAAATAATCTTCTTGTAAGGTGGTTTTAGGATGTTATACTTCTTTCTTGCTAACAAGCCTTTTATGTTTCAGTGTGAAGATTACTGGTGGCTGTCAGTTTTTTTGGTTCTGCACTGATTTGTTTTTCTCCAGAGGCTTAATGAGACGACTGATACCCGTCGTGTTTATTTAATCCACATAATCGGAAACAAATGTACAATTTCTGCTTATACTTGAAAAGCTTGAGCTATGGAAGCTTGATTCTTCCACTGAGAATTTTTTATTCTTTTGAAAGTCAAGATTTTGGAAAAAACGTCAAAAGTTTGAGTTATCTAAAAGGTTTAAACCTGCAGTTTCTCGCAGCAAGAAAAGTCATTCTCATCGCTCATAATGCTGTGCTCAAAATACCAACACATTTCCCCACTCACATTAGATATTCTCATAGTTTTTACATACACTGCTGTTGTTTCTACACATACTTCACTGCTGAAGATATTTGTTACTGTGCTGATGCACTTCAAGTCATTATAACAGTTTGTACTTTTGTTGCTTACAACTCTAGATCTCTCACTTTCCTCAAAACTGTTTCCCTTTTTTCAAATATGTATGTAAGCACACTGTCACAGGTACCCTTGCAACAAATAGAAATACAAACTTTCAATTTTGTGTCATAGTTGCTCATCAAAATTTCTCTTTCAATCACATCCAAAGGAAGCTCTACTGGACTGAGATCTGGAGACAGTGGAGGCCATCAGAGGTTTTTTTTTGTTTGTTTGTTTTTTTGTTAAGTGTTATGTTGTCTAATTTTGGTGAGTCTGTGTGAAATGCATGTGTGGTCTTCTGCTGCTGTAGCCGTCTGCTTCAAGCTCAAGTATGTTGTGCTTTTAAAGATGTTCTTCTGCATACCTTGTTTGTAATTTGTGGTTAAGTAGGCTATTCTTGCCTTCCTATCAGCTCAAAGTAGTCTGTTTATTTTATCCATATAAATTCACTAGTATTATTTTGCTTTTCTCAATTTCATCAGTTGCAAAAAAAATTCTTTACATTTCTATCTTTTCAGATTTTTTTTTTTTTACTATACATAGAGCAGTATCTCAAATCAGTAAGGTTTTGAGAAAGTCTTTAAGGGGTGGTGAAAGGTTTGACTTCATTGATCACAGAGGTGAAGTGACTGCAATAATATAAAACATTTTGACAAATGTGGAAAAAGGTTTTGATTGTGTTGCATAGGTGACTCTGTGTTATGAAAAACTGCATGAAGAGTGATGAGAATGACTTTTCTGCTGTGAGAATCGATTGAGAAAAACTGCAAGATTCGAAACTCCAATAAAGTGGAGCTGAGACCTGCTTAGCTGCTCTGCAAACAGCTTTGAACAATTGCACTTGGGAAAGGACTCCATATAATTCACAGAGCTCACCTGTTTCCACGTCGATAATTTCCTCGGTAGAAAGCAGTTAACCTTTAAAGTATCTAGCTGGAGGCAGAGAGCCCAAACTTTGGCAAATATATAATCTATATGTCTACATACCACTGTGAAAATCTGTGTTTTTGTAATTTGGGTAAACCAGCCTTTTAAATATGATTGCTTTTAGCCCAGAGGCTCCATAAACCAGCTGTATATCACTGACTGCAGTCAAACAAGATGATTCCTGGTTATGCACTAAAAGGGCAAGTCTTGCAAGCAGGGAGGCTTGACAAAGTAGACTTGACCCTGGACTGAGGCTTGTTGTGGCGCTGCGTCTCTGGAGGGCTCGTCTGAAGGCTGGCTGCTCTCCGTCTGGGCTGCAATGCTCTCTAATCACCCTGACACTGCACTTACAGGGCTGACAGCTATGGCGCCAGGGAGAGGGAGGGAGAGATTGTACACGTGACAAGGCCCACCTTGGCTCTCCATTTGTTCCCTCTCAAGATAATCACTTTCTATTGATTTTCCTGGAGCGCACACATCCCTGTTACCTTTCAACCTCTCTTTAGACTATCTCAGAGCCACGTCGTACCAACCTGCAACGTATTGCCATACAGTACATAATTTATGTCTGTGAAATACATAGAATAGCAGAGTTACTGCAGGATCAGCCCCTCAGTTTGCGACAAGATCAATAACAAAGCGTAATCGTCACATTGTACCTATCCCATTTAAAAATACACACGGTTAAAGAAGTGAGAGGATGGCGACATGTGCATAGTGTAAACTCTGTGTGAGTATGTGCATATATTTGATGCTTCATTCCTTTACAGCTTGTATCAGTGAGCTGAGGCGTCACAGCCGGCGCCCTCAGCTACTTACCTAATTAGCTCTAGGAGTCCCTGCATTATTAACAGACCCCCTAAATCATTCAGAGGGGCCCTAATGTGTGTGTGTGTGTGTGTGTGCAAGGGAACACACCAAGGGGGTTTGGAGGATCACTGCGATAATGTCCTTTCCTATTCACGACATGTCACGAGTAATTATTCACCCTGGGATCACATGGGTCCAGAACATTGGTAATGGCACTTTTCTTAGCCCCTCCCCCACCTCCCCCTCCACCCTCCCACTGCTTTTATGACTGACAAGGTGCTAGATGGCTCAGCCATTCTCTACAGATAGACAAATAGTGGAGGATGGCTAGCATTGTTAGACAAGAATGTTCATGTTACAAAGGTCATGTGTTAATGCAGGGAGATCAGCGGGAATAGATGGATAATGTTTATTTTATTGTGTACATGGATCTCATTAACATGAGCGGCTATGCCATTTGTAGGCCTCATTTGGTTATATTACATGTAATGTACTAATCATTTTAGAGGAATATTACTGTGATAATAGTGCGAGTGTCATTTAGTTGCTTTAACCGGTGGATGACTCACAATCGTGGCTGTTGGGAAACAGAAGAGCTTGATGGAATTTTTTTTTTAAAAAAATCCTAATTTGGGAAACAAAATGCAGCTGAATCATGTTCAGCTGAATGTGACTGTTTGCTCTACTTTCAGCAGCTGGAAGTAGTTTGGTCCTTTTGTCAGCAGAGTCAGCAAGACACAAATGAAAAGTCAATATACATCACTTCCTCCCTCTCAGCCAATAACTGCTGTGTAGGATGGTGATATTGTTCTGTATGAGATAATATTTGGCTAGGCGTGTGACCAGGAGCTCTTGCGCTGGTAAATCCACATGTGTTTACTGGAATGTGACTGTTTCCTGAAGCTCTGCAGTAGCTTTGATATGTTGGTTAAATTCCCTTCTTTGTGGTAGAAGGAGGGAGAGTCGAAGGGGGTGACTTTAAATGTCTTTAACTTTTATAAAATTTAAAAGCAGATAAAACATAAATAATGCTCTGATAACAGAAAACCCACATAGCGCTCAGTGACATAGACTCAAAATTATATGATGTTTCAAGAAAATTTGCAATCACAATAATTTTTGATGATGCAGACAAAAAATAAACAGAATTTTACCGATGCTTGCAGACACAAGTAATCATAAGTGTAAATAAACGAAGGACACCATCCTAAGTATACAAGTATGGCTGCCCTGCTTTTCAATCACCCACTTCCATCCTTTTGCTCTTCCTGTCATATGGATGGCAGCTAGCCAGTGCTCTGGCTATGCTTGGTTGAGTCATTAATTTACATTTGGGTTACAAATCACTAACTGTATTTAGCATCTCCTCCTGGTGGTACTCAGTGGTGTGTCTTTGTCTCGAGTGGTGGAACAATTTTGTTGTTTCCAATTTTATCAGGAACAATTTTCTTGCATTAAAAAAAGTGTACTTTCTTGGAGGCTAGCTAAGTTTTTAGGCACTAAGTCTTCATCAGATGTTGACACACAGCTCTCGCTATCAGATATGTTTGGACTCAGTATACTAATGCACTTATCATTGGCAATGATATCACGATATAATACTTTAATATCACAGACAAACCTTAACCAATATTATCGTAGATGATATGATATGAAACAGCCCCAGGGGGATGTAGGAGGAATGCTCAAGAGACTGAAAATAACTTGATCCATTAATTAACTGTTAATAATAATTAGTCAGTGTTGGTGAATTGCAGGTTGCAGGAGAATTTAAACAGTCTACAGCAGGCACTACCCAAGTGGATGATCCTGACTGTGCTGAGGCATGCATTATTACCTGTAGGAGTACATGAGCACAATATGCACATTCAGTCTTAATTTCCTAGAATTTGGAACAAAACAAAAGATTATCAGTTAGGTCAAATTTTTGGAAAATATTGGCAAATAAAATTATTCACTGTGGTGAAAGCTTCCTACTGGCCATTGCAAGTACAACCCAGGACTGCTGATGTGTTTGTGGAAATGTATTTGTAATACAACCACACACACCTACACACTCATGTGTTCAGCCACACATAGGTGGCAAAGCCCAACCTGTTACATTTAGCTTACCTAGCATGGACTCATTTGTCAGAAACCATACAAATAATATATCATATGACATATCACTTCCAGTTATGGTAAATAAGAACAACATGTTATTCTCAAATGGCAAAGAGTTGTTAGCTACATCTCCTAAGATTAAAACAATTCAAGGATCTGAAATTGAAATGGTCACATCTTACAAGTATCTAGGGATCATTATAGATCAGAATTTGTCATTTAAGACTCACATTCAAAGGCTTGTGTCGAAGTTAAAACTAAAACTAGGTTACTTTTTTAGAAACCAATCCTGTTTCTCCCTCCAAGTGAGAAAACATTTGATTCGTGCAACCTTTTTACCTTTATTGGATTATGGTGACCTGCTTTTAATGAATGCACCTGCCCACTGCCTAAAGAGGTTGGATACTGTGTACCATTGTGCTTTACGTTTTATTACTGGCTATGGAAATCATGTACATCATTGTTCTTTGTATGCTGCTGCTAAATGTCCATCTTTGCATATTCGCAGACTCTCCCATTGGTTGATCTTTATCTATAAATCTCTCCTTGGGCTGGTTCCATCTTATTTATGTGTTTATATGTGTAAAAACCACAACCAATACAACCTTCGTTCGAACAAAATCATACAATTGATTGTCCCAAAAATCAGAACAGAATTGGGGAAAAGGGCTTTTAAATACGCTGCCCCTGCTTCCTGGAATAATCTGCAGAAGGAACTGAAATTATCAGAATTGGTTACCTTGGGAGAGTTTAAGTCTGTCTTAAAGGAACGAGAGAACAGCTCTTTTACTCAGTGTGATTGTTTTTAATGTACTCTTAATTTGATCTGTTATTGTATATTTTACACATGTTTGTATGGGATATTGTATTTGTTTTAAATGTTATATACCTATGTGGTATGTGACTTTTGTTGCCATGATGCCAGGTCTCTCTTGGAAATGAGATTTTTAATCTCAATGAGATTTTTTACCTGGATAAATAAAGGATTAATAATAATAATAACAGTGGACCACCACTTGCATACAGAAGTGTTAATTGCTAACAGTTTTAATTTCTGCCTTTTGGCTAATTGGTTTCTGTTATAACGCAGGCAGAAGACAAACAGTGATATATATTCCTGAGTATTTCAGCACAGGCATCCCTTGATTTTATGATGGGCGTGAGGCTAAGTAGATTACTGGTCTTTTACTGCAGTTGCAGGATGAAAAAACAAAAAAGGTGAAAGCTGCAATGGGAAAAAGAATTACGTGAGATAAGTCTGAAGACGGCGGGAGAGTACGAGCGAGAGAGCAAAACGCTCCTTTACATCGTTAATCTGGTCGCCCCCTCCCCCCTCTGTTTCAATTAAGAAAATTACTTTTTAGTTCAATTAACAATAATTCACGCTTAACTGAATAAAGTTTATTACACAATCAAGGCATCAACAGAGTGAGAGGAACACACTTAAAAGTGCGTATGCACACACATATACACAGGAGGTTGTTGTAGTGGGTGTTAGGGCTCGCGGTACAAGCTTCGCTGAACTCTGAGTCAGACAATATTTTTACAGGATGTTAGAGAGAAATATGTCATCACACTCTTAGATGGAAGGGAACCTCTATCTTCTATCTTTGGCCTCGAGCAGCAGCTTGCATCACAGTGATTAACTCCAGAACATAGACAGTAACACCAGCAGCCACATTGTCATAATTGCCATTACCCCCCGACTATGAGCACCACCACCAAAAACCATCACTGCAAAACATGGCGTTCGCTCGTTTCTGAAAGCGTCTGCCCTCTTTTAACGCAGCTACTGATGAACTATCTGCTCAAAAACATTTAGGAAAAGGAACTAACGCAGCACATAAACTGCCCTATTTTACATTTTCACACGAACAATACGGCGTTCCTCGCTTTAGCTGGGGTTTATCCTCCTTTGTTCCATCCCTCCCCTTTTTCCTTCTCTTCTTCTTTCTCACCCTCTCTCAAATGATTTATGCTGCTACAATTATTGGGTAATCTCCACTGTCATTACTCTTAACATCTGCTCTGTCAGAATGCTAAAGGCTTTTGGCTGGGCTGTGCGACAGTTATTCTATGTGCTTACAGTCCTGCGATGCAGACAGATCCCCCCCCCCCCCCCCCCCCCCCCCCCCCCCCCCCCCCCCCCTCAATCCCCCCTTCCACTCCGCCATCGCCTTCTCTCTTTATGTGCTATCTGCATTGGAGAGATGAAATGGCTTTTATATGAGTGGGAGCGTTATGCTGGGCTGATTTGTTCATGCTGGTGTGTGAGCGAAAGAAAAGTAGAAGATCTGATTGGAGAGGTAGGCTGAGTTGTTTCAAGATTTTGTTGGATCTGGAGGTCAGAGGTTCTTGTGATGTTGAGTCAAAAGTCTAAAAAAGAAAAACAGAGGGAAGACCTTCAACAATCAAATCCTAGGTATCAAACAAAGAAAACGAAATGTATTTTTTTCCATTTGGAACTGATGAAAACACTCATGACCGTGTAATTCCCTCTTACAAGCTCATTCTTGTGTGTCTGTGTTACTGAATAAATAACAAGCAACCACCCAGCAGACAGGCAGTTAAGCAAGCTAACCTTTAGCGAGGAGGGAGAGGAACACTCAGAGATTTCCATCAGATTGCCCTCTCCAGTTTCCATTGTGTGTGTTGGCTCCCTCCTTGGTATTCATGCCCCCCCCCCCCCCCCCCCCCTCCACACACACATGCACACACACACACGCACACACAGACACACACTCACACACACTCACACATACAGACTAAATTGGAACCATTTGGTATTCAGATAATGGCAAACAGCTCAGATCTACTGGAACAATAAGCAGTTTCCAACCAATCGCCCACCTGGACTGAGCGTTGCTGCTCGTCGGTTGACAGGGTAGGCCCTTTCTTCTCCCAAAAGCTAGCTTTTCTGAAGTGTCTCCTCTGATTCCATTTTCACATCCCTTCATTGCTGATTGACCTTCAGCTTCCTTGCAAATCAGACACCACTCAGAAGTGCTATACAAGAAGAACTGTGTCTACTGAATGTCAAAACCTGGCAAGTGTTATGACTTTAATCAATGTTTCTGCACTGTAGCTGTTGTCTGCAAGTGTATGTGACTCAACCCACTGAGAGGGATGTAATGACATGGGTCCAATACTGTGTGATTGAGATGGATGACCTGTTTTATTATCTGTGTTTTCTATGTATGTGCATGCATGAATATACCTCCTGAGTGCTGAGGGAACACATTGTGACCCTCGTTGCATTTGGCCACCAGAGGCCATGCTGGCAAAAGCTGAAATGATGATTAAGGACAGGGGGCTGAATGGGAAAATGTGGATTAATGAAGCTCAGATAGAATTAATAGCCATGACATCCCACAATAGTGAAGCTGCTAAATGAGAATATGTTGTGGGTCCACCAGAGTCTCAAAGCTTGTTTTGCTTTCAAGGTGATGGTAGGAGTGAAGGAGAACTTGCCTCTCTTGGCTAACTTGGCTAACTTGTCCAGTCTTGATAACTGAAAACAGAGTTTTTGACATGCTTGACATTTTTCAAGTAAAGGTGTGGATTTCCCGTCCAACTCCTGGTGTAATCATCGGCGTTTACAGCTTGAGCACTTGGTATTGTAATTAGAATTCAGACTATAATAAGAGGATTTAAATGTTATCATTGAAGTACAGTGCAGACATGCAGGTGAGGTTAATTTGTGGTTCTATATTAGCTGTAGGTATGAATGTGAGGATGTGCTATTGTGTTAGTTATGAAAGACTGTCAGGAAGTTAAGAAAAACTCAATAGAACTAGAAAGTCCTGCAGTGCTCTCTTAGCTTCTGCAGCTCATTTATCAAGTATGTTGTAGAGTTTAGGCTAGTAATTACATTTTGTTTAAGGTGTGCAACATTAATCTTTACCTGACCACAAAAGGGGAGGGAATTAGTACTTCATTTCCAGTGTTAAAAAAGGTGTAGATTAAGTTTACTTATCTTCTTGGTTAGACTATAAGTTATATCTGGTGGTGGAAGAGAGGTAACCTCTGAAGAGGTCAGAACCTGGTACCATATATTCATTGCTAATCACAGAGTTGCTAAGGTTGATTGCCAGTGTTTCTGTCTAACTGCTTGTAGACTTTTCTCAACTTCATTTCAAGACTTTAAGAGAAACATAAAACTTTTTAGACACAAATAATTGGGTTAGGCTACAAAGCTGCTCAATAGCCATCTCAGAATGGAGATAACACTGTCTATTAATGTTACAGAGGGGCAGGACTGATGATGCTGTCTAGCTTCATAAATAATGTTATCATGATATTGTTAGCCATAGCCATAAGCAGCTACTTTAACGATAGCCTAACAGATGGCTAATGTTGGTAGATGCTAAAAGTTAAATGGCTAACATTAACATATTCACTGGGCTGGTTAACATTTATGACAACTGTTTAATATTTCAATGTTGCTGAAAATGTAGCTTTACTTACATCATGCAATTCTTTGAAAAGACTGTCAGTGTTTGTTGTGCTACTGTTCATGTTTTCAGGTGCTAGTGAGGGGAGGGGCTGTGTGAAGTTGTGTGCAACTGCAACAGGCGAAGACGGGACTCTTAGTATCAATACTATTGTGAATGACAATCTAAACTGATAGAAATTTTTGTATCAATTAGTATTTGAGTATTAATATTTTTGTATGTACCTTACTTGGTACTTTGTTTACTTTAGTTAAACAAATTTATTTAACCATCACCAAGTGTCAGGGTACCCTAAACTAACAGTATTGGTAATTAGCAAAATCATTTTTTTATGCTTCTGTAATGGGTAATCCACCAGTCTTTAATTAAAATGGCATTTTCATGCTAAAATATGATTACTGTTAGCCATGAATTGTAAAATATTAGTTTTAGTTTTATTTTTGTTTAAAAAAGCAGAAAAAAGCAGTAAAGCTTATGAAAGTATAAATAAAAATAAATAAATAAAATTCTTTTTTGAGTAAGATGGTAAATGGCCTGTATTTGTATAGCGCTTTTACTAGTCCCCCCTAGGGACCCCAAAGCACTTTACACACCCAGTCATCCACCCATTCATTCACACACTGGTGGAGGCAAGCTACAGTTGTAGCCACAGCTGCCCTGGGGCAGACTGACAGAAGCGAGGCTGCCATATCGCGCCATCGGCCCCTCTGGCCATCACCAGTAGGCGGTAGGTGAAGTGTCTTGCCCAAGGACACAACGACCGAGACTGTCCGAGCCGGGGCTCGAACCGGCAACCTTCCGATTACAAGGCGAACTCCCAACTGTTGAGCCACGATCGCCCCAATTACAGTTATTTTCTTACATTCCTGAGCTGAAAATATTAGTGTCAGTTAATGTTATGCTCGAATAATCGACGTCTCAGAGAAATCCAGCAGACTCAAAATTGGGTATAAAATTCAATATTCTTTTAGTTTTAAACAATTTTTTGACAGATTTCTAAATTATTTGTGTTTTCCTATTTTTATGACAGGTGGTCAAACTTAATTTGCTAAGCACTGTATGCTGGATTATCTTAACTATAATTAAAATAGAAATTTAAATAATTAAGACTTAGTTTTGGCATTTCAACAATAGTGGGAATTTAAAAAAAAAAAAGGTCAAAACCGACACAAAAACTTTTAGGTCATAAGGCGTACAAAGCCACTCAATAGAAATAACAATAATTACATTATCTGTTTCCTTTTTTTAGACTCTTTCCAGAGCTATAGAAGACATCAGAAAACATTCTTCACAGTGTTTTTGAAAACAATTAAAAAAATTTAAATGCTTTTTCACCTAAATGCCAAACATCTGAAATCATGACAAATCTGTACAATCAAAAAGGGCTGCTCAAATTAATCAAATATGTGGAAAACCCTGCAAGCGCTGTTTATCTCTGAGAACCTCGGATGTTTTTAGCTGCAGCTGCAAAGATTCAACCCCCTGAAGTTTTAGTTTGGCTGTTTGAGGATAACAGTTGCTGGACCGTCTTGTTTTCTCTTTGATTTCACCACCTGGTTTGTTGTTCAGTTGTGGTCTTTCACTTCTACCTCCTGCGGGCTACAAACAACCAGGCTTGTGTGTACGCATACACACACCTAGATAACTTATTAGCATTTTAAGTCAGGAACTGGAAAGTGGTTCGGCTCCAGGTGCTGATCAGCTATTAATGTCTGGTCGGTTATGCAAGTAAATGTTTATCTCAGACTGGTTACATGTTACCTGTAGCTTAGAGGCTTGGATCATTACGTCTTTTTCTGGAAGTATTTGTAACAGTTTGGAACAAGTTATTAATTCAAGTTACTCATTTGCTTGTTTAAACAAAGGAAAAAGTGCGAACGAAAATGGCACCGGTTTCTTGGAAATGTTGTCACATCGTGTTATGGGAAACAAAAGCAAATACATTTCTGGGAACTATCTGTTATAGTGCACGATTAAAAGGAAAGATAGTTTATGGAATTCACTCTCTAAAGTGTTGTGCTTCCAATAAAAACATGGGATTTGTTTCATCTCATGTAAAGAGAGGTGAGAGAAGAGAATTACAGTCGTGCTTTTCTTTGATATAAAGAAAAAGCAAATGCCAGAGATTGGCTGATAGCCTGTCCTCCAACAAAGGCACAAATTATAAACCTAGTTTGGAAATATCAAAATCACTAGTATATTTTTGGTAAATAGCTTAATGAGGAGAACAAGTCACCCCATCTCAGCCATAATGTAGGTGACAAAGACGTCCTCAATCCTTCCATTTCTCGCTAGCTCAAGTTATTCATGTTAAAGAATGGATGTGCCATTTTGTTGCTCTCTTCTTATGTATTTAGGTGCTGATAGTCGCCCTGGGTGGAGTGAGAGAACTCTGGGAACAGGTGTAACTCGAGAAAGTGCATGATACTGAAAGGGAAACTGAGATAGTGAGCATTGACAGGATTGAGCTCCCAGGTGGGGTGTCACCCTCATGGGGAGGCAACAATTGCTGACAAAGCTGCGTGCGTATCACATGAGAAGGTCTTGACAGGTGAATTTCCTCAGGTATTGCTCATTAGAAGGCTGCGCAGATTCTGGGGTTTCGCGAGACGTCGTTATGACAATTTGACATGCATCCGAGTGATTCAAACTGCGGTCACTGTTGCAGAAAAATTAGAAAGTTAGGAAAAGAAGTCATAATTAAAGAAAAGACTTGAATTGTTCTTATTGACTTCATATTTATTAAAGCATCTGAGAGATCAGATATCTCACATGACAGCGAACTCAATCATAGACAGTTTTTAACTTTGACTGTTTTTATTATTTTATTATTTGCAGTAGTTTAGTCACGCAGCCAGTGTTGTTGACTTTGTCACTAGCTTCCTATTGTGAAAGGGTGACCTTCCTCTGTCTCCCACTCTCTGTTCTGCTCAGCTCCGTACATCTGTGTCTGTTTACCAGCCTGCCTGTGTCTCCCTCAATCTGAACTGATGAGTGCAACTCACAGCTGCTCCTCTCTTGTTTCCCGCTGCTTGGGTTGTGCGTTTCTCTGTGTGTGTTTGTGTGTGCCGAGCACGTTTAGTGTGTGGTGTCGTTGTGCTCACCACTGACAGCGCCGTGCTCTCAAATCAAAGACCGACTTGCTACACCTTCTGTTCACAGAAGCAAGTTTAGATAGAAGGAGTTAACGGGTTAATATTATTCGTTCATTTCATACGTGTGACTTTTTGTATTGGTAAACAATGAGCTCGGGATGTATTTAGTTTCAGGGTGGGAAGGGAGGGGTGATGGGGAGAAAAAGGTTAAAAGCAGAACATGTCTTCAGGTGAGTATGGGATACTGGTGAGAGCATGACAGCATCAGGACAGGTGTTGTTTGCTGTTGTTTTTCTGGTGTAAAGGCGAGGGGGGCCTGAAGGTTGTTTGACTGTCAGTCTGAACCTGTTGGACCTGTTGCGGGCCCGCAGGATCTCTTCTCACCTGTGGGAAGTGGGAAGATTGTGCTTTTGAGTTTGACACGTTAGAGTTGCTGCAAAACCTGAATTTACGCTGATGTTTTTAAAAATGTTACCAAAATGTTTTTTATGAATCTATTTTATTTCAGATGAAAAATTGGTGTTCATGTTGCATTTTAAATGAAAACTATGGGACTGCTTGGAGTTGGTGACAGTCTGTAAGTCTGCTTTGATATAGTTTAACATGTATTGGTTTAAAAAAAAAAACAAATCCTTTGAATTGCTGTGTTTAAATTCCTTGTCTCCAGTTTGCTGACTTTGAACTGAGAGCTAGGAACCGTGGTGAGTGCTAGAAGGGGAACTTATGGTGAGTGGTGGTAACGCGTTGGCAGTCCTTTGGTTCAGACAACGCATCTACCTGCAGAAAGTTTCTGTTGTCGGATGGGGGAAGTGTCAACAATATGTGGTACAACCGGTCTGTGGGCTACTTTTTGTTGTGCTGTTGATCCATCAGCCAACCGTAGAGAAGAGTGATGCGATAACATACAAACACACTTTTAGCACTGGATTTTAACAACAATTGTCCTCATCCTGTGAAATGGTCAATTGTTCTATCTGCATTTTTTGTCCTTCTCAGCTGTCATCCTCTCTATCTAATTTTGAACTTCCCACAATAACTCAGCTATCTTCCATAATTACTAACTTAAAGTCATCATCGTGTAAACTTTGATCCACTGCCGACAAATCTTGTTAAACTCTCATTCCCGTCTCTTGCCCCACTGATTGCTAATATCGTACACTCCTCTCTTATATCTGGTTCTGTTCCTTCTCTTAAAACTGCAATAATAACTCCAATACTGATAAAGAATGGTTCAGATCCCTCCAATCTAAATAATTTCAGGCCAATTTCAAATCTCCTTTCCTAGCAAAAATTCTTGAAAAGATAGTGGCTGCACAGGTTCATCATTATCTCACTGGAAATGTCACAGTACAGAAACAGCCCTAGTAAAAATCACCCATGATCTTTTGCTTGCAGCTGATTCTGGACTTGTATCCATCCTCATTCTCCTTGACCTTACAGCAGCTTTTGATACCACTGCATCCTCCTTCACAGGTTAGCATCTATTGGCATCAATGGTACAGTACTCGCCTGGTTTACTTCTTATCTCTCTGGCTGCTCACAGTTTGTTCAATTACTCCCTCACAGATCAGTATCTACTCCAGTTAATTCCGGTGTACCCCAAGGCTCTGTCCTGGGTCCTTTACTTTTTATCATCTATCTCCTACCCCTAGGTAATATTTTTAGGAAGCATAACATCCAGTTTCACTGCTTGCCGATGACACCCAGCTCTACCTATCCTCCAAACCCACCCACATCCATTTCGGACTGTTTAAGTGAAATCAAGGTCTGGTTTACTCACAACTTTCTTAAACTTAATGGCAATAAAACAGAATTCATTTTAATAGGCACCAGATCAAAACTGACTACAGTTCCAACCAGGCTTTCGTTATCCATTGATAACTCTGTTGTCACACCCTCCACTCAGGTTAAGAGACTTGGTGTCATCCTCGATAGCACTCTGTCCTTCACAGCACATATAAATAATATCACTCGGTCTTCCTACTTTCATCTCCGTAATATTAACCATCTTCGTCCCTCACTCACACCACACAGTACCGCCATACTTGTCAATGCTCTTGTCACATCTCGTCTGGATTACTGTAATTCTCTTCTCTATGGTCTACCTCATAAATCCCTCCATAAACTGCAGTTGGTTCAAAATACAGCTGCTTGTGTTATTTCCAGAACTAGATCCAGTGAACATATAACACCTGTTCTTAAACAGCTCCATTGGCTCCCAATTCACCTCCGTGTCAATTTCAAGATCCTGCTTCTCACTTTCAAAGCGCTTCATAACCTTGCTCCTCCATATCTATCTGATCTTCTCCATACATACTCACCCCTTCCTACACTCCGCTCTTCTTCAGCTTCCCTTCTGTCAGTTCCACCTGCTCGCCTGACTACCATGGGACTCAGAGCCTTTAGTTGTCCACTTGCTCTACGGACCACACACTGTCTCACCACTTTTAAATCACTACTCAAAACTCATCTATTTAGAATTGCATACACCTGATCTGTCTTAGGCCATTTTTACCTTGCTCAGTTTTTATATTTGTTTTTATACTTTTATGACTGTTTATGTCTAAATTTTATCCACCATGTTTGCTATATATACATTTTTCTTATGTTTTTTATGGTATTGTTTACGTGTTACTGTAAGGTGACCTTGAGGGTCTGAAAGGCGCCTATAAATAAAATGTATTATTATTATTATTTAAATGTCTTTTGATGTTCTTCTTTGCGCCCCCATTGCTGATGAACTCTCTTTCGTCAGTCCTAGAGCCAGTTTGGGTTGGTTGAAGACTCTGTAGACAAACACCTACACAAACTGAAAGAACTGTGGAATCATAAATTAAGCAGATGCACTTCTTTGCACTATGCACTTTGCATGAAATTTGCTATTGCACAAGCTGCATGGCTTTGTTGACCCACTGAGTGCCCATGAAGAAACAATCCAGTTAGGCTTGTCCAGTGTGTTGGCTCCAGATGAAACAACTAGAGCTTTCATCCTGTACAAGCATTAATGATCTTGCACTACTTAGCACGTTCTCAAATTCTAAACTGTGAAAGTCTAAAGTTGCACGTATAGAACATCATTTGCATTGCTACATATAGTTCATTGAAACAGGCTGCGGGCGACTTTTGGCTTGTGTGAAAGTTTTCTAAGTCTCCTATAAATATTTCTGTGAAAACACTTTCTCCTTCAGCTAGAACTCGTGTCAGTGTTGTGCTGCCTGTAGGTGCTTGTGAAATGATTCTTTGGTAATTCATTTGCAATTAGGAAATGTAAATCAGACAGGTGCTGCTGGCATCTATCAGAGTCTGTATTTGTTTTACCTGAGGCGCCTCAGATCCTCCCTTTGTAATAACAGACGCGTGCGCGTTCACACACTCGAGCGCGCGCGCGCACCTAGACACAAGAAGGTCACCTCCGCTTATTACTTTGGGTCTTTGTACAAGAGTCTGGGGAGACTTAAGAAGTGCTGCGTGAAAGAGAAGCAAACTTTTTATTCAGAAGATGGAATACAGAGTCTGCCTTGTTTCTGACTGACATATGTTCTGTGTGTGTGAGAGAAGAACTGGGATCAACACTTTCTGCGCATAAGGAGAGGTACAGCTGCTAGATAGCATTTCTTAGTTTGTGTGTATGAAGTGAGGGAATGTGTGTATGTGTGCTGTGGGTGGGTGGGGAGAGGGGTGGGGCGTGGGCTTCACGGCACACACACTTTCATGAGTGCGTGGCTGTGTGGTGGTGTGTGTTTGTGTGCAAGTAGAGGCGAGTGACTTCACACAGGCGTAGTAGTAATGAAGCGTGCCAGTGTGGAGAGAGTGGAAGTTAAGTGTCAAACTGGTGAAGAGGAAGGAGGAATCTGTAACATTTGGTTTCCAGTATGTCACATTTCCACCGCATTTTAATCACCTTTATTAATGCCAAAATCCTGAGCCCGAGAGATAAATCAATGTTTACAAAGACTGACCAGTGCGACAAATGTGCAATTTTAATAATTGGACTGCGGACAAGCAACTTTTAAAAGACAGTTTTTAATATTCTGATGCCCTCCCACACGCGACGGCACTCACTGCATTTACAAACACACACATGCGTGCACACACACTCTGTGTTTTATACCACTGGCAAGTGCCTTATTCCCACCAGCTGTCTCAATGCATAAAACCCAGGCTTGTTGTTAAGTCGGTGGCTTAAAAGCACTGCCAAAAAGAAAGCAGGGCAGGAATAATGGCATTAATTCTACGATTTGAGCCACCGCTCAGACTCAGCATTTAAAGTGCTTAAAATCAGCAGCTGGTGTCAACAAGGTAATAAAAGTGGGCGCGGGGGATCGCTCTGCCTGATTCATGTTGGGCAGCAGGATGTTCATGTTAGTTTAAATGGTAATGATGCGGGCAAAGAGGAGACACTGGCATGGGTCATAACCTGCCTTACTGCTGTGGAAAGAAAGGGCTGTAATGTGAGATAGCTATTTGTAGTTTAGCAGATTCTGTCATAGACATATAACAAACAGTGGACTGATGCTAACGTGTTACACCCTCCCGATTTGGTTTCCTGTGTTTTGTTTTCCAGCTTAAAGTGTTTCTCAGATGGCTTGTGAGGGCTCTGCCAGTGACATCACTCTCGCAGCTAAGGCCCCCCCCACTACTCCCCCATCCTTCCTCCCTCTCAGGTGAAAGGTATCATTTGCCGCATCTCCTGCCAAGTCTGGAGTTGGAAAACTTTAATTTCCCTAGCTCTGCACACAGTGCCAGAGGTTTGATGTCCATTACCTAAGCCCTGAAACAAGAGCTGACGTGGACTTGGAGTGAGCTAAGTGCTCTGTGGCAGCATTACCTAACCCCCAGAACCTCTGCAGCGTCTTTCTCAGTGTCTCTCCACCTCTTCATTTGCTTCCCCCCCGCCACCCCTCTTCGCTCCCTGTTGTCTCTTTTTTCTGAGGGCATTGTCATGAGCAGGGTTGAGATTCCTGTAAAAAAAAAAAAAAAAAAAAAAAAAAAAAGACATGGCTGGACCCGAGCCACCAAGTGCATTATGACCCACCTCCTCTTAGCTGCCCATTAACTTGTCCTTCACGATGTGGCGGTGGCGGCTCGTAAACGCTTCAGCCTTTCAGCACTCGAGCTCCTCCGCTCTTAAATCCACACGCCACAGTCTGTAAAACATCTTGACTGTCCTCACAGCTTTGCACTCTTGCACATCCCTTTGAAAGTGAAACTCAGCCAGTGAGTCAGCATGGGTATTGGCACGTCTCGGTTGCACATATAAGCAGCATGGGTATTCCCATGCTCCGTCTCAACTGCACAAAACACGATATACAGTTAGCAATAACATCACAGCTTCTAGTAAGAAATTTTTTTGATATTATAGATGATCTGCAAGCTGGGACTCTGATAAATTTGTAGCGTGACCAAGCAATTAAAGCAGTATTAAATTAAAAAAAAACATGCTGTAACAAAAATATTCAAATATTTTACTGAGTTCTAAAACTAAGATGCTTTAGTTTGTTGTTTTAAAGTAAATTAGTTATTTTTTAACATGCCAAGATGCAAGCCGAGGGACAGAAACACGGTTGGAAATCTGTGGTCGTGATGTATTTCGCTATATTATGTACATATGAAATTGTACTCAATAGTGGGAATGTTTTATGAAATCTGTGCGGAGCTGTCAGTCATCATGGAGGACAAGTGCAAGGTGTCCTGAAGGTTAATGGCTGAGGAAACGCTGAGCGATTTAAACACCATATGGATAGGCTCATCATCTACAAGCTGTTCAAGGTTGAACCCATCCAGAACACTGTAGGATTGAGATAATAGCCTTCTTTGCCCAACTGTTGTTAAGCTACCAATCTCCTGTCAGCTGCAGGGGAACTGATAAGCATTAGGACCTGAGACCCCGAGCAACTTTCTCTGTTTCTCTGTCTCTCCTCGTTCAATCTTTGACTCTCATTCGTCAGTCTGTCGGCTGGACAATGCAGAGGTTTCGATGTAGGAAGCCGACTTTCTTTCTTCCCTCAAAACTGCCATTTTCCTCCCCTTCTTCTCCTTTTCTCATCATTACTATTTCTCTTCTTCTCTTTAACTCCTCAGCCATACACATCCATTGGAGAGTGGCTCGCCCTCAGAGCCATCTGTTTCCAGGCAGCCTGTGAGTGTTGCTGAAATATGTAGGGCCTAATTAATTCAACCAAATTGTTTTAGAATAGATTAATACAATAATGGCAGCGCATGAAAGGTTATTTCAAGTACACCACTCAGCTAATCTCATCAAACGGTAGATTTTACTGCTCTGTTACTCAGCGAACACCCACTGCCATATAGACCCTCATATAGTAAAGGAAGCTCATCTGTATGTACTTGAAACGTCTGAGACTAGGTGCAGTGAAAGTGGTGAGGCATTTAGTAAAAAGACAGTAGGTTAGTACTGTACTAAACTGTAACAATAACACAAAGACTGGGCCTTTACAAAATTATTGTATAGTAAGGAAATCATCTGGAAAAAAAGAGTCTATTCTTGACTTGTTTCTGTATTGCATGTGATGGATGGATGGATATATATATATATATATATATATAGTAAAAAATGTATATATATATAGTAAAAAATGTATATAGCAAAATAACCTCCTTGTTCTCATTAGGAGTTATTTTTTACTAAATTATAATCACTGCAGTAATGAAAGTCTTCTTCATCTTAGTTGGTCTTCTTGTTTTTTTCTACATTTTTTCTTTGTCATGGCATTTTGGGTCAGCTCTCGCTGTTTTTGTAACCAGCAACCTTTTAATTTTAGATGACTTCACTGATCCTGCCAACCTTCCAGCTCATATACATTTTAGTAGATGCATCTGTGATTGTTTTTCTTTGGATGGTTGTTTAGCAGAACAGCTGGCGATGCTTTAAATCCTGTGACCTCCAGAAAGAAAAACAATAGTCACTCACTTGGAAGCTCTTTAAAAATGATATGACAGTAAAGTCATTATAAAGAGTGTCATTTTAAAGTACTTGGTATACATATTAGGAAAGTCAGCGTTCCTTTGATGTATTATTTTTCGTTGCGGTTGTTGTTTGTGACTGTCTGTCGATCCTTGAAGGAGAAATTTGACCTTCTGGGTGAAAAATTTCTCTCCATTAATTAAACTGCACTCCCTTCTGCTCCTGCACTTTCCAAAATCATCTTTATGGGAAAGTTTTTGTATTGAAAATGCCCTGCTCGTTAGAGTAGCAGCAAATGCAGGCTCTCCATCCGCGCCTAAGTGAATTATTTTCTCAAAGAGTGTGACTGAATTTAACTATCGTGCCTGAAACCATTTTTAACTGTAAATGTCACATTGTCACGCAAGCAGGTGTCTCATGTTTAAATCAAAACCTTCACGTGCAAATCCTGTGAGACGTAGATGGAGTGCAATCAGTCACCTGGACTAACCTCTGCAGGGAATGAAGCAGACGAGCAGAAGTCACCGCGCTGTTGTTCATCAAGATTAATACCAGCTTGGTGTCCTCCCCAGAGAGGTAAACTAACAGATTCCCTACTTGACTTCCAGAGCTGGCTCCTATAGACATCTCTGGTTCATTAACACAAGTATTATGGCTGAACCACTTGCAATTAGGAATATGTTTAAGATGGTGCCATGCACACACAGGCTCATGTAGTCTTCCACGAGTGCGCACACATGTTTGGGCACACACCCTCACACCTATACGCACAAGCGCAGTTGCAGTGTCGGTTGCGTTTTTTTTAAAAGAGGAGGAATATGATAATGAACCCGGCTTGATAGAGTAATTAACTGGGCTAAATGGAAATCCCATGAGGTTCAGTGATAGTTAGCAGATGTTCTCTGAAATACATTAAAGACCAAACGTCTTGTGAAGGGGGAAAGAGTGAGAGTAAAATAAGAGGTAGACTATAACTGCTGCGTATGAAGTTGTTGGGTTTTTTTTGTTCAAATAAGAAGAGGAATGTGAGGTCTTGACTTCTGGTGTGGGAGTCTTCAATATTTTTGGGAAACAGTGTGGGAGTGGAGGGCTGTGTGAGTGGGGACGGGATTGCGTGGGGGGTGGGTCAATTAGCCGATCAAAGTTACGTGGCTTACAACAGTAACATAATCATTAAAAAAAGAACAACTGAAGCTACTTTGGGTTTATACGGAGAGCTTAGGTTGTTAGATAAATTTAATTTTGATTGTTAGGAGCTAGCACATTTTTCTGATATAAAAACATAATTGTCTCCTACTGCTGTTGCGTCATTGTGGCCTTTCTTGTCCCACCGGGCAGCATTCCTGTTCTGTTTGCAGGAGCAATTTACACAATACACAGCTGTCATTTTAATACATAATAGAATTAAGCAGAAAGGATTGCCCCAGATGATAATCTACCACAGATCTCAATTACTGTATATACAACTACACAGCTAAAAAGTAGCATAAAAAGCGACAATTTGAAACCTCTTTTAGTTACATATTGTTCACCTCTTTGGTTAAAGTAAACCATTGGCTTGCTGTGGCTTAATCTATAGCTTGGGTTGGCCTTGATACTGCACTATCAGTGGCACCAAGAGAGGCGGTGAAGTTCCTCTCTACAGCTAGCTAGCTTGCTAAGTCATACTGAGAGGAGCCATCTGCTTCCTTGTCTGAACTTTAGAACAAAGACACCAGGCTGTCAAAGTTTCCCTCAAACAGAGAAATGCACCCTGACTCAATCACAAGCATATACGCACACAGGCAGAACGCCATGAATGCACGCACACACGCGCGCACACACATACACAACACACACATTCCACCCACATATGCAGACTCGTTTTGGACTTGTTTCCTTCTGTTCTGGAGTCTAATGGACTTTCCCGTTCTTAGTGAATGGCTCATCTAAGCGAACGGATGTAATTTTGGATATTTCCTCATTTTGCAAACTCAGAAATAGTTCTCTGGGGAAAAAAAAAAAATCAGTGAGGCATGTGGCAAAAAAATCATGTGCATGTGTTTGTGCTTGTGGAGAGGAACACCTGTTAATATTAAGTTTATTACTGAATTTATTCCAATCAGACCATGTGGTCAGTAGGTGTAAAGCAGCTGCAGGAAGTGTAATAATGACTTCCTGTTTTCTCCTCCTTCCCCACCCACTCACCGGTTACAGCCGGCCATGTGGCTCTGTATGCACCATCTCCATCACTAATTTACTGGCACTGGACACATCCCTATGACAGACTAAACACTCAAGTATACATCTACAAGACACATGAGCAACCTTCATTTACCAAAGCTAATGTAATTGTCATTTTCCATGGGAAACATGCTTGATACTTGTGGGCGAGCTTGAACTTTCTGTGACCTTACACCTCTCTCTCTCTTTCGCTATATCTATATCTGTATGTGTATATATCGGGCATGTTTCCCACTGATGCCGTTCATGCCTCTTTTCTGACCCTGGCACTTCCATACTAAAAACATAAGAACACATAAGTAGAAAACCTTTTAGCGCACCCTATTTTGACATGCATAATGTGTTCCAGTAGAGCACACTTGACCAACTTTATCTGTTTACATTAAGTGTAACGAATGCCTGAGCACAAAACCCTCCGGCCCTGACATTAGAAAACAGTTCCTACCAGGCCCCAACACTTGCACTGTGTTTTTCATACGGCAAAGCCGAGTGAATTATTAGCTAGGAAAGCAGTTGTACATTACCTGACATGAGGAAATATTACTGACATGTTGACGTTTGACTGTCTGTAACACCGAAGATAGAAACCAGAAAGCTGTGAGTTACAGTTGTGGTCATATCTATCATAAACAGAGCAGATTTGGCGTCACCGTTGATAAAAGGGAACAGTTCAGATGTGCAACATTGCACTATAGCAAGCTGCTATGCAGTCTTCCTCTCTGCTGATGTGAACATTGATATACTGCACTTCTCCTTCTGATGCTAAATCCTATTGGCTAGTTCTCACTGATAACTTGTGGCACAACACAGAGGGAAGTTCTAAATCATAGAGCCAGTTCTGCCTGCACTGACAAGCATCCAGTTGCGATGGAAATGCTGTCAGTGCAGCTGCTGTATGTGAAACTTTGCTGTACAGTTCTATAAATTTATCATCCCAGACAAGTGTGAAGCTTATAAACATAACAGTTAGTGTGTTCTCATCTCATGATGTTAAATACTGCTGTTCTGTCTGCAGATGTCACCAGAATCGATATTTATGGTACCTTTTGATACGAAAATTATGAATCTGCAACAGTACTTGATATTTTTTCAGTACCATTGTCTACCTATACAGTGTTATAAAAAATACAGATACCCTGATGCTAACTGATACTAAAAATTACTTTTCCATAATATACTCACCTACAACAGTACTGATACTAACATTTCCATATTCACCTCCTCCAGCTGACACAAAACCTCACACAGCCCCTCCCCTCACTAGCAGCTGAACACATGAACAGCAGCGCAACAAACTTGGAAAAGTATGTTAACGACTATCAAGATCTTCATGAAGTCATTTTGCTATTAAACTGTTATCATAAATGTTAAGCTGGCAGTTGTTAATGTTAGCTGCTTAACTATTAGCAGTTACCAACACTAGCCATCTGTTAAGATGTTGTTAAAGTGGCGGCTAGTGGCTATGGCTAATAATAAAATGATAATGCCCATCTGTAATATTAATAGACAGTTTTAATTTAACAGGAAAGTGCTTCGTTTACCCAAAGTCCCTAGTAGAAGTTGAAGAAAGTCTGTCGGGGCCTGGGCAGAAACAGTGGCAATCTACGTTATCAAGTCTATTTGATTATTTGATCAGCAATAAAATACAACACCAAGTCACCAGAAACCGAGGAAATTAACACGGCTGTAGCTCTGTTGTGAATCTTTCTATATAGAAAGAAGAAAATTGAATACATTTGCACAGATCACCAATGTTCTAATCTTTATTTACAACAATATTATGTCCCATCCTCCATGGTATCACAAACGGTTTCCTGGTTATCAAGGTTCCAATTTTAGTATTGTGACAACTAGTTCTGTCAGCTGTTGCTGATATTGCTGAGAAACACGCAGTGGGTCTTTTCCCATCCATGCCTTAATGCACAAACTTCTGTAGAAAAACACAATGAGTGATGACGGCATGCAGACGTGTTGGGGGGGTCGATTGTGGTGATGTTAAGTTTTAGTGGGTTTTCCAGCAAAGAGAATGTGGTTTGTATCTTGTTTGGGGTTTTAATTTGGTTTCACTTGTTGTTTCGTTTTACCTATGCTCTCGATTCGCTTTGTCTTGCTTGAAACTGCTGGTTAGGCGTAGGAATGATTTTATTTTGGGTTAAAATAGTGTTTGATTAAAATTATTTCAGATCAATGAAACACAAGCTAAACCTCTTACAACTTTATACAGAGAAAACCAACCTTTTAGAGCTAACAGCCACTCAGCATGATTAACTCTGTCACAGTATGAATGTGTGTTTACATGTTGAATTGGAAAACCTTTAAACTATACTTTCACACAATAAAGCATTTTTTTTTTCAGTGTGGGACATTTTTCCATTTATTATACACTGCTCACAGACTGAAATTTACTGTCTTTAATATGGCATACAGTGGTTACAGCTATAATAGATTTGTCAGTGTGTGACCACGCTGTGCTGCCATGGTAACCTCTTTAATAGTCCAGAGTATGTATGTGACATCTGCCATGGTGTGCTTGGCTTGCTTTATTATTGAAAACCCAAGCAAAAGCACACTGGTTAAAAACTGAAAAAGCTCTACATATAAATGGTTGTTTTTTGTCATCTATTGATATAATGTCGTTTCATATAAAATTATTAAAGATGATGGTGATTAGCAGTTTTATTATTTTATCTTAAGAATGAATATTCAAAGCAGTTCTAATGCTTTGTTATTGTGCAGTACATAGTGTTAATGTCTTCTGTCTGGCAGAGAGTGGTTAAATAGTTTGGTGAGGTCACAGAGATATCAATCAAAAGCTTTAGATAAATGTTTCTCAACATATCCCAAATTAATTTGAGTTTGGTTTTGTTTTTATAAACTGCATCTCCACCCAAGTTTGTGTTCCACCCATTAAGCACAAGGGTCAGCTCAGTCAAACGCTTCACTTAATCTGTGCAACATTCCCAGGAAGACAAAATCACTCCATGCTGGTTAACCATTACCATACTCAATTAATCATTCGATGTCTGTGAGAGTTTCATGATGCCTTTCTCCCCCCCCCCCCCTCCTTTCCTCATGCCACTGGTCTTACTTCATCACATCCTTGTTGACACCCGCTGGCCACATGGCGACAAAGCCTGCCTTTCATGTGCTCCCCAGCCTGCTCGGAAACACCGGTGTCGCAAGCGCCCCGAAGCGCCATCTGCCACCGCCCAATCCAAGCAGATGACAAAGTTACGTGGAGACACACCTACACTAACAAAAAAAAAGGACACACAGTATGTTCCAGGTACTATCATATCTCTCCTGTGTGTGTATATATGTGCTAAGAGAGGAAATGACCACTTTTCTACAGAATTGGACTGAAAACAAAATTGAATAAAATGAAATCAGGAAGAAAACAGGAGGCTGATGGAGGGCGCTGTATAATACCAAATAGCAAAAAATACTGAATCTGTGAGCCCATACGAAAACTATTACAGACGTAAAAAAAAAAGTTTGATATCTTTTGGCTCTGCTGTTGTTATTAGTAGCACTGGGGCTTTTATGTGAAACATTTAGGGCAGTATTTAGCAAAACCTGAATTAACTTTTGTGTTCTACATTTGTTCATTTAAAGCAGATGAAGAAATGTGTGAAAAATAGTTCAAGAGAGGACTTTTCCAGGCAGCTATCCACATTGCAACTTTGCAATTAACTGTCCCTTTTTATTGCAGTTTTGCATAAACTTACCTTGATTTCAGGAGTAATTAGAGCTTGAAAGAAATTAAATGAACCTGTCAGCGGCTCACCAAATGCATCTTTTCTGTATAAAGATAGTGTTATGTTTCTTTACTGTAGCCAAGGATGTTTCTTTATGTATAGTCGGATCTGCATTCATATTGAAATGAAAAAATATGAGTTAAACTTAAGCGCTAACATTAACAACAACAAAACCCCCCAGCTTTGGGGCTGTTTTCTGAACAAAAGGTCATATTTGGTTGAATAAGTGATGAAGTCTTTGCCTGTCAGTCAACAGATTTTGTTGAAATTGGCAGCTTTATCAAAGTACATCTTGCATAGATTAATGTAATCAGATTCTACTTTAAATGCATTTCAGCACCATGATAACCCCAGACAAACCTATAATGATAGCTTTAGCCCCAAACTAAAGTGTCTAATGGAGTCATCAGCCGGCTCAGATTATCATCATCTGTTTGGGCTAGCTACCTCTGCGTTCCACACTCCTGCACGCACACACACACACACACACACACACAAACACACATATCCCTCAGATTCCCAACTACAAGGAGCAAAGAAGCGTCAGGAGATGTTTAATTAAGACAACAGATCAATTAACAGCTCAATTAGCCTGGCTAATTAGGGGCTCAGTTGGAACAAAAGCTCGCTCTCCTCTGCTCTCCCTTTCTGCACACGTACACACGCACACTCCTGGACTCACACCCTCTCACTGGGTTTGAGCACAGGACATGGTTGTCACTAAACCTCGCTATAGAGCACATAATCCCACTTAATCGTCAGTCCAGATTTTGGCTGAAAATTGCCTGGAAGGGAGGATAGGAGCAGGAATTCCAACTCCCTGCTAGTTTTATCTATGATTCCAGGACACTGGTGATTTCATAGGACTAATTGAAGTTTCAGCAGCCTGGAGGTTAGGGCACATTTTGGCAAACCACCTTTTTTTCTCCTTTTTTTTTTTTTACATTACGTCATTCAAACTATCTTCAGATACTTGAATATACTGATGGACATATCTATAAACTCAATTAAATCAATTAATCAATTAATCAATTAAATCTCAGCATTATATTGTATGTTATGTTGTATATATAAAACTATATAAAACTCATGTTACCAGGTGTATCGGGGCTTTTTGTGTGTTTTAAGTCTTTGGGGGAAATGTGGCAGGGACACTGCCGAGGTTCATGTGCTTCTGAATCTGCACATTTTTGGCAGAAGCTCGTGCTCTGGACCCCCATGCCTAGTCAATTAGTATGACTGTGTTAGTTGGTACAGAGCCCTGGTAGTGTCTGCCTGTGAGAGACAGACAGGAGGTATGTTTCCATTCCGATGCTGATTGGTTTTTGTGCAAATTTCAAAACATGAGCAGAGGAAAAGATGCTTCCATGCGCTAGTGTAATGGGTGTAATATGATTATATGATTCAAGTGGTTGTAACTTTTGTGAGGGCTTTCTTTTTCAAAAAATGGAACCATAATAACTACATATTACTCCATTTTCAGAGGCTTTAAAGTAATAGCAAAATTGACTTTATAAAGATTTTCATTATAAGCTTTGTTTTTAATACTTCACAAAAATCCTTTGGAGTCAATGATGGCCTGAAGTGTAGAAACCAAACACATCAGTAAATACTGTGTTTCCTCTCTCGAGTTGCTCTGCCAGTCCTCAGTTCTTGCTTATTTGTGGGTCTCTTTGCATTCAGTTTTGTTATTGGTAACTGGAAAGCATGCCCTATTGGATTATGATCAGGTGACTTGGCCATTGAAGAAGATCCAATATCAGTGACTCTTGGGGTGTGGTCAGTTTTGCTTAGGAAGTTTTCTAACTGCGTCAATTGACCCACAAGTATACACATGGCAGTCATATAGGTTTGAATTCTCTAGATACTAGGAAGAGGTGCTTTTATGCTTTTTCTGTTAATGTAGTATATCCTGGACTATCCTTTGTGAATGGAAAGTAGATCATTTAACCCAATGATACAGAGTGATGCATGTTCAATGTTTTACATTTAAAAAAAAAACCCAGCTGAACTATCTCTTTTATAAGTCTATTTTTGGTTTTCTTTCTAATGATGGCCTACTTTACTTGCATCAGAATCTCTTTGGACCTCATTCATTCACACCTCATGTGAGCTGTGAATGAATTTGTCATGGATTAATGAGGGAACAGGCTTCAGATGGCCATAAACTACTCATTGGTCAATTGTTCAGTTGATGATGATTTTTAGACTTACAGCATGAAGAGATGTAAAATCACAAGGATTTGGTAATTATAAGTGTCTTCTATAAATTAAAGCGACTTGAACTGACTAACCATTTATGTATAAATATTAATAATTTTAGACTCAGCTGTGACTTGATTATGTGTAGTACAGGATCGGCATCTTTGTTTTAACACTTTATAACACTTCACTTTGATAGATCAAAAGCTCGATGCCTCTTATTTTTCTCATAAAATGCGTATAGATGTGCACTTCTATGTCACTGTTTAATTTGCTGTCTAGTGTTTTTTTTTCAGTAACTTGGTTACCAGAAATGTTGAGAATTCATTTTCTGTATTACGAAAAAGAAAAACAAACCAAGTCATTATTTCTTTGAAGCAAATTTTTTTTCCCATCAGGTTCCAGCCAAACTTCTGTTTTCCAATGTAAAGATGTTTTTGGATTTTCCCCACAGATTTCTTAAAAGTGAAGTCAGAATACTGACGTAAAGGCTATGTTTGTTTGTTTGGTCCTCTGGCTGGTATTGTAACCTCTGGTGACTGGGAGATAAATGTCCTCATCTGCCTTTCCACGCCTGTCCCTAGGGATGTTGGTTTGTGTGAACTAGCATGCATGCATATACACTGAGTGTGTCTGTGTATGTGTGTCTATGTGTCTCAAACAGGGTTCAGATGTCCAGTCACCCCATATATCTCCAATGCAGCAGACAGGTCTGGGGTTCTGCTGCCGATGCAATGTCTGCTCTCATTACTGAACAGGCCCAGGAGCGGGCCCAGGCTTGACAAACACACACTGAAACGCACATACACACACACATGATCTTGCTGGGACAATTAAATGCGACTGGAAACACTGGAAGAATCTGACTAAAGTGAAGGAGACGGCTGGGAAACTGCTTCAAATTGATAACTGTTGAATTACCTTTACAGCTAGATTCATGAAAAGCCTACATCATGCGTGCGCACACACAACGACACGCAAACACATAGACACAATGGGACACACTTTGCAAGTCTTGTGACAGGATGACTGACAGAAGGACAGGCTGTTGCCACATGACTTCCTCTCTCTCTCTGCTCACACAAACACACAACTCCCTATGTTCCACTGTTAATAAATTGTGTCCCAGCAGCTGTGTATTCTAGCTGCAACCTCCTCCTGCTGTGTGTTCTGGCAGTGACGTCCACCAACTCTGCTTCTTTCTGTGAACTTCTCAGCAAAATGTACCAGACTATAAATGTGCGCTAGTTTAAAATGATGCACTTTCTCAGTACTTTAGTCGTGCTAAAGTCATATACAATCACCAGCCACTTCATTAGGTATAACTGCTCATTAACACAAAAATATAATCAGACAGTCACATGACAGCAACTCAGTGCATTTACGGTAGAGACGCAGAAGTTCAAACTGAGCATCAGAATGGGGAAGAAATGTAGCATGGTTGCTGGTGATGTGCTGGGATTTTCCCCTCTCAGCCATACAGAGAAAATATCCAGTGCGCACCAGAGGTCAGTGAAAAACAGTCACACTGCTTTGAGCTGATAGGAAGACAAATGTAACAGTAACACATAACCGCTCATTACAACAAAGTTTACAGTCTGTTATTGTAGTGTCTTTACCTTACAACTCCTTTCAGTTAAGAAAAGGAAACTGAGGCTCACCAAAATTGGACAATGGAAGATTAGAAAGCACTGACTGGTCTTATGAGTCTCAGTTTATGCTATGACGGTTGGATGTTGAATTTGGTGTGAAGAACATGTAAGCATGGATGATGTAATTATGTGGGGGATATTTTCTTGGCATACTTCTGGAATCAAAATAAATTCCTATGGTGAAAAGGCAGCAAAGTACAAAGCATCAGGAAAAACTTGACTAATTTTAGTTTCAATATTTGGTAAATTTGTGTAATTAGTCAACTTGTTGTTGAAGTTTTGTGGCTGTGCTATATTTTTACTACTGTGTTGTCTAATAACCAATATAACCAATTACAGAATGAATCAATAAAGAGAAAAGCAGGATTGCATGCTGGAGTGCTTTTCTGCTTTATTCTGAACTATTCATTAAAATGCTTGATTAGATATTAGAGAGAGTCTGGCCATAGAATTACACAAGCTGCAGCTTCTTTCATTTTGATGTTTGCTGTGCACTGATAACATATTGTGATTGTGTCGTACACTCAAAACTACACCTTTGGCAGCTCCTGCTAAATACGTTATACCACATTTTCCCCATAATCACATAGACACACAAACAAGTACAAGTAAAATTCTCATTGACATTAAAAATGTCTTTTTTTTTTTTTTTTTTTTTTTTAAGAAAGGCCACGGAGGCAGCAGAAATTGCAACAAATAGAACATCACGTTTATATAAAGATATTTTAAGTGGCTCAAAAGGACGGGATCAATCATAATGAATACAGCGTATGTATGCAGGGTCATAAAGACACTTGAGAACCAGGTAATCTGCTATATATAAGCCATTCCAGTGATAGTAGACATTAAAAACGCATAGAAACATCGGGAAACAATTTTTGGTATAATACTGGGATCAAAACTGCAACTGACCAATCACGTTGCTGTGATGTCATAGCTTTGGGAACTGGAGGAAAAAAAATACTTTTGTTTGTGTAAAAATCTCTTCTAGAGCAAATGGTAAGCATTTCAGGTATTTAAAAAAATAGTTTCTGCGATATAACAAGTATATTATCAAGTTAGGTTTACTGTTAGCCAAATTTAGGTTATTGTTGTATTGTTGATTTGCTTGTAAAAGTTTTTAATAGTATTGGATAATTTCTTGGCGAATGCTAACTAAATGCTCATTGGCCAGTTGAAATAGTGGTCCTGGACTAACACTGTTATGATGATGTAGGAACTACACTAACACAGAGATATCAGACTGTGCATCAGCAAATACGTACTTTTCCCTAGCAAGCGGACGGTTGGTAGATGAGCCTCTAGGCTCTGTGTAACTAAGCCCATTTATTAGCTTTATTTATGGATAAACTTTATACAGAGTAATAGAGCAGTTTTCTAATAAATTGTACATTAATGAAGCTAGAAGGATTTCATTTTTGTTGAGGTAGCTTCATAGGTTTATAGTGTCAGCCACGCTGTTAAATTGTAACACACTGGCTGCTTTATTGTTTTGTTCACCCTACCGAAATTTATTAGGGAAGACTAAATAACAGTAAGAAAATACATCTCCACCACCACCACCATCACCAGCAAATTAATATAATCAATACTGCTCTTCAGCAGTTTTATTTAAAACTGAACATCTTACCTCATCATAGAATTTACTGTTGAATTCTTTGCTAGATGTACCTAATAAACTAGCAACTATGTATTAGCATATGCATACATAAAGAAAAGAGAGAGACATTGAATGTGGAGCATAGAAGCGAGCCAGGGGAAGATTCCAGCAGAGGATAATTGGCCTTAAGCCATTTCTCTGGCCTGCTGCTCTCTGAATAATGCATGGTCTTCTTTAATGAAGCCCCTTTTTGTTGTCTTTTTACTTTTCTAGGATGTAGGGTAAAATTAGCATACTCCCGTGTCTGCATCTTAATGAGGCTTTGGCTACTAAGGCTCGGCTGTGCTCAGAGCCATGCCCATTCTTACTGATCTGAACTTAAAGGTAAAATAAGGATAGCTGATACAAAAAAAAATTCTACCACCCTGCTAGTTGATGTAGACAATGTGGCTTCATCAAAGCACTTTTAACAATGATGAAGAAAAAGAGGCTTGTCTTGTGATACCGGGATTGTAGCAGTCATTGCTTATTGAAGTTTAGAGCCCCAGGCGGCTGTGGTTATTAAAAGTAGACAAATGTGAGGAAAGAAATTAAAGATTCATTTACTTGTAAGTGCTCTTTTATATGAGTTTCTTTTCAGATTTTCCTTTCTTTCATGGTCACTCTCCGAAGAATACTGAATGCGAATCCTCCAGAGTATATGCACGTGAGCATTTCCACGAGGCTTACAGTAAGAACTCACACAGCAGCCTAGACCTGAAAGTGCCGTCCTTTTTGCTGAAGACGTAGTGAAGTCTGGAGTGTTTGAGCCTGTCCTTGAGTGGAGCAGGAGAGCATTCCTCAGTCATTGGGGCATGTACAACAGTTACTAATCCTACTGTAGACCGCCTTTCATCTACAGGCTAATGCTTTGTGATGCACTGAGCTGTGATCAGGCTCGTTGCAGGAGGAACAGTGGAGCTGAGCAGGTCAAACGGGGTTACGTAGAAAAAAAAAACCCTGTAAGAAGCTAGAAATGGTAAATAATGCTACTTAAAACTGCACTGTTTGCTATATAGTTTAAAAGCAAAGAAAATGGAAGCATCTTCATCCTCTCCTGGTGGTCTGACAATACGTGGCGGTAATGTGACATGCAGCGTAGGACGGAGATGGGTGAAGACAAAAGAGGCCTCATAGTGCGTGTAAAAATTGATTTGCGAATCATGAAATGGTAATATCTCAGGTCTCTTTGAGTGCAGAGGCTTCTTTACCATGAAAACGACAAATTACATTCTCTACACAAACAGTATTTGGCTGCTGATTTGTTGGTGTTTACTGTAGACTTAAAAGCAGCTGCTGAGTGATTTTTACAACATCTGCCTTCATTTGTCCAGGCCATCAAGTCACCCGCCTTGGAAATGATACTCGCTTTCTGGCGTTTCTTTATCAGCTGATTTATCACAAGCTGAGAGGAGTGGTAACTCAAGAATATCACGCATGACAACAACAATGCTGGCCTAACAAACCTCACTTGGCTCCGATTCTGTTTTCTCCAAACAGAGTTGCCTGGATAATTAACCTGTACATTAACTTCCCAGCTGATAGGAAACGGCATGTGGATATGAGCTCAGTGAGTCATGGAGATTGATCCTGAGTGTGATGGGATGGCAGAGGCAGGAAGCCTCACAGTTTGGCAGATGCTGGTATACCTGTCAATTCTCACATTCTGTTCAGTCTACCAGGTTCAGAGAGAGTCTCATTTCCTAGTTTGGCTCGGGAAGGAGTCTGGCACAGGAACAGAATAAGTGAAGTTACAAGATGCTGCCTTGCTGGGACTGTGTAGCAGCAAACTTTCTGACAGCTTGAGCAACCGACTAGTTCTCTGTGATGGACTGAAGTTACGGCAAGGTTGTTGTTCCAGCTGACAGTATGCAGAATTATCATATTTACTGAAATCTACTGCATTAGTTTGACAGTGCAGTGAAACGATGGGCAGCCTGGCCTGCTTTTGCTTTTCTGTTTTACATCAGATTCTGTTTCCGTAAGTATGATTGCAGCAAATTCATTGTAATGATTATTTCTGATCACAGTCATGGTAAAAATGACTCTATACTCAACATTAACTGCATTTTAAAGAAACAGTTGCCTAAAACATATAATTCATACCATATCATTCAAAAGAAGACTTTCTCCACCTGCAGTAATTGTCATTTCACGGCATGGCTCTGTTCTTGGCTTTGCATGGGCATATGTGGAATGGGAGAGCAGCAGTAAGACTTCTGGTGCAGAAGAGATCAGGCATCAGTTACAACAGACGTGGCATTGATTAGATCAGATACAGCATGAAATGGAAGAGCTTGAGGGTGGAGGCGGGTTGCAAAGCGGCTTGCACAGGAAGCTGCAACTGATTTGACTGCAGGTTGAGTAGAAAGGTATCAGCTGATGTGTTCCTTTGCTGAACTGAATTATCAGTATTACATATAGAGCTTGACTTTATGTCCTGCTAAACTAAACCTGGGCTCTTTATCATAAATAAATAGAAGTCTCAGAAGTTTAAACCTAACTGTAAATATACTTATTTACAGTTAGGTTTAAACTTCTGAGACTTCTATTTATTTCCGGATAGTCCTGTTTTATTTTTCATGCAATACTTTGCATGAAAAATAAAACAGGACTATCCGGAGCAGTTTACCCTAGGGAATGAGAGGTCAAAGACTATTTCTCTGATCTCACGTACATTTATATTCTTATGTCCCATTCATTACAGCCACTAGATGGGGTTGACTAAAACAAAAAGAAATATCAGAGACTGCAATCCCTAATAATTTTGGCTCCTGCAATGACCATTGAGGACATAACCCTTCGCTTGAGCTTCGTGTCGTTGTAAACCAGATAGCCAGCCACAACTGATCTCCTGACTGTGGGTGTCACTGTTTGTTTTTGTGAAGTTGGTGATCAGTTCTTGCAGCTCGTGGTGCACACCACTGCACATCTTTAACTGCTGGCACAAACCCCTTTGTCTGCGCTGGGTGAAAGCCTGCGGGACTCCAGGACAGCCCACCTCTGGGCGCTGAGCACCAAGTAATGGGCTAGTGGCAGCAAGGACTGGGCACTGGGCGGTGAGTTGGGACACAAAAGCGCAAGGCTAGTCCAGGCCAAAATCAGGCCAAGTAGTTGCAATCAGTGGTGCATGAGGAGATCTGGCATAGGCTTTTAGCTGCTTCTCCTCTCCTCAGCAGTGAACTGCAGTGATGAGCGCTGCTGCCAGCTACTGTCTGTCCTGTCTCAATTAGCACTATTTTGTGTTCTTTGCCCCAGAGGAACATTTTATCCTTTGTGCAGAAAACAGTGCCTTTTATTTGGTAATGCTTTATATTGTAGGTCTTTTAATATTTCACCGATTTCCAATGAAGTTTAGTCCAAATAAATTTGTACTTTAGTTCAATTATTCTGTAAACAAATGCATTGTTTAGGGACAGTAGGTTTACATGCAGCAGCTGTGCACTCACTTTATATCTTAAATACTAACAAAAACAAAAATAACAAACTGCAGCTGCACTGATATGTATAGTTTAAATTTCCTTGTTGAGGTCTGGAGAATTTTCCTTAAAAGAACAGTTGAAACAATATTTCTGTATTTGTTAAATAAATATTCTCAAGTTTTGTTAAATTGGTGTAAATATTAGAAAATCTGCCAATGCAGTACTGTTTTCTTTTAATTGGTACCAAATCCTGGGATCCTTCCAAAGAGATCAGTGTTGCAAAATCCAGTATTCTTAAGATTATTTTCTTTACTTTTACTTCACCTTTGCAAGTTTGGTCCAATTAAAATAACACAACTTTATTAAATAATTCACAATGATATAATATGAGGGCAAACCAACCTGGAAGCAGGAAATATTAGGCATTTTAACTTGAAAGAAAGAAAATAAAAGGATTAATTAACTAAATGTAAGAAAAGGTCAAATAAAACTATCTTTTAGAAGTCATCAGGGAGCTAGAATAATTTACCTTTTTGGTTTAAGAGACCTGCAGCCGCCTTATGAATTTAAATGATGAAGAGTATAACAGTTTATGTGCTTTGGTCGAATTTTGATCTGAAATCCATTGCGTTTGGCTAAGTTTCCCCCACCATCTATTTTTAATAAGCACACCTCTGTAATGGAAAAACAATGAGCAGGACACCTCGGATCGTCACTGTGGCTTGGAAACCCAGCAACGTTAAATTAACTATGTGAAGGCAGCTGCTCTTTGAGCTCCAACACCTTTGTTGTGTGGTGAAAACAATGAATAATTCTCTTTACACCCCGTATGTGGGTGTTGGGAGCCAGGGCAGCAGGCAGGAGTACAATACGCGGCTCAGATCAAAAGCCGGGCTAGGTTTAAAATGAACACGCGTATCGAGGGGAGGGGGAGGCAGTAATGCAGAGGAATGTTTGTTCGAATGAGGAAGAGAGACACCCCCGCCCAACAACCCCGCCCCCACCGCCCCCCATTTCCCCACCGCCACTTGTACCATAAGGCAAAAACAAGGTGTGTGTGTGTTTTTGTCTAAGTGAAAGAGTGGGGATGTTTACATGTGATGATGGAGCGCGTCGTAAATGACATCTGCCTCAGTGGTTCATCGTTGTTCCCAGCGTATGGTGCAATGCACTGTGCTGGTAAAAGATTTGCCACGGCCCAGATGCATTAGAAATGGCACCATATTGTCAGCAGTTATAAAAGAGGGTGGAAGTCACACATTCGGTACTGTGAGACTGTAAAGAGAGTGCACTTCATCTATTCTGATTATACTGCAAGATACTGAGATTTTTGCATGAGCATTACTGTATCTGAATGAACCAAATCTATGAAAAGTAGAATGTATTGTCTTGTAATTTATAAGACAATTGTGGTTCACCAACACAAGTGCTAAATGAAAGTGGTGAAAATGAACCCGTCCTAATTTTATTTTTCAGTAAATAGACAAGAAAAAAAAAACGTATCTGCAACTTATCAAAACTTCACCATTTCCCTCAGATCGTTTTCTGTTTCTCTCACTTCAGCTGTGATACCTGTGAAGCTACTGCCAACCCAAAAACACCTTCAGAAAATCAAGTCAGACTGTTGGTGTATTGTCTGCAGGGCATTCACCTGCCTGACAGACACACAGAGAGAGATAGGGAACAGAAGACGGAGGGGAAGCAATAAAGAAAGGCAGTCAACTTTTTACTGAGCTCCTCCACGTTGCTCACGACAGCTTTTTTTTCTTTTTAATTTGGTTTTTGTCTGAAGAACTACTAACACGGGAGTGCATCAGGTTCTGTAACTCGCACAGAAAGATTTCTAGGAGCGGATGGAGAAGTTTATTATTAGCCAATAATTCCACCAGCTGCAGTCAGGCAGTCAGTCTATATGAGAAAATATGGGAAAATGATGCAGTGCGTGTTTACTGTGATTTGGTTTGGACGAGGAATCCAATAAAGATGATGAAGAAGCCTCATCTCTGCACCTCGCTGGGCTGGAACTGGGTGGTAGAGTATTCAGCGGAGCGAAGGGAGAGAGTGCACAGGGAGAGGGAAGTGATTATTGTCGTTAAGTCGACAGGAAATGTTGCATCTCCCTGACGTTTAGTAATGATCGCAGCAGCTGGGAACAATGAAACTCCAACATTGCACGATTATTGGCCCACCTCACTTACATTGGATAAAAGTAATAATGCACATTATCCCCACATCCCCCTTTATAGTCACACCAGCGAGGGAGAAGAGGCAGCAAATGAGATTTGCTGCGCAGGAAGCTGAGTAGGCTGGCGGTTATGATTGACTGGAGGAAGACTTCCTGCAGTGCTGTGTGATGTGACCACTCTCACTCGCTCTCTCTCGCTCTCAATATCCGTTCATCCACTTTTTTCTTCTTCCCCGACCTCCCTTATTTTATTTCTCTCTGATTTGACTTTGCGCCTTTGGGACAAAGAGGGAAGATTAGTATGTTACGATGACACCCGCAGAGTGTTGACAGCAGTTTGGATTCATAACAGACAGAAATCAACATTCACCACTGGCAGAAAGTCAACAAGAGTGAGAGCGAGAGGCAGATAAAACGAGAGAAAGCTCGAATGTGACTGTAGATTAATTTGTAAATGGGTAAAAATATATATTTTTTATTTCTGAAGTAACACACCGAGCGCAGCGTGTAGAACAACCTGCTTTGTTTCGACTTGGAGAAGGAGGTATTTCTCAGTGTCCTCAAAAAAAAAGAAAAAAAAAGACATCGCTTGTAAAAGTGGATAACAGCTTAATGATCAGTGCTGGTGAAAAATTTTTTTGCAGTGATGCAGAGGCATCCAAAAATATTCCCAAGATTAATTGTGTTAGTTAAAGAAAAATATGCTGCAACGAGAAAAAAAGCTCCCCTTTTATATGTGTATATATATCATTTTCTTTCATGCATATTTTCATTTAAATTCACAGCTTTTTACCTATTATTTTTCTTCATAATGCATTTATTTACAATCACGTTTTTCATTAGATTTCAGTGCTCCTGCTGTACTGTAAATGGCTTTATGTAAATAGAGCATGTTTGAATTGGAGACAGGGTAAAAGAGTGGCTCTAAAGTATCATCTTCCATATTTAATTTAGGCCTACAAATGTCTTTTGACCTTTCTGCTCTGCGTGAACGTGTGTGAGGCTATAACCAGTTGCATATTAATGATTGATTAGCCCCGTCGTGGCTGTGCATAAATATCAAGGGTGCGTTTGTACTACGAAAGGCATTTCTCTTCTCTTCTCTTCTCTTCTCTTCTCTTCTCTTCTGTATATAACAGAAAGGTCGAGCCTTGATCTGAAAAGCACATTGTTCAGAAACTGTTTGTCAGCTCGTCATCAATGTAAACATCCTCCCTCGTGAGTCCTAAAATATATTTGCTGAGGGCTGGGGTGACATTGCGTAGGAGCACTAAAACCTTGACATCTTAGAAAGGCACTTTTTTTTTTTTTTTTTTTTAAAGAAGGAAACAAGTTGATCTTCATCTCGTGCCCTGGCTTCCTGTCTGGGAGTTGCTTCAAGAACAAAAGAAACATCTTGTTCTGCTGAAGAGAAGAGAGGAGTGGAGTTAAAAAAAAAATCTGATGTACCTCAGAGTGCTTTCTCAGAAACTCCTCTGACACCGGATGCTTACTTCTAGATATAGCGAGTGTGGGGTTGTGTGTGTCTTCCGGGATACTTTTACCTTTTGGAGGGGCTTTGAAGGAAGCTATCAAAACCTTACTCTTTCATCTCCTCTGGCCCCACCGCTCTCTGCTCCTCCGCAGGTGGTTTCCCCTCCAGCCCCTTCACTCTCTTCACTTGCTTACAATTGCCCAAAGCTTCTTCACCCTTTCCTCAGGAAAAAAAATAATACTCACATGCTACGCTCCTGTCCTCAAATAGTTTTCCAATAACTCGAAAAAATACAGCAGTCAGTTTGTGATCTATATTCTTTTTAGCATCATTTCCCCCTCTTTGCTTGCTCATCTCAGCGGGTGGAAGTAGGTAAATGATAACTCAGAGAAAGTGGGTGCTGGTGATGATGTTCGCAATGATTATGTCATGTTTGTTTCTTCCAGGGTTGCATTTGTTATGAGTCAGGCCAGTGTGCTTACTCTGTATGCTAATGTGGAAAAAGAGTTCACATTCAGTGGGAGGCTTCGGGAAATCACCTCTTTCTCTCAGTCCCACAGGTTTGAACTGTTGGTGCATACATTGGCCAAAACGGTAGCAGCTTCCCTTTACTGGTCAGATGGTTTCATATGGTGTGATAATGTCGGTTTGAGATGGATATTGCGGGGTTTGCATGATTATATGACAAACCTGCCTGTCACAATGGCTAAATGCCATCATCATTCCCGTGCCCGACGAAGTGATCGGCGTAAAAAATCTCAGCGCTTGGATTTTTATCAGTCTATAACAGACTTGCCAATCAATTTCAGGTCGCTGTTTGTCACACGCCTTACCAGTCAGACAGCGAGACCGAGCGAGATGTGGCAAACTCTTGAAAATCCTTCTCTCTGTTTCTGTTTCTCTCACCCCTCTCTCCCAAAGTTTTCCTCTCTCTGGCTGGGCGGCCGCAGGTTTCCAAACAAACTAGCTGAAACATGTTGTCTGTGAGTCCGTCCATCCAGCCCTCCTGCTGGGCACCAAAGCTGCCATCCACAATGTAAGCAGGTGGCGCTGGCATCCCAGGGAGAACGGGCAGAGCGTGTGGGCGTCACACAGGCGACGCCAATCCAAAATTCCCAGCTGACCTCCAAACCAAGGCTATGGCTGAGCTCGCCAATCTTCGGTAGTTTTGGTTTTCCGCGTGCTTGCGTCTATCTTTCTCTCGCTATTATGATCTTGTTTTTCTAGCTGCATTCGCATAATCTACCTTTTATTTTTCCCTCCTCACTTTGTTCGAACGTCTTTCTTTGCCTGCACGCGTCTCTCTCTCTCTCGCTCTCTGTCTTTCTGTTTGCTTTGTGGAGGTGCTGTTTAGCCGAGTGGGACTCGCAGTAGGCCCCAGGCCAGCCGCCTTCGGTTGGACGTTAATGAACGGAGCAGGAGTGGGCACATCTGATGAAGCTGGCCATGCTGTCAACTGATTTTCATCTGGTGTGTGTGTGCGCGTGTTTGTGTGTGTGTCTGACAACAGGTGCAGACCAGATCTCTATGCACTGACAAAATACAGCCTCTGCTTTGCCAACACAGGTGATTTCCACCTAGAAAGGCACACACAAACACGCATATTTTCTACTTTTCGTAGTTTTCTTACTTTTTTCCATTCGGAAACGGAGAATTCCTCATAGACCTTAACGACAGTTTGATTACTTAAATTATCTGGAGATTGTCAGCCTACACTCTTTCCACTGGGTTCTTCATTGATAAATTATAAATCATTGCCTGTGAGCTGACAATGTAAAAATCAGTCTGATAGACAAACAAGGAAACACCTGTCACACAGAGACCTGACTCGTGAGCAACATATACACACCCTGTGGAAGGTCTGAGTGACAACATCCTGTTCCTCTCTGGTTGTCAACAGGCCTGAAGCAACAACAGCAGAAGCGTGTGTGTTCATTAGAATGGTACCTGTCAGGGGCTCCCTTAGCCACCTGGCTTTTCAAACACGAGAAACTAACTCTCCTAATCTTTCTTTCTATATGCCACAGGCAGAGAAGATTCAAAGCAGCTTCAAAACAACAAAACCAAACATCACAGCATTCCCAAATGTCACATTATTGCGCATCGTACATGGACAGAAGCTAACGAGACGGGAAGACAGGAACGTGATTCTCCTTGGAGAGAGACAATTTTCACTGCTGCGTCCGAGTCCAAAAATAACAAAGAACAAAGGCGGATAAATGAGTGAGTTTTTGAGCACAGGCTAGTGGGCTTTGGCAGCACCGGCCAGGCGGGAGGGGAGGGAGAGACAGTGAGAGCTAGCTAGCAGGCCCGTCCACACATCTGTCCACACAGCACGGGGTAGGTTCCAGCGACACCCACAGAAACAGGCTTAACCTTCTCTTCCCCCCACCACCTGTTCATTACTATGGGCCCCCCCACCGAGCCACCACCACTCTGCTCTTCTCCTCTCACCCGCTCCCTTGTTCTCGTTTTCTCTCTGTCTGTCGCTACTCGTTCCAGTTATCTCTTTGTTATCCCGTTTGTGTTTTTTCTTTTCTTTTTTTTTATCCAGTCTCTCCCTCTTTCATTTAATTTTTGCTTTTTTAAAAAAAATCCTCACCAGTTCAGCTGCTCTCTCTCGCTCTCCCCGCTGGTCTCTACCCAATGATGATTTAGTTCAGTTAAAAATGTATGCAGCTAATAGTAAGATAGTCTATTTTTTTTTTTGTCCTAAGGTAAGGGCTCAACAGACAGGTTGTTTCAACTCGTGTGAAGGAGAAAGAAGTGGCCGGCATTCGTGGAGGGGAGAAAAAGAGGCTTTTGATGAATTGTCTGTGAAAGTGCATCAGTCTACCCACATCTTCAAAACCCCCCGATGCCTCTTGTCTGCTTTCAGACTCATTTTTCTCCACATTGTTGGTAATTTGAGCATTCTCGCCCATGGCATCATTCATAGTTGGCCCATTTAAATCCCCTTAGAAATTCAATTTGGAGAAAGGAAATGACAAGATTTAGCTTATTGAGGTATGCCAGAACATCGTGAAAATCAGACATGGGAATATAAGAGACTGTAAAACCCTCATCATGGTTCGCCTTTGTTACTGTGTGCAAAAGGGACTAAATAATCACTCTACTTGTTGAAGCGCATTCGCAGGTTTGATCTTTTTTTTATTTCAGCCAGGGTGAACCGTGGAGTAGCCTCTACTTGTGATAGCCTCGGCAATCTGAAAACTAGACAGACATTTCCTTTGGAACAAAAAAAGAAAGAAGCAGGAATTGGTTTGCTTTAAAGTATGACGACCTCTTTCTGCAACTTTGCTAGACTATAATTTGTGTCCAAAACAAAACAAAGGAGGAAAAAGAAAATTGCACCCGGAGCCTCTTAGATGACACACAGCTAGAACAAACTGGCATGGACTCGTGCCATCATTGTACATATTGTGGTACATATTTCATTTCAGCCAATTATTATTTATAATAATTGGCTGAAATGAAACATGTGAAATATGTGACATTGTGGGCTGTGTATGTAATTATTAGCCATGAAATCGTGCTCAAAACATGTGATATTTTTTAGCGTTTAAACATAGCATGTCCTTGTTATAGGAAAAGAAAAGCAATGATCAACAGCAGATCAGTCTGACTTTAATGAATAACTCATTGGCTCATAGTATAATTTCAAATTGGAGACTGAAACATTTTCGACAAAACGAACGCAAATAAGTGCAATCTGTCAGTCGAGTCCTCCTCTTCTTCTTCACAGGCTGCACGTGTGTTTGCGCGCGTGCTCGCGATGTGCACAGGGCACCTTGTTGACTTGCGTTCTGCTCTCTTGGATTCTGCATAACTCCAGATATTCTTTTTGGCTCTTTAATTGCTTTTGCACAGTGGTCCTGATGATGATAAGGAGGACTTGGTGACAACATCTCAATTTCTCTCCCCAACTGAACGCTCCCCGTTTCAATTATCCTCGCCGCTTTCCCTGCCGCCCTCACTCTCTTGCCTCCAAATAAATTTCATTTCCCTTAAGCCTGCTGGTTTCAGTATCTGATGGCGTCTCACTCAGTTATCCATGCATGGTATTATCGGGAAGACGGGCCCTTACTGCTCACTGAGAGGGAAAGGCTGCAGGCCCCTTATTACATACCAAATATCAGGCACCGTATTCAAATCCGAAGATGCTGGCTGTGGGAAATATGCCTTTAACTGGTTCAGCCTGTTAAGAGTTTTGCACTGGCCTATACAGATAAATGAAGTCCCCGTAGTGAGATGAGGGAGTTGAAAATTTCAAATTGGGTCATTTCAGGTGTTTTTTTCAACAAAAACATATTAGTTAATGATTCCACGCAGAATCTGATAACAGTCACTTTGCATCTGTTCCTCTGCATCTGGGAAGATAAGAACAATTTGCAACCTGAGAATGTATGTAATGGCGTGCAAAAGTAAGCTCAGTCCAGAACAATGTAATTTAATAGGGCCTTTTGCCACATGTTACATGGGAATTTTTTCAGAGCTGTCATGACATCAGTGGATTCAAAAAACAGAACTCGCCTGAGCTCTCCAAACAATGAAATCATTACAAGCAGCGTTGTTTCCAGGTTGCCTACCCATTAGAGAAAGAAAATAAGGAGGTAAGAGGCTGGATACAGCTGCTGGGTATTGCGCAGTGTTACGAAGAAAACAATGAGACAATCAGACTTGGTGATATCATATTGTTTTATTGCCTCCCAAAAGCTCAAAGTAATATTCTTTTGTACTTTTGAAAATGACATAAAGAATCTCGCGGCGATTTGCGGCGATAATATGAGTCAGTGCCGTGACAATTTTCCCACAGAGAAGAAACTTCGGCTCGTATAATAATTACAGAGTAATAAACACACAATAAACGCCTAAGCTTTTCAAGGCAGCTGAGATAAGATAGTGTTTAAGCACCTTTTTATTGCAAGAGGTTCCCACAGTTCAGCGTGTTCAAAGGTCTTTTACAAAACCACAGATGTCCATAAAATCTGCAGTTAGTGATCAAAGCAGTGAGGGAATAAATCTATGTTGGAGATGAGCTACTGGTGATTAGGTTGGGTAAAACTAGTCTCTTTCATTTTCAGATCAACACACAGTAAAATTAATTCAAAATACATGTTTGATTTCAAAGGAACATCCCCGTCGTTCAGTTGATCTAGGATGAATATACATACATATATATATATATATATATATATATTAATGCAATATTTTTTGAAAATTAAACTTTCGCTTACAATTAATTACATCTTGATTTAAAAAATACACAAAACAAAACAGCAATCCAATAGGAATCTGAAAAAAATCCAGCATTATGCGTAGGACTAGAAGACAAACTAATTATACTAAAAGCATAAAAAGTAAAGAAATGAAAATTGTGTTTCACTCATTAGAAAATTTTATATTAATATTTTAAGCAGGTTTTGTAAAAGCTTTGTGATTCAGAAAGAACATTTTATTCCTAAATTGCAGTTATAAGGTATTACTTAAATGGGGAAAAAGGTAAACTATAATGTCAAGTAAAACATTTATTTTTTTAAAAATTTCAAGAACAACCTGTTGAAATCTGGTTATCTTTCTCACTAGGAAAATTGAAGACATCAACCAAATTTGCTCACTTCTATAACCAGTGTATCTACTAGAATAGTTTAGTTGACCAACCCTGTTCTCCAAAACATTCATATCCTTTACATGATCACTGTACTGTTATTTTACAAGCCTTTAGCTTTTTTGCATTTTGGCAAATTTTGTGTTCATGTATGATACACACATTTGAGAAAAAACCTTGCTTACCTATTGCTCTGATCTTCACTTTAAATTTAAAGCTGGAGACCTTTTGCTGTCTCCTTGGGGACATTTTCACAAGCTGTAAGATTTACATGTCTTGTGACAGAAGTTAAAAAATCTTTTCTTGGTTAGTTAATTTGGAAAATGCAACAAAAAAATTACTAAAAAAAGTGTTTGATGTAAAAAAGCAGTGATATGCCATTTACAATGAAGTAAAATATGGAAAAGCAACAAAACAAGCACACAAAAGAAGAACACATAAGAAGCTGGAACAGGAAATTTTATGTTAATTATGAATTAATTATTGAAATATTGAAAATATTGAAAATGGTGCATTTTTCCGTAGGTAATCACAGTAATATTAGTATCATTCAAAAGCATGTCTGTGCAGTGAACTGGAGCATAACTCATATGCTTTTAGGGCTTCATTGATTCTGTCATAACTGCTCTGAGAGGACAGTCTGTAAACGTGTTGTCACAAATGGTGGGAACTCAGGCTTCCTTTTGTGTCACGTTTATAGTACCTTTGATAACAGGTCAAAGGTGGGGCGGGTTTGTGCGCTGTAAAACTGAAAAACTCTTTCATGTGTGGACTTTATGCCACACATGCGTGTTTGTTCACTCTGTTATTGAACACTTATCACAGTGACAAGATGATGCTCAACACCGGGGCAGATAAAGATGAAAAGCACGGACAGCACATTTTTCTCTTTTCTGGTTCATGCGAAGAGCTGTTTGGGGTGGGTGGGGGGTGGTCAGTGGACTGAAGAAAACCTCAAACGGCTAGAAATGACAATCAGTGTTGCACCGCGGTGACTTATATATAGAACCCAGTGCTCTACATTCATGGCTGTGTGTGCATCATGGTGATATGAAGAACTTAACAATCTTTAATTCAGCTATCGAGGGTGAAAAGCGCTTCGTGAGTCATTAGACATATTTGCAGGTTTTGCATGTTGCCAAAATGATATATCCAGAACAAGGCGAGATTTGGATGAATGTCCGCTTTTGCTCAAAATAAAATCAGAATATTAGGATAACCAAAGACTTTCTGTCAAAAGAAGATTTGTAACACCGGCTCGCAATGTGCCGGGATGTTGTGCCGAGAAGCATCAGTCCCCTAACTCTGCCAGTCTTCCTCTCCCTTTATTTTGGGGCTAATTCAATTTCCCTCAGACAGACTCTCTCCCGCTGACGCTGTCTCCATTACAACGCACAGCCAAACACAAGCATTCATTAATTAGTGGCATCGTTGTCTTTTAATTATGCATGTGGCTTATTAGGCACCTCACCCATTCACCTAAGCCTTCCTGTCTACACTCCCCTCTGTTCCTTGCCGTGCTCATACGGGACCTTTAAACTTCCACCTGCACATTATAGCTCTAATAAAGCTGTTATCAGCCCGTGAAGGAGATGGCAAACAGGTGAGAAAGGAAGAGAGGGAAAGAGATGGCAAACAGGCGACTGAGGGTTCTGATATGTCAGCAACAGAAATTAGCTAACTGCACTCCCGACTGTGACACAGGCAGGGAGAGAATAAACCCACCAACTCCTCTTTCTCTGCCTCTCTCTCCCTTTCTCTCCTTTAACTCTCCTTCTCTGCCTCTACGAACCACAGAGAGAGGAAAAGAGGAGGGGGAGAGAGAGAGAGCAAGCGAGAAGGAGAGAGCGTCAGCCGGTGAATTTTTACAGCTCTCCAAAATCATTATTGGCAATTAGCGTTCGTCAGGGAAGACAGCAGCTGCTTGTAATTACAGGTAGCCCCTCATTACTTCTCAGTGTAGGGAAGAGGAGGGAGGGAGGGAGAAAACATGTTCCAGAGCCAGTGTTTATATTTATTTATATATTTCTTTACCCGTGATGTTGAGCCACATAATGTATACCAGCTATAGTGCATGGCTGGGGGCTGCAGCAGGTGCAGATCATAAGGAGGAGAAAGAGGAGAGTCTGCACTCACTGTAAACAGCCGACGCCATCGTGCAAATGTTGTGCCTTTGCGGTGCTGCGTACATAAGAGTGGATATAACTGTATATATGTGTGGCAGTGCATTCTTATTAACAGGTTTAGATAATTACTGTGTATTTTTTGTCTGCTGCTCATGGGCAAAGTTTTGCTGACGGGAAGCATTGCGCTGCTTTTAGCTGTGACATCTCAGATTGAAATGGTACAGGTTGAGGTTAAGATGACCTGACATTTTAGGGCACGGCGCACTGTTGAAGTGCCCTAAAACTCTGCATCGAATGGCACAGCGGAGTCTTCAGCAGGCCTTGGATGCTGATACGGTTCATAATTTATTACACTAATGGTTAAAGATTCGATTAGGGCACAATCTTGGCTCATGCACGAGTGGCTGCTGCCTGATAGGCCAGTAACTCCCTAGAAAAAGTGATTAAAGAAGAGTCATTCCTTGATAGAGGAGGTATTTCTTACCTAATAAGCACCCTGGAGATTAAAACTGGCACAGGTTAAATAGTTCTCGAGTTCTGTTTTATTTATTTTTTAATCCAAAGGCACACAATGTAATTAAATGATAGCCGGTACCTTTCCTCGAGTTCAGATTCAAACATCAAACGGTTGTATTTTCATACCTTTCAAACTATGTCGAAGTTTTACTCATGCCCTGCACTGCCGATTTTCTTTCTTTTTTTTATTAATGGGGAGATTGGCAAAGCGAAGCTGTTGAGATTTCATTCTGACGGATCAGGCATATCAAAAATATTTACTTTTCGTATAGCGAAAGACATTTTTTGAACATTTCTACCAGATGGGACAAGATTAATTTGCATAGCTGAAATAGTTAAACCTTTACTCAGGAAGATAGACAAGTAGTTTTTAGTAACTATAAAAGGAGATCTTTCAGGAGGCGATAAAGATGAGGTAAACACTTACCTTGGGCAGAGGACTGGACTCCTATGAATAGTTAATTAATACCATCTGAATACTTCGTATGCCCTTGTGACTGCAAGGCCTAAAGTCCCCTACTGAATCCACCATAGCCTAAGGCATGTAATCAAACCAATTAACCCCAGACAGAAAACAATGTTTGTTGGTTGTGTGCATGCAGCTACAGTATGGACCATTGCTTCTGCTGATCCCTTAGCTCAGACAGTGCAAGGTTAGGTTCAGGGGAGTGGACGCCCTGCTCCGTGTTGAGGTGCAGTTTTAAACATGGAGGTCAGGTCTGCTGCAAACAAGGCTTCTCAAGACTAACAGAGGGCATGCTAATAGGAGCTGGAAATTAGCCTCTTAGCCTCCACTGAGGGTTTTAGCTTGCTCTCCAAAGGAGGGAATGTTTGAGTTTGTCTTTTCTCTTGAATAAAACCATTAGTCTCACTTATGAGTGAGTCATTCTGGTTCCACAAAAGGGTGGAAAAAGTTACAACTGTCAATCTTTTGCTGACTTTCGTGACAAGCTGTCATCCTTCTTCGCCTTCATCTTCCCAGCATCATAACGGTAAATAAACCGCTTTTTCTGCCAACAGTATAAAGCCCTAGCTATGTTCTAGCTAATGCATAAAGCATTAACATTTAGAGTCTCTTTTAATAAATGTATACTATAATAGTCTGTTACAAAAAAAAAGGAAAAATCTCTTTAGACCTTGAGAATGTCTGCAAAGCTTTATTCGCTGCAAGGGTGCTGGTATTTATTTTCTGCACACACACAGGCTCCTGCTCAGTTACAGTAGAACAACCGGCATCCTGGCAGAGGAATAGCTCACATTTGCAGGGCATCTCTCGTTTCCACTGTAGACCGTCCAACGCAAATACAAAGAACAACTGTCACATTCAAACTGGAGCTGAAATGACTGGCTGGGTTTCGATTCATCTTGTCTGTCCGGGTCCCTCTTTTTCATTTGCTGCCATGAAAAGTTGGAACTGTATGAGAACCCCGCGCTAGAGAGAGAAGATCAAGTGTGTAAGGATTTAACAGATGGAATTGGGACTAAATGAAGCGCTAATGCATGGATGGTATAAATTCACTGTGTGTGCTGTAGGTTGTTCAGGGACATGATGAGATGGGTTCTGTGCAGCGTGGAAGTTAGTCGTTAATTTGATTCCCACTTAGGAGCTGCAGCATGTGTGTTTAAAAATGTGTTGCATTGTGTTAAAATAATAAATGTAATCTCTTCGTTGTTTTTTTTTTAGATGTTAATTTTCAGATAGGGTGGAAAAAAAAGAAAAACAACTGGGAGGATTTAAGTAGTTGAGCCAAGTTTCTTATCATAAAGCGTAGACACATCTGTGTAGTTGCTGGGAACTCAAATTAATTCTTGGTTTACATGTAAAATTGCTGAACTAGAACAATAGCAGCTATTGTAGTTCACAGTAGCAGCTGAGCTAGGTGTTACAGGGCACCCGTGTCACTTACTTTTAGAGTTTCAAGTTGTAAAGTGAAAGGAATAAAGACGCCTTTTTTCATTCTTTTTGCACGACAAGGTTTAGGATTGTAAAATGCGTATTTTCTACAGTGCTGTCACTTTGATAATGAGTGCCTAATGTGCAGACACTCATCTAAAATAGGGAGTTTTCCACAGTGTGTTTTGCACCAACAAAAGCAAAATACTTCTCCCACACCTGTACCAGACATGCCGTGTCCTTAAGGAAAGCAAGCCCTTAAAACAAACCTTTGTTTAGATACTCCCGCTGGCTGCTGCTGTGGCAGCTTTGAGGAATATTGTCGTTTTATTCTACTGATGCTCGCAGCGCTGCCGAGCTGCATTTTAAACTGTTGAGTCAGATTTCATTTACCAGCTCTTTCATCTGTTTTAAGTCAGTGAGGCGAGAGCTCGCCGTGTGTGTCTGTGTGTTTGCGATTTAGCACTGAAAATGTGTATAAATTTGCGGTCTGAATATGTGTGGGCCTGTCTGTGTCCCATGCTGCTTGCGCTCGCTTTGTTTGCATGCGTGTGGATGCTGTGTGTGTATCCAAATGTGTATGCGTGGCTTCCAACCCAGAGCTATTATGTGGAGACAGCAGGTATAATATCTGCAAACCTTTGCTGCTGTGCTGGATAAGTAATGGCCTCAAGACGTCACCTTTATCTGTAGCCACACTCCTGCAGCTGGGGCTGTGTATTCTCTGCCTCACACTTCCTCCATGACACAGGTGTGGCCATTATGTGTGTATGTGTGAGTGTGTATATGTGTAATTTTTCCCCCAACACCTCCTCCTCCTCCTCGTTGTGTATTTGCCACACACAAAAGTGGCCATGAGGAAGGCAGATAGGGCCAAGACTGACACATTCATTTCCTAAACGGCTGTGGATGCTGCGGCCGCCTTTTAAGCAGCTTTTGCTATATATCCCCTACAGATGTCGACACTGGGTGAGTGCGGCACGAAGCGCCACTGGGAGCATCCCATCATGCCCTGCAAATGGAGAAACAGAGGCTGTGGTGAGGACAGATAGGCGGAAAGAGGATTGACGGGACATGAAGAAGGAGGGCGAAATTTCGACAGAGACAGCGAAGGCAGAAGCAGAGAGATGCGAGAGCAAAGAGAGGATGACATGCGAGATAGATAGGGAGAGAAAATTGAAATGAGACGGAGAGAGAGGTAGAGAGAGAGAGGTGAAACAAAGGAAGAGTTAGATGGGGGAGTGAGTGAGCTTTGTGGTCTCGGGCTCCATGGGAGGTTCAGCCCAATCATTTATAAAAGGTAAATGCTGTCATGACGCAGGGCGTTTAAAGGCGCAGCACTGCAGGTGTGATTTATGCTCTCAGTACGGGGCTATAAATCACCCTGCCTTTGTTTCCACAGGCTGCTGCTGCTACTACTGCTGCTGCTGCATCAAGACATAGCCGTCCCTCTGCCTCATCTATAGTAGCAAAACACACACACGCGCCCTGCGTGGACAGCAATAAAGACAGAGCGAAGACGCACAACGATGGAAATGGATGGTTGGAGGGTAGGAAGAATAGGGCTAACCAGTTGGAGTCTATCAGTGAGTGATATGTGTTGAGTCCAGGAGGTATGGGTGCGCTCACACACACGAGCACACACACAAGTGTCAGCGCAGAGCTCATGTTTCTCAATTGTATTGACTCTGGCACTGTTGGACTCTAAAAAAAGGACCAGATTTGCTAAAGCTTTCACACTTAAATTAACACTTTTCTTGCAAATTTAGTTGTTTTTACTGATCTAATTCAAGGCAGCAGAGACGGAGCATGGACGTAGATTAAGTTATATTGACTGTGACCATTTCAGCATGTGTTATCGGGCCTGGCTCGGTGTCCCGTATTACTTTACCACTGATTATCATTCTGCTTTGACTGTTAAAGCATGTGTTGAGTGCATCCCCCTTTACTCAAAAGTCTATATTTTTTTCTCTGTAAACAGAAATGTTTATTATCAAAAGGTCTTTAGTACTTGGGAATTTTAAAAAATTGACTTTGAGGATTTTTTGCTGGGGGTAATATGTTAATTACACAAAGGATTTGTCAAAACAATTACACATTAATTCTTTGATGAATAGTAGATCAGTTCTGAATAGCCACCAATGTCTGGCCACAGTCACAAGTCACTGCTTACAAGAACTTTACTGGTGAGGACATAGGCAGTATTGATATGATGGGTGTGTGGGTGGGAATGGCACTTCAGCAAGGTCACAAGTCCTGCTTATGACAGTCACATTGTCAGCATTCTTAAACTAGAGCGGATAAAGCCTTTTGTTCTCCCACCAATTTTGATGGGGAGTATAAAATGGGTTAAATTACTGTAGACTGTGACGTATACGGAACAGCAGGGTTGAACAGTAAAAAAAAAACAAAAACAGAGGTTTGTTGAGTGTGCGAGAAAACCATCTTTGTAAGATGCTCCGTGTGACAAATGGCAACATTTCAGGAGTCATGCTGGGAGGTGGTGTTACTTGTAGCTGCACCATGAGTCAGTAAGCGCCTACATTTCTTTGAATAATTGGAACGGGCAGAATGAAAGTGTTTCAGTTGTACTGTTTGATTTCTAAGATGGGGAGATCGCTGCACGGGAGAGCAGCACGAGTTACAGCAATAGCAAGCGGCAGAAAGTGAAATAATGACATCTCTTAGTCAGGGTGCAACTGGGTTGCTTGCAGTATGCAATATTGTGGTTACTGTCAGTAGGGAAATTGTACGGTGTTACTTCCCCCCTTTTTATTGTTGTGTGTCAGGTATTTTTCTGCTTGTGTTTTAAATAATTCGACATTTGATTCATTCTTACTATATCGTACTGTAGGCACACTGGAAGTACACGTTTTGGTGCTTGGTTTTCCCCAAAACCTTTAACAATATTGTAGGGCAAAATACACGTACGTGTCGACTTCAAGCCTGGAAGCACATATTGCATAGCTTAGTGGAAAATCAAGGTCTACCTACTGTAGTAAATACAGTATACGAGACAATAAAGTTATGGCCTAGGCACACAAAACACAAAATCAATAAAGTGAAATTAAATTCTAAACTTTGTTGTCCTTAATGTGGAAATTAGACTTTTAAAGTACTGTATTTTAAGAACTGTAGTAAGACAGTAAGCAAAACATATCAAATGCCTCAGTATATGGTCATAAATGGGCACTTATGAAACAGTGGTGGATATATGTGAGAGTGCCGGAGGGAGAGGATCCGAGCAGTGTCAGGTGCTGAAAGGTGCTGAAAACTCACTATAAAAATATAGTTTAATTCAATTCAGTTTTATTGTGTTTTATATATTGAAAGACCCATCAATAATCCAGAGAAAACCCTAACGATCAAACATGCCTCTGTGAATGAGCACTTGGCGATGGTGAGAAGGAAAAACTCCCTTTTAACAGGAAGAAGGCTGAAGAACCAGACTGAGTGAGGGGTAGACACTCACACAAATGATAAAATCTAAATAAACATTGCATCCGCTACAACCAGGAAATATTTCATTTGTCATTAATGAATAATATTATTAACAATAACAATTTGACTAATCATTTTAGTTTCTTCTCCTTTGTAGTGATTTTGCAGAGAGCAGAGGCTTCTGTAGTGCCACCCGAATTATATTAAAATACTCCAACAGCAAAAGCAGCACCTTGTCGCCTTACATAATCAAGCCTTTCATCTAAACCATATTTCACCCTTCTACAAACCACTCGCAACAGAAACCCAATTGTATTGCAGAAAGCAGTCAACAATGCTCTCCACTCAATACATAATACAAGCGTATAAATCACCTCTGAGAATGCTCTCTGACTGTGAGGGTGGGGGAAGAAAATGGAGCTGTAACATGCAGCGAACAAGTACAAGCTGACCTGAATGGCTGCTGGTATTCTGATTTCCCCCAGGAGCTCCTCTCTGGCCTGTGCTGGTGTTTTAGATTCCAGAGGGAGGCCATTAATGCTCAGCCTGTCGACCTGATCCATATGTATGGCTGGCTGTTCGTTCTGTTCAGCTATCGCCTCCCTTCTTGCCTACCTGACTGTCTCAAGGCCTGCTGGAGCCCAAATTGGTTCCTGGTCTCTGCGAAACATAGAAATAGAACAGCAGACATGTTTGGCACAAAGCACAAGCAAGATGGTTTTCACAAGGTGATTATTCAGACAATGCATCTGGACATCGAGCAGCAGATAACAGGCTCTATTTACAGTTGGAAGAACGCAAACAGGCTCCTGTCTTTTTGCTCTGTGACCAATCGGTATGGATTATCAGCACATGACTGATTACTCCAGTGTTCTGTCAAACAGACCAGTAACAGCATTTATTACTGATTGTACCACAAATGAGGAATGAAAATGCTTTTTAGCAAACTGAGAAACTGTGCCAGCATTGTGATCTGAATATGGTTTATTGGCTACCGGCTGCAGCTCACTTGATGCCTTTCTTCTTTCTTTTCTCTCACTTATCTCTTCCTCATTCATGATACATTTGGTGTAGCGGTACAGAAAATGTTCTGACACTTTTATTACCAAAGTGGTTAATAAGAACAATCCAATACGATGCAATACAGGGTGAGAAAATGCTCCAAATAGAGAAAAACACTATCAGAATACAGAGATGTTAAAGTTACAGCTACAATAGAAAGGTTACATAGGGCACTATAAGGTGATAGATGACAGTTTTTTTCATTTCATTTTCCAAACTTAGGTCTCACATACATGATAATGTTTAATATTCTTTGATAATCCGCTCTTCTGCTTAGCTTTTCCATGCTAGTTATGTATATCCAGTGCATTCAGTTTTAAATGTGTATGGTTAGAAAAAGAACAACGCTTTAATGCCCTTCCCCCCCTTTAATTTTAATCCGTTTCAGTCGGGGGCACCAGAGAAACCAAACTAGAAATGTAAGCATTTATTACTGTGATGGCCTGATGATGCTATGATATGCTTTTAATGGTCTTGCACTTATGCCGCATCTCCAACTGGCCAGCTGTACTGAGTGAAGATGAACAAAGTCTAGACAGCATAATTAAGAAATTAGCGCTGAAACTGTAATAACCCCACTTGGTGAAAAAGACCGATTCAGTCTGCTACCCACATTAGCATGCTTCAGTTTCATTGTCGTTCTTCCAATTTTTCCTTGCAAAAATCATTGTTGCCCGTGCGCATCCATTGTAATATGTCTTGTTCTGATTCACAGGTTAAAAATACTTTTTGAATAATTGCCGCCTCTCACTTGACATCAATTTAAAAGGCTAGTCTTCGGGGGGGTGGTCTCTTTGTCTCTATAACACTGTGGGCCGTTTTAGCCTTTAATATTAAAAATTAATAAAACCAGAAAATAAAGTGGATGTGAACGGTGCTGTCCAGATATAGCCGGCTCTTATAGAGTCCATTTAGCACTCCGCATGAGTCCAAGTCATTTTCGCAATCATCACAATACATCCCGTCACATTAGGGTGCCCAACTGGAGTACGGTTTCAGCCAGATGGAGGGAGGGTCAGTAGAAAGTATCTTGAGACATAGTAGACAGTGTATTTATTATGCTTTTTATATATAGAACAACTTTTTATCATCACCGTCACGTGATAGAAATCCACATGAATGAGAAATTCTCTAATTATTGTTATATTTAATTAAAATAATGATGTAGATAATGTGCTGTGAATGAAAAAAGATCTGCCTGTACCCACATATAAAATGGGAGTAGTGAGAACACAGGGAGTGCAGTTTGTATGTCGACCAAAAAACTGCCTGCTTGTAACTGAAGATTTAAAGTATTATCTTAAAAATGAAACCCAAATATTTAAAATAACATTACTTAATAGTTTTCTTTAATCACCTCGTCACATCAACCACGTCAAGAAAGGAAAGTTTCATTTAGTGAATGTTGAGGAACATTTCATCCCTCCTTAAAATTTTCATGACTCCAAGGAGAGACACAAAAACATATCGATGTGCTCCTTTCCAAGTTTATATTTTCACTCAACCCAACTGGGCAAAAATGTTAAAGAAATAATTTCAAATCATCTGCTCCCATAAAGGGATTAATGACCGAAGACACCGGCTTTAATTTAAGGCTAATAATTATATCATTACGGTTTAATTAAGTGGCAAGAATTTGAACGTGAGTAAAAGATGTTATTAGTGAATTAAATGTCATAAAACCACATTATTTATTTACTTCTTCCTTGTTGCTATTCTCACCTCTCTATTCGTATTCTTTTTTCAAATTTGGATTTAAACACATTTTCATTACAAAGCTGAAATAACAATTAAGAGGAGTTACAGAAACCCTGGACCAGTTTGTTAAAAACATGTTTCACTTATTCAACTCTTGTCCCATTTCCTCACTACTAGCTGTAATAATGTTTAGTTATATACTCTTTGACATACTGTGTACTTCATCAGTTTCCCCTGATTACCATAATTGTTATGAATCTAACAATTAAGATTTACAGGTCTGTTGCCAAGTGAAAAAAAAATACGGCTCAATGATTGGCTGAGAAAATGATCAAGGAACAGTTTGCCCATCACTTGTTGTTGGCTAAGGGTGTAATCCTAATGTTGGCAGTCTAAAAAAGAGTCGACCGCCTTCCAGTCGACACTCAGGGAATAATAGTCATTTTTTTGGGAGGTGGTGTGGGGAGCACTTGTATTAAATTTCACATTCATCCTCTAAAATTATAGATTTATGTTTTGCGTATTTGAAAAATCGCTTTAATAACAAGTATTACACATACATTTCAAAGACAGGCTCTCTCCACATATGGAGTCCTGTTCTTCATGGATATGAATGATAGAAGAGTGATGATGTATTGCTGGAGGTGTTGAATTTTCTTGCCTCAGAGTCTCCGGTGAATAACCCTGTCAGACGTTCATTAATGACAGCTATAAGCCAGAACATGTGAAGATCATACACAGTGGGGCACAGACGCCTACAGTATTTCTCTCTTCTCCCGCTGCCTATGTTGCATCTCCCCCGGTTTCTTATCAGCCTCTCAACCTTGTGTAAAAGCCTAGTAACACTTTACTTTTGCAGTGTTTAATAGAAGTCTCTCTCGTGCCTAATGTGCTTACAACATTAGAACAGCACTAAGAGCGAGTGTACAGATGTAGCTGCTTGTTTTGACATTGTAGCCGCCTTGGATTCTGCATTAACTTAATGTAATCAAAGGATTTTAACTGAAACTGTTTTTTTCCTACTTAGACTTTTCCATAATTGGCTGCACACTGAAATAAGGCCACCTCAAAGTAAAGTGTTACCAAGACAATCCCTACAGTAAAAGCTTTGAGAACTATAATGGTTATACACTATCATCCCTGCTTAAAAACAAGGGGATTTGTCAGGGATGTTTCTGCCTCGGTTTGGGCTAGGGGGACCAAATTACAGCCCTTGTGTCTGGTTGGAGGAGGAGAAGGAAATAGATGGGTCTAGATATAATGGTGATGGCCCCTGGGTGGTACTCCTTTGAGAGAGAAAGAGGAGATTAGAGTGGAGGTGTGAGCTTGCACTAAGATTACATTTTCCCTCTTTATAATGGATAAGTGCTTCTCTCTTTTTTTTCCTATTTCACTCCCACTATTCTGCGTCTGTTTCACAGTGTTCCATCTCTCTCCCTGCCCTCCATCGCCACAAACGCGCAAAAAACCACACACACGCACACACACACACGCATTAAAAAGCATACACATGCACATATGCGTGCACACGCACATCTCTCCTCTCTCCCTCTGTCACCCTCTCCCTCCGTCCTCCCTCACTTGATCCTTACACCTACGTGCTACAGATGGTTTCATTTTATAAGAGATAAAACCACATTTGGTGGAACTGATTAAACAGAGGGAACAACATCCCCATCTGCCATTTATTCCAATCTGAAATTGCTTGGGCAGATGCTGACATCTTTGGAGATGATTGATTCACCCCGTCTGGCCAGAGAGGAGTGAAGAGGAGAGCAGAGCTGGATCCTCCCCGGGGCTGCAGCTTCCTGCCACCCTGCCATGGCTTCACCACAGTGTCACTTCACCAGTGATGGAGCTCCCAACCCCTCCCCAGTCCCCCACCTCCCCGACATCTCTTGTCTGCTGCAAGCTGCCGCAATCAGTACAGGCCCCTGATTGGACTTGGGCAGGTGAGCGCAGTACACTTTAATCACAGGGCCAGAACAAGCCAGATCATCCCCGGTGTGTGCCTGCCTGGCGGCAGAGTGGGAGGACGATCTGTGTCTGTGTGTGGATGCATTAAAAGGTTTGTTCACCCAAATTACAAATACACATACTTTCTCACTCACCTCTACCTAGCCATGCAGACAGGCTGTATTTGCATAGAGTTTTGTGATGCTGACAGAATTGAAGTGTCTCTTTTACGCATGTAGCGTGTGCAGATCATTGGCAGAGTACAAGTACCGTTTACTGGCTAAACCACTGAGAGTCGTTTGCAAAGCAAGACAGCAGGCTTAGGTTTTGGTGTAATGCTTTATTTGAAATATTTGACCCAGCACAATGCTGTAAAACAACAAAAGTTAAATGTGATATGTATAAGTTTACAGACTACAGTAGACTATAGATAAGACATGAACTTACTGAGCAACCGGCAGCTATTACTTGCAAAATAAATGCAGATGCCAGAGTAATTTCCTCTACACCAATAGTCTAATTGTGCATAGTGGTGCCTTATAATTTAGCATGTGTAGGAACTTTGTTTGCAAGGTCACAACAAATTGGAGGCCATGCAGACATCTGCACAGAACCTCACATTCACCCTCCGATGACGACATTTCTCTCATTTGGATCCAAGCGGTCAGTCACATACTCAATGACCAGCCTGCGACTTACATACTGAAATCAAACTATAAGAATTCACAATCCCAACACAAGAACTATTCATAAAAATAAAAAATACAATCCTTATGTCCTGGGCAATAAATCTGACAGTTGCCTTTGTAATATGATTTTTTTTTTGGCTTTATATCCTGCTTGGTCTGGGTAGCTGCTGTTACTGACAGACGCTGGAGATGAAGCTCTCCCAGAATGCACCTGCTTTCAAAAATGATAATTAGACCAAACATATGCCAATTCTGATATGTTCACCCTCATAATCTCAAGCGTTAAAAAAACAAAAGTTTGGCGTAACATCCTAATTTGGGAAAGTTTAGCCCGTCGTTTGTAGATGATATGTTTGTTGTTGAGCTGCAAACTTCTAACGTAGTCACGCTGATGGCTTCATAGATGTGGTGTCAATTAGTTTGAAGCAGACAGTTCTACAGACTAGAGGCTGATGATGTTTTGCGTTTCACCTTATTGTATCTTAACCTTTGATCAAAGGACGAGTCCTCTTTTTCACATTATTCTGTTTGGAGAACACGAACGATGGTAGGGATCGTGTACTATAGTTGTTTCTTTGCTGTCTTCCACCGAGGTTACACGATATGAAAAGAATACCAATGGGTCCCAGGTGATTAGATATTCCACTCAACCTTCATCTAATCAACATTTATAGTGTCCTGCCTGTGGAATTACACTGCCCTCCACTAAATCGACTCTGAATCATCAGTTGTAAACACTCAAGCATTTTAAGATTGAAAACTCTTCCTGTTAAAGTGCCATCAAAGCCAGCAGCGTGTGAGCTCGAGTGTGCGAACAAATGCGCGTAGTCTCATAAAAACTGCTGAGCTGGGCTCCTCAATGCAATCAGGCACTGGTCTCAGCTCATATACTTGTTTGATGATAACCGAAGATGGAGGGAGAGTGATGGAGCTCTCTCAGGGACTACAGCAATAATTTAGCCTGGGGAGTGGGTGTGAATCATAGTGAAGGCACGGGGGGCTGGAGGTGGTGGATGAATCATTAGGGAAGAGGCGGGGGTGGAATGGAAAAGGGGGTAGAGTCCCGGGGGACTTGGATCCATCAGACGGAGCTGCTGTGGCCTCGACTGCAGCATTGACCTGCAAGCCTGTAACCCAAACCTGTCCATCTTTCTCTCTGATCTCTCCCTCCTGTAAACCACTAGCCTCACTATTCCTCCATCACTGCGATTCATACTTGTCGTTCTCCTCTGCCTCTATCATCAGAAACACCATTCCACATCAGCGGTCTCATCTTTTCCTTCTTCGTGTCTTCCATAAACCTCTTGAAGTGCTGCTGGCTCCGAGAAAGGGAAATGAATTCACAGTCTGAATGCGTCCTTTCTCCTCTCTCTGCTGCCCTCCGTCTCTCACCTTAGGGTATTTATTCTACATCTCCTCCCTCTGCCCTCTAAACTCTGATGGCATTCACAGCAAATTGCTCACTCCTGGAAGAAAGAGACAGGATAATATAAAAAGGAAGGAAGTGAATTGTTTCACTTAACTGACTGCCATTTTCCACGACTGCACTACATGACAAACAGCGCGCACTCTGAAACACAGCCCTAGCCTGCCCTATGTCTCCCAGTGTAATAATCCATTACCGGCAACATCCACGCCTTTTCGAGAGTTTCAGCTCCCCAAGGCTTTGACTTTGGACAGGCAGAGGTTAGAGGAAAACAACCTGAAAACAGCCTTATCTCCCAACACACGAATGTTTGTTAAGGCTCCCCCATTAAGTCTCCCCCTGAATTTGCATATTAATTGCATTTTGGCTCTACTCCCTCCTTTTAAGGCTGCTGTTTATAGGTGCTTTATTTCTTTGAGAAGACACAGACGTCCGCGGGGATCTCACCTGCAACGGAGGACAAGAATTGAATTCCACAGGAAATTGCTTTAACTCGAGTGTAATCGAATTTGCACCCCCACACACCTTGACTCGAGGACCTCGAGGGCATGCATGCATGTGGAATTACATGTATAGTACATAAAGTTACACAAATCCACACATAGACAGAAAGAAACCCTTCAACTTTAAGAAGTGAACACTGCTGCAATATGCAAGCTTAGATGGTTATTTTCAAGCTCTATTCCCCGCCCCTCTCTGACTTTCCTTCTTAATATTTGCATCCCTTCGCTAACTTTCTTTTCTTGTGATTTGTGTTTACTGCTTAGATATCGGAGCGTGATTTAGCAGCTTTCTCAACAAATGTTTGAAAAGATGTGAAAGTTTTAATGACTGGATTGAGTAGGGGATAAAGGAACAGCTGGAGATTCTGTAATGTAGTGGCTATTCTTAAACAGCACAGGTACACTTCAAGCTGTCTCATTTAAAAAACCAGCGCTGCAGTTTTAGCCATACTTTAGAATAACAGGTGACTGAGCATTCTCCCATCCCTATTTCCAAAGCAGTGTGACCATATGGATCTTATTTCAAAACGATGTACCGAATGGCACTCTGTAAGTGTGATATCGCATTATGCAGAGTGGATCTATTTATTATTTTCAAGATAATAGTTTCATTTCACAGATTATGACTCACATGTATTTTTTCCCCCACAAGCATGGTTGCAGTGATGCTTGGCATTTAAGAGAAAGTACCAAAACAGTGAAGGAGTCATTATTTTTATTACCGTCCATCTCCAGAAACAATGTTTATGATGATCGGCATCTTCAACACAATTATTATATTCCTAGGATGCAAATAAATTCCTCCACAGAATCTGTTTTCATTTTCATTTATTTTAATGGTCCTTTATTCCTCGAATCAAATCTAATGATCTGCACTAAGCCCATCGGAGTAACTTGGTTCCGGAGCATTGATTTCCTTTGTGTTGCAGATTGATCTGTGCCTTGTTACTGCTCAGTATGTCACAGCCTCCCTCGGAAAAGGCGCATAATAAAACCCAAAAAACCCCAAAGAGGAAACAACAAAAAAACAGACTGATGTACTACAATAGAGTAGCTTTATTATCATGAAAAATCTTTAAATCACTACAAATGTCAGCATGGACTATATCACAGATTAAATCCTTGTCCAGGCTTCATATAACTTCTTGACTTGTTGAATGGTCAGATACTGTAGCTTCAGAAATCGCCTTATTTGTAGCGTTTCCCCCTGGTTGGCTCAACACTTTCTGTGGCGACACAGCTTTACGAAGTATTTCTGAGTGACAAAAAATAGACCCTTAATGTGCTGCTATGCCACTGGCCCCAATGCCTTTGCCCCTCTTCACTCTGGTGTGTTAGTATGTGAACAGTAGCCTGGGAGAACAGAGTCTCATTAAAGCTTCCGTTGCAGTGGACCACTCCCCAGATCTCCCTGCAGCAGCATCATCCCTTCACATGGTGGACCACAACCCCCAAGGGCCGCTGCACACAAGCGTACACACATGTGCACACATGCGCAGATTAAACCCTTAGTCTTTCCATTAGGCCATTTACTAAAGCACTCTTCTTTTTATCATGGTTGTCTGACTTCTCTCTCATCTATGCTGAGGCAGACTGGGCACAGACCCCCACCAGCATCAGTGTCTCACTTTTTGAGAATTTATCGATAAAGACAAACAAAGAAATGTGCAGTGCAGTACATGTGTTATGCACGAGCTCAGCATGTGCATGCGTGCGTGCACATTTGATTCGGCTTTGAGGAGGTTTCTATGTGATATGTGTGCATAATGTGTTCTAAGGGGTTCGGTGGGCACGCGATGGGACACATAGGGCTGCTCTCCCGCAGATGCAATTAGGCTAAATGGGATTATGCCTATCACATTTCAGACAGGCCGGCCCCACAGCCACCTGGGGGAGAGGGTGATGGGTGGAGGGTGAGGGAGGTGTGGCCTGATGAAGAGGGATAGAAAAAGAGGAAAAGGGTGGAGAGGTGGGGAAGATGCAAAGAGGGGAATGTTGTCTCGGAGACGGCATCCAGTGTAGTGTTAATGGAGGCTGTGGTAAAGCACACTGATGCTATGCAATACTGAAATGACAGGGTGAATAAAACAGCGTCCCTGTCAGGTGATTCAACACATCCCTGACCTTCCGCTACAGTGCCATTTTGTGATGTCTTTGATGTGATGTACTGCTGAACCCCCTCTGTTATCAGGCTAAATGTCAACATCAACAAAGAAATCGAGGGAGGGCATGCTGCCTCAACACATGCTCGTGCTAGAAGTGGTTGTTGTTTGAACTATGTGGTCGTAGGATTTAGTAGAGGACATGGATGAAGAGGGGAGAATGTAGAATTATGATTTTCACAAGTAGCTGTACTTCTTCTTTAGTGCTTGTGTAATGGATTAATAACCACAGAAAACAAATGTGTTTTTGTCTTTATCGCTCCCCGTCTCCTAAAGACATAACGACAGTCATAACATTCCACTGAAAACTGCACCGAAAATGTATCCAATAATCAAATGCAAATTCAGAAGGGAAATGAAGTAGTGTAGAAATTAATCAACTCATGGACAACAACCCAAAATCCTGTTTAACTACTGAAAATGATTAGCTTGATTACTACTTAGCTACCACACTACCTATTTGTTACCACCACCACCACCACCAACTACATTACTCTTTAAATTAATAGAGCACATTATTTATTTACAGCAATTTGTTATGCTACATGCTATATTATTTTCCCGTTACTCTGTAAAGTGACCTGAAATGCATTGCCACATAATTATCAGTTAACAATAACAATACTGATTTTAGGCAAACATAGATCCCTATCCTAATGACGCACATCATTTTTCTTTAAGTTTATAATATCTGAACACAAACCAAAGTAGAAAACCACCCTAAAGGGAATTCATAATGATCGCTACAGTGATTCTACTGTAGAAACATGTAAAGCCAGCAATGGAGGCTACAGTGCTCCAAGCCCAACTGCTCATCACTGCCTTTGTTACCTGCTAAAGATCAGGGCCTGGGCTCGGGCTGGCATTCGCTCAGCTTTATAACATCACTCTGGGTTCTTGGATAGCTTTGTGTTTGCCTGCTGTCTGTGCAGATGCTTGCTGAGGGCTGAAGTTGTGTTAGCAGTATAACATGGTTGTTTCTGTCCTAGATGCAGTTTGCATTTCACCATTGCAATCTTTACCTTTTGTGCAACAGAAAGGAAAGTAATCTCCATATCTCTGCTCCTCAAAAGCAGTCGGCCCCTCTACCAGTTTCCACCTCCCAGCACACGAACTGAAATCAGCTGATTGTAACGCAAGTGCGCAGAAAGAAAAACAATTTGTTTGTTTGATGTTTATTTATTTATTTTTTGCGCCCAGCATGCCAAGAGCCTTCGTAACGTAAGTACCAGCATGTCTGTACTTTGGACCGTGTTACATCCAACACTGATTAACAACACTACTTCTGTTGTATGTGGAAGTGGACAACTTGTAAAATCTAAATCTACAACACTTGGGTCTTCTCACTTTATATGTTTGCCTGTAATGAGCATGTCTGCTAACACTTGTTACATTTGACCAGCTCTAGATGATCATACATTACTATAACTGACTCTAGTTTCCCCTGCTTTGCTCTCATAATTGTTTAAATTGGCCTCTGTGAGACTAAACATGTACAACATGTACATGGACATTATAACATTATCAATAACGCTGTAACTCTTTTAAAACGCTAAGCTTTGAGACATTGCTGCCAGCGATGGACCGCCCTCACCTACACGCACCTCTTTGGCAGGAGCAGAGAAGGGCACAGTGTAACCAGTCTTACAGTCGCCCATGCTCGCTCTTACATTAATCAAAAGCGTTGTGGCAGTGTCCAGCCCACCTCTCCATCCCCAGGTGCCAGCTGTGTTTGGGCTGGTACCTGTCTGGCCCCTAATAATACACTATCTCTGTTCCTTGGCCTTGTGCTTACAAGACCAAACGCTGAGACTGTTATGCACATTTGTGCACATGAACATAGACCTGCAGAGGCATGGATACTCTTTAATGCATAGAAATAAACAAGTACAAGTTTTTACAATTTGTACAAGAATGAATATTTTCCATATTTTAGTATATTTACTTCATTATATGAATCGGAACAAATGAGGAATTTTGTCATCTGTGTCAAACTACTCATATTGGTCAATAACTACATTTTAGATGCTGGTTCCCTGGTGGGATGGGTCTCACTTGGAGCCCATGTGAATGGGAGCAGCAATTTTTTTTTATGTTTGTCATTGTGAGCAAATAACTGTCTGGATGCAACTGGACATCTCATAATGATGAGAAATTAAATGTTCACAGTGAACCATGGAGAGAGCCTACAATATGCTCCTGAACATTGGGGGACAGAGATCTGAGACCTGGGGGGTGGCAAACTGGAGAGCTGTGATAGGATACGGCCCATTAATTATTGAATTTGCTGACGTTATGACAAATGGCGTTGTCCTAGCCCTTGCTGAAGCTCACGACTTTTACAAGGCCAGCTGGACAGAGCCTCAGCATTTCTACTGTAAAACCACATAAGCAGGTTTAAAATTAATGCTGTTTTCCCACCTCAATAAATGTTCTCTAACCACCTGCAGTTTGGCAGAAATTAGATTAAGTAGCCCGAGTTAAATATCTTTAAGCTGGGTCACTTTTGCTGGGTCTGACATCCACCTTGAGAACCTCCGTGAGGCTTTGCAGTTTTGGGAAGGAGAATAATTGAATGAGGGTGCATGAAGGTGAGCAAGCCAGTGTGGGAGTCAGTCACACCTCCGTGTTGGGTGTTTTTGCAATGTGAGGCCAGCAGTGAAAGAAAGGCAACAGTGTGCTGTGTTTGCACTGCGTAGGATTGCCTCCTGCTCCTGACGTGTATGTGGTCAGCTGTGCCCTAAGGAGGTGTCCACTATGAATTGTTGGTTAAAGTCCCGAAGGCTCGGGAGTGTATACAAATGCTTCTCCCACGCATGCACTGAGCACAAACGCTCCTATATACGAGTGTGCGTTTCTTCGTCCGCGTCTCTTTGAGCTTATTCTATTTTGAATAATCCATCATGGAGCCACCTTTTCATTGTTCATCTATGTCTGACTGCATCTAACCTTCACACACCTGCAACACAGGGAGTGAGAAACAGAATGTGAAGCAAAACACGACAGGCAAAAAAAGAAAAAAGAAAAAGAAGGGGGGCCGAGTTAGTACATAATGTACTCCGCACCTAAATCATCCTTGTTTGGTCTGCCTAAAATAAGCTTCACTGCAGCTGTTAACCTTTAATAGCAACGATGTATCACTGGAAGAGGAATTAGCGCACCTCTGTTCACCTTCGTCACTGCTTTTAATATCTTGCAAAAATTAGTCTCTGGTGAAATGAGCAGGCCTTGAATGTTACTAATTTAAATTATTAAACAACTGGGTACCACATACTGAATAATGACTCCTTTAATATGAGACACTTAAGACTGAGTGAACTAGAGCTCGAATAATAAACACCATTTATAAGTCAAACGTATGGTGAGAAGTAAGGGAGGGTATTCTCAGCGTATTTGTCTCCTGTGGTGTTTGCCTATCTCAGAATAGAGCGAATGCTCGTGAGTCAGCCAGGGTCTGCGGGCCTTATTTCTTTGCTGGATGCACTGTCGTTAGCGGCTATCCCTGTAGATACTGCCTGCTGCCAGCTGCTGCTCTGGCCCTCTGGAAAAGAGGCTGGCAATTAGACCTTGTGCTTAAAACAAGGTGAGTCAGGACCTTTTAATGGAGCACTATTTCTGAGCTCCCACACATGTGGCTTTTTAGATTTTCGCTGCGCCAGAGAACTCTGCAGCACTGAGGCGTGGAGGTTACTACGTCCAAATAACTGGGGTAGTGGGTGGCTCGGTAATAGTGCAGCATTTTTCTACAGGAATAGCTTTTTCGTTTCTTTTTTTTCTGTACGAAACTGAATGTAATCTGTGCTTTCATCTTCCACTCGAAGCCATTTGCTAATGGTGTTTATTCTTTCACAGTTTCTAAACCAGTTTGTAATTTCATCTGTTCTAACACAGAAGTGAAAATTTTCTAGGGTTTAGATCGTTAATAGCTACTTTGCTGGAAAACACTGTGTCATTATGCATAAGAGCTATAGTGCTGCTGCATATTAGCTCTTCACTGGCTTCCTGGTGTTTTTTATCTGGAAGGGTGAGGTTAACTGTCTTAATCTGTTCTCCCTCTCATCTCTCATCTCAGACCTTGATAAGATGGAAGGGAAAAGCTGCCTGTGTTTAGACTACTGCACCTTGTTTCCTTGGACCTTACCCAGCTAACCTTGAGTCTATTCAATGACGAGCATAAACCAGTAAACACACTGACATGCGTCCTGCCTCTCTCTAGCTTTCTCTCCCACACGCAAAGTGAAACACAAACATACACACAGCATGAAGAGACCACGTAAACATGAGCAAGGCAAGAAACGATTTACTGTTGCACAAATAGAAGAGTTCAGGTTAAAAAAGAAATCTCTATTTTTTGTTGTAGTTAAAGGAAAAAAATAAGCTTGAACTTGAATCTCACGTCTGTTTATTTTCAGCTAGCTGTGATTGCCTAGCTCATGTTAAATATGATTTATTTATTGTAACGCATGATAGCAAAAATATTTTCAAATAAAATTTTTTTTTTTTAGACTCCTGCGCTTTTCAAGGAGTGGTACTGAGCAAAAAACAGAAAGCTGATGTTGTGTTACTGAAATGTCTGCCAGGTCCTTCCTCAAGCTGTGAAATCTGAATCCTCGGACCAGACTGGAGAGTCACAGTCATCCATACACGGCGACAGACGTAAAGGCCGCTGGACCTCGACTCTGGTTGGCTGAAACTGTCAGACTACCATCTGAGGAGGGGCCATATACTCATAATATATGACAGCCTTCAACCTGGCCAGTCTAAATAGATTATCTTGGCTGCGTCTTCCCCCGACCAGGTGCCAATGTGTAAAACAGACCAACTATGTTAAAAAAAAAAAAGCAGTTACTTGCCAACTATGACAATATGAAAGCAAGGAAGTAGCATTAAAAACTGGAATGATTTAGTACATTTTTGCGAATGTACATTATGTCACTGTGATTTTAAGTGGCGCTTTATATATTAATACCATAGGAATGCCCTTTATTTTAAACAACGCTAAATTTCGGATTGTTTTCCTCCACCTGGTCAAAAAACATCCATAATAATGCAGATATTGTCAGTGTTATCGGTGTGCATTATTGTGAGTGAGCACGCATGCACGCTGTGCACATGTGTGTGTCTGCTAAGGGCTCTTTTGTCTTTTGTTCTCGAAGAGATGGAGAGCATCCACTGCTCACTAACAAACACATAAATATGCATTAATCTGTTCTGGTTGGGCGAATTTGAAGAACTGTCAAGCGTCAAATGTAAAGGTCATGCTTTGCTTGCTGTAAGGGGAAGGTCCTGGAGACCATGGTTAGGGCACTATTTGAATAAACTATGCAAGGATTTACAAGAAGTAACCTTCAGGGCTAAACACGCCCTCTTCCCTCGCCAGAGAATAGCTAACATAAATGAGCTCAATCACCAACTTCACCATACAGGTTCAGATTATAGATAGTTTGCATGTTTTTGTACCTTTAGGTTAAATCGTCAATTAAAGCCCATCATATAATTTGTACTTTTGTTATTATATGTTGTAATGCAGGAAAAAAATTTTGTATGGAAGGAGCGTGCACAAGGGATTACCTTTTGAATTTTGAACAAAGTGCCCCCACTCTAACCCCCACCCATTTCTATGTAGCATGACAGCCTAGCAGAATGTGGCAGGTGGAGGTCTTCCAGGCTGAGCGAGGGGTGACCTTGCCACTTCCTATGTAGAATCGGTTTGGTTTGTAACACAGCGCCAGGTCCCAGAAATGTGCTGCAGCTCAATAGACAGGCGTAGTGAACAGAGGGCCAGTCGCAGCCCCAGTCTCATCCACAGCCCCATGGCAGCAGATGCCACATGGCGGCCCCAGAGCCTTCAGCCAGCGGGGAGACGTAGGCGAGCGCCAGCCGGGTCACCAAAGCCCATGTCCATGTCATGCACAGAGAGGGCCTTCTCAGCAGGCAGGCAGGCAGCCTGCCGTCCTCTCCTGTCCCCCTTTTCTTGGAGGCAGAGTGTAACAGCTCGTTTGCACGTGCTTTGTGTAGATTAAAGCAAGAGGCTGTCAGGGATAATTAAAAGTAATAGAGCTTAGCGCTTTTTGGATTAGTGTCCTAGACAGCGGTACTACTGTCTGGATGAGTGTGTTTATTTATCGTATATGTGTGTGTGTGGCTATATGTTTACTTCTGTGTACACAGAGAATGTGTTCTTTAAACTTTTCAAATAGATATTCACAGATCATATTGATATGGCATACATAATGTTATAAACCAATGATGATGTAGGTCATCCTAACCTTGTGTTAGCTGTGTTTAAAAGGAAACAAGACAACAAAGTCCCCTAATCCCATTAAATGTCTTCTTCAATCATCCAAATTGTTGCTCGGGCAAATCTAATTGCAACTGTGCTGCAACCCAAGTAAACGACTTCACCAAGATCGAATAATTAATATACAAAGGACATGTAAAACAACAAAAAACTAAAAGATGTTGTATAATTAACTTGTTTTTGCTCGTTCATTTCGATCATCAGTCTCTGCTCCCAAAGTAACTATGCTTTTTTTTTTTTTACACCAGCGCATGTTGTTTCTTTTATTGTCAACTTGAAGCAGTTTGCCAGCATACTGTGTGATGAACTGTGAGCTTCCTGCCATGGCTAGCATCAACAGACTGTGAAACTTTGGTGTTTAAGGTTTGCACTAAGCTGCTTACGTTCTGGCACATTATGTAATTAAGTTGAACTTAAACAAGATCAGTGTCACATGTTTCAGCTGAAGGGTTCTTCCTGTTAAAATGGAGTTTTTCCTTCCCACTGTTGCCAAGTGTTTGCTCATAGGATATTGCCTATTTTTTTTTCTGATATTGTACGGTCTCCACCTTACAATATAAAACACCATTAGGTGACTGTTGTTGTGACCTGGGCTACAAAAATAAAACGAAATTCATTTCAACACGGAAACAAATCTTGTTTCTCATTCACAAGTCATACAGGGAGTGCAGAATTATTAGGCAAATGAGTATTTTGTCCACATCATCCTCTTCATGCATGTTGTCTTACTCCAAGCTGTATAGGCTCGAAAGCCTACTACCAATTAAGCATATTAGGTGATGTGCATCTCTGTAATGAGAAGGGGTGTGGTCTAATGACATCAACACCCTATATCAGGTGTGCATAATTATTAGGCAACGTCCTTTCCTTTGGCAAAATGGGTCAAAAGAAGGACTTGACAGGCTCAGAAAAGTCAAAAATAGTGAGATATCTTGCAGAGGGATGCAGCAGTCTCAAAATTGCAAAGCTTCTGAAGCGTGATCATCGAACAATCAAGCATTTCATTCAAAATAGTCAACAGGGTCGCAAGAAGCGTGTGGAAAAACCAAGGCGCAAAATAACTGCCCATGAACTGAGAAAAGTCAAGCGTGCAGCTGCCAAGATGCCACTTGCCACCAGTTTGGCCATATTTCAGAGCTGCAACATCACTGGAGTGCCCAAGAGCACAAGGTGTGCAATACTCAGAGACATGGCCAAGGTAAGAAAGGCTGAAAGACGACCACCACTGAACAAGACACACAAGCTGAAACGTCAAGACTGGGCCAAGAAATATCTCAAGACTGATTTTTCTAAGGTTTTATGGACTGATGAAATGAGAGTGAGTCTTGATGGGCCAGATGGATGGGCCCGTGGCTGGATTGGTAAAGGGCAGAGAGCTCCAGTCCGACTCAGACGCCAGCAAGGTGGAGGTGGAGTACTGGTTTGGGCTGCTATCATCAAAGATGAGCTTGTGGGGCCTTTTCGGGTTGAGGATGGAGTCAAGCTCAACTCCCAGTCCTACTGCCAGTTTCTGGAAGACACCTTCTTCAAGCAGTGGTACAGGAAGAAGTCTGCATCCTTCAAGAAAAACATGATTTTCATGCAGGACAATGCTCCATCACACGCGTCCAAGTACTCCACAGCGTGGCTGGCAAGAAAGGGTATAAAAGAAGAAAAACTAATGACATGGCCTCCTTGTTCACCTGATCTGAACCCCATTGAGAACCTGTGGTCCATCATCAAATGTGAGATTTACAAGGAGGGAAAACAGTACACCTCTCTGAACAGTGTCTGGGAGGCTGTGGTTGCTGCTGCACGCAATGTTGATGGTGAACAGATCAAAACACTGACAGAATCCATGGATGGCAGGCTTTTGAGTGTCCTTGCAAAGAAAGGTGGCTATATTGGTCACTGATTTGTTTTTGTTTTGTTTTTGAATGTCAGAAATGTATATTTGTGAATGTGGAGATGTTATATTGGTTTCACTGGTAAAAATAAATAATTGAAATGGGTATATATTTGTTTTTTGTTAAGTTGCCTAATAATTATGCACAGTAATAGTCACCTGCACACACAGATATCCCCCTAAAATAGCTAAAACTAAAAACAAGCTAAAAACTACTTCCAAAAACATTCAGCTTTGATATTAATGAGTTTTTTGGGTTTATTGAGAACATGGTTGTTGTTCAATAATAAAATTATTCCTCAAAAATACAACTTGCCTAATAATTCTGCACTCCCTGTAAGATCCTTTCACAATTTACAATTTTGTCAGTGGTTGATTATGATAATATTGTTTATAGACATCCAACCTTGAAGCCCTTTGATTCTGTGTATTGCATCTTAGTAAATGAAAAGATGGGGTGGTCCTCTCTATAGAATCAAAGAGAACAGCATTGTACAGTGTTTATTTTTAAGGCTGTACTGCATAAATTGGCATAAATTGCCTGCTTAACTCTGTACCTTAATTGAATTCAAAAACAGTACTTTCAATGTCAGGTCAGAGAACACAGAACACTTTTAACATCTCACACTGAACTTGGGAAAACTGGATTTAAATATTTTAAATGGAATAAACTATGAAATTTCATACGTTCACAGGAACATTTTAAAAGCAAGTAGTTATTAATTTCCAAGCAGCTTACAATATATATATTTTTTTTACTGTCTATCTCATTTTTTACATGTCTCTCTTCAAAATAAGATCTCAATCTCAACAAAACTTTCAGTTTTACAACTACTAATAATAATAATGACAAGTTTGAAAGAAAAATCTTAAAGGTTATTTGCTTTCAATTATGCTTTCAGGCTTTGCCCCTTAGCTTAACCATAGTGATATCATGATCTCATCATCATCTTCATCTCTTCTGTGTTCTTGTGTGTTACTTCCTTTAGTCTGGTCTTCACACCACCATAAACACCACCATATTTATTGTGTCTTTTTTGCATTGACGCTCATTGACTGCACCCTGAGATGAATCCACTGAGATCTTCCAGGAGCACGACCTATTTTGTGCTGTGAAATACAGCCGCCTAAGAAGAATGTATTGGATGAGTGTCCTGTTACTTATAATCCTTAGGAATCTGAGCATTAAGTGTTAAAAGGGCAACGTCTCAGTCTTTGTTCTATTAAATAGTAAGTAAACCAACTGAAATCAAGACCACCTAAATGTAATGCCTTTTATTTCAGACTAACTGTGTTATAGTTTGTAATGGCCGGACAGAATTCAGCAGAAATTATTAAAACTGTTTGTTTTTTTTAAAAACAAAACTGAACAGGTTCATCCACTTTGCTCAGGATTTAGTTGTGGGCAGAACAATTTGGAAAGTTCTTATTTTGATCAAATTACTTTGAATAGTTTAAATGGGGGGAAAAAAGGGTTAGAGGAAAAATTCATTTAGCAGGAACACCTAAAAATACTCTGCCTGGATGTGGAAATTGCTGCACAGCACACTATGAATCAGCTGATGTTTATCACTGAAATGCAATTTTGAATGCTTCACTTAGCAAAAGTTAGTAGAAGGAGGTTCCACAGTTTAGCTACACAGAAGAAGTTCACAAGATGAGTCTTTACTGAAATCCCCTTTTTCATGATAATAATTCAATTCAATTAACTTCTATTCAATTTATATTTCGCCAAATCACAACAGTCTCTTCAACGTGCTTAACATTGTAAGGTAAAGACTCAAGAGTAATACAGATGTCTTGAGCTAAAATAACATCTATGCGTGTTATATTGCGCTAGTCCCTATTACTAGGATGAAGCAGGAAAATGAAAATGCATATTATAATTAAATTATAGGTGCAAAATGACTATTTAAATTTAGTATAGTAATAGCTTGATGAATTATGGCACTTTTTCTTCAGGGGACATTGCTTGAGGAAATGTAGGAAAATGCTCATGGGAAGCAGCAGTCATCAATCACACATGGTGTGGTTGGGGGTGTTGTGGTGGCCCTGAGGACTTGGGTCTGCACAGCAGCCAGTAATCTAAATGGTCTGAGCTCCAAGGCCCCCATGGGGCTGCCCGCTCTGTCGCCTGCAAAGAAAACAGATCAGGGGAGAGGGATCAAGGTTTGTTTTCTCCCTTTTCTAGGTCATTATTTATTATGTGAAATATCAACGTCCTTGGCTGCTGCTGGGATCTTCTCCCCCCAAATTGACAGATCTCATTATAAGATAAACGTGACAAAGATAGCTCATAATGCTTCAGAGAAATGTAACACCATTAGCGGGTCATTGTCATCGTTCTAATGTGTCCTTTTAAGCCGCTTAGTGAACTGGTGCTGAAGTGTGATACAGGGATTAACCTATCAGAGAGTTGCTGCGGAGGAGTTGAGCCGCCATTGATGGAAATTTTTGGACGTGTGGTGATATCTTCCCAGGCGCTACGCAGAGTCATGGTTGAGCCTGATTCCTAAACACAGCGAGGTTTCTGGGATATGAGGGAGGATGTCTGGAGGGTATCGACATGCACGGGGCTGGGACTGACGTGTATTTAGTGTCTGAATTCATTAGTGTTGCAAAGGAGCAAATGTTTTGCATCAAAACATGTGGATGGATTTTTGTTTTTCCTTTTGTGGCTAGAAATTTTTTTTCGTGCCATTTATGTTTTATACATTGCAAACTGCTGGCTCCACACAGTTGTACTGCAACAGTGCTTTTTTGAATTCCAGAAGCACACTGAGCGCTAGTAGTTGCACTATAAATCTCAATATATTGGCAACAGCATCTCATTTCTAGGACAAGCCTTTATTAAAGAATGTGCTTTTAATGAGTTGACACAATTGATATACTTTGCCTGAGTGAATTAATGAGTGAATTCACATTTGAGTTGTGGAAATGACTTCAAAATGTGAATGACAGCAAATGCTTCCAGGGGTTAAATGGTTATTTATGAAGCCATTGTTTAATTCTACCGTACAGTAGAGCCATCTGCAGCTATGTGGATGCATCATTATCATCCAGTCATTCATTGTGCTTTTGGTGACTGTTAGCTGACACAATTCCACTGATCAGTTTCACAACCTCATCAATCATTCCATTAGCCTTCAGCATCACATTTACATCATATTAAACTTAGTGAACACAATAGATGCATGTTAATGATGACACAACATGCACCAGATATAGACACATTCACACACACACACACACATATATATATATATATATATATATATATATATATATATATATATACAGACACACACACAACTGTCAGATGCTGAGTTGGTGTCCCCATGTAACTGCTGTTATTTAAAGACTGAAGTGAATTTGCATCAAAAAAGCTGCAACAGTAATCAGTATACTGTAATTTCACAGGAAATCAGAGTACACTGATGGCTACTTTGCACAGTGGGACTTATTTTCGTCAGGTTTAGTGGAAGCAAGACTTTGCAGCTAAGCTTCTCTATTACATTTTCTAATTTCATGGCTCAGCAGGAATTATCAAAGCTTTTTTGATTGCATTTTCATATAACCTTGATCGCAAAGGGCAGAGCAATCAATACAATAGCCCTTAGCATCCTAGTAACTATTAGTGAAATAGTAATAATTTCTCCTTTAGCTTCTTATTTATTTCTTGGGCCTATGGAGGGAGAAAAGGGCTGCAAGTTGAGATGGCTGCAATGCCATAAGATGCAAATTAAAATGTTTTAATTAAACCCACTGATCTTTCTTGTTGTAAGATGCAGGCTTGCCCTTCCTGTCTGAACTGTTGAAATTCCTACATTTTAACACAGAAGTTCTGCTTTGAGTTGCTGTGATCATGCAGCATGATTGGTAAACGTTGTTTTTGCTTACGAACATAAGACAACATGTAAACCAAATCACAACGCAGTAGTCAGGGTAATGGGACTATTTATTCAGCTTTGTTAGGAGAAGAGGTCATGTGATCAGGGGATAGTAATTATAGCATACGCTTAATTACATTAGCAACCTCCTGTCTTTTTATATTATCTCTGACGCAAAAAAACACAGAGAGAGATTTGATTATGTTAATAAGCTGCGTTTTATACATGGTAATGGAGGCCTAGTTCAAAGCCATTAGTGCTATGAGGAATATCCATTTGAGTGTCTGAGCTCTCGAACGCAGCTCAGCTCAAAGTGCACATTGTTTAATGGTATTGATCAACGGTCTAGCGAGCTCCAGGGTTTTTGCTCATTACTGTGTCTTATTCATACTTTCTTGGGTAATGATGCCCACACAGCAATTACTGCCACAGCCATTTAAATGATCTAAGAGAGAAATCATAATCATGAAAGGTAGAGGAGAAACAGATGAAAAAAGAATCGTGTCATTTTCTGAAAGTGAAAAAAGCTGCTTATTGAGAGGAAACATCAAGATTTCAAGTGCACTGACTTCACAGAAATCTCCATTAACTTTCATCAGCCGTAGCTGGTGCTAATCTGATTTTAAGTATTCAAATCTAACTCCTTCTTAAAGTAGATTTGTTCTTAAAAGGTAAGAAGCTGGTATTATTAATGCAAATATGCTTGATTTAGGATTTTTATTATACCAGCTACAGCTTATTTTTAGTGTATGTACAGTGCAGTGATGTTGCTGTTAGTTTACATTATTCTTAACCAACATAATGAAAGTCAGTAAAGATTTTCAAACTGAATATTTCATTCGTCAAGACGTGACATTTGATTTAATTGTTCCCTTTTTGGGACAGTATTTACACTCACTAGCCACTTTGGTAGGTACACCTTGTAAGTATCATGGTGGAACCCTTTTGCCTTCAGAACTGCCTTCATTCTTCATAGCACAGATTCAACAAGGTGCTGGAAACATTTCTTAAAAATTTTGGTCCATACTAACATGACAGAATCACACAGTTGCTGCAGATTTGTTGCCTGCACATCCATGATATGACTCCGTTGTTCTACTACATCCCAGAGGCATCCCATCGGATACAGATCTGCATTTAAAGACACTTAAATTACCTTTCTCTCTCATTCTGATGCACAGTTTGAACATCAGCAGGTTATCTTGACCATGTCTACATGTCTAACCCCACTGACTGCTTAGTTTGGACCTCTCCCTCATTGACAACAAGGCCCTGAACTGTTGAGCAGCTCAAATTTTAGAAAGCAAGAATATGAAGAAATTGCTTTAACAGCTACAGCAGTAGCTGTTGTATTCTCGACTTTGCTACAAGTCACAAAAGTTCACTGATATTTCTTAGACTGTTACACTGTTTCCCACATCGCTGCTAGTTTCGTCCTGTGTATGTGCCACCACAACCTCTCCCTTTGTGTGAGGGAGTTTTGCACTTTGTAGTGTTGCATCTGATTCCACAAAGAAAGCAAATAAACAGTCCATTAAGATTTCTGCTCAAAGAGCTTTATATAATTAAAACAGATGCAAATAAAGGTCACTTTCTAAATCAACCTGGATCTCATGTAATTTCTGCCTGTTTTTCTCGTCTTTCTCTCTCTCAGTCCCCCCAAAACCCCCACCCTTGTCCCATCTCTCCCTATCAATGAGGCGGCAGACACCCCAGACCTGCTCAGTCAACTGCTTCAAGATTTATTCTTTGTAACAAATCTGCAACAGCTGGAGAGCCGGGGAATGCATGTAAACTTTGTGTGTGTAATTTGGTGACAAGTCAGGCTTAATCAAGCTCCCAGTGGCTGGATGAGAGGAGCGCAGGGGAGCGGCATATGGGGAGCTGAATGGTGAACAGGCAGTGGGCAGGGAAGGAGACACAAAGCTCTGTTCATGTGCATTAACATGCTGTACAGTAGCAGTGGCAGGCACACATACAGCCAACTCCATGTCTTTATAGACAGGTTCTGTATGGAGCCTTAAACATATTAAGGCTCCATATAAGTAACCATTTCTCTCTTACATTTTATAAAGACATTTTTAGGGTGTTTTTGTTGGTTTTTAGTGTGGATTGAACCTCAGTTAGTGTGCAGAAATCAAACTAAAATGACAAACAGTGCTTATGAAGGCTGCACAATCATCAAAGAAAACAACGCATTTGTAAAGGTAGTAAACTCAGTTATTTAAGGTCAGCTGAGGAAAAGACTTTAGTTTCACTGAGTTTATTCAGCATCATTTCTAATTTATTACTGCCAGATATAGACTTTTCTAACAGAGCCATATAAACCTACCATAAAAATTGTTTACATTTATCCAAGACAGCAATTATAGTATACAAATCTTGCTGCACGTCGAAAACTCAAAACAAACATAAAAGTGTGAGCATGCCTGAGGAAGGAGATTGCAGATGTCTCTGTCTCCAAGCTGCCTCACCAGTAAGTCTCTTGTTCTGTGGTCAGAAAAACTCGACTGTTTTGGAGCACAGTGTGGGACTCATGCAGTCCTTTTTCTGCTCCCTAGACGATTTGGGTGGACACATTTTTATAACACACTGTTAAAATGGTGAAAACGCCAAAAAATCCGATTTTTGAAGCCATGTGTACTCGCACCTGCAGACAGTGTTCCCACTGCCCTTTACACGCCCACATTTAACCTTAAATGGTCAAACCACCTCATAACGATCCTCTAGTAGTGCCAGTGCTTTAATTGTGAGTTATTACTTGGAAGATTCAATACAGCATTTTAATGTTTATAGCTGTTAGACTGATTGAGTTAAAGGATGGCAGTAATCTGTGGTTTCTTTGACAGTGGGACTTCGTCTGCAACTGAAACCTTTATAGGTTGCCACAGTTAGTTTATTTGACTTTTTTATGGCTGGTTTTGCCTGCATTACTTTAAGCTTAGGACTCGTGATGAGGATGTAATAGCTGTGTGAGAGATGTCACTGGCTTCATATCCAGGTAGCGTATTCGCACAGTGCATATGTGCATGTTCCGGGTGAAGTGACTGCAGATAGCAACGTGAGCGGGAGCCACTGCAGTGTCACGGTTGTGTTCACTGAAGCGATTTTATTCTCAACAATGGAATAAAAGCCAACATTGTACTTGTTGATTTATGAACAGTATAAAAACATTACTAAAAAACTGAGCTGTGCAGCTGACCACAGAAGCCAGATGACAGTAAGGACCACAGCAACCACTAAACCAACCAGCCTGCAGTTGCAGAAATGTAGTATAGGCCATGAGTGGTCAGTTGTCAGTTATCACATTATTTTTTTTTGCAATTTTGTCTTTGTACCACACTGTACTTCTAAATCATTCAAACAAGGTGTCAATGAAGTGCCGACTTTCAGTTTTAATTCATAGGGTTTACACACACAGTACTGCATTAACTGTTTAGAAATTATAGCCATTTTTTACACATAGATCCCCAATTTCAGAGGATGTGCTCCTCTCACTCACACGAATGCACACAGACAACCAGACATGCACAATGACCACAAGGCCCCAGCACTGGACCACTCAGGGGGCTTGATGTTAATGACAGGGTCTGTAGCTGAACTGAACTGTACAGCTGGTCCCAGCTGCCCTGCGCAGCTGCAACACATGACAGAGAGAAGGAAGAGATGAATTAGAAGAGAGACAAATATGGTTAAGACAGGGAAAGTGGACCAGAGAATGCAACAAAGAAAATCTGTGATAGACTGATGTCCTGTTTAGGGTGTACCCTTGCCCAGTGACAGCTGGGATAGGTGGTTAAGAAGATGGATGGAGCTGATGGATGGACAAAGAAATACTACAATGGGGCGAGGATGAAAATGCAAAAGCGAAAGCATTGGAATCAGATTGAATGTAGAGGGAGATTAACTGGAGGGTCAAGGGCTGTCAGTATAGCAAAGAGATAACAAGAAAGAATAATTAAGAAGAACAAAGAGTAAAAAATACTTTTTTCTTTGTCTCTAAGTCTTAAATGTTCCCACTGAAACATCCATCTGCAATGTTTCCACAAACATGTCGACAGTGTGTCAGAAAGAAAGATCATTATTGTCTCCAGTTGTTCAAGGCCCGTTCCTGTATCTTTGATTGTACATGCAAAAGGGTTTGCACAATGGAATCAGACCTTTAGCTGTCATAAAAGATTATATTACATTTGCTATTAACTTTGCAAAGGCAGCAATAAAAGAATTGTAAATGCAAAACCTAAATACACGTGTATGAAAACATTATTTGCCTTTTTGAACACAAACATGATTTTTCGATGGGGTAAAGAAGTGTGATTTCTGTGAATTTGGTGTGTTGGGGAAGTATGTGTTTTCTTTTCTTTTTTGCTTTCATGATGCATTGTAGTTTCTCCTCAGGAACACATGGCAAGGTATTTACCAAGCCATCTGCTAAAATCGCCTGGCTGAATTGAGCTGACGTCCAGTTGCTAAGGAAATAGATGCTTTTCAAAAGGGCCAGCCAGTGTTGCACACCTGTCACTGTAAAAGGACCCGGTCTCTTTCGCTCTCGCTCTTTCTTCATCGCTCTGTGCATTTCTCTCTCATCCGTCACATACTGTTTTCAAATGTGTATGTCCTTGCCTCAAATATAATTCAAAATTATTCTTTACTTTTTTTCAGATTTGGTGCTTGGTGTGCGTTTGTTCTAATTGTAAGTTGCTTTAACTGTAAAACTGAATTGGTAACTTCTACTGCTGATAGAGATGACTTCATGATGCGTCCCTATTTCTCATTTAAATTACAACAAACTGCTTAAAAAGTGCGTGATTACTGAAACGACCGGTTAAATGAGCTAACGTGCGTGTGCCTGAGAGTAGCAAACCTGAGAATGGAGCACGGCGCGCTTCAGCACAGTTGGGGCACGTCAACGAGCAGGTGGTTATGATTGCTTTAGTGTCACAATCCTAAGGCCTGCGGCTAGACACTTTTCCCAGAAGAAGTTAATGCAGTTGGAGAAGTGTGTCTGGGGCTTGTGATGAGTTTCAGAGAACGTGGCTGCAGGGCAGGGTATGACCTTCGGAGAGAAGCTTTGTCATCTCGAGCCCGAGCATTGCATCCCTGTCTGGACAACACCTATAAAGGTCACCACAGGGGCAGATTTCTGGTCATAAATCAACAAGGTAACTTGGGACGTGCTGTCCTTTTGGTCCCAATTCCGCTGTCCTGCTTGGACCTTGCCCTAGATTCGAGAGAAATTATATCATAGACGACCGACATGACTGATGGATTGAACTTCTCCAGGTTCTTTCCCTTAAAGCTGATGCAGGAGATAAAACCGATGTGAGTGCTTGCTATGTTTACTTATACTAATGCACAGATATTTTACACTGACAGAAAACTGTGAGTCGGTACTTGCTCTGACCATAAAGCTGACAGCATAAACACAATAGTGATAAGTGAGTTCGCGTCCTTGTAACCTTGCTTCATAAGGTGAAATTCTGGGTGCACGATCAGAGCTTTGGCTTCGCCTTTGTACTTGACATCAGCTTTTGTATTCTACACTCTCTGCAGTATATTATTACTTTACCATAACAGGACCATTAGGCTTCCATTAGTGAAATATTAATATGCATCTCAGAAAGATAATTGCCCTCACCGCTCTCATCACCCAGACATCATGTGAACTTCGAAACAATCCCTGCTGTCTGTCCGCCACAGAACAAAAGAGCCTTGGATGGAGGAGGAACATCTTCATTTCCCTCACAGAATACATTAGGCCTGTAAGTGGGCTTGGTTATTGCTGATGCCCGCGTTTGCGTCGGGCACCTGGGATTCTCCAGACCTGTTTGATGTGGCCCTTTTCAAGCACTCTGATCATCCTGTTAAATTGCGGCTAATGGACAGGGCCTGCCACTTGGAGAGGCCTAGACAACTGGGGGACAATTTAGTGACATGCACACACCTGTCCTTTGTAGTTGAGCGAGACATTGTGTGCACAGGCACATTAGTCTCTGCGGCGCTCACACAGGCACTTTGTGGGCTGCAGTGTAGCCAGAGCTGCCATTTAGGCCTGAATAACCCCAGGTGTCATTACCTTGGGTACCTGAGTATCCCCACACAAATACTCTGACCAAACAATGACCAACAGCCAGGTGAGGATGGTGGTGGAGGGGTGTGCAGGGTGCTTGTGTGTATTATATTGTGTAGAAATAAGTATTTGTGCTACTGTGTGTACATTGTGGATTTTCTTCTTCACTAGGGGGTAGGGCTGATGCATAGCTGCACCTGTCTCTACAATGGAATCCCCCCTCAATAGACAACAACAGAAGGGGGAGGCGGCAGCGAGCTGGGGGAACTGTCGAGACACAGCCCACAAAACACCCCATACTGGTTCGAAACGTCGTACCTTGATTGCGTCTAAATGTTAGCTTGAGACCACAACATTTTAAATTGGATTATTTTTTAGTTTGCATGAAATATTTACAGCTTAGTATTGCAGCTGTGACATTTTTCCTAATTGGCAAACCCTTTTTCCGAGCACACTTTTGTTTTTTCTTCCTGATCAGTAATCTTTTTCTATTAGGCATAAATTATACAAATAATTATTCTTCAACAGCAACCAAAACGTAGGGGAAAAAAATAAATAAGTGGGCCCGTGTGAGGGAATTGACACCGCTCATACGAAGACACCATCAGCTACTTTTCTGAAGTGTGCTGGAACAAATAACTGAGCAGGTAACTGAGCAGAACCTTTGAGAAATGTCCGAGGCTTGGCTCCAAACCAAGCCCATATTGAATGGCACCTAACAGTTTTAAATCAAGTCTGTGTGCCCAGCATCTGATGTGGGAGGGACTGGGAAAGGCTTTCTGTGAGCGCACCGGGAGATTTTTATATTTGAGCTTAGTATGTGTGTGCGCGTGTTTGTGTTTGTGTGGACAATGACAGTATCTGTTGTGCCAGAGGAACTGATGAGCAGGTGGTCTGAGTGGGATTCAGCATACTCTCTCTCCCTCCTATTCACACTAGCACTCATCTCTCTGCTGCTTCTGTATTTGTGCGTGTGTATCTGTCTGTCTTTCAGGCCGTCTCACTCTCTTTCTGCTTTTCTTGTTGTATTTTTTGTTATATGTGAATCATCGTGTAGAGGTTTAGTGCTGGGATGGGCTGGGCGGAAAGTAACAACTTACTTCTTTGAAAATTAGATTTTTGCTGTTTCGAGTGAGGAAAAAAGTATTTAAAATTAAAACTGAGATGAATGTAACCATGTTGCAGTACACTCTGTGGACCTGGCGTTGAATATAGTTGATTTTTTTTTGTTGAAGTTTTGACACCCTAGACGTATCTTTGATGTTCCAATGAATAAAACATTACAGGAACTCTCCTCTTCAATTACCAAAGCCGTGCAATATTACATGACTCAGAGGACTCCGGACAATACCCTTCATCCTCACACCCATGCACACACAAACACACACATGCATACTTTACATACCTTCACTAACCAGATGTCTACAGTATGTCTATTGATTGCTCCAGTGACACGGTTCAGCAATGTTCCATTTAAGTGATGCAAACAAGACGCTTACCGTCCACACGCACACACATATATGCACACTCGAGCAACTCCGTACAATGCAGTGTGCAGTGTGCCTTGCCTCGGCAGGTATGATATGACCCATATGTTCCTGGTGCTTTGTTGACCTGCTTGGACAGTGAGACCGCGTTGAATATCGACTCCATTCAGAGGATCAGGTGTAGATCTGCACCTTTGGCTTTGCTCAGACGTGGTGTCCCATGTCCATTTTCCTCTCATGTATTTTGCAACAAGTTTAGCAAAGAAAGTTTTAAAAGTGAACTTCTGTTTCTGAAACAATGAAAATATGGACATGAGGCAAACCTTAATTATTTTTTGGATATAAAAGAATTGCAAGGTGAAATGTAACTTTAGCAATAAGTACTGTCAATTTTAAAGTACCATATGGCATGTTTTATGCTACTCTACAGTTAAATTATACCACTGAAAGTGGCCATTATGGAAACTGGGTAAATTTACTCTTGAAAGTTTAGTCATTTATTATACTGAATAACACTTAAACTGTATTATTTAATGTTTGAAATTCTGGATGCTCTTTTTACTTTTAGTTCTTCTGGTGGTTGAAAATGTGTAACTTACTAAAAAGCGGGCTCTGAATTCTTGGTCAGACTCATCATTCATCTTTTATCAAACAGGTCCTATTGTAAATCCTGATTTTCCCATCATGGTATCTACAGTAGTGATGCACTGAATATTTTTGGTTGATTAAGATTTCCAATGTTTTCTTTTTGTCCTGGGTGCTTATCTAGGATGCTAGCTGCTAGCTTTAGCTTTAGCTGTTTTCTTAGCTTCTTTAAAACATTCATCTTAAGCTATGCAAAGGTGATTAAAGTGTGCCATGAAGTTAGTTGCTACAATTTCTTTTGTGGTGGTCCTTCCACAGTTTGCTTTGGTGAAATTTGAGAATTCACTCACAGAGCTAACACGGGCAAGTTAGCATGCAAGCTCTCTGAGCGTGTGCACGACTGTTTACCCATAAAAATCAGCTGTTATTAGTTAATTTTATTCATACTGAAACTGAAAATTATAATAGTACTGATATTTTTCAAGTGATACACAGCCAAGTGTAAAATTAAAACAAACAAACAAATAAAAACTAGCACCATAAATAGCAAATAAAGCACATGTCAGGTAAATAGGACATCTGACAACATTTGCTTTTTTAAAAAAATGTGCATAAAATCTTATAATTTATATATGCACTAACTAAATATACATTAAAATGTGTGGTTCTGTGACATTTTAAGGCATAATTGATTGTTAAAAAGGATGATATGGCGATTAAAAGGGGGAGGGGGGTTGAAACTCTGGTTCAGTGTTATGATTTGTCATATTGTGGACTTATCTTGTGTTTGCTTTAGTGCTTTAATTTAGCTGCATATTTGGCATACAATTATTCACATGACACATATGTGACACGTGCTGTGTCGACCAGCGACTGAGCAAGATATAAGCCGAGTACGACATGGAAGACTGATGCACTTGTAACAATAGAATGACAAACATTCCTACAGAGCCATCTTAGAGGTACATTGTCTCTGTGGCTGTACTGTATTTGATCCGAACGATTTCCAGAGTGCGTTCATAGTAGCAATCCGTTCATCATTTCCCTCTGTATCACTTCGATTTGCGTCAGCCCAAGGCAAGACAAAAGCCAGCCAGATTTAAATATGCAAATATTTTAGGAATTAGGGGGTTGATTTAAATAATGATGTGAAACGATGAACTGATTTTTCTGGAGAGGAAGAGACATGGTAACTGTGCGCCACTGTCCTTTCTCATTAGCCACAGCACATCAAGCCTGCAGAAGCGCCGTTACTCTTTGTGTGTACATGCATTGTATAAACCCTGTCTTTTCTTTATTGCTCTTTAATTAACAAATATTTTTTCTGCATTTCTATCAGATTCTTATCAGAAACCTTTTTGAAACCTCCAGAAAAGTCAAGCGAGCGACTCTGTTCGGTAATGGAAAGCAAAGTTGTGGACGTACAAATTCATCTGAAACACAAGAAATTTTTAATAATCTTACATGAAAATCTTCCACTGCACCAGCGGTATGTCATCATTTATGCCTTGACGCTCTCAGCAGATATTTAATTGGAAGCTTCAGTCAGATGATCTTTTGTAAATAATACTTTTAATGGCTCTACAAAGTGTGTTTGTGTTTGATGCATGACTGTAATCTGTTCATTTTCATCAGGGCTGGGGTATTTGCTTATTGGCTGTTCAGCTAAGTTGGGTGGGGGAGGGGGGGCACTTAAGAAAATGAGATAAGGGGTTTAATTTTATTATCATTGATTACAAAGTCCAGTAAGAGAGGGGGAGTGCATGTGAAATGTAATTATATCTAAATGTATATAGATTTGTTTTAAAATAATTTTTGCATTTCTTAACATTTTAGTGTTTGTTATTGCGTCTGTCCTTTCTGCTCATGCAAATGTGCATGCCCCGTTGTATGTCTGTAATTGTGAATATTTCGTGAACCGAGCTCTGAGTGGGTGTAGTCCATTGACCAGTACATAGCAAGCTATGCCTTGGCAGGTGTGGGATGCTACGTGGGCTAACTGAAGTCCCTCAGCCAGCCTGTTAGCCAGCCAGTCAGTTACACAGAAAGGCAGAACACAGCTGTCTGAGCAGGCCTCCATTATCCGGCACTATCTATTGATTCACCCTGTGGGATTTTTCCTCTTTGGCATGGGATCATTTGTGAAGACACACCACTAATGTACAAGCCTCCATACACACACAGGCATGTGCACTTTCACACATGTATGCACAGATGCAACACATTTTTAAATGGAACACACACATTTGTACCAACATCGGGTAAAATCAATAGCCGGGGGGGATCTGAGACCTTATTTTTCATTTTCTTATTTCAGTATTGTCTCTTCATGACATTGAGTAGTGCCCCTGTTAATGCTACTGTGTGCTGCTGTTTGGTTTTCTGTAATTATAGAGCAATGTCAAACACAAAGACCCTTAAAAATATATTTATCTGATGCTCTAAATGGTATGGTGGTAAATTTAGATTATATCATGTTAATACTATTAACAACCATTGGTCTGTTTGGCATATTTCTAAATATGTGAAATAAGAAAATAGATTGTATACGTATCTCAATAAATTGTTTTTTCCCCCTATTTTTATGAGAAACTAACAATATAATTCTAACAGATTACAACATGCAGACACAGATTATTTGCTTTAGGAGAAAATCAAGCAGAAACAACCAAAAACTGCAATGACATGTTTGCATTCGTATCCTCCTGCGTGTAATTGCATGGACAGCAAACAAATAAGCATCTTAATGAGTGAGTGAGCACAAACAAACCAGCAGATACAGTATGAGCAAATGTAAACTCCAGATGATCATGATTCACATATTTGTCCCAAGTAGGCACCCTTCAGTATTATTGCCAATAAATAATACACGAGCCCCAGCCTTTGTTTATGGTGAGATGTAAAGCACGATCCTAAGTATTTTGCAGCGATGCCAAGAAATGCCACTCAAATACGACGTCCTCCTCCATCCTCTGTCCCCTCCCCTTCCTCTTACTTAACATGCTCTGTATTCTTCTTACAGCAGGCTAACGAGACTTTGCGAACAGAGCGGGGGAAAAAAGTTAATAAATAATAACAGCCGTTAATCTCTGATGGAAAACATCTTTTCATATGAAAATCTCCAGGTTGATCTCCCAATCCAACCACATTGTCAATCTCGACTATGGAGATGCTTGAGGGAAAGGCTCTGTAATCTGCTCTTAATCTCCGTCTCCCTCCCCTCCCCGTGCACAATATCCTCAACAGCAGCTGTTTAGTGCGCTCCACTTGTTTTCATTACTGTGGATTGTCTTTGAATATCACTCTAATATTTAAAATGTCTCTCTTCTGAGATTTTCTCCAGAGATGATAGAACAACCATTTAGGGCTATTGTACAGAAGGAATGTGTACTTGGCCAGCCTGTATCTAATTTGGAAATTATAGTGATTACGAGCTAAATATAAAAACCCGGGACTTTGAGGCTGTAAGAGGCCTGCAGCGAAGGCTTACTGTATTGTTTGCCAGATGCACACACAGAAGCACACACAAGTGGGCAAAAGCACAAACAAGCACAATGGTGGAAAAAAGCTGTCTGATACGTTAAGTGTTTCTGTGTTTAGTTGAGTCTGTGTCATCTTCTCTCTTCCCTCTTATTTTTTCACTGTCCTTCTGTCTGTCTGTGCAGTGGGAAACATTTGGAGCGATGCTGTTAAAAGCCCGCAAGCGGGGATGCAGGGAGCCTCCTCGGGCTCTTAGTCCATCCTGGACTTTAAATGGAGCCACACACACACGTACACACACATACACATACGATGGCTAACAGATGTTAGCCAGATTACACGCAACATGGGCCCAACTTCGCCTCAACTGCCACTGTCTGTTTGCCTTCACTCAAATGCTGCAGATTTAAGTCCTCTCCCATCTCTGTCTGATTCCTGCTTAAATCCAGTGGTTAAACAATGATCTGCAGGGTCAGGGATGCTGTCTAGTAGATCTCTGGTTGCTCGCGCTGCGTGTGAGCAGGGGGATGTTGTATTGTTGGGAAAAGGGGAGCGTGACGAGAGTCTGCTGTGGATATAATTAATAGGCCACATGCGGCTGCACCAAATGTGTCACAGTGAGGGGAAATCAATCGATGAAGTCTGCCGGCATAAAGGGTGTATCTGTGGGGATGGAACGATTGGGGAGGGGGCTGGTGGAGTGGAGCGTATTGGGGGGAGGGGCAGGAGAAAAAGTGGAGTGGGAAAGAGGAGGGAATGAATGAAAGAAAGACAAGGATGAGGAGGAAACGGAGACCTTGGAGGACGGTGCAGGAGTAAGACCATGTTGCAGAGGTGAATGGGGACACTGAATCTCCTATCTGAGCAGGATAGGAATCACAGCCTTCAGCGATATCCTGCTGCGACATTTGACATGGAAATTCATGACCGTGTCAATATATGGACATAACATAAATCCAACAAATACATCACTGGAAACTCCCCGACTGCATATTTAGCAGCTCCTTTGATTCATACTTTTAGCATAGAAATCACGGGCAGTATCCAGCCTTTATTCCTCTCCTGCCGATGGTGCAGATATCACCAGTGCTTTGGAGCAAACTACAAAACAACATTAGAATAGCTAAAAGCGATGGCGTCAACGCTTTGGTCTGACCACCCAAGGAGTAAGATGTCCTGCGTTCTTAGGCCCCAAACTCTGCAGTTGGCCTGTTTTTTAAAGAGTGCATATCTAAGTTTGGAGGCAGGGGAGGAAATCAAAAGAGATAAGAGTTGGATAGAGAGCTGTGTGTTGAACAGGCTGGCAGCAGACTGAGAGGAGCAGCCTGTCACCAGCTGCAGGGCCCTCTCTGTGCGATAGCGTTGGTGTGTGTATGTGTGGATACGGGGACATGTAGGCACACAGTGGCTGATAGTGCTGCCAGTCGCCAGACACCCGTAGATGAGACGGGTGGCGTCTTTGCAGAGAACTGCTGCAGTTGCCCTCAGAACATTAATTTACGTAAAAAGAAAAACACGAAAAAAGTCTGCATTCGCATTAACTGACGTGTATAAAATGACATGACGCCGCTGCACATTTATGCAAACGGGCTCATGAGGTAATATTAAGTTCCAACTGCACCTGTAAACTGTCTCTGAGCTTGGGGGCCAATTTATCCAGCAGATTAAGTGTACTGTGCACTCTGAGTGTAGGTTGTGTAAGGATGAATACTGTCAATATATCTGAGTAGATTGTATTTCTGAGGGTTCACTGCTGCAGTCACGGCACTACTTTAAATACAAATTTGAGGTTTAAATAAATCCGTATTGGACATAGAAAAGCAAAAATCCTAAAAATGCATTCTGTTATAATTTAGGGAGTCTTTTACTGCCAGTAAGGAATCCACTATTCCCATCACGATGTCAGAGGATTCAGAATTACACGGCCAGATTGCCAACTGTATATGGACAGGACTGTAATGATGAGCCTAACACCTCACTGTCTCTTTAGGATCTCTGTGGCTTTGTCACATGAGACAAGGCAAGTTTCACATAACTCAGTCTATCAGGAGTTGTCTGCTGACGGTTAAAGAGCCCTGCATGTTTGCTGCAGGGTGTGTGGATGCTTGGATGACAGTTTGTGAACAACACAACACATGACAACACTTTCGAAATGACATAGAACACGTCTTATATGTTCTAAATCATTTCATGAATTTAAAAGACACACCTTTGATTTATATGTATGTAAATGAATTTCTGTACATGTTTTTGTTAATACTGCTGGTTTATTTCAACTGATTCTGAGTGGAAAACAAAAGTTTTGTACTGTGGCTGTGGTTTGCAGTAAAAAAAAGTTACTGAGGAATCACATCTTTTTTGGGCCAACTCTTCATTAACTTATTAACTTCTCATGCATGAGTCCATAAAGCCAATACAGTGGCCCTGAAACGTCAAATGTATCGCAATTTAAGAAAACACCAGAAAATAGAAAGACACTACAAAAGCACACAAAGCACATCGGAAATAATAAAAAAACACATAAAAAAGCAGAAGTGTTTTTGGGGAGACGGGCCAGCTGCGGAAATGACAAGCTAACATTAAAGAGCTAATAGCAAACATGTATCTAGAGTATTTTTTGAATTGCTCGATTAAAACTCCCATTACCTGCATCTTTCTATCCCTCACAACACTGATGGATAATCTCCATCCTTGGTTTCTGTCATTTCTGCAGCTAGTCCGTCATATTATTGTGTCCCCAGAAACACTTGTGTTGTATATTGGAGATTTTTTTTCCAACTTCTTTTGTGTTTTATTGAACTTTAATTGTATTTTGTGTGCTTTTGCAGCATTTTTCTATATGCTGGTGTTTCCTTAAGTTCCCACCAAAGCCAAAGAGTGACCACATACAAGACAATTTAACATATAAACTCAGGTCAGTTTGGGACATTGTCCAAAGGTCAGTTTACAACAGGTTTCACTCTAGTATATTGGAATTTTATTATCAGAGCCTCTTAAAAACACACATGCCCATTCCGATAATCTGATTCAGTTCAATTCAGTTTTATTTCTGTTGCGCCAAATCACAACAGTAATATCCTCAAGGCGCTCTGATACCATCAGAACATGTCTACTTCGAGCCTGAATCAGCACACAGGGTTACGTTCTGTGAAAGTTGCAAGAACAAGGTTGGCTAGTGACATTCATGTAATTCAGCATCAGTTCAACAAAGATTACAGACACAAGATCACAGCTGGTTGTGTCTCTCGGTTATGTCGTTGAGCTTCCTTCCTAGTGCCCCCACTTGAGCTTCCTCAAGACAATTGTTTTGGAGAATCCTCTAAGCAGCAATTTCATGTATACAATAATTCTAATTTGCAGAAAGATCAAGAGACATGTCTGTGATGCATTTTCTCTATATTCTTAATCCAGAATCAAGGAACAGAGCAGCTATCACACACGGAGACTCACAAAGCACTAGATGTTAAAAAGTGTGGTTACGCTAGCTAAAGATGATGCATTTTGGCTTTCCATCTGAACACCTTGTTGGTGACACTCTAGATTAGGTTTGTTAGTTTTAGGAGATGGGGGAAGCAAAAGAGCTGTCATTTGGTCTGAGGAACACACAACCCCACACCCAGCGTGCATGGTCGCTGTAACACCCCTTGCTTCCTCCCCCTAGTAAACAGTCCATTAGCGTAGTGCTCCAAGGTAAACATATTTACTGGCTGGTGACGGCTTGCCAGTGTGGCTTCTCAGGCCCCGTGGCAGAGGGGATTTCATTAGGCAGAGGGCAGGGGGAGAAGGGAGGAAATTAATGTGCCATTCAAGATGATTTCTTTGTTCCCCATCAACATGATCACAGACAGGCCGCAGGGAAGAGATGATTTACGCACACAAAGGAAAGAGACAGAGAGAGAGAAGAAGGGTAAGAGGGAGGGAGAGAAAATATCACAAAAGGCTCCCAGTGCGTGAAATGTCTTCCTTTTGGTGAAAATGCTCTTGTCATGATTTTTGTTATGGCTTGAAGTGCTGGAATTGTTTTCAATCAGAAAAGCTTTCTTGTTTGTCATTAAGGATTGGAAATGGAAGTATTTCTGAGCAAAAGCACCAAAAGGCACAACAGTGTAATGCAATTTTTTTTCCCCACACTATCTACACACAGTAATCCAGCCATTGCGGTGATGTCCTGCAGCCTTGTTAAGAACCTGTTTCACACTATTTTTTTTTTTTAATACAGTTTGCTTTACAACCTGGAGGATATTATTCTGTGTCCTGCCTAGTTTATTAATAACCAATTAATTTAATGAAAAGTAAATACAGCTTATGGCAAACTGCTTGTTGAAAAACAGTCAGTGACACTGCTCTATTGTTTGTTTGTAAAAGTAAAACTATTTTAAGTGTTACATGAAATTAAAGTTTTTATTCCAAAGTAAGCTTTCATTTTTCACATTCAGTGAGAGTTTCAATGTGAACTTAAGTCTATAATAGTGACTTGAAGAGTGTGCACAGCTTTACACTGTGGAGAAATGAAACAAACTAGAACATAATGAAGGACAGTTCTGATCAAAAGTAGGCGGCTTGGAATATAAAAAATGCAGAAAGTGACTCAGATAAACTGGATATAAGCCTGTCTTTAGTTGGACAGGACCGCTCTTCAAAATAGAAAATTCCAATTATGAGGACAGAAAACCTGGTTTTCTTTGAAAAATTAAACACAAAGTACCTCATAATGAATGTTGCTGCCTAAATCCGGTTTTACATGTTCTAATGTACTGTTAATTTCTTTTAAGTTTAAGTATTTGTGTAAAAGCTGAATGGTAATATACAATATGTATCTCAGTATTTTCTAGGAACTTGCTAAGACCTTTAGTTTCAGTATAGTCCACAATATTTCAACAAAATGTACAATGAGAATTTAAGCAACTACTGAACATTGTGCTATTGATGCTTGCAGGCAGCAGCAGTTGTAAGCTTAAGTAAATAAAGAGCACCTTCCATTCTTTTCCAAGTAGTTATTGTCATTGAAGACACACTACCTGATTGGAAGTGTTAAACTACTGAAAAAAGGTGCTAACAGCAGGATTATAATGTAATAGTAGTAACAGAGCAGTATATCCAGTGATGTCTTGATGCATGCTCAATTATCCAGGTAAGGAAATCCCCAAAAGTTGATTCTGTTCATTTGGACGTAGTGACAGAATTAACTTTTGGTATATCCAGTGATACAGTACAAGTGAAATGTAAGGTCAAAAGTAGCTGAGGTAGTGTTTTTCCTGGGAATTTAAAAAGTGCCAAATAATTGCTTAGTTTAACAATAACTAAAATGACATAACCATGTAACATTCAATTCAATTTTATTTATATAGCGCCAATTCACAACAAAGTCACCTCAAGGCGCTTTATATTGTAAGGTTGACCCTACAATAACAGATACAGAGGAAAAAGCTAACAATCATATGACCCCCTATGAGCAAGCACTTTGGCGACAGTGGGAAGGAAAAACTCCCTTTTAACAGGAAGAAACCTCCAGCAGAACCAGGCTCAGGGAGGGGCGGCCATCTGCCGCGACCATTTGAGGTGAGAGAAGGAACACGGGACAAAAGACATGCTGTGGAAGAGAGACAGAGATTGATAACAAGCATAATTCAATGCAGAGAGGTCTATTAACACATAGTGAGTGAAAAAGGTCAGAAACCAGCACAATATTTCTACCTGTTCTATCTTGGGCTGAGCTTTTTAACCTGCTCTTTTAAGTTTTGCCTTTTCACTGTGTGACTGCATCATTATTTCCATTCACCCTTTGCGCTTTCTGTAATATGGAGTGCAGCTAGCAAGTGTTCCAGCGACAATCAATGGAGTCATTGTTTTACATTTTGGTCTCACATCACTATCTGTTTGCATCTCCTCCTTTGAAGCCAGATTGTTTCCAGATTTACCTGGAACAGTTTTCCTGAGTATTTTGCAAGGAACTTTTGGACGTAGTTGAAGTAGCTCCCTTTTACTGTACTGAAAGTCATCATTTTTCAAGAATGGACATGTCTAAGCGCCAGAGCCACTCTGGCGCTTAGACATGTCCATTCTTGAAAAACAGTTAGGTCTTTTTCATTCGGGGATGCGAATCATATTAAAATAGCAAAAGAATGGACCTCATCTCGCCATGAAAGGGATTCAATTGTCCAGTTACTTTTGAGCCTCTGAAAATGGGGCGCTTTATATAAAAAAAACGAAAGTGTGCCCTTCAGTGACATCATGATTGTTTGAGAAAGTCCACTGTGGTGACATATTGAAGCAAAACGCAAAATTTCTAAGTCATGCACTTATTAGCAGTGCTGGTGAAACTGCTTTAAACAATTCACACTTGTTTAACTTGTGAGGTTGATATTTACACACCATATCCAGACTACCTTGGAAATACATAAAAAAATACCTCAGAATTTACCAAACAGTTTTCAGGAGAAGGTAAAAAGTACATTTATTTTCATGTATTTTATTTTTTCTGACCTTCAAAATCTTTCCCACTGTTGCCACAGTCTGTCCACCTATCACAGTGCATGTGTGAAGACAGTGATTTGGAGCACAGAGATTTTTCTGAATTGTTACAATTTTCATATGTCAAATTAATGAGAATAAAATGGAGCAATGCATAGTAATGTGGAAAAAAAATGATAATAGCAACATCCAGTGTAAGCATGCAACAATACCAGGTTTCCGACTCTCTTTTGTATTTGTGTAATTGCAGTGACTCCGCACTTCAGAAATTAAAATCTTTCTCAATTAGCTGCTTTAAAAAGAAGCTACAATTCCTGCTAATGCTAATGCTAAATGTAGCTAAGCAGCTCGTCATATTTCCACTAACTTTTGCAAGCTGTTTTTCTATGTGTAAAGTGATTATAAGCAATTGTGCTGTGTCAATGCTTAGTAGAATTAAAGTTGTCTGTTTTTTTTAATTGTGAAGAGAATAGCATCCAATACTAAAAATATTTTAAAACCGTGGAGCTCAAAATAATCATATATCTACTTAAAAACTGTGAGATCAAAGTATCTTTTTACTTTGCTTTACTAGTTACGTTACTAAAGATGGGAACTTAATATCTAAACACATAGTGAGGAATTTATATTGTATAGCACTTTCCTAAAAGCAAAGCAGGTACTGTAGAGCGTAAAGTCTGTGTACATCACAAGAATGTGACCCTGCATGTGTCCTTACTCTCCTCTTCATCTCCATCTCCCACTATTAAGGTCATCCTCTGGATTATATGACACCTGTGACTGATGTGCTGGGTGACACGAGCTGCATATAAATAACTATAGAACAGAAGCACGCCTCTTTTCATTTACACACAAAAAGAATATATTTTCAGATGCCCGTCTCACTGTGCCAGGGAGGCAGTTTTTACTTTATGTAGCTGGTGACCTTAGACTGTGGAGCAGGTGTTTAGGGTCTGATAACATCATGACAGAGGGTACAGGTGTGACAACACTGAGACAGGAAGGACACAGACGCACGCATGCAAAGACACAGATTGTGTGTCATATTGAGTGGTACGGCTCTTTGTTCCCTGACTAAAAGACAGTAACCTCATACAGCAGGAGATGAAAGAGGACGCAGCTTTAAATGAAAAAAAAAAAAAACTAATTAAAAATGCCCACTCAACTTAAGCCATTACACAAATTCGCATCTCTTCAGTGCAAACAGCGCAAACGTAATGAATTCAATTTATATACATGAAAATAAATATTTCAGATGGCGGGCGGATTGTTTGTTGATGTAGTTCAAAATAATCCCTCTCAATACATCGTCCGCGTTTCAGCACGTGCGTCTGTGTGCACGGATCTACATATGTAACAATCTAAAGATGAATGTGAGCTTTCATGCCGTCAGGGGGGGAGAGTTGTCCTCTGCACCATCATGTGGAGAGAAGCAGTACAGCAGTGACTTCATTGGCATTCCTCTCCTAAGGGTGGCGGGTAACCCAGCCTCAGAATGTAATCCTTCTTTACTGAGGCGTGGGAAGGGAAGAGGACACAGTGTAAAGCTGATCGATTTGATCCTAACCAGGAAATTGTACATGTGGTTCCAGAGCTAAGAAGTTTGTCCACTATGCTGCTATCCAATCCCATACTTATACCCTCGGGACGAATACATAAACTGCTTCTGTATAGCGTCAAACCGTGAAGAGATGTTTAGAAATTTGGAGCTACTACATAAAGTGCAGGGTTTCCTTTTTTAAAAGGCCCTACCCTGTGGGGTGATGTTTTGCTGATATCCAACAAGGCCCAAGGTACAGCCTTGATAAGGACTGATATACAGACAGAGAATGTTTTGTCTCTCCAGTTCTCATTGAGCATGACAGAGAGGATTTTAGAGAGACTGCACTGCCAGATGGGAGATTGTTCCTTCATGGGTATTGTCTGTGAAACGCCTCGGAATATGTCAGCTTTATCCGTGTTAAAACATACCAAACATTTTTGCATGTGATACTGTGGTACCGATGCTATAGCCTCTCCCATCTGTGCCGTTGCAAACTGTATCTCGGCCCTGCAGCATCCAGCACACAAGGCAGAAATAACTCCACTGATCTGAGGAGAAGGCTGCCACTGCCACATTTGTGATACGTAAATGTGTGAAATATTGTGATATTGAGACATGGTTCCAGATAGATTATGTTGTATCAGCGAGCTGTGTTTTATCCGTCCCCCTGCTGCTCTCTCCCTCGTTCTGTCCCTCTATCTCATTCACACACACACACACACTGACACACATAACGCTCTATCATTTCCCCTCATCCGATGCAAGAGGTGTGAAAGGCAAATATATGCTCTCTGTCACTGTGGACATAATACCGAGGTCATGAATGGAATGTTAATGAATGTTTCGCCACATACTTCTATCAGTGTATACACGAGCACGCATGCAGAATCACACTCGCACACCGGGAGTTGCAAAGTGAGTACCGACGTAGCCAAAACCATAACAATACACTAATTCAGATATGCATTCCTTTGCAAGCGAGTGGGTGTTTCTTCAGACCACGGCAGCTTGCTTTGACTTGTACGTTGCGCTGCGAGAACGTGCAAAAAGGATGAAAACAAAAAGAAAAATCCCAAAACAAAAATTCAGCTGACCAGCTAGGTAGAGGGAGGCGAAACGGTGAAGCCAAGCGGGCCCGCTTTCTGAATGCATCCCGTGAGCTCCAAATCCGTGTCACGTTGGGAATTGCAATAGAGGAAACAAAGGGGGGACAGAGGGTGTGGGAAGGAGAGGCCGCGGCTCGTAGATCAAGAGGCTGTGTTTGAGTATCTTATCTCGCCTGTCGCCAGCTCAACCTGGCTCCATTGACTTTGTGTAGGGATTAGAAAGGCCCACAGCGGCTGATTATTTGGGTGAGTGAGCGGTTCCGTGTAAACAAACATTGTGCCCGGGATTCTTCCAGTCACAACATGGACGGTTGGCCCGTGACAAACAGCATATGCAAACACATACACACAAACATCCATAAAACACAGCCACTGTGCTGCGTCGTGCAGGTCGTGGGCAGCGGTGGTGGCTTCTCATCTATTGTCAGGCACTAACAGTTTAAACTTGTTCTTGTTCTGTTTTTGACTGTGAGTGGATCACATTGTTCCTTTGAAACATGCTAAAAGATGGCAAAAGAAGAATGAGGCTACTGTAACCAAAAACTGCTGGCATCTGTACACTTGCTAAAGCCAAGAGGAGTCAAGTGGAAGCATATTGGGGGTGAAGGGAAGCTAGCAATTATAAGAAAAAAAAGTGTATTATAGTTTACTGACAACACAATACCGTTACTGCCAAGCAGATGGGATAACACCAAGTTCGAGAAAAAGCATTTATTTATAAACACAATTCCTCTGTGAGTCTCCACAACCTACACTGTACATTAAAAAAAAGAAAAACAGTGATAGAGTGAGAAGCGCACGTGGAAGAGGCTGTGATTTCGACTGCATCTCCAGATATCCATTCCAGATGCTGGCTAGACTTGGTGGAGCCAGGGCCTGCTGCACTGGGGGTTGGATTTAGTTGTCTTTTCCTCCAGGTGTGATGCCTCATGCTGATTCCCCCACATGTTCCATGGGTCTTATCCAAACACGCAGGGGCTGGTGACAGCGCCGGTAAGGCTGCCCTGCCTCCTGCACACCCCCCCGCCTGCCTTCCTCTATTTTTACCTCCCCTCGTGGCCCACCCACCCGCCAGCGCTGCAATATTGTGACGAGCGACTACTCTTCTTATCCTTACCTGTCATCAGAGCAGCTATGCTGAATCCCTACCCACCTGAAAGTCTCCTTCCTTTAAGGAGCTTTTTTTCCCCTTTATTCCACTTTTTCCATTCCTTCAGACTTCTGTCTCCTCCTGGGTTTGAACCCTTTTGACAAGGGGTTATGTTCACACTGCTCCTCCGTGGGCTCTGCTGCTCTGCTGCAGTCTGGGAAAGACCAGTTGTTACTCTTGTAACTCAATCGTGCTCAGCGGTGATGTAGGACATATTAAACTCGTCATATTTCAAGGCTGGTCAGTTTTAGGACAGTGCGCCATCGGGGAGTGTTAGGTGGTTAAAAAAAGCAAAACGGAGTGGAAAAAGAAAAATAGCAGCTCTGCCGTTTTGTGTATTTGTTCCCCCAGCTGAATGTTCAGTGTCGGTTTCCATTAAAAGGGTCAGTGAGCGAAATTCTTTATCCCACTGTGAACTAGGCTGGCTTAAGCTCTCTCTTTTCACAGTTTTTATTTTTACTCTACACCATGACTCCATTCTTCCATTACAAAATGAAAGTTTCCCGTTAACGTACATGAAATCCTCCTACTCTTAGAGTGTTTTTTTTTTCTTTTTCTTAGGGCAGGGACAGATAGAAGCAGTGGGGGCAAACATTATTAGCTAGCCCACACAAAATATGTTGTCTCATGGCTTGAGTTGGACGCTTTCCAGCACTGGCATAACCGAGGATAACATATTTATGGGAAGAAGAAACAAGCGTCCTTATTGAAACATGTTGGCCTTCATTTCTTTGACAGGAATCCGTTGCGGTTCATTAGTATTGCAACAGACATTGAGATGATTGATTGTTTGTTCCCATTTGAAGTTGTTTTTTTTTTCTTTTTTAACAGGGATGAAAAGTTTTATAAATTCATTACAAGTCAATTATAGAGTTACAAATTAATTACAAGGCTTTTGTTTTGAATGATGAAGTCAATAGATTACAATGGCTACATACCCTGTTTTACTGCAGAAGCTTTAAAATGCAATTAAATGGTTGTCTTTTCTTAATCCATTAATCTATTCTGTTCCCTGCAAAGTATTTAGACACCACATTTTGAGTTATATCTTACAGACGCAAGCTAGTCTGGTCTGTAAAATAGTCCGTGTGCACACTCGAGTGTGTAAGTAGTCTTCTGTTATCATAATTTTACTTGGATACTTTGAAACTCCCCTTGAGCCAGAGCAATGTAAATGATTTCCTGATGTTTAAGCCATCGTTGCTGTGATTAGACACAGAGGATCACGATTGCAGCTTATAAACTGCCTGTAATGTCCCCAGAGCTCATTAAAAAGCACAGAAACGATGGCAACGCTTAACTCTCTGCGAATGTGCAGTGACAGAAAGTGACTATGATTTGATTTTATTGTTTTTACAGTATAGTCAAAACCGTTGTGTCTTCAAACCGAAAGACAGAAGCCAAGAGCGTCAAATCCGCGATGGTCCTAATAACGTTCATCTGTATCTTATCAACCCATTTTCTCATCAGGTTTTTTTTCCAGCGGTTAATAATATTGTAATTCCCCTTCGGGGGGTGATTAATATGTTGTGTCAAAGTAAATCAGATTTTTTTTGGCAACTGAAGTCTAATGTGATGGGTGCAGCAAAAGTCAGGAAGCTGTGGTTTGGTTTGGGAGCTGTGGTTCAGTTTCACTCGTCATTGTTGCTACACTTCCACTCCCTTTCTTTTGGATCATAGAAATGCTGCTGCTGAACAGAAAAGTAATGCTTAGACTGAGAGTTTTCTTAGTTTGAATGAAGTCCAAGAGATGGACTTCATAGATGGTTCGTCGATGGGATGATGTAGAAATTACATGGTTTTATATGTAAATCTCATTTTTTCCTTATATTGAGGCATATATTCAAGTAAGTCATGTTTCTGTTTCTCATCGATGGGAACTAATTCCCCCTGTTAGTTCCAGGTGAACCATAGCTAGCATTCACAGTCAAGCCACCTTTTCTGGTGACATCATTGCCGGTCATTTCGTCTTTTCTGCTCCAGCCAGAGCTAAATGTTGAACCTTAGTGAGGCCCCAGTGCTGGTATTAATTTCTTGGGCCTGTTGGCATCCGTCCCCTGGCAGACCAGCTCCAGTCTTAGCCTCAGCCCAAGTTCTGGTTCCATCTCCATGTAGGAGTGTTACTGGAAAGCTGGACAGCGGGTCTGGCTCCCATAATCATTTCAAACTGATCTGCCAGCATCTGTAGCAAAGTTTGCAGGAGATTAACTAGCATTCAGAGTGGACAGACAGGAGTAAAAATAAATAAATATATGTATGTGTGTGTGTGTGTGTGTGTATAATGTATTAAGAGGAAAAAGAACACTCATCCTGCTATCATACATCATCTTTACAAACCTGTGAAAGAAATGAACTCCTTCTGTGGTCCATTTTTCTGCAATATGGCTTTACAGCTTAATACGATATAGTGCATGCATTTGTGGAATTTCTATGCGGTTTCCAAGAGTTTTAGCAATTTATACTGGGAAAGGGTTGTTTCCAATTGCAAACAGAAGGAATGGCTGAATAATGAAGTGGAATGTTTTTTCTCTTTTGCAAGGAGATAAGAAACTAAAGTTCACAAGTCGCTTCGTGTTAATATATTCACCACTCAAGGACTATAAGCATGTAAACATGAAGAATAATTAAATAAATAAAAACACATTTGATGACCCATATGCAGTGTTCATACTTTGGATTGAAGAGCATATACACTACAGCTACTTTGTATTATGTTGCTTTAATACATTGATTGCAGGCTTATTCCATTCAAACAAATGCAGCTGGTGGTCAGCAATATGTTACTTCATGCTGTTTCATGAACTAGTTTGTCTTTGTCTCATTGGCTCTCCTGCCAAAGAAACTAAATATGTACTAGCTATACCGTTAGAGCATGCCCGCTGCATTCAGTAACAATTAGTACATCTGTGGTGGTGATTATAAATGTACCTTACACTGACTGTGAGTCTCTGTGTGTAGAGGTGATCAGAAAGTCCCACTGGGTTTTGTTCTGCCGTTCACAGGATTCCATTGGCTTCATGGGACACTGCACAGTTTTTGAGGCTATTAGTGAATGTTTAACGTTGAGTCAACATGAGGGAATACTGTACCTTTCCCAAATTTATGAGACCAAGATGTAGAATGATTAAACCTCACCTCTGACAATCATTATAACTAGGTGTGCTTGGGTAGGAAAATCCAGTGTTTCCTCCTCCTTTAAAATAAACATTACATTGGCCTGGATTACAGTTTTCTGAGCTGAATCTAGTGAGTCCACAAAACATAAATTTCAGTTTGGAAAGAAGAGAAACACTATAACCTTTACAAGTATTTCATTATGACGAGGGAGTTTTGCCACAACAATTGGTTCACATCCTGCCGGTGTTTCTACATAATAGCAAAGCACTCCCGCTAATCCTTTTTCATGCATCACATATACGTCATATATCACGTTTAGATGCTTTATTGAAGTTATCTGTGCATGAACTCTCTCCTGACTAGCTGACCTCCACCATGATGCCCATGAATCTCTTTCTTCCTGGACCAACAACTCCGCAGAGGTTTCTTCTACAAGCTGTTGTTCCTCCTGTAAACACAAATAGAATAGTGTGTATGTGTATCTGTGTGCGGATGAGGTTATTCAAAAGCTGTTCCACTTGCATGGCAACGCCTCATTACCCATACTGCCTTCTTCTTTGCCCTGAAGTGGGGTGCAGCTCCCCTCACTGGGCCCAGTTGTCAAGGTGACCCAACATGCCCCAGGATGGCAGGCAGGCAGGCAGACAGGCTGGGAGAGAGGGGGCTGTTCACCCTGTCTTTATTGTACGGGGCCCACCGTATGCTACCTGGTACACTAGACCCTGGGTACTTCCAGACTGCGGTATATATCCCGGTGAGCAAGCAGCTGATCTCATTTTTCAACAAGCAGCTGCCCCAACATCAGGCCCAGGTGAAGGTGACCTCCCTTGCCTGTTGGTGTGTCTCCTAAAGTAGAGAGGTGCAGTCAGTGCTGTGCAAAATAATGCTATAATGAAATCAGAATTTGATTGTTGATCTGGCACCCACAGTATGCAAGGCTTGTAGACACAAATGCGACAGTTGTTGCAGAGTTATTGTAGCAGCCTGTGATATTTGGACTGTGTTTTCTGCAAAATGACACAGATCAGGAAGCACAAACAGGCCATTTTATCTTTGCGCACATCTATCTCTGTGTCTTGTTCATTCTCACACCATGCATTTCTCTATCCATTTACCCATTCCTTCCTCTTATTTGTGTCTCTCTTTCCCTCCCTCCCTCCCTGTCTCTTCCTGTCACCCCCCTCCCTCTTCCACTTCTAACACAGGACAGATTGGGAAGCCGTGATGGCGGCACAGAAGTTGAGGGAGAAGCTATTTATCCCAGACGGATCAGGAGGTGTGTGACGGAGGTGTGGACGGTTGCTGCAGGTCAGTGACGTTGGCAGGCGCCAGGCAGGCCGGCCCACATGGCTCGGGGACTGTGGGACTACAGACAGATGGCACCTGGTGGGTGACAAACAATTAACAAACCAACAAGAATAGCTGGATCGGCAGTATACCCACAAGCACAGGAGATAGCAAGAGAGCGGGTGCATCTGTGCTCTGAACACTTTTACTCTTTACTTTTCCTCTTCCCAAGTCTTGTTTTGTATAACAGTTGCAATTTACCCATGTGTCTTTTTCACAAAAACACTCTTGTTGTCGTGTCGCTATAGAACAGTCTAAATAAAGCAGTGTGGAGCATATGCAGCCAGCATATGTTTCTGTTTATTTCAGAAGAAGCAGTGGGTAATTTAAATGTGCAATACTGTGGAACAGCACATTTGATATCTACTTAAATGTTAAGCAAAACTTATAAACAGTTATATAAAGTTTGTCTTTGCAATAGCATTGCCTGCATTGGTTACAGGTTATGTGTAAAATCCATGCTGGAAATAGATTGTGTGGTTTATGGTCGTCACTGGTATTGGACTGTCTAACTACATCCAATTGTAATTAGACAGTCCACTTACTGTACACTGAAGATGGCCTCTGTTGTCATAAATGAGAAAATATGTGATTATTTAATCTTTTTTAAGAGTGACAAGATTGGAATTATACTGAGCTCTGTGTGCGAGTAAATGACTGTCATCTGGTAGAATTATTACTTTGGACTGGCACTGGTACTTGTGTGTGTTTGTGTGTGTGTGTGTGTGTGTGTGTGTGTGTGTGTGTGTGTGTGTGTGTGTGTGGAGGAACACATCTGGAGTCTAGACTCAATGGCTCTGTGGGCAGGGTCCTATCTCCAAGCAGCATCAGGTCCGGAGACCGGCCATGTTGACATAGGTGGCGCACACACACACACACACACACACCGGCATCTGTTTCAACAGTCAGTACTCACACACACACACAAGCACTTTGATTCTCCAGTGTGAGGGCGAAGGAGGAAGGAGGTGACAGAGAAATACCCAAGGTGGAGTTATTGGGGGTACGATGCACCGCCTTCTGAACCCTCAGAGGTCCCTGGTAACCAAAAGCAAATGCTACTTCTCAGAATCAGCACTGTAAATCCTCCAATCCCCCTTTTCCTTTGCTGTGTCAGGATATTAAGGAAAAGGAGGGGAGGGCAACATGTGTATCTATGCGTTTTGTTTTTGTTTTTCTCCGCATGCTGATTGTGTGGTTGTGCTCATGTTCATACGTGTGTGCTTTTATGTGTGTGTCGTTAACAGACAACACATATTATGACTTCCCTCCTGAGGAGTTATGGGTAATCTTGAAAATGGCCCCACAGTAGTCTTCAGGGGGAAGTCTATGTGTGTGTGTGTTTGTGTGTGAGTGTGTGTGCAAAAGAGAGAAACTGCTACTGGGCTGCATTGCAGGGTGTATGCTGAAAAAGCCTTTAGCGCTTCCAGATCAGTGAGTTTTATTAGTCCGTATCAGAGGACTGCCACTTGTGATTTACATCTTTGTGATGTGAAAACACACACACACACACACACACACACACACACAGACACGTGATATATTAATACCTACATTTTCTCTGCGTGTCACTTGCTAATGTACACACAAAGTGTATAGAAAGAAATTAAAATGAGTACTGAGCAGAAACTCTGCCTTGTGTCAGCCAAAACTGAACAACAGGCAAGACAGATGGATGCAGGCTTAAGAGTAAAAGATGTATAAAACAAGCCATTGTGATAGACAGCCAGACAAAATGAATTCTGCAATACTCTGAAGCCAGTTTACATAGAGCATTGACATATTAATGGGATAAACACAGTGATAAATCTTGGTCGGGGAGTGACATGCAAAGAATGCTGGTGCGGTAAGCTTTTCACAGTAGCAAAATAAACACTGATAAGACTGTGGGAATAATTATAAAGAGGTATGTCACAAGGTACATGTGTGTGAGCCTGCTTGGACCAACAGACACACATGGAAAACATAGGCAACAGCAGCACCTACAGCTTAGATATCATTTTCTTTGGAGATTTACTTGTCAAATACAGCTAGGTCCATAATTTGTTGGATAAAGACAACAACACCATCATGTTACATTTTAAATCACTGATTAATATGCAGACTTTCAGATTTCATTCAAGGGGTTTAACAAACATTGCAGATTAACTGTTAAGGATTTACAGCCATTTTTATACATGCACCCTTGTTTCCAGAGGCTCAAATGTAATTAAACAAACTAACGTAATTTTAAATATAAGGGTTGTTCTTAATTCTTGTAAATCCTTTGCGCTCAGGGACTGCCTGATGTTTAGGACCCATGAACATCACCAAATGCTGTGTTTTCTCTCTTGAGCAGCTCTGGCAGGATGCAGTTGCTGCTTATTTGTTGGTCTTTCTGTATTCAGTAACTGAAAAGCATGCCCTATTGAACTGCAATCAGGTGACTGACCTTGCCTTCTGAAACTCTTGGGTTTTCTTGCAGTATGCTTAGGGTCATTATCTGTTTCACAATGCAGTTTCACAGCATTTTGCTCAATCTGAGCAGAGAGTAAAAATCCATACACTTACAATTCCTGCTGCTGCTTCTATCAGCAGTCAAATCAACCCTGTTAAACATAAATAAGCACTGGTCACCTGGTTCCACTGGCAATGATACAGTACATGCCCATGTCATAAGCCTTCACCATGTTTGACCCATGATGTGATGTGATTCTTCCCCATGTGTTTCTTCATAACTTCATCTTGGTTTTATCTCTCCAGAGCCTTTGAAAGATTTTTCAGGTGTTTTTTGGAAAAGTCTAATCTCATTTTCCTGTTCTTGAATGTAACCAGTGGTTTTCACCTTGTTGTACACCCCCTATTTTTTTTGTCCACAAAGGATTGTAGAGCGTGATTTCCTTGCAAATTTTCTTGACATTTTGAATTTGTTTTTTTTCAACCATGGAAATAATTCTGTCATCATAAACTTTAATTGTCTTCTGCTGGTTTTCAAGCCTTTTGATCTTGTTGAGCAGACCAGCACCTTCTCTTTAAGAACGTGATAGGCGGTTGATTTCGCAATTCTTAAAGTTTTTCTCTCTCTCCGATAGATATATTTTATTTATATTTTAACCTGATAATGGCCTCGCTCACATTTCTTTTGCCTCATATTTAAAATTGCAGTTAAAAGCTACAGAATACAAACTTGGCACACCCATTAAACTGCTCCTAAGTCAACTGTCTCCTTAATTTTAAGCCTATGAAAATGTACTGATCCATGTACAAAGAAAAGCTGTAATTCAGTTAATACAGTATGTTTGACTGAAAGTCTATACTTTAATCGCACCTTGATTGATTTAAAATCCTGTGTGGTGGGATATACAGGCAAAACTAAAACAAATTATGGATTTAACTCACGCTTCCCCTATTCTTAAACCATGAAACCAATATGATTTCTATTAGCACATTAAAACAGTAATAATGAATGAACTTCTAGAAGGTTAAAAAATACACATTAACAAAAGGAGTAAGTCAGCAGAGGTGGGTATACTCAGCTGCAGTCAAATGTCAAGAAAAATAAGAGGCGTTTCTGCAGTAGCAAATAGAGCCCATAATACAGTCTGAGGTATAAATTTTCCTGTCACCTTCTCTGCGGTCGATAAGGGAGAAAGATTGGGTTGAAAATTGATTTTCCAGAATAATTGCTATTCTCTTCGTCTCGGGCACTCAAGTGTCTCCAAGGCTATTTTCCATTACAGCTGCTGGCTCTCCAATTTACCTGCCCTAAGTAAATACAAGAAAGGGCACAGCCTTTGGCCTCTGGACTCATCAAGGTTGTGAAACTTACAGATGATAAGATTTACGGTGAGCTCCATATAATTGGCCGGCAGTATTCTGTAGATTGATAAAGCTTGACCTTTGTGACGCGTGAAGCTTGAGACACCCATGACACAACAGCCTTTCATTGTCCCATAGAAAGCGAGCTGAAAATATTTATTACCAGATTGAGCTTGTGCCACATTGCGCCACGCAGTCGTAAATGGAACGAGCTGAAGCGTGTTCTTTGCAGAAATGCGATGGACTTCGGTCACATCGTGTTGTGACAGATTTGACACAGACATGTCCTGTTGTGGACAGCAGTTTGTGATAGCCAATGTGCTTTGTGTGTCATCACCATTTTGATCTCCTGTCCTCCTTCAAACAGCAGCAAACAGACCGACTGCATGAAAGGTGATTCGTTTGCACGTTTTTACCGAGCCAGGTCTAATTTCTCATTACTTAGCTGGTACCTGGTGTGGTCCTCATGTGGCCAATCCTACCCCCCTTTTTACCGTTCAGCTAGTAACAACAGCTATTTTTATGAACTGACACGTCACTACATTGATTTTATAACAGTTTAGGTAAGCATGCACACCATCCTTTCTTTTTAAAAAATATTTAAAAGTCATCTTGCTTGTGAACATGCACAGCAAAGGCGGTTTGTATGTAGTAAATGCCAGGTGAACAGGAATCTCTGCTGCTTTCATTAGAGATTGTGTTGTGTGTTGCATTGTATTGTATCATTGTGTGGAACAGAGAGTGATTCTCTAGCCTTCTGTCCTCCTGAATATCATACTCGGCTGCCATCTGAAGCCTCCCTGCTTTGCTCCAGTGTACAAAACCCTATTGTGTTTTTTTTTAGATAAGCAGAGATGGCGAGAGTGAGAAAGAGAAAGGGAGAGAAGGAGGGAGAGAGGGTGAAAGACTCCTCTGGAGGCGCCAAGCCTATCTCCCCTATCTCCTCCAGGGAACATGCCGGCATTCCCAAAGACACTGACGCTAAGAGCCTCATCGCCCTGCTGCCCACCTCCAGGAGAAGGAGACGGGGAGATTTATGTCATGGTAACCCAATCCCTTTCCCTTCTGAACTCCCCGTCGCCCCTGACTGCCTGGGAGAGTGACGGAGAGTTTGAGATTGGTGGGAGACTCAGAGGGGTGTTATTGTTTTTGAACAGAGGTGCACTAAGAGTCATGACTACATGTCAGTGCATCTTGAATAGTCATGTGTAATTTTGGAGTTGTTTCAGTTGTCTTTGTTGTTCCTCAATAGCCTTTTCTGCCTGAATGAAGAGATATAATTCAGTTTTATTGACCAACTTTTACAGTAAAAATCGAGCCATGATTTTGAGACAGAAATAGAAAAACTTTGCCTCTAAAGCAAAGTTGCTTGTTTTGAAGTGTGCTCGGTGGACACGTTATTTTAAGTGGAGCTAAATTAAATAACTCAGTCATGGTACTGTGCAAAAGTCTTGAGCCACCGCTCATTTCATTATATTTTGCGTCCAATGAATCAGACTTTCTTGTGATTTTTAAAGTAGTTTTGAGCAATACTTGTCCAGACCTCCCTGAAGGTCTTTCAAAGTTTTTCACTTTCTTTAAGTAAAGTAATACCAGATTATGATCGATCGTTAAGTACCATCTGGATTGATTCTGATTGACAATGGCTTATTTTTTCGCTGCCCAAACACACTACAAATGCAGTAAAAGCATAGCTGGATAGAAAACAATGGAACAATGGGAAATGATCAGTGATGGATAGGCCTCCCCCAACTCGGGGCAGTCAACATCCAAAGAAAAGCTTTGAAGGTCCTTCAAAGAAAGCAGCAGAACTACATCTTAAGATTACTTAAGAAAGGCCTAAGTGAGTTCAAGCTGTGATGAAGAATTAATCTTCAGGTCATACCAAACATTGACTTTTAAGCTTGTTAGAATTTTAGAAACACTGTTTTTTTCATCATACACTATGTCAAATTGCGCGTTGCAGTAAATTGCTGCACTTACTTCCCATTTTTCTTCCAAATACAAAGAAATGAGTCTCCAGGGGTAGCTCAAGAGCTTGGCACAGAACTGCCAGTGCTGTATACGGGTCTGGCAATATTTTTAACTGCACATGAGTTTTTCTTCATACATGTACGTCTACAGTGATCTGTATGTGTCTGGATATGCTTATATTGGAGGGTGTGCGACACTGGAGACCACAGACATTTGCATCGTGGATTTTGTCTTGGTTTCAGAACAGATACGCCCTTGCCTGTGCATGTATCAGTGTTTAATATCTACCAGTGGCCCTACTTTATTTGGGACTGAGTGGGATTGACTCCCACGGACGGCTTCGAGAAGAGATGTGACACTTAGAGAGAGAAGAGCAGAGAAGGAGGAGGTCGTGTAAACACATTCACACATAGATACACACTCGCTCACATGTTAACACATTTCAAGCCAATATTCACACAGCTACATTTTTAGGATGCCTTCCTAATGCTCTTTTAACATTTTAACATTCACCAGATTTTCGTTTTCGTCTAGACAACAACTGAAAAAATAACTGCGAAAAAGTTTACAAACTAAGCAGATGCTGAGCACAAGTTGTAATGCCAACATAACGATTGCATTACTTCCTATCCATACCTATTAGAATTCAAAGAGTCAACAAAGTAGTGTAGGTGTACATAATGAATGAAACACAGAATGTGACATCTCCTTGAATTCACACATTTAATATTTCATGGTTCAGAAGCACACCTGAGAGCTGAACATATGACTGAATCAAAACTTAATGTGGAACACGCAATATGCTGAAACTATGAAGTCAGGGGGAGGAGGAGACTGAATTACTGCATCAAGGATGACAGAGTGAAGTTAGTAAAACACTGAACTGCAGTCACTTTTTATTTCAAACTTTAAAAAAAAAAAAGATTTAACCTTTTATTGCATATAATGTGGATTTTGTTTGCCTCATATTTTATTCTAAATCTGCCATAAAGCCAAACAAGTCAGCAAAATTCTTCCATTTAATCTCAATAGAACCTACAGTTTTTAAAGTGTCTGTGATGTTTATCTCCTGCACAAACTCACTCCACACACTCGCCTTCACCACTGTAGCATCTTCCAAACATGTGTTGAACCCACCAGGAGTCTGCCTTGTGGAGATGTGTGTGACCGTATTTGTGTATTTGTGTGTTTGTGTGTTCAAGCAGGCCTTCCTGCAAGTGTGTGTTCAGCATGACGTGGCAACCCCCTGCCCTGTTCAAACATGGCGTTGGCTGTGCAGGCAGCCTCATTGTCAGGCTTGGCTTGCCAGTGGTACACGCTGTGCCTGGCACCCTGTGGAGGGGGAAGGAAGGAGCACAGCGGGGCCAGGCCGCCTCCAACACCTCTCCCACCGAGCCAAAGGCCCCTCTGGTGGGGCTCTGAACACCAGAACAGGCCCAGGGAGAAATGATAATGAGGACCAAGACTGTGTTACACAGGATAACACATAGGGATGCCATCACAGGTTTTAAACCATTCATGCACACACACACACACACCAAGACGTAAACATGCAAATATAGAAACATATGCGCTCAAGCATGTCTGCTCTTAATCAGGCTGGCGGGGACGCAAACAAACACACAGAGAAAAACTCACAATCTACTTTAGCAGAAGACATCTGCATGTGGAAAAAATTGGAAATATTACATCGTCTAGGGATTCCACTCATTCAGAATTTTGTCAGTCAAATCAGATTTCAGCATTTCAGGGAGACACTTTGAATATGCGCTCCCTTTTTTTTAAACATATGGATTTAGCTGAATAATGAGCCACATAACACACATGTTTATCTTTTCAAGTTAAGCTATTTTAGCCTCATTTTGACTCACTGGAAAGAACATCAAATGAAATTCATGGATCACTATGAGTAGTTTGCCTTGGCTGTTAGTTCTTTCACACAGAGGTAAACTTTAACTTTTTAATGATTCTTCGAAACGTAAAAATGCTGGTGTTACTTTCCTGTCACCTGGCTCATTAATTGGTAACCTACTGTTTGGAACAACTTTGCGGCAGTGAGTGGGGAGGAAACCAGGGAGACCGATGTAATGCTGCATTCTTACAGAGCAGGGAACACAATTCAGTTATTTATCTCCTACGTATAACAGTGTATGATTACAGTAGCTGAGAGATGGACTTTCAACTGGCGATCGCTGCTTACACGCACTCTCTTTGCAAACTTCCCACAACAAGGGAACTACGCCACATGCAGGTTCCTTAAAGTGGCAGGTTTAGCCAATAGCAAGAGAATCGTTCCACGTTGTTTATCTGCATAATTTATCCATAATTATGTAGATAAACAAATGCTTGATTCCTAGTATCATTGGGGATGTTTGACTAATGTTTTCAGAGCGCCTCCCTCATGTAGACCCTTGTCTTTATTTTACAAAATCAACTGCCTCAATCTGGGGAGTTTTTTTTTTACCCTTAAATAAATAAAGTCATTTGATTTCAAGCTGATCACTGGCCCCTGTTTTCTCCTGCATGTGAGACTTAGCTTTGATTACATATTACCTAGCTTGATATCAGACATACTGAATATGTCAACTCCTCAGTTTTCATTTTCAGTCTTATGTTGCATCCACTCTAATCAATTACTGAAGGGGATTCAATTTTTCCTAATAAATCAGGAGAGACCAACATTCCCACTTATATTAATGTCATATTAAGCCAACACTGATCTCCAGCCATGCCAATATATTGGTTTGTCAAGGGTTTTAAAAGCAGAACAGAACGATTGGCTAATTATTAATCCTTCTGCGCTGCTCGTTGGAGTGTTTTTTAATCAGAGAACCTCTGTTTTATGTCACAATGCCAGACAAGTGAACAGTGAACAGATTTAGAGGGTGATTCTAAGGAAATGACACAGGGTCCAAGAAATATAACAAAGAGATGTAAAAGTCAAATTGTACTTAAAAAACCTTTAGTCGCATCTGGGTTTTTTTTTTTTGTTGTTGTTTTTTGTTTTTTTTAGAGAAACTGTGCTAGAATGGTCTTGATGCAAACTAATTTTATAAGCATGCTCCATTGTACCCGTGCAGCTTATTTGATATCAAATGAGAAATTCATGAAAAAGTGCAGAGTCACTTTTAGCTGTGTGGGTGGGGTGTTGAGTGTCCAGGTGTTACACTTGCCAAGTGCTGGTTTATTTTGTTTCATCTTATCTGTATGAAGTAGTAAGATTGAAAAGTAAGAATGGATTCTCACTCGAAGATGCATTAGAAACATTGCAGTCTGAGTATGTCAGCCATTATGAGAAGGCTTGTATGTGTGAGCCAGGAACCAGCCCTGAGACTATATGTTTAATCTTTCGATTTGTGGATGCCCAAAACTGAAGAATTAATTTTATTCAATCCAATTCAAATCACAATGCAAGTCGTCTCAGGGGCATTTTACTCATTAAGGTTAAGAACTTATAGTATATACAGAAACACAACAATTCCCTTTAAGCAATCACTTGCTGACAGTGGGGAGGAAAAACTCCCCTTTACCATGAAACAAACCTCTGGCAGAACCAGCCTCAGTGAGGGCAGCCATCTGCCTCAGCCAGTTGGGGTTAGAGGAGAGTAAAGACTGAAGAGAGGAGCACAAAATAAAAACAAGAAGTGGGCAATATAATAGACAAAGTCTTGAACCACAAGTGCCTGCACAAAGGGTATATGGTAAAAAGAGGACAGAATGGATGAAGCAAAAACTGCAGGAAAGAGAAGACACCAAATGAATAAGATGCAATGCTGGCTTATATAAATGTGTGTGGAGTGAAAGAGAGGAAGTAGAGGAGCAGTGCACACTGTGAGAATTACCCCAGAAGCCCAAAGCTATAGCTGCAGAATCAAGGGTGGTTCAGATATACCCAACGTTAACTATAAGCTTTATCAAAAAGCAGCGAGGCCGTCTGCCTCTCAAACACAAACAAGTGAACGTGGATTTTGAGAGCAAATCATGCTTGTGGGGTAATGCGATGCCTTAAATGTGTGGCTATTAATGCTTTTTTTGGGTGTGCAAACTATTTTAATCATATTCTGGATTTTACGTGGGTCAAAGAAGAAAAATTAATCTGGGTAACATTTCTGTCTATTTCCTGTACTTCTACTGTATTATTGTAGGGTCTTTACCTTTAATGTAAAGCACTTTGAGGCGAATGTTGATGTGATTTGGCACTATATAAATAAAACTGATTTAATTGAATAGCATTTGGCTCAGTATTTTTGAGACATCCAGCTAGTAAGGAATTATAGCATTTCATCTTAGGAGTAACGAATTGGGTAAATTGTTTTTATCCCCTACATTTAGACAGGATTTTACTAATTTTGATAGGATAAAAATGTCCAACAGACTTGTTTTAGTTAAAAGACATATTCTGATTAAGAATTAGTCAGTGGTTCCTGACTGTAGTAGTTCACAGCAAGCTTTGAACAGTGCAGTTGGGGTCAGGAATCAGTAGGAAAGCTGCACTCAAAATATAAATCAGGTATTATTGACATTTGCAGAGCTGGCTGCTGCAGTGCAGTCTCTTTTTTAGAACTGTGCTCCATTTGCAAACTGAAATGCGAGCAACCTAATACCCAAAACAAAAGCAAAAGTGACAGGTGTCAAGACATGGATTGATAGAATTAAGCAGATCCAACATGTGATTACAATACCAGTGGGAAGCATATGGATTGTAGATATAAACCACTGCATGGGTGTGTGACTGCTTTGCGAGATGTTAAAGATGAGAGGGGATGAAAATTGGATTAAATTGTGTGTGGCAGCTCACTGTAGGGAGGTAATTAGGGACAAACATTGAGACGCTGAGTCTGATCTCTCCTGCTGGAGGTTAAGTGAAATAGGAGCTGTGAGTCCCAGTGTCCCGGTGGCACAGTGATTAGAATTTCCTAATGTGGGGCTAATGGGATGTCAGCCGGGAGCAGAACCCCTACACAGAACCACTCATAACAACAAGTGGTCAAAGATCAAGGCTGATTAAAGAGATAGAGAGGAGAAGGAAAAACACTTTGGCACTGGTGATGAAGAAGTAGACACTTAAGTGAGTTACGAGTCCTGACCATCAGCTGTATCATTGCACCGTGCAGGAATGGGTACACGAAAAGTAGGGTATTACTGTTTTGTTAGATGCACGATTAGGATGTGGGAAAAACAACAGTAGCATTGTATTTTAATGACCAACAGATTGCAGATGTTTTCGGACGAGCATGTTAAATATATCAGCTTTATATGTCCATAACTCAAACCTTGTTGAGCTGCAAAACAGCAGATTTATACATTATTAAGATGAGCCACAAGGTAAAGTGCATCTGTAGTCTGTATCTCACATTTGTACAAGCCAGATTTATATTTCCAGCTTATTTATTTATTTAATGGGAGCCTGTGTTACTCCTGTTAGTGTCTCCCTCCATCATCAGACTTGTGCCATTTTCCTACATAACCTCTTTACCGGCTCTTCCTCTGCATTTGTGTCTCTTCCTCACTTTGTTTGTATTTTTTTTTTTTTGTTGTTCACCCACTCCAGCCCCAGCTTGCGTTTGCATATTTGATCAACGTCTAGTGAGGATTAGATGGCATCCCTAGTTGCCAGTTGCAGCAGGGTCTGCGGTTGAAATAACAACAATAGCAGCACAACTTGACTGCCAGCCCCTGATGATGAAACGACATGGGGAAACAAAAGCAACCCCCAGAGCTGCAGATGTTGACGCTGGAAGCTGTTTGTTGTGTGGAGGTGTTTGTGAGGTAGAGGTGGCGCGCTTTTGTGTAAGTTTATGAGTGTGTGTTTGATTGTGTGTGGGTGTATGAACATGTACTTACACAACTGTGTGTGTGTGTGTGTGCGCGTGCGCTGTATTTCTGTCTGTGTGAATGTGTGTCAAAGCTGTGGCCCTGTGGCTATGAGGAACCCAGCTGGGAGAAAGAGTGAGCGCATTCATCCTGGCTCTCAGGGGCCGGGGGCCACACAGGTACCCGGTGTGGGGATGAAAGGCTGCTCTGCAGATGTCACCCGCTGGGGTTCAGTGGCCTAGCCAGCAAATGTCATGTTTGGCAGCTGGCACGCTGCTGCTCTCCCACCAGTTGTTGGCAGAGGCGTCTTCTAAAGGATGCTAGAGTGGGATGCAAGCACCGAGAGCGCCCTAATGGGAGCAACATTAAAGAGAGTTGCTGGCTTCTGTCTGTCATAGAACATTAACCTTGTCCTGTTTCCTGCTTCTCTCGGGCAGCTGACGCATATGAACTCTCTCTCTCTCCTATTCTCCCTTTTTACCGCTCTACCCCCAGTGACTTACCTACATGTGTGCATGCATGTCTTTCTTCACACAACGCTACTCTCCATTGAACTCACTATCAGCCAGTTTATGCGCCTGTGAAGTCAGTTGACCCACACTACAACTTATCATTCTTGATTGAATTTGGCCCGGTTATGTGTCTCTTTCTTCTTCCAGTCTAGTAAAATAAAGGTGTTTATTGTTACAATATTAAAATGACTGGATGAAAAAAGCAAAATTACTCTGATTTTAGTTTTCAGAGCTATTCGTAACACTGTGCCATCATTTATACGCACAACTTTTCCTTATTTCCTTATTTTTCCTTCTGTTTTCCAGAATGTACGGTTGTTGAGTGTCAAAGGTCTCATGACCGGCCAGTGGTTTTTAGACCCTCCTGCTTAGGGGTGCCATGATGGCACTGGTTCTGACATAAACGGTAGTAACCAGACCGAAAAGTAGCGCACATTTCGGTGCTTTATTTCGGTGCTTTATTTCGGTGCTTTATTTCGGTGCTTTTTTTTTCCTGAGATGTCATACACTTTGAATTCTAGCCAATCATTTTACGTTTCCGAGGATAGTAGGCGTGTCCAGGTACGTACGTTCTTTTAGAGCAGAGCTACAGATTAAAAATGTCCAAGGCGAAGCGGTCAAAGTCTGGCTGTACTTCACAGCAAAATATGCAAAGTCAGCAGCCTGCAACAAGTGCTTTAAGGTGATACTGTGATACTGTCAAAGGAAGTAACACCTCAAATCCGATGAAACAACTGGCGACGCATAGCATTTTTTTTAAAAGCCGAAAAATGCACTGTATTTGATAGCTTGCTGCGAGACCTCACACCGAGCGCATCTACTGCGGGTGTGGTGCCTGTTATCGGACCCGGAGTTTGCAACATCCCTCAAAAACCCGAAGAGGAGAGTCCTGGCCCCTAGCCCTGCCAGTGTAGCAGAAATGATGACGGATGATGATGGCAGCAGCTGCTGTTCTTCTCTGCGTGAGTAGCTTAATGTTGTTTGTGTGTAATTTACATTGATAAGGCTAAACACGTTTTTAAATTAACGCCTGTAAGGTGAACTAGCAAACACCGTCGTAGTTACATGCGGCTGTCTTCTTGTTTGATGGCAGATGCTCCCTTCACCCTTGCCAAAAAGGCTAAAATGACCAAAGAAAAAGTGGAAAACAGTTAAACATGAGAGGTTTTTGGACAAAGTTTGTGTTTTTTCCATTGTTTAAGCACTGCTTCCAGCCAAGAGTGATACCATATATGCCCTATAGCTGCAGAAAAGGCTAACATTGTTATCTTTTTACAAAAAAACCAGCTGAACATGAGGTTTTTGGACCAATTTTGTGTTCTCCATTCTTTAAGCACCGGTTTGAGCACCGTTTAAACACCGGCACCGTTTCAAAAGTACCGGTTTGGTACTGGTATCGGATAAAACCTAAACGATACCCATCCCTACTCCTGCTGTCCTACAGCCGAGCTCCCTAGGGTTACTAAAACACAGAAACATCACCCACTATGACCACAGCACACATGACTTCACATCCAGATGTACAGACACATACACACAGAAGACAGACCTTCTTTAACAAACTAAATGCTATCTACATATTTGTGAAAAGCTACAGATGGTGTCCTCTGTTTTTATTGATGATTTAATGGCAGCAATCCAAGTGTGTACAATAGATCACGGTGCATATTTTTTTCCTTCTCGTAACACAGCGGTTCCATTGGCATCGGCGATATTCCTCCAGTTGTTGGCCTTTGTGATAATGCTCACCAGGGCCATGAACATGAAAATACCATTTGTGCAAATGCTAAAGGAAAGCATAAAGGAAAGGTCAGTTTCTCACTGTCAGATTGCTGTTTAACAATACATCAATCCCTCCATAATAGAAGAAGACACATGGGAATGACTGGATACCCTGCCTGTGTGTGTGTGTTTGAGTGAGGGAGTGAGATCATTTTTCTGGTCACTTTCGGTCAGTTAATATAAACATACAGTACTTCGGAACAAGACTAAATCAGTGGGTTCCCTTACTCATAAAACCCATTATCCAGTGGAAATGCCCAGAATTCCCTGTAATTTCCACTGATGCCCCCACTGATCCTTTATTTTGTTTTTATTTTTTCGTCTTGGTGTCTAAAGAGTAATGGTTTTCAGATATTTGTGTTTCAAGATATCTGTCAATTTATCATTTTAAATCTGATTATGCAGGCATGTGAAAAATCCACTTGCCCTTCCTTTAAATGATTTCTAATAATAATTAAATAACTGAACAATATATTCAGCTGCCTCTCGTGTGAATCACACAAACACTGGGCTTGTTGTTGGCGAGGCATGGGCTCCGACACTATCGTCATGGACTACAGCTACTGATGTGACCTTCATATGATACCGCATAACCATCATGATTCACTTCAAAGAATATCTTTCTCTATGTGTTCCTTTGCTGGATATGTGTGATAGTCAGTAAACATTTGGGAAAGTCATCTTTAACAGCTTTTCAGGATTTTTTGATGGGCAGGTTAGGAGGAGAAATTGCCTATAATTGATCACAGCTGGTCTTGTCACCTTCACCAATAAAAAAAAAAATAATAATAATGAGTTTCCACATATACAGTGGCATCTGTTTAGCAGTGCTTATCTGTGGGGAAACAGTGAGTCAGCTATGGTTTCAAGTTTGCTACAAAACAGATCCAATGTTTGTAGTCGAGTTGAAATAATGGCTTCATGACAATCATGTCGTCATATTTTCTGATCCTGTTGAAAGATTAGTTTCAAATTTTTGAACTGTTTTCCAAGGCAGGCAGTAAACTGACGTTAATGTTAATGTTAACCTAATGAGTGCAAAGTGTGATAACAGAAACCTCTAAGTCCACATTCACACAAGTCTAGAGACTGGTCAGTGATCCTCTGGGGTTTTTGGTGGAGTACCTTTTGGTACTGCTTTCCAATTACAACCGATTGTACCTAGCAACAGCAAGCAAATTCCCATAACCATTCACCAACTGGTGGGGAAATACACATTTTCCCTAGCAACCAGTGGTTACAAGTGGTTGGGGAGTGGTTGCTAAGCAATTGCTAGTCTTTCAGCCTATGTGATTCATGATTTTTTGCCTTTCAGCACTCCTTTATGTCCACTATGTGTTTACAGCACTTATAAAGATATTGTCAAAAACATGGTTGGTGTACTTTGTTGTTTAGTTGAGGAGCACAAAATATGCTAAGCTACCATTCAAAGCCTTTTAATGTTTAGACAGGATGTGCACCTTAGCATATGCTACTTCCGGTGCGGAAACTCCTGTGGGGAGCTTTGTTTCCGGTGTCCTATTCGCGCCCGGTTTACGGTCCAAAACAAGTTAAGCAAATGAATGAATCAAGCGGCGATTTACATTTCTATAGATGTCTTGGGCATTTACCCAATATATCTGTAAATGATGTTCATCGACTTGTCGATATTTTTCCCCCGCGCCTCAGAGCAAAAGAGAAAAGGGATTCAAATGTTATATTTCTCAGCTGTCCCTCGTTTATCGCGGGTGTTATGTTCTAAAAATAACCAGCGATAGGTGAAATCAAGTAGCCAATTTTATTTTTTGACGGTGCAAAACGTTTCGTGGACATACAGTACTGCACTTCAGAGTCACACTGCTAGCGATCGATGCAGCGATCCTGTACTGTACAGGAGAGACGTCACGGAGGAGATCGTCTGCAGCGATCAGGACGCAGGACACAATGTGACGTAAAAAAAAAGCATGCAAACTTGCACTAAAAAATCCGCGAAACAGCGAGGTGAAAGGTGAACCGCGTTATAGGAGGGACCGCTGTAATTTTGAAGGTAAGTCACAACATACCCTTCGTAAATACTAATGTATAGAAACCGTTATCAGCAATCATTCATTTTTTGTGTGGCTTTTTTCACAGTTTGTTAACATGCTGTGTAGGTGTGTACTTGACTAGCTGATATCGACATAACGGAAACATCTGGTTTGACTATTCTTCACCTGTAGTTTGAATGCTGAACATTTGCCTCTTTAAATCATAAGACCAGTCATTATACAGAGATGTGCTTCTGAATGTGGACGATGTGTCTTCTGCTGCAGTAATGCAATTCTGCTTGTGTTGAGTGATGTAAACAACTGATCGATCTAAACGCTTTAAACGTCAAAATTGATCATTAGATTTTTTTATGACACAACAGTGGTGAGTGTTCCCACCTTCTGCTCTTTGTAACTTAACGCAATCTTTCCGTTTTCGAGTTTTGGACATGATTTTGGAGTATATCTTCGCAGTAGCGATTGGCCGCAAAGTAAAGCTACCGGAAATGCACAACCCCACATCTGGTCTCAAACCAGGAAGTTAGCATTGTCTCGTGCACATAGTCAATTGCTTAGGAATTTTATATTACATTCATGTCAGTAATCTAATACCATCAGAGAGGCATCTCATCTGTCCCATTTTTATTCTGATACATGACAGTGACCTCAGATATACAGCCAGAGTCATAAAGAATGATCGTCTTCAACAAGAGGAATGATGAGCCAAACCACAGATGTGGGGCAACATTATTGTCCTTCTGGGATTACATGAAACAGACAGAAGCTATAGAAAGCAGCCTGAATCCACAGGAGAACTGTGAAAATTTCTCAGACATTCCCAGAATATCTGATATACCAAACAAACCAAAATTGAAATAATTGATTTGGCTGCATTTATACCATTGTTATGAAAGTATCCTCCTTTTACACATAGGTTCATCATAAGTAAGGCCTTTAAAGAAGCAGACATGGCTTTACCACTAAGCTCAAACTCTTCTGCCATTTGTCTTAAAGTTTGCTTTAACATTTTGTAATATACATGAATACTATACATGTACACAAAAGGCACACGTGCATACATGGGCACACTCTCTCTCAGACACACACACACACACACACACACACACACACACACACACACACACACACACACACGTGTCAAGTGGACAAATTACACCCAGAGGATTTGGATGCATGCAGTTAAGATCAATGACAAGTCAATCATGTGAGTCTGTTCTCCTCTCACTTCCCCAGCTCAGCAGTTATTCTCCAGCTGGCTGGATCTGCCCTGAACCATTGGTGGAGACATTATGCTCCTCTTTTTTCCATCATTTCTTTTTCCTACCGCCTCCACCCCTTAACCTCCTGCTTCACCCTCACCCTCACCCTCCGTTTTCTGACTTCCCATATGAAGCTTTGTCTTCCCAGCTTCTCCTTCACTTCTTTTCTGTCATCTCTGTGGAGCAGTTAGCTCTGTCAGTCACATATGACAGCTCACAGCCCTTCGCCATTAGCCCCTGGCCTCCCAGCCTTCAGATTCCATGTTAGGTCAGATATCCCCTCCAACACTAAAAAAACAGATAAGGGATGCTATTTATTGCTCGCCTCAGGTGAATGTTAAAACTTCTGCTGAAACTAGAGCTCTAAAAGACTGTTGTGGTTTATTTTTCCATTTTTAAAATATGGATTACTGCCAAACATGGACAAACTTATTGTGGTTGCTATTGTCTTCCATGTTGTCGCTTGAAAAAGCTGCTCATTTTGTTGACCAGTCAGAGCTGTGTGGAATGTACACAGACAACAGCAGGAGAGGAGCTGCACCTGTCCTCTTCCCTGTTTTGCTGTTTTTTTTTTTATTATTGGCAGCTCAAACAGGCTGAATTTCACAGTTTCTCAGGTACATTTGCTACTGTGCTACCAACTGCACTGAATAATAGTGTTCTGTGTGGTTGTGTACGTTGAAGAGAGGCATGCGCTCAGCTCTGCCCATTATTCATAATAGAAAGGCTGGCGGGCTGGCCAGCAGACCCATCGCTCCCGTGCTATCTGAGAGCAGATAAAGGAGGCAGGTGTGGGGAGGAAATTAATGTAAATCCATCAGTCTTCAATTAGAGCTCTGCTCACACCCAAAATAAAGACTCCATCTCACACCAATAGGACCCCAGCTTTATTCACATCCCAACCCCACCTGCAAAAAGCACAACAGCAGCAGCAGCAGCAGCCCTACCGTGTAAACAATCAGGAGCTATATAATGCGATGTTTAATGATGAGAGAGCATGAGATGTGTGATATGTGCAGGTGTGAGGTGTTATCTAGCTCATGAGCAGCAGCCATGGTGTACACGGTTGTCCATTAGGCTCCCAGTATGTGGCCCAGCTAATTCTGTGTGCCTGGAGGTGCAGGGGCAGAGGCTCTCCATGGACTGTGGGCTGAGGGAAGAACTGCAGTTTAACCTAATTTGGTTCTAATTACAAAGACAGGAAGTCCACCTGCCACACATACGACTGTGTTTCCCCTGCCTCCCAAAGGGCGGAGAGTCTGGAGAGAAAAGAGAGGCGATGGGAAGAGGGCAGGAGAGAAACTGTGCGATAACAATAGCAACAATAATTATTAGAATTATTAACTTTTATCTTGTGCTGTGTCCTCCTGCAGTAAAAAAGTCCCATAATTTCCCAACATATACAGCACCCTCACAGCTGATACCAGGCTGAATATTTTGAATAGTTGTCTCAACAATAAATATTTAACAAATCAACAGCACATTAGATTGGAATTTCAAAGAGTTGTGGGAGTTTTGCAAATCTGTATGAATGTTATCTGATATGAACAATGTTATCTCAAAAGAGCCATTACCAGTCTGCCCAACACTGAATCAGCCTTCTATAGTTCTCAGTTAGCAGCTTGGGAAGATTTGCATCTCATTGTTTCTTTTTGAGTTTGTGGTTTGATTAGTGATTGCATGCATTCATTTTAACCATAACAGCTTTCCGCATAGAATTTATATAGTTTGAATGTAATGCCGATCACATAACATCATCAAGAGACAGATTCAGCAGGTAGTTATATGAGGTCAGGTTTCTCCATATATTTTTGTCTTAAATTAATTGAATTGATTCTTATTATGACTTTATCCGTTCAGCTTTATGACTTGAATTTTGAATCCGGGCTAACTTAATACAGATATGATAAACGCAATGAGAAATCTTTGTTAAGTAACAATAAGAAAGAAGGCGTATGTTGTAAAAGCAAACATTTTGAACAAGTGTGGCATAGTGTGCAGTCGCATGAAGGTGCTGTTTTGACAATATCTCCTTTCAGAACATTCAAAAGCACTTTTTTAAGCATATTCTACCCAAAGGACACAAATAAATGCAGCCATGTAACCTGCACAGCCTTCTGTTTCTTTCATCTGGCATCTTATCAACTGACCAGATCTCCCAGTGGTGTTAATAGCAGGCTTTAGCGGCATAAAGCTCCCTAACAAGGATACTGATTGTTCTGTTAATGTGTTACTTCCTGTTGGAGTCACTTCTCTGGAATGGAGCTGAGTGACTGGTGCCGGAAGAAAATCCCCACATCAGAGCGATCACAGGCCAGGGTTTCACTTAGCTGGTCAGCCAGCCAGCCAGCTAGTCAGCCAATCAGCGCCTTCCAGTGCCGGTGATGGAGGAGATACATTTCACTAAAGCAGTATGTGTCACCTAAAACCCAGTCTATAGGCCTTGGTGGTCCGGTTAAAGCTGGGATATATCACACAGAGGATTTAATACGATTGCACAGACTTTACACAAGTCTGCATCTTTCCCAGTTTGAAAATATGAGCCAAGAAGTGTTTGATTCAGACATTCTTAGCATATGCTAATTGGCACTTTTCAAATCGTAATGTACACTCCATATATGGCACAGGCTCACGGATATGGACTGAAAGTTATTGCAATTTGGCATGTGAGTGTTAGTGGAGGTGATTTGCCACTATGGATTTCTCCAGCTTATTCCCCCCACTCTCGGATTTAAAACTTTGATCATAAGGTATTAAAGTCAATAGTAACCCAGCAGGGTATGTAGTAAAGCTGAGGCTTATAGGCTTTTTACCCTAGTCTATCTGCGGGGAACTGTGTGAGACCAAAGTTAGGTGAGGAGACAATGTGGCAGAGAGACGACAGGAGTTAAAAAAAAAAGAGTGAGAGAGAGAGAAAACATAGATAGAGACAATTTGGCGGGTCATGTTACCAGCAGGTCAAATTCTTGGCAGAAGAAGTGCTGTGTTGCTATGGCAAAATGCCTTTTTAACCACCCAAGAGTCACGGGCCAGGGCAGTATCATTGGTGTGATTGTTGTTCAAGAAGCAGTGGAGATCAGGGCCTTAATCAGTCAGCACTGCTACCAGGGTGAAGAGTGGGAATTGAGCCTGAGGCTATTTGGAACAGGAACATCAGTACGGATGCACACACACACACACACACACACACACACACACATGCACCCACACATTCTTATCTGATGCACAAATGAAATCATCTAACAACAATTTGCATTTTATATCTTGCATGAAAAAGGCCATTCTTACCTAATACTGAGATAATTAAAAGAGTAGATAGCAGAAGTGAAGAGGATCAGTAACTTCATATGGTTCAATATGTGCAACTCTGCTTGGCATCTTGCATAGCTGCAAAGAAAGTAAACAGGGAAGAAACTTGTGCCGCGTGCCCAATTTGTGTCTTTTTCCCTTCGATGCTCTAAAAGTCTGAAGAGGAAATCTATCCTGAAGTTATGTTATGAAACTTAATAACTGACCAACCATCTGATTCACACCCTATCTGTCCAAGACATGCCACATATTTATTTCCAGCAAGTGATTGCATCAAATTTGTCCTGTTTTTAACTTTGTTAGAAAAAACATGCTTGGCGGATGCACGGCACACACTGGTGGCTGCAGGGAGCCAAAAGCACTTTATTTATGTTTGGATGGCAGTGGGCGCTCAGTTCTGCTTGGCACAGACAGTGTGCTGTGGTCTTTGGCACCTCTTTGCATCCATCCTGTCCCCCTGACATACACTCTCCCTATCTCCATTGGGCCTCTGTAGCATCTTGTGTGTACGTATGCATTTGCATGTGTTTGGAACTATGCATGAAATGCCGTGTACTCGTGTTTACATGTTCTTTGAACTACAGTTAAGATTTTTTTTCTACCCCAAATATCATGTAAAAGAAACAGCAGGAATGCTTTATATGAATTTTTCATTGACTCTTTTATCTGTACTTTTTTCCCCAGAAATGACTACCAGCTCCTCTAATTAAGCATGAGAAGTTTTTCAGAAAGTGGTTTTGAAATGGAAACTAATCTCCAGTGCACCTAAGGTCATGGGACTGCAATACTCAACGTTCCAAGAAGAAAAATACTACATGAATTAAGATGAATACATATGCCATTGGCTAATCTTCTACTTTGAGTTTGCTACTTGAAACTTACTTAAGACATCACATGCAGGGCATGAGTGACTCATGTGGTAATACCAGCCAAGTGCAAACTCTAATCTTCCCTCAGCTATGCTTATGCAGGAGAGAGCACTCTGCCAGGGTGTCCACTGAGCACAGCCATTGCAGAAATTCAAAGTTACAAGGTCGACGTACATCTGCTGCCAGCAGAAACTAAAGTAAGCAAAGATCTGCAGGTCTATAGCCTAGCAATCTCATTTATTATTTTTCTTCCACCTTCCCAGTGCTTTTCATGTTACCTCAGGGAACCGACGGACCTGTGCTTGGTATATAAATATATAATTTATATCTCACATATTTATAAACCAAAGCAAGGCCAGCCCACCTTAAAAGGAAGCAAGGCCCTTTTCTTTGTGCCGGAGCACTGTGGAGTCTGTTGAGGCTCAAACCCAGGATTTGTAGCCTGGATTTCCTCAGTCTGGATCAGCAAGTGTAGCAGAAGGCTGGAAAAAGAGTGATTCTGGTCAGGCAGGCTGGCCATCCACGGCCAGATAACGGCTGATACTGGGACTAATTTGGTCATGTGTAGGGCTGCCGGATGATGAGGGCTGATAAAGAAAACATGGCAGATAGACAGCTGGGCTGCTGGAGGAGGATGTGAACTCTCCAGATGCTGGCTGTTGGGTTTTAAAGTGGTTCAGAGCCTGTCTGTCTTTCTGTCCATTCATCTGTCCAACTGCACAAGAGCGGCACACACCCCAAAAATCATCAAATCAAGCTCATGTGTAGATAATAGTTCCTAGTGAGGCAGCTGAAACGCACTGTTATCACGAGGAATCTTGAATGATGTAGTATAATTAAAGAGCAGCAGCACAGTTTGAGCAGCCCTGCCGGGGTCATATGGTTCTGACAGTCCTGGTCTGCTTAGGCTAACACAGAGCCTGTTGCCCGGCCTAGAGAGGGGAAAGACATAGAGATAGTGTTTGATGGTGTGTGCATGTGTGTGTGTGTGTGTGCTGATTGGCTCCCGGAAGATCAGCGGTGGCTCAGGACTGCGAGGAGGCTGCTGGGAAATGTCTGTGTCACCGGTGTCACCCAGGCAAGGCAGATACACAGAGCAGCAGTCACGGACACATTCTTGGCCCAGGCCGATCTCCAAACACACTACCACAATCCTCTCCTTGCACTTTCGAGCTCTCACTCCGTTTCCTCTCTCACTCACAGATGCTCGCTCTCTATTCTCTCCTTCTCTGACATCTAGATCTTGCTTTTTCGATCTCTGTTACCAGAAACATGCACGCATATACTTTAATGTGCCGTGTCACCGGACAGAACAGTCAAGAGCAAAACATTAAGACGGACTAAGTAACAAAATCGAAAAAAAGGCAGATTTCAAGAAATATTTATTATGCTGATTGAAGATTAAATTAAGATTATTTTACTTCAAGTGATTGTTTTTAGATTTTTACTCCTGAATAGTTTGCTTTCTCTATTGTGGCACATTATCTTCTTTAATTTAGTCTAACAAGGGCTCTAACTCTTTCAGAGCACTACAGGCAGAGGAGCCAAATGAAGCTAACTAGCACCCCCTTTTGAAAGTTAACACTTGACCAGAAAAAAAAAATCTCTTTCTCTTTTCATCATGTTTGATGCTCGAGAAGCAGATGAGCTTTCTGTCACCCACGCGGATCCAGATCGGTCCGTCTCACGGAAGTGAACGGATGGAGTGATGAGCTGAATTAGCGATTAATTGGGATTAAAATGTTTACCACGGGAGGTTTTTATGAATGACCTTTTTATGTAATGTCTGCGTGTCTCTGTGCGCCTGTGTGCGCGCGTGCATCGCGCGTGCTAGAGAAAACAACGGCTCAGCTTTGATTAATATGGATTAGGAGTCTTACAACTCATAATTCACACACGGAACAAAAACATGTTTGGTAAAACCCTAATTCCTCTCAAATATGAAAAAAAAAAATGCTAAAGAAAAATGGGTGAATGAAAGGGAAATTACAAAGTGCTTTTTTCATTTAGGTAAGAAAATCACTATGATCACTTTAGATGAGCAAAATATTGTTTTTAAAAATAAATAGTCTCAGTAAGAAAGAGAATACCCAGAGAGTGTAATCTGGGTGCCTTTTATGATGCAATTTCCTGATTTCCTTTTTAAATGTCATTGATTATCCAAAGTTTTCTATACTACGGCATTAGTTTGCTAATAAGTTATTAGTTGGCTTTACTTTTTATTTTTTATTAATTGTTGGTAAACTTTATAGACACTAGGGCAATGGCGGAAATATGCCCTCAATATACTACTTTGCTCTTGATAAAGTCTGTTGTGTTTCTATTTTTTACAAAAATGTATTGAACATTGGTGAATGTACCGATATTAATCTAAATTCTCCATCAATATACACACACATATACATTCAGTTCACATTTTCGGGCATCTAATCAAAACCCCGTGAATTCAAGCCCTCACACCAGAGAGCAGTGTGCGTGAGATACGATAAGCAGCTCAGACTTGATCAGTTGTTGCAGTAGAGAAGCATGAGAGCTTCTCAGTGCCCTCCTGTCTAAATATCCACCATCCCTGCATCGATTCAACTTCATTTATTTTTTATGGATCACTCTGTATTCTGTTTCCTGTGTTATTATTTACATTCTTACATACTAAGCATGTCTCAGTCACTTATTTCTCTTCTTATAAGCATCTTGTGCAATGCTAGCAGCTATTTCTTTCTTCCCCATCACTTGCATATCATCCCCTTCTCTTAGCTATCCTCCTGTCTGCTTTAAACCACCCTTGTATTTGAGCTCCACCCCCCTCCTTTCTCTATGCTTTGAGAGCACAGCTAGTTTCTACTCAGAGTTTGGAGGCATTGGAGGTCAAAGAGGAGATGGAGGGCTGGGGAGTGGAGGGAAAGGAAAGGGAGGGCTGAATGAGTATTGAGCTGGTCGGTTGGTCAGGTGCAGTGCCACCAGTGATCATTAGGGTTACAGCTGCCCGGGCCAGATTGTGTGCTGCCTGCACCAGGCGAGATGTTTTGCCCAGGGAGAAGAGCGAGCATCTGTCTGTCCCTCCCCGTAGACAGCAACCTCCTACCAGCCTGTCCAACTCAACCCAACTGGTAACAAGGTCACCCAACTCTTACTTTCTCTCACTCAAACACACCCGCTCTAAACTACTCCGTACTTCTTTCCCCGATTTGCTCAGTGCCTCCTTTGCAGACAGTTCCTCACTCCCTCTCTCTTCAGGACGTGTTGTGAAAGCAGCGGGCTCTAAGTGCAGTGCAGATTGCAAAATGGAGTGCATGTGATATTTGGAATGAAGTGGAATTTATGTGAATGTAATGCAAATGTGCATAGCGCTGCAGAACAGCTTTTCCCTTTTAAACTCTAGATGCTTTATTCATTATCTGCACCCAGTGTTAATTGCTTAGTATGATCCCACTTGATAAAGGGATACTTTCATCATAAGAAAATAATTGGCCCTTGCAATTTGAGAAAAGATTATTTTGAAACTATTTCTTTTACCACCATTGTTTCTCCTTATCTTATGAAACTTGTACAAAATCGTAATTATGCACAAACCCCGAAGGGGAACTTGTAGCTGTATTTACTGTATATACTGAAATTATTTAACTTCTCTTTACATACTTAGACTTGATGAAAGTGTCAGTAGAAACTAAGTCGAACCAAAATATATTCTGATAATATGACTTTTTTTTTAACATTAGAAGCCATTTTTAAGGCATCATAAAAAAAAAAAAAAGTCCAAAAGAGTAGTTAGTGCAGCTTAGCATATTGGTGACTGAAAGTAGTCTGTGTAGTCCATCTGTGCATTTCAAATATAACAAACTGCAGACAATGATATATATTTTAATATCACACTAAGAATGTTCCCCTTAATAACATCTGTAGGTAAGGGTGACATTCTTGCATGACTTATGCTGTTGGACTAGCAGCTGTCTGCTAGGCCGCAGCTCCCCAGATTTTAGTAAGTATGTTTCTAAAAACTTTATCTCTACAATCCTAAATTGGTGCTTTTTTTGAGTATCTATCAAATAATCTGTCCTGCTATGTGCCAATCCAAGAAGTTTGTGTTTGAACCCTTTTTACAGAAAGGTCAGCAATTTGTGCCACTGTCTCGTAGATTTTTTGGGTACTGCCGTGTCCCCAGTGTTCTTTAGCTTACAACGGCATTCAGTGTTAGCCATAGAAATAACGCTAAAGTTATGTAAGTTTGGGTTTGAAGTTCAAACCTGTTCCATTAGTAGGATAAGTGTTCCAAAATCATGTTCTGTTTGTGAATTTAAGCTAGTCATTTAGCTACTGCCTTATTATTATGATATGACATTAACAATTACTCAACACTGATTTATCAGTCACATGCAAGCTAAGGCCAGTGTTCTTGATTGAAATTCTAGTATTTTCAGCAAATATGTGTGTCAGTTCATGAATTGGCAATGCTAACCAGGCTTGCTAACCATGTTTGCTAACATTAGCTAATAGCCTAGCACTTCACTACAGTCTCTGATTTTGTGACCACTGGGCCTTCGTAGCAAATCCACATTACTGTTTCCCACCTGGTTTTCAGTCTACAAAATTCAACTCATCAATTTAAAACCTAGTGCTCGCCCACGGGGCAACAGGAGTAACCATTTAGTCCCCCCGACCATAATTGTTTATCTCAGGTTTTTCTCATGTGTGGCTTCATAAATATATTTCCAGCCTTCCTACACAAACTTTATCTCTGCAATCCTAAATTTGAGATGTTATCTAGCATGAGCACAAAGCATGTGGAATATGAATCCAATGTAATCTGTGGTTACTATAGCATAGTAAGTATATGCAAAATAAGTGGCAAAACCACAAGCTCTGTTGTTTGCTCTCAAATCCTACGAGATTATGTGGGGAATTCCTCAGAGGGCTGATTTTGTCTTTGGTTGGATGCCAAACGTCAGTGTTGTTTGATATGGTTTGAGGTGATTTGTTGTATAAATGAATTGGGTGATGGATGCTAATCTCTCTGATCTAGCTTTGTTTGTTGACTACCAACAGGACAAAGGAGCGAAAATCTTACCAGGCGACGAATAACATACGGCCTTTGTTGTTAATCTATCAAATGTGATGGTCCCCTGACAACAATAAACAGTTTATGAAAATATAGAGTATTTAACAGTGTTGATCAGCTTTGTTGGCCTTTTGTTTTGCAGAAGTATAAACTGAGAATATAAAACAAATGGGAATGTGGTATCCACAGAAACAGTCGTCCACAGAAAAAGACAGCCCGTGATTTTTTTCACACCTGTCACAGCAATGCCCAGTATGTACACATAACACTTATTTTGAACAAGCAACAAATTTGCTGTGAGTCAGTGAAGTGGAGGGGTTAGAAAGCAGTGAAACCTTTAATTCATTTTGACAGCATCATCTGTACTCAATTGTCAGCCAGACAGAATGAGCCGGGCCAGGCGCTCACAGAAAGGAGCTGAAACAGGTGTGACACCAACTTTCTGCCTCACAGGAGACGATAAAGCCCTTGGTCAAGGGCACAGCACCTGGGCCATTGTTTTATCACACAAAATGGCTTTTAAGTGCAAATTTCCACTTGGTCCTAAAGGAGACCTGGCCTCTGCACTTGCTTTACTCATCAGAACCAATATGTGATCCGCCCTCATTTACATAATGGGCAGAATGGAAATGAGGGGCCAGCTTTGTCAGCTCAAGACAAAAAGAAGAAAGAAAAAAGGGAGGCAGACTGATGCCATTCTGTTGAACTGCATCTGTACAACACAAAGGTGTGATATCTTGAGTCTCATTTGACCACTTTTAATTATGATCAGAGGTTATATCGAGTACTGCCACTCTTGCAGTTTGACAAAGGCTTTATAAGTGGCTGCTAAATTTGAGATAACTAAACATCATGCATACAGATGATGCAGGAATACCTGCCTATACATATTTGCCTTTTATTAGCTGCTAATAGGATTTTAATTTCAAAAGCTTCCTTTCTACTTTTCAGGCTCCGTGTGGAGGTGGGAGTAAATTGTTGCGGTGCTGACAGCTTTCAGTCTTGTAGAGGGAAGGACTTCTCTGCTTATATTCTGACTGCATTGACTGCATTTCACTCATGTTGCATCATATGTTTCCAAGTTTCTTCTCTCAGTCTGTCTAACAAGATATCAGTGTGTAAGGACTTGGCAGGTTTGGAAGTTGGGCTCGAATTAATCCCCATGATGAGAGCGGATCTTCTGCACCATTTAAACAATCAAAAGTTTTACAAATTCACTGCAAAGCAGATATTTACCAAACTCCCACTGATTGGAGTTGTTGATATGTATGTGCGTCTTCGGTTTTTCGTATATAAAGTGACTTTTGGGAGAGTGTTATTCTTATTTCATCGGTTCATTCGACTGCCTTTTAAAGAGAGGCCCACCATGTGTGCCATTGTCTGGTAGATAAGTGGGGTAATGTAGTGTCCCCGAAGTTCTTTATCTTACAAAGGTAGACAGTAAGTGCTATAGAAACAATAAAATTATGTAAAAAGGTAAATATGATGAAATAAGGAATCACACATTTCTATAGCTGGGTAAATTTATCATTCTGAAATTGCCAGATGTAAGATATAATTAAGTATAGTCCATTTTTCAGGCCATCAGGCTGCCATTGAAACTGACTTTAAAAGCAACTGCAGAGTGGGGTTTCAAGTTTGTTATTTGCATTGCTCTGCAACAGTACAGCCTCCTCTCCTTCTCCAAAGTGGGCTTTGCGGCTGGGGCTTCAAACTGTAAGCAATGGTGCACTGCAATTAGCAAAATGTCACTTCTGCATCTACTAAAATGCACCTTCACTATGACTCATTTCTCTTTTTTTTCTGTTAACCACTGGCAGTTTTTATTGTGTTGTACACTCCTGTGACCTACAAATGTGCTGTGGTGAGATAGTGCACCCTAGACTGTGTACTAGGGAAATGATCAGATCTCAATGTATAAAAAGGCATATGGGCCATAAAATGCCCTTGTTTATGACATCCAATCATAGCCATCACCTATAATCAGTGATTGTAAATTTTAAGCACCCCCAGTAGAAATATACAAAGCTAGTTCAAAAAAAAAGGGTGAAATTATGGGTAAAATGTACATGTAATGTGTATCTAAATTCAGTGATTTGCATATTGTTTAAACCCTAATCAAATTTGACTGTTTTTGAGAAAATATACCCAAAATTTTGAATTTGAAGCCAGCAATATGTAAAGTTGGAATGGAGCGACAACCAACTGACATTCAAATGGGTTTTTCCCTCCCCTCACCCACAACTGGTCACAGCAGCCTGTTTCTGCCAGAGGCTTTTTCCTGTTAAAAGGGAGTTTTTCCTTCCCACTCTCTCCAACTGCTAGATCACACCAGGTTAACTGATTGTTAGGATTTCTTACTAATATTGTTCAGTCTTTATCTTCCAATGTAAAGTGCCTTGAGGCGACTGTTGTTGCACATTAACACTATGCAAATAAACTGAATGGAAATAGTTTACAAATCAACACCACAACTTTTATGGACATGAGCTGAGTTTCATTAACCTACACACATCATAATATAAGTTGTATGATTGCTGTTTGGAAATAAACAGACTGGTGCTGATTTAACATTTAATGTTATTTTTTTCTGCTAGGAAACTTAATTGTACGATATCTATATCAAAGTGGTATTTTCAGGAAACTACTACTTACTTTTCCATCACTATGCTGGCACTTAGGCACAAAGGTATTTACTTTAGTTTAATCTTCTTGAGCTTTCTACAACCAGGCAACACGTTCACATAAATTCTTACATGGACAAATACACAAAGCGGCAAAACCCTGTCGCCTTGTTCTCTGCGAAGGTAGATTATCTGTGAATGCACAGAGAAATTTCTCGGGGGATGCTTTGGCGCGGAGTAATAAAACTCGGAGAGTGTTGCCTTTGCCAAGCTGAGACATCTGGTCACCTTATCACAGATAAGTGGGGGTTAGTCCTGGCATCTGCTAGAATTAATCCATTTTGCAAACACAGTTATCCTAATCTCCTAAATATGTCATTCCACAACTGTACAAAGCAGTATGTACAATTTCACCTTTCTTTCTCCAGCACGCACAAGATTGATCAAGGCACACTTCTCGGCACCGTGCTATGAAACGTGAACGGTGACACACTATAGAAGTGGAAGACAAAAAAGGTTGGAAATCGGTGTCACAACCTGCACCTGGCCAACTATTTGCCAGTGCCCAGCCTGGTCTACAGCTAGCCACCTAACATCCCTGCATGAATATTCATGTGGGTGGATTTCTCTTTTGTTGCCTGCCTAGTCAGCAGTCACAGAACACATGGTGAGTGTTGGCAGCGCCCGGCCTAGGTAGAGGGGCCGCGGACGGAGGCAGTGGCAGGAACCAGGACCTGTGAGGCTGACTGACATTTCCATCTGTGGCGAGGCCTGGTAATTATCGGGGAGAGGAGCGCCCGCAGCAGCGCGCCATCTGCTAGGGGAGATGGCTCAATGAGGTATGAGCACGAGCGGCACTCCGTCGGGCCACTGCCTGCCTCTGACATGAGGGCTCGCATCTGCTACCGAGGAGCCGGGCCGCCCAACACAGCCTGCCTGCCTGGCCGAGAGAGGGGGCTGACAGGAGGGAGGAGAGCAGCCAAGAGCCCCTCTGACCCCCTCCACCCCCACCACCACCCACAGCCATCACTACCACCACTGCCCTGCCAAAGGCACACTTGACAAACAGCAGAGCCCACTCGCAAGTTTTCATACAGATCTCATCAAGTTGTTGGATTTTTGTAAGGGATGCTTCTTGGTTCCAGTTCCTGCAGAGGAATCCATCATTGTTATGTCAGTGTCAGTGAATGTTGGAACAGAAATACAGCTTGAGGTGAAACTCAGCGAGCAAATGTATTATATATTATATTGCTGTGGAAGAGGATGGCTGGGTTAAAGGCAGTTGCTCTATTGCTGTGCTTGTTACCAGGATTTGTTTCTGACTCATTTGTGAAGCACAGCTCTCTGAGACTGGTTGGTTGTGGGAGCCTGGCTCCGTATCACACAGCCTCCTCACACACCTGGCAGGTGTGTGTGTGTGTGTGTGTGTGTGTGTGTGTGCACCACTTTCGCATGTGTGCATATTCTCATCTTCTCTATGTAGATTTTTGAGCTCAGCATGGTTAGTCCAACTGTGGTTCTTTTATTACACTCTGCCCACAGACTCAGGCACATGCTTTCAGCCCTGCACACCAACATCCCATTAACGGTGAGCACAGAGCACCGTCCTATTGCTCACTGAGCGGTCTAGATGTCTAACTACAGAAAAAAGAAAAGACAGCTGCGATGCACACACCTCAAAAACAAACTGTGAGGTAGCCGGGTGTGAAAAGAAGGCGGTTTCTATTGTGTGTGCTGCCGACCTACTTAAATGTGAGCTTTAAATAATTTTTCAGAAACAGAATGATACTAAGTCTTGAATCTCAGACTGTCATCCTTTCTATTTTTGGTTTCTTACAAAGCATTTTGTTTATCTTTGAATAAGACTCATGCAATCCAGCCATTCAACTCTGGCTTTCTTTCCCAGATTTGTTCAGTTGCTGCTCCATATCGTCACTGGTAGTGACAGTATGCTTTAATGAATTCAACTTGATTTCCACAAACTTTTGATGTTACTCATCGCTCCTCACCAACTGAACAGAATCTCACTCTTGACATTTTTTTACCATGTAGTGCAAAGTGTTTCATACATGGCAGTTTCTGTAACTCACAAACTTAAATTTTGTTTAAGTCTTTTGTTTTTCAGTTCTTCAGCATCTGTCAAGTCTCTGACATGTTGTTGTGGAAGCTGTTTTTACCTTTGTGGATCAGTGTTTTCATAGTGCCCTGGTGACTCTTGCATCACTTATTACTGCTTGGGAATTACTCTGAAGGAAAGGAAGAGCAAGAAAGAGCAGTCAAGGTAGACAGACAGAGAGAGAGGAGAAGAGGAGGGGTAGAGCAAGTGAACTAGAAAGAGAGAAGCACATCTCTTCATCGCAGGATTTTATCTGACTGTTTGGACAGATTGGTAGAATTCAAAATGCAGCAGGGGCCTGTGATGTGGCAATAAAGCGTTTGCCTTTGATCCCGCCTCACTATTTTTCCCCCCCTGCACATGTGCATGTCAAAATCAATTAGATCAACTCTGAAGAGGCAAGGCAGCTGCGCATCCGCACAACAAACCTTTTGCATCACCTTAGTTTACCAACAATCTGCTTATTATTCTCATTGTCAGCTCATTGATATAAACTCCACCGCCGCCATCACCTGCACGCACAACAAACTTCAAGGTGTACGAAAGATGAAATGATACACAAATAGAATATCCATCTTAAAAGACAGAAACACATGCTTACATCCTAGCCACAGCTGTCAATTACCTACAAAAAAACTCCTCTTTGATAAGGAAAATTTGAATTTCCCCCTCCCTGCTCTTGGAGTGGCTTTTTCAGATGTCATAGCACTTATGAGAAATTTGTGACAGCATCAACAGCGCCTATTCCCCATTCAGCGGCATTAACTCTGTGCCATGTGTCTAACAAACGGAGGCCATTCTGGAGCCCTTAATGACAAGGCTGCTTCGCTCCTCTCCTCTCCCCCTCGCTCTTTTCAAATTGCTCTCTAAATGAAGTACAGCTGTGTGGACCAGGTGCTGCCATCCCCCTTTCAGAAAGAACAGGAAATTATGAAATCCCCAAATCCTTCACAAATGGCGGGCAGGAGGGAAGGTTGGAGAACGTCAGCTCGGTTTGCCTGGTCTGTAGCTACATGTCTCTTGTCGTTGGATAATCTTTCATTCGAGTTCCTCGTTCTGCTCTCTCCATCCACCTCTCCGATCCACAACCTATCACTTAGGAGTGCCAGGACGCACAACAGATGCACTGATAGTTTCATTCGGTTGCAACCTCGTTTTGACGGCTTGATTGGTATCATTTTTTTGAAACATGCATTGATTCTAGTTGTTGCAGCTTCCATGCAGACAATTAGGAGTTTGACTAAGTGGAAATATATTTTTAATTTATGTATTTTCATATATGTAAGTTCAACATTTTAATAATCTAAAAGTTCACAACTAAGCTTAATAATCCAAAGATAAATCATCCTCCTTCTTCCCTTTAAATGAAGGTTTGACTTAAAACCTGCGCTAGCAAGCTTAGAATCCATTTAATATTTAAAGCTCTGCACTTGTTCTCTGTTCTAGACAACAGCAAGAGCACAACTGCTGAAGTAGGCCTCCTGCTCAGGAGACTGTCAATGTGCAGCTGTCAATGTCTCCATAAAGCCCCATATCCATAATAGACAAAGCACTCATCAAGCCTCAGCTTCATCTGGCCTCCCAGATGCCCCATCACCAGGGGCAAATCCCATCCAGGACTGAGCGCCGCACCATGCAGCCAGATGTGAGCTGGCAACATGGCCGTGGGGTCAACACATGGCAAAGGTAGACTCAATAAATGAATTATACTCTGATTATCATAAATGTGGCATCTGAACATGGCGCTTGTATTACTGTTATTTGGAAGGGAAATGGTGGCACGTAGTGTATCAGGTGCACTGCTGTCACCAAAATCCACACATGCAGAAACATATGAGAATAAATATACAATTCATAAAAAAAAAATCATTTTAATGTAAGAATGCAACATTATGACTCAAGCATGTGTTTGCACACGTTTGGTAATCATTTACTTATGACTCAAACTTTGTGCAAGAACATTACAGGGGGTAACACGATAGAGCCAAAACATATTTCGGATTCTCAGAATGATTCCATGCCATATGCCCTGTATTTGTACATTATTCCACAATGTTCTAGGTCGCTCCCTCAAACATATTCTGTTTCGTCACATGCCAAAAAGACCTTTCCCCCCCATCCCTCCTTTCTTCAGTTTGACACGTTTTCATGCGGTATCTGGCTGCCCTGGCTCCCTGTCTTCCCCTTTAAAATGCCATGCCAACTTCAGAGGACCCAGGTGTATGGGTCCGTTATCAATTCCACTAACAAGCGTGCTTACTGGGATCACAGGACGCGTTGTGGCTTGCTTTTAAGTCCCCGTCTGTAGCCAAGGCTGACCTGAATTGGAGACATGCGGCCCCCTGCTGATAGCAGCCAACCTCTGATGGGCAGTCCCTCTCCCAGACTTGGCCAGCACTCCGCCTGGGAAGGAGGAGGGGAGAGAAGAAGTCTTTGAAATGTTGGAGTTCCATGAAGAATTGAGAAGCAGGACAGAATCAAAGGCTTCTGATATAGGAAAGGAGAAAAATATTGAATCAAGACTTCAAGATGAGGAAGGCAAAAAAAAAAAGCCCTCATCACACACGTGTACATGGTAGATCTTACTTACACTGTGAACAAAGAACATATCAGAGGTTGCAATTAAAGCTTCTCTATTTCTTTGCCATAGAGACAGTTGCTTGAAATGTAGTTTAAATTTAAAAAAATCTGCAGCTCTGTAAAGTACAGTTCATCTACACTCATTAGAATTACCTTTACTTTTAAGTTAAATCCTAGGGGTTAGGATAAAAATCATCAACCGTTTCCAAAGCCAAAATAGGTTTTTGAAATTTTATGCCCTTTTTAAATTGTCGTTTTAAATTGTTTTAAGTTGTTTTAATGTCCTGGTGGAATATGCAAGGTCTTCCCAGAATAAAACAGCAGTTGCTATCTGCCAATACAAACAATCAATTTAATACCAGTGGTAAATTGTATAATAATAACTGTGGACTCCTGGTATTTTACTCATTGTATGAATCCCTTTGAGGAAGATACTGAGGATCATTTTTTTAGGTAATATCAAATAATTATTTTCCGGGTTTGTAAAATAATAACAAAAATCTTGCATATATTAAAATATACAGTTGTATATTCATAATTGGCATTTGTTTATAAATGACAGCATAAAAAACCTAAAATTATTTCCTTTACTCCACTAGTCTCATTTCGACTCAATCAGAATCAGAACAATTAATAATCCCTGATGAACTTATGTTTGGCAAAGTCATGAAGGTGCTTATTTTCTAGTTTCTCCTTTCCCTGCTCTCTGTGAGAGTGCACTTGCTCACACACAGACACAGACATACAATGCACACATGTTGCGTGTGGATCGAAGCTGATAGGAAGATGGTAAAGTGAAGCGATATTAGTATAGTTGACAAAAACACATTATGTTACCATGCTTTCAATAAAATTTTGAACTACAGGTGTTACGCAGAACATAATTAGACTGAGACTGAGCATAAAACAGAAAAGAAACATTAAAGGAAAGACTGCTGGCGTGTTAAGTACCTCCAAACTGCCAACCCATTGCTATTAGCTTCCGGCACGCTTTGTTATCTCTTAGCTGTACTGTTCCTCACGTGTGGCAGAACTGAACAGTTTGGGTGAAGTGGTTAACACTCACAGCAAGAAATTTCCTGATCTGAAACCACAAGGCCACTTGTTCTCCGGGTGCCTCTAACAATCAGAGATAAGCTTGTTGGATAATTCATTCTAAATAGTTAGTGACATGTTTGTGTGTCTCTATGTTGCCCCTGTGATTGGGTGGTGACATGTATATCGTGCCTTTTGCCCCGTGTCAGCTGCGATAGACTTCAACATAAAATGAAACATTAAAATATTAGACAGAGGAGGCCCCTAATTGTTCAGCGGCTGAAATCCTAAAGAAAGCAAAATGTGGAATCAGTAGGGATACAGTACGGGTATGTACATATGTGAGAGGGTCTGTGCTTGTCACTTTGTCTGTTTTCTCCTTGCACACAGCTAAATGAACAGTAGCAGAGGTCCATGTGTCATAAAAAGAAAATGGGTGCATGTGTTAGAAATGGGTCTCTCTCAGCTCTTGCTGCTGCTTATACTGGTGGTGATGGTGGCAGCTGAAGGCCATTATGTCCAGGTGGCCTAGAGGATGCAGGGGCTTTACTGAGAGCTATACACACCACGCACACACTCTTTCACATACAGAGATAGAGAGCTTCACAGCTGCTAGGGCCCACTGCATGTCAATTAGGATGGCAGAGGATGTATAGGGACACATGGACATTCACACAAAGCACATGTATAATGCATGACAGGTTGGATGGAGGTCTCGCAGTAGCAGTGTGTAAAAATATATATAAACTTCAGAAGGCATCACACGCACACATCAGGTTCGCGCTGGCAGGTGGGTTCCATGCGAGTTGACTTGTGTGGACTCACATGTGTTTGTATGCTTGTAAGTTCTACTTTTGTGCACACATCACAAGGCAAAAGAGGGAAACGGTGCATTGTATTTGAAGACTACCTGAGAAAAAGATGTGAAATTGTGATTTTCATTCACACCTGAACCAGAACATTATGGCTGAGGTTTCAGTCTGCAAAAGACTGGGTGATAAAAGCACTTTACGCCACAGCGAAATCACTTTCATCCCTGAAGTGCATTCGGGGGGCGTTACAGTTTACTCCGAATATTTATAATCTTGCATGAAAACTTGCAATAAGGTATACAAAATACTTGAAGTTTGAATATACTATCATATTGAGTCAAGTCTCCATTATGCCTTTTGCCTCCATGCCAAAGTGACAACGGGTAAACCATAACTGTACCACAGAGATGTCTTTAAATGTATCGTAACAACTGATAAATTCCAAGTTTCTGATATGAAATAAGCTCATAAATTGACTTTAAACTGACATCGCTGTTATTAGCAACCACATTTAGAATCGCGTTATTAGAAAGTAGTTTTACAGTCTTCATGTAGTTTTGAGAGGAAGATAATTTATAAGCTGCACAACTCAGGACTTGTAATCTTTCAGTCAGTGCCATCCCGTTGTCATGGAGATACACTTGTGCTTTATAAACCTTGTTGTCTTGTGTGATTAAGAACATATATTTGAGAATGACCTAAATCCTCATAAGTGTATTCTAATGTCTAAAGTTTAGAATGCATTACAGACATGACCTTCAAAGAGAGTCTTACCAAATTTATGAAGCACACAAACATTCCTTTTAGGGTCAAAACAAGTCAGAAGTTATGTGCAGAAGCTAGCACATTATGCTGATTACTCTTATGAAAATTGCATGTCGCGGGGTGAAGGGTCACCAGAGCTTAATTCTGTTTTCATGTTTTGTTTCACACTAGCCAAGCTGTGGGTGTCTGTGCGTGAGGCACTGTTTGCTATTGGCTTTGACAGCCTGCAGTGTAATTGGCTCACTAAGGTGATTCAGTAATCGCCTGAGTGACACCTTCCCTGGCAAATTTTGACATTGGAGGTGGATGAGGATGCGGTGGGTTTCAAGTGCCAAGGGAGCTAACCTTGGTAGCAAACCACATTTATAGCAGGAAAATGTTGAGGAGACCTACTTTGTTCATTCATTGTATTTGCATCGTGTAATGAAATGAAATAGGGATTTTTTTCACATCCTCTGAACCTTATTGACTTCCACCGCCTAAGTGTCCTTGCCCCTGGCTATGTTAGAAACAGTCGCCTAATTTCATCATCTTTCCTTTTTTGACCTCTTCATCATCACCTACTTCCCCCTCTCTTCTTACTTCTCCTAGCCCACTTGATCTTTACCTAACTCTTGCAACAACCCCTCTTACACTTTCAACTCACCCACCTACTTCATTAACTCCTCGCTTCCCTGTTTTCCAACTCCTTCGCTTCCTTCTCCTCCCTTTTGCTCCTGGCGTTGCCCATGGAGAGGAGGAGCAGCCAGCACTGTTCGTTCCTCAGGACTGTCCTCCTCATGCAGAACACAGATGGTTATTATGGAGCTGCACATAAATTGATTATGTTGGAAATTAACTGTTGCTGTCAAAGGCAGCCGCCAACCTGTCCCAGTGTGTCCCTGTGCCCGCTGATGCATAGGATCCAGCTGATGGACCAGATGTTTGCACAGTGCGCTGCTCCTTTTAAGGTCAGCACAAAAGTGGTATGGGGGCTCTCTGATCTCTGTGTCTTTGTACTTTCAGTCTATGCGCTCTTGCCTCCTAACACTTGTAGGAAGTAAATTAGGATTTTTTTGACCCTGGATTAGACGATTGTGGTGCTGAACTGGATGATGTGTTTTTTAAATTTTGTTTTAAAATTGCTTTCATTTAACTGTTACTTGTTAGAAGTTTCTTGATTTATTACACTTTAAAATTCAAATACTTTTTGAATATCTTCCTCACCTGCTATATTTTGAGATTTTTAGTGTGTTCCTTCACATATGGAGGTTACCACTAAGTAACATTTAATCTATGGGAGTTTGAAGTTGACCCTAGTTTTGTGCCAGAAGACCATGTAGTCTCTTCAACAGAACTATCGTGCCAACAGTCTCCAAACACTACTCCTACATCGGAACGTCTTCCAGCAGCTCATTACAGGTTGGTCTGGATAAGCATGATGGGTGACTCCTGGCTGTGGCCTCGGGGGACAGCGAGCACAATGCCAAACTCAGCAGAAATTCAGGTTTTAGGAGTGTTGCTACATCATTTTCCAGGCCTGACCTTGATTCCAGGCCCACTCCTGCATGTTTCCGTATGCATGGCAGAATACAGAGGGCTGCCAAAATTGGAGCCAAACAGGGAAGAGAAGCCCCCTGTGATTCACGCACACACACACCCCGACCAACAGAGACATGAGTAAACACACTCACAGACCTGGGCCAAATCCCATCATGAAGGTTAACATGCATAGGAATGAAAAGCTGGATACATTATTTAATATACTGTAAAAATGATTTAAAAACATAAACTTTGTGGGGAATTTAGAGATATATATTTTGAATTACAGGCATATACAAAATATATGCATGTATGCAAAAAAGATCAGCATAGTTTTTTTTATGTTTAAACTTCATTACAAAAACACAAGGTTCACCCACTTTCAGTTATTGGACATGTTATTGTGTTGTATATTTAATTTGTAAATACTATGAGATGCAATTTATCCATCAACACTCAATAATTAATAATTGCAAACATGCTTTTTTTCTGCATCTTGCAATTAATAAAAAATCTGAAATGAAAATGAAAATTTTTCAGACTCTTCATTTAGCACTTTGCAGAAGCTCTTTTGGCAGCAACCATAGCATTGAGTAATTGCTGAATTTTTGCCAAGAGTTTTCTCACGGGGAATCACTGGACCTTTGGGGCTCTCACTCTTATATTGTAGGTTCTTTACCTTATAGTATAAAGCACCATTACGTGACTGCTGTTGTAAAATAGTACTTTATATTTTAAAATGGCTTCTACAGCCTAGTCACACACATTTTTCGCAGGAGGTTCATCAGGATGGGAAACATATGAAACCTTCTTCAGGTCTTTTCATAGATATTTTGTAAGGTTTAAGTCTTGGCAATTGTTGCTTCCATGATACTACTACCATGATCCTTGGGTGGTTGTAGCTCAAGCGGTAGACCAGGTCACCTCCTAATCATAAGGTTGGTGGTTTGATCCCCGGCTGCTCTGGTCTGCAAGCCAAAATATCCATAACCAGGATACTGATCTCTGATGTGTCCATCAGAGTGTGAATGTTATATAGACAACGTGAATGGGTGAATAAGGTAAGTTAAACAGAGTGCTTTAGTAGAGTATAAAAACACTTTATAAGGCCCAGTTTATTTATCACCATTCTTTATATTAGTAGTGTTCACACCACAGCCCCCCATTTACACCACTACTGTATATGGGAGGGTCTTTCAATCAGTCTTTTTCATTTTTCTTCGAGTCCTTTAAATGTTATTTGACGCCTGATTGATGAAGTGCTGCTAAGCTGAAGCTCTACTGAAACAGACACTTCACCTAACTCACCAAATTTGGTGATTTGGCCAGATGGTCAACAACAAGAAGAGTACTTGTGGTTTCAGACTTCTCCTGCTCTACGCCTCACCATAGTTTTATTGTAGTTCTTTGGAGATGATAGTGGGACCTTATATGGTCACATAAAAACAAAATATTTCACAGACCACTAAGCACTCCAATATAAGGACACACTTACTGCTTCCATATGAATTAACATGGTACATAAGTGGCAGCCAGGTGTTGCTAATCAAATGCATTTGATCATCAGTTAGTGTGACCACCTCGACAAAAGTAGTTTTGGCAGTTAGCGATTCTGGAGCAGTCAGGTGTGTGTTAACACAATGCCAGAATCTTCACCCCAATGTTCGACCTTTCAGTGCTCAAAGAAATTGAAAAAAGAAAAACCAAGAGCTACATGTCAGACTCTACATACCTCAGTTGGGATGTTAAATTTTGAAGGTCTTGACAGTACAATTAGAAAAAGACTGAATAAGTATGGCTTATTCCAGGAGAAAGCCTCTTCTTACTATAAAATGGCGCCTTTGCAAAGCTAAACTGAACAAACCACAAGATTTCTGGAACAATGTCCTTTGGACAGTCAAGTTCAGTGTGGAAATTTTTGGCCACAATCGTGAGAACCAAACACAGCATTTCAGTAAAAACACCTCATACCAACTGTCAGTGGTGGAGGTGTGATCATTTTAGTTTGTTTCAATTGAGTTGACAATGAACTCTTCTTTATACCAAAGAACTCTAGAGTCAAATGTGTCCCAAACTGAATCAAATGCCTGTAACCCTCAATGAACTCAACAAACTTTTTAAAGTTCCTGCTGAAGGTGGTTCTTTGATTTAGGGTCCTGTGAAAACCTTAGACATAGTTTAGAAATTCACATTCCTATGTCTAATCACTGTCAATGCTGTAAGTGGGTTATCGGTACGCTTTAAGTATGTCTCAAAGATACTATAATTAAAGCAAACAGAACACACCTAACCAAAAACATTGCCAGCAGGCAGTTTAATGTGTTTGTAAAAAATGAAAAAAGAAACATTTTTGCTTTTTTGTTAATGGTTTTTGAGTGTAAATTACATAGCAAATAGGCAATTATTTTTATCTATGTAAAACATGGAATATGTTCAAACCTCCTCAGTGTGAAAGTGTCTTGACACTTATTAGTATCACTCTGAAGATGAAGATCCCTTTGAAAATCTTTGATAAAAGTTTATAGTAGCTTGGAGACAGATTAGAGCCTCGCTGGTCAGTGAACTAACCAAATCCTATCACAGGCCAGACAGGCATCGTGACATGAATATGAATGTCAGCAGGTGATAAACAGAGTGGATTTCTAGGATGTGTGACTGTTTGCGACACATACCCCTCACACCCCAGATGTAGGCGAGCTGGGGAGGCTGCCACTCAATTTGACGACATCTGAGCAGCTAGCAGCAGTAATTGGCTACAACAGCCTGACTGTATGGCAATGAGTCTCATAGAAAATATAAAAGATACAGAAATGAGAAATACAGTGGAGACCAAAAGTTACTTTATAACAGTTTTATGCAAATGTAGTTCAAGTATTGTTCAACTGAATGCAAAGTTACAGCAGAGACAAAGCAAGTTGTAATAGTGTTGTTTAAATTGAATCTTTCTCACTCTCTCTCAGTTTACTTTCATTACAGATCATCTAAAGGTTTTTGCACTAACTTTGACTCTTGGAAAAGTCATCGGTGGGAGATCGCTTCTTAAATTCAAATGCATTTCCTTTAGTTTTTTCTTTAATTTGTCATGTACTGTATCTTTGCAGTCTATAATAGAAGAAAGTACAATCCCGAATGAACCTACTGATACTAAACTGCAAGGTGACTCGTGCTCCAGAAGCTTTGGAGAATACAGTTCAGTGATAAAGTATTCCTGATTTCTTCCTTTTTGGTTGTTTTTTACACCATGTTTGGCTGTTTGTATGATGTTCTTTTGCAGTAGTTAAATTACACTTGATGCAACAGGACTCGAACCTTTCAAAAAATTACATTTTTATCTTGTCAGTCTACAGAATATTTTTCCCAAAGTCTTGGGGGGTCATCAAGATGTTTTTGGTAAATGTGAGATAAGCCTTTGTGTTGTGTCTCTTTTTAAATTTTGAGTCACGTACAATGACCTTAAAGCAGACTGATGAGGCCTGACGTTCATTAGATGTTGTGCTGGGTTCTTCTGTGACATCCTGAATGAGTCATCCCTACATGTTTGGAGTAATTTTGGCTGTTAGGAAGAGTACAAATACTTTTTCATTGAACTGTCCTGCAATATTGAAGCAGAAAAATTATCTAAAGTTTCTAAAGAAGAAAATATATGACCTATCACAGTATGTCACATGACTTTAATAACATAAAACACATTCTGGGTATTTTGAAAAATAAACTTAAGCAACACAATGCCTCTAGCAAAAAGCTAAATTCCCCAAATTTGTGGAACACTAGCAGTATCCTCTATGCCAAGGAGGACTTTAAATAAACATGAACATAAATAAATGCATGTGCATGTTCTTCTACACATCTGTGAAAGTGTATTGGTGTGGCTTCATTTACTGTATGTGTGTGTGGATGAGAGTATGGTACCTGAAGCCCTGGAAAATATTTTCCAATCACTGCTCTGCTGGTTTCTCATTGTTCTGTGAAGCTGTTTGCTACTCTGCACGATTAACAGTATTATCTATACCCAGTGCAGTCAGCCAGCCAGCCAGTCCTTGGGCCATTGTGTTTCTGTCAAGGGTGAGTGCTCTGTGCACTGCATATCACGCCTGCCCCCCTGACAGTAGGGTCAGGCTTGGCTAGGCCCAGGTGGGACGTGCTGGCATTTGGGCAGTGTCCGCTGCAGGAGGCAAGGGGTAGACAGGAGGGGTATTTGGGAGAGGAAGTGGCCTCAAAAGTAGTAGAGAGGCAGAGAACTGGCCCCCTTGCCCAGTCAGAGCCCCAGTTTAGGGGTGAGAAGGGGTGAGGGGATGGATTCAGAGTCCCCCAGGGGGCCGCCTTTATGTGCCCTGAGCATCAGGCTCCATCTGGTTGCTCTGCTGAGAGGGCAGTATCTGTGACAAGACTACCTTCGCAAGACAGATACGCCTTGCAGCTTCTGGTTCACTCTGTCCACCTCTCCATCACATTTGTTTTGATGTTTTGCAAAATGTTAAGGACACCTCATAACTGCTGTGGAGTGTAACTGCACTTAGGTGCAGTTTTGAGATGCTTGTATTCTCATTTAACACTTTGACATGTCAGCAGGAAAGGATCACTTTGGGAGTTAATGTCATCAGTTTGCAGATAAGAATTTAAAACTATGCAGTACATGCAACATGCAAAATATGACGCATTAAGGTACAGAAGACACTAACTAATGCTCACAACAAAACATAGATCACTAACTACTACAGTACTAAATGAACCAATAATAAAATAAATAATGAGGGGGATCACATCTACGTAGTAGACTCATTTGTTCTTGATACATAAAGTACATTTTTGAATGCAGTAAGTTAATTTTTTAATTATGGTCTCCAAACCCAACAGAACAGGAAAAATGGCTTATTTATATTCATGCACATAGTACATCACCAAACATAAAGTGCAAAATATGTAAAGAAATACTCACATTGCTAAATTACATTCCCCAATAAATATCTTCCAAGTCAACTAATTAATATACACAGAGCTGTGCTTAATTTTGCTATATTCCAAATTTCAAATATATGTACACAAAATGTTGTTAACCTTCATTTTTCAGCAGAGCAATTGCTAATAAATCAAGATGCAAACACTCATATGGAGCCTTTTATCTAAATTGTGTCTTATTTGATTTGATGATGTAGTCTCCTCTGATGTGAATGTCATATTAGCATACCATTGACAACCTACCGAACTGACGCTCTATCTTTTCTGTTTCTCCCACTCTCTTGCTCACTTCCTCCCTGCCTCGCGGCCTCTCTCACCGCTGACCCCTCCGACCTCTCCTTTGATGAACTCATGAATTCATTGCCCTGCTTCTCGGGCCTTACCCCTCTTCCCTGTGCTGTATAATTGACTCAGCTGCAGCCTTTGTGATATAATAGCTAGTTTACCTGGCAGAATGACATTTCACAGGCTCTGAGCCACCATAAAGCTAATTGTTCTAGCACGAGAGGGAGAGAGCAGTGTGTGCGTGTGCAGCTGATGATAAGAGGAGAGCGGTCGCTCCATTTGTGCTGTATAGGCCAACGGAGGGTTAGAAGTGACATTTATCTCACTGAGGCTCAGACCCAGCCGTGGCCCGATGAAGCCTCGCTCCCTGCTTCACTTTCTAACATTTTATTTCCATTACTTACATGGATTTTTTTTATAGTCTTATTCCTTTTAATAAGTGTTGTGCATGTGTGTTTGCAACCAGTCATCCTGCATGCAAATGATAGGGTCTTTAATTAAGCCCATTGGCTGCATTTGCCCTCTTAGTATTCAGTATAATGTGGAAGGAAAGGCATATAATATACATAAATGTATAATATATATATTTATGTATAATTTATTATACATAAATGGAAAGGAAAGTCAGGTGGCCTCTCAGCAATGTCATTCTGACGTGTTGCATCTGATTGCTCGGTGCCCATCTGTCTTCTTTAGAATGAATATATAATATGAATCCATGTGTTCTAACAACTGTCAGTGACCAATAAGGACCAGATAAATGCATGATGAACTTTTCAATGTATGGATTCATTGTTTTTTTTATTTTTTAGTTTAAACGAGTAAAAGCTACTAAATACGAACAGAAAATGACTTGGGAGAATCTGAATTATTGTAATAACTTTTTGCAAAAGTGGCTCAAAATATCTAATATATGTAAGGGTGGAACAGTGGTGGCTCACAGCAAGACGGTCCTGGGTTTGAATCCCATGCGGCACCTTTCTGTGTGGAGTTTGCATGTTTTCTCTGGGGACTCTGGCTTCCTCCCACAGTCCTGTGACATGCATGTGGTTAATTGGCAAATGATAATAGGTGTGAGCGTGAATGGTTGTCTATCTCTATGTGTTAGCCCTACAACAGACTGGCAGTCTGTCCAGGGTCTACCCTGCCTGTCATCCTATGATGGGGATAGGATCCAGCCCCCCGTTGACCCTAAACTGGAAAAATGATGATGTAAAAACATCTCAGAGACAGCCAAACCTTCCCACTACATATTATGTGCTTCACATATAGGGTTCTAGCTGAGGGCCAAGAAGTACTGTATTTTAGGAATTACCAGTGACTTCTACCAGTCGGTATAATGATGTTTACTCCAGCACAGTCCTGGTCTAAACTATAAATTATATCCAGCTGAACTAGACAGCAGCTGAAAATAATACTTTTTGCAGTTGCTCCATGATCTCCAGCTTTTCAAATGTAGACATGTTTTGTAATGGTGAGGTGATACTGGAAGTTCAAAAATGACTGTACCCCAAAACAGCCCTCAATGATGTCTTTTGTCAGAGGGACCTGTGAAATACTGCTGGTCAAGTCTTTTAAGATATTCTTGAACATTTTTAATGGGTGGGAGGGAGATTTATTTCTTTATGAATTATTTTAGTTTTAAATTTGTCTTTTGGGTGGGCATTTCTAAATGTTTAAATTCTAGGTTTTTGGTGTCATTATTGTAAATTTATGATTTTAAAGATGTTACCTTCTGCAGTTTAAGTAAAAGTAAGTGTCCTGGAACATAAATAATGAATTCGATTCTCATTCTGGTTCAGTACATCTTAAAATATCTTGTAACAAATTGTATTAAAAATCTGCACATTATTACAGTGAACCACATTCTTTTTGATTGTGTAACAATACACTCAGAAAAAGAACTGTCACTGACATGTTTTGCATTGATTCTCCCTGCCTGGTATTCAGATAGTCCTGTTTCAGTAGTGAAACTGAGATGGATGAACAATATATATAGAGAGGAGAAAGCTCCCAGAGGGAGATCTGCTCGGCACTGCAAGGAGATACATTTCATAATCACAATATACTGCTATCGATTCCAAGTTTGAACAAAGCATTGATTTGATTGAACTGTCATTACATTGTGACCCTTCACAACCCTAATGTGATCAGACTAAAAGCATGTCTAATGCTATTTAGCTAGGGATTTTTGTCAGTGTGCACGGTAAACGATACTGTACTTTAAAGCAATAGTTCAGCATTTAGGCACATTTCAATTCAAAACCATGCACATTGGGCATAGCATTAGAAAACTGAAACGTTATGCTTAGTTGAGCATAGATGGTAGGGGGGACGCATGTAGCCTGGTTGTGTAGTTCAAAAATACATCGCTATTACTGAATGTCCTGCAGCCCAGAGCAGTGACTTGATGTCACCGTGAGATTGCAAGCAATCAGCTGAGACTTAAGCCTGGCTTATATTTCTGTGTTGAATCGACACTATAGGTACACTGCAGGCATGTATCCAAAGGCTGAGCTAATGAGCTAGCTTGACGTGCAGCTCCCCAGAAATGTAAACACATGTTGCCTGCAGCAAATCTGCTCTGTCTGCTGGCCGTGATTTGTAGAAAGGTAATGCTTCAGCAAAAGAAAATGTTATAGGAGTATCTGCAAACAACAGTAGAAATAGTGCAAACACTGGAGCTAGTATTCTGCTAGTGCAGCAATAAAACACTTATTCCCTTTCTCAAAAAAATGTGTTGTTCTGATTTGTTATTAGATAGAAAAAAGAGAAAAGATTCTCAACCTTTCCCCCGACACACCTGTGGCTCGTTCAGTTGTCCAGAGATTTTGAACTAGTTGTTTAACAACGCGCATTTATAAAAACGTGCATTTTCAGGTTAAGTCACGATCCAAGAAACAGCCTTAAATATTAAATATTTGGTAACACATCCATCCGTGCTGGTAGATTTTGAGGAGGCAAGCACGCCTGCCTCTGTGTTGAACAGACTGTGGGATGTCACTGTAGCGTCACTAGGGTTTCTTCTGCTCTGTTCCTGTCAAAAAAACCCACAGGCCCACCCATCCAAGATGGCCTCTCTGCTTCCCACTTAGAGAAATAGATGGAGTGTTTAAGTGTTTTTGTCGAGTCAAATGGCACCAGGCAGATGACTGCATGCTATTACCATAATTTACCCTGATGCAGGCTGTCAGGGTGTATCATCAGCAGGTCTGTTTCCTGCCCTACGGAGCTTCCAGGAGCTTCCAGACAGGTCTAGCTATTCACAGTCATGCTGTGAATCTCGATGCAGGTTCAGATTATCATCTGCATTTAGTTTTTTGTCTGCCACAGCTTGTCGCCAGTAAAGTAAGCTTCACTTTCTCTTTTGCATGACAGCTGAGGGGTGCTGAGTGGCACTCGTCCTTCAGTCTGTCTGTCTGTCTGTCTGTCCCCACCTGTCTCTCTCTGCCAAAGCTTTTAGGGGCTGCCCGCACAAATCTGTCAGGCAGATGGGGGGCTGGCTTTTTACATGTCACTTGAGGGACGCCCATGCAACACAATCTGCGGCCCACAATGCAGTGTGTTTGAACCTCGCGAAGCCCAAATGGAGAATCGATGCAGCGCCATGCACAACCCAGATTCTCTGAAGAATCCCTCCATATCTGCCTGTCTGTGTCTACCTTCTGCTGGGCTCTTTTAGAAGAACTCTGCATCTTTTATTTATCCCTTGAAATAAGGCTGGACCCTGACGAGAGCATAGGCTGCACACACAGACACTCTTTTCCACACAAACGTGTACACACACACGCAAATGGGCCTCCTTCTGTTACTGAAAAGTCGGCAATTATGGAGAGAGAGGGGAGGGACAGTTGGGATTTGCATATGTCGTTGAGAGAAGAAACTACATCTCCCACAAGGCCCGGCGGTGGAAATGAACCAGCTGTCCATGGTTTGTAGATCAGATCCCATCCTCTTGATTACGAAATCACAGAATAATAAGGACCAAAAAGTTGTGGGCCACGCTGTTTGTTCCTCCTTTGTTGTTCCCTAGAACAGAAGTTATTTTGCTTCCGCTGCCTCCGAGCTGTTTGCCATGTGCCAATGTTTGGTGCACTGTGCTCCACTTGTTCTCCTTCTCACACAGAAAATCAGAAGGCTCCAGCCCTGCCCCTCCAAAGCTGTCATGTGAACTCCCGCCTTTTGTTTAATTTACATTTTGAGGCACAGCCCATCAATCCCCCCCTCTTCCTGCTGCCCCCTGCCAACACCACCACCCCACCACACCAACTGGCTTCATCAGAAATGCAGAGTTCAAACTAATTAGTGACATTTGGCCATTTGTGAAACTTTTTTTTCTCTCCAAGCTCAGCTTCTGTCAAAGATGGCCTTATAGCTCATAGAAGACTGTAATACTTTTCATCAGTATGAAAACTGTGAATACTGTATACCAGAGACAAAAGACTCTTTCTGCCTCTTCGCTGATGCAAGTTTGTGTAGAGCTCAGATGCACATTACAATATGTGAAGCACTTGTATTTATTGCTACTAACTGTATAATTTATAGAAAAAATAAACTATGATCACTTGTTTTTGTCATGAGAAACATCTGTCTCACTGATTAAATGCAACTCTCCTATGAGGGAAAACATCTGCAGGGCCAAAACGACACAGATAATGTGACAAAATGATACTGGAAAGCCAAATAATGTAGACAGGCATTGATATTTAGTAAGTGTAGAATCAAGGGACTGAAGATGCCACACACAGAGGAGTATATTTTATATATGTACAGTGTGCACTGTGATATGGCCAGCGCAGCGACATATTTAGTAAGTGTTTCTGAACTTTCAGCTGTTTTTCAGACATATCAACAGCTGTTGTTTATGCTTATATATTTATATATATATTTTTTATTTTGAATAATAATGTTTTGTACATTATAGGTCTATGTAGATAGCAATGAATCACTTTATTACACACTTCACTGGGCAGGCATACTGAATTTTTCTCTGTAACATCTTGTATTTATAGGTGTTTTTGGTCATGTGGTAGTTTTAAATGCCACAGTTAGACGAAAGTCTGTCAGTCAATGTTACAGATCAAAAACCATAACAGGCTTGGTGGGTAAAGCACGTATCATATATAACACAGCAGCTGTGTCCATGCACTGTGCCGTGATAGAAACGAGAAACTGGGAAGGTGGGACATGAAGCATGGACAGTAACCATTTGAATAAAATGGCAAAATCAAGGCTTCCTCAGAATGAACATTTGGGTAATTCAGAAAGCATTTTTTAATGCGCTGTAACATCTGTACTAAATCCTTTTGTCAGGATTTGGATCATCCCTGCTGTCATATGACTCAGACGCACACAATTAAAATCATGGGAAAGTCAGGACTTGCTCATATATTGTGTCCTTGCAGCTTTGCCACACAGTGACACCACGTCCCCGTTAAATGACTGACATCTGTCACTCATTTAAAAAAAATCTTCACTCTTTCAGAAATAATGACGTTTTTAAATATATGCATTGCTTTGATTTGAGAACGCCTTGTCACATGAAAGAGTTCAGAAAATATTACAACTCTGCAAAGCCGAAAGTTTTTTGCCAAACTTTCTTGCACCTCTGTTGATCGTGTAGCGTCTGGGTGTGAGGGGAGCCCTTGGTAATGAGCAAACAACAGAACATGGTGAGGTATGGAGCAGTGCAGGTGAGGAGAGGGGAGGTAAAAAGCTGACAACGTTAATATGGAACGAAAAGGAGAGTGCAACCTGGCAGTCACTCAAATCCTGCACCTGCACCTTTATAAAACAAGCTCTCCGGTGTGTCTCTCTGGCTCCCTCTCTCTGTTTTTGTTTCCCTCATTTCTCTCTTTCTCCCTGCCTCTCTCTCTCCCTTTCCTTTCCATGTGCTGTGGCTCGGGGCGTTGTCATTTTCGGCATGTTTTCTCTACACTGTGCACTCTGTGTGTGTGTTAATTGCAGCCATCCTTGGGGAAAGGGGGAACGATGAGTAGGACCTGTTTGAGAACTGCCGTGCCAGGTTCTGTGGTACGACTCAGCGTGGAGCTGTAGACACCTGGTCTGCCTGAAGGGCACGAGGAAGGCACGCTTGCTCTCTCTCTTCTCCCTCCTTCTGCCCTCCCTTCACTTTCTATTCGACCTCTCTCTCTTTCTTTCCTCTCTCTCACTTTCGCACATACTCTCTCTGTCTTTGCTCTCCTCGAGCTCGGAGAAAACAGCTGCTCTACAGCCTGCACACAGGCATCCCCCCCTTACCAGCCCAACCTATCCCATCAATCATGGCACACTGCTTACCCCTGCTTGTATGAATGCAAGTGTGCTAGAAAGGGAGAAACTTGGAACTTTGTGGGTCAATAACTCTGAAAGAACTTATCCAGGAGGCCTAAGGCCGCTGTTCCAGCTTTAAATGTTTCAGAAATCACGACAATACTTCCCTGACCATCCTCAGCATCTCTTGGTTGAAGCGAACCACTCAAATAAGGCACAGTGATTATTAATAATTATACATATATTAATATGAACACGATCATGAAGGTTTATAACAAGATGTGGTTTACTTTGACAATTTAGGCCATTGTTTCTTTTAGTAATGAACAAAATGTAGTTACTAAAGTAACTGCAGAGATCTGAAAACATGCCTGCACCCATTCCTGAACCAAAGTTACTGACAACAGCGGTGAGCTGATCAAGCAGCATTTCAACTGCATTTCTTAAAATGTTGGGATTTCAGGTCCCAACAAGTTCTGTCATGGGACTTTGTGCAGACCTCAAGTTAAAGTACACCTCATGATTCAATAGGTTGTTGAAGCATCTTTAATAGCAGTAACTTGAAGTAATACGTTTTTTGCCAGATTTTATTAGTCTCTCACATCATTGTGTAGATATTTAGGAACGCTCTTCATTACCACATTGCTTTAGTTCATTGAGGTTTGCAGGCATTTGTTCATATTTATGGTCTCGTTACAGCATTTCAATCAGTTAAGGTCTGGAAACCTTGATTCTTTTCTTTTTCAGACTTTCAGCCGTAGAGATGTTGCAGTGCTTGGGATCATTGTCCTGTTGCATGACACAGTTTCAGTCAAGTTTTAGCTGTCACACAGCTGGCCTCACATCTGACTCTAGAATACTTTGGTATACAGAGGAGTCCACAGTGAGGTGTCCAGGTCCTCTGGCTGCAAAACAAGCCCAAATCATCATCCCTCTACCCCCTTGCTTGACAGTTGGTATGAGGTGTTTAGGCTGAGATGTTGTGTTTGGGTTTCTTCTAGACGTGGCACTGTGCAGTATATCTGTCACATTCTTCATAGAGAAAAGAAGCATTTTCCTGGCATCGCCAGGAAAGCCACACTTGTTCAGCCTTCTTCTAAGTGTACTGTCAGGAATTTTAACATTTAATATGATAACTGAATCTGAGAGGGGTTAGACATTGGAGTGAAATAGCTGGGACATCAACTCCTGGAAAGATTGCGGCATTGTGTGTGGCACCTGAACGTTCCAGAGCAACAAACTGCCAAAGAAATCTACTTTTATAGAGGTGCTCACACTTCCTAATGAGCAGTTGATTAATGCTTTTGATTAGCAGCACCTGGCTGCAACGTACCCTTTCAATTCCTATGGAAACAGTAAGATTGTACTTCTGTGAAAACTTTCTTTTTCACATATGGCTGCATGTCATTGCATTCATTGAAGCAGTGTTACAGTTTGAGCTAAAACACATCATTTAGGTCAACTCGCCTCAGGTGAGTTAACCTGAAAAATGAGTTTTTAATGGGGGAAATGCATTGTTGCTTCCATAGAACTCAGTAATTTAAGGATTAGTTCTTTGCTTTGTTACAGAGAGTTACAAGTTCATATACATACACACTTCTCATATGAAGCAGCTTTTACTTGTTAACAGTGCAATACCCACTGGCAGATTTTTTGCCGTCATTACATCTGTGAATTGATCTCCTTTAACATTAGACTGATTATTGTGGCCAAACGTAGACTGTGATCTGTGTCTATTACCAGAGTACAGCATGTATTTATAGTCTGTGGTGCTTTGTCACTGGTCCTTGGCCTTTCTGCTCAACTTTGACATTCACCATTAGCGTTGTGGCCTTATGTGCACATGGTGGGTGAGTGATGAAAAAGTTGCCCATTTTCATATTCAAGTCTGACATATTGAGCAATGGAAAGATGCTCGTGGAGTGCTTGTGGGCAAAGACAGTGACATACGGACACAGTATCTCTCTCTCACTCTCTCTGATACACATGCGCACACAACTCTTGGTCAGCAGCACAGATGAGTTCTGGGAAAACAAGCAGCTGCAGGAGGAGGAAAGGACCATAAGGCTGGACTGCTTGCCAAATTTCATCATCTATTATGGATTGCCTGAGATGCACACTCTACTGCAACCAGGGGCATGTCTCAGATTCACGTGCACTAACAAATTTCTGTGCATACTCATGCACACTCACATGTGCAACTTGAGATCCGCTTTGGTGGTGCATGTCAAACCTCTAAAGTCTATCTAAACAGAACCTAAAAGGCCGAACTGCACCTTCAGTACTACCTATGATACAGGACGCCACATCATTGATAAAAATCTACTTCTGTTACCAAAACAATTGGCATTCGTGTTTTCTTTATTGCGTACGTGTACAGTATGTGGCTTGAATATTAATCCTTAACTTATCATGAGTAAGATGTGCCAACGTCAGACAGAACCTTAAGGTGAAATGAATTGTTGCATATTTCAACATAGAAATGTGTCCACGCAAACAATGATTCTTTAAATGCAACTAAACAGCTGAAAGAACCACTTCACATAAAAAAAACAGAAAAAAAAAAAACACCCACATTAGCATTCGTGCCAGATGTTAGGCAATCAAGACAATTTAACTGTAAGTGGGCGACTGCTGGATTAACTTGGTGTATTAGTATTGTGACAGCGAGCCATGAGGACATAAATAAAAATGTATATAGGTGTGACTTCTTGATTCACAAAGGATTAGAGTCTAGAAAATATATTGTCCTTGTTGATAGGCTGCTGAAATCTCATTAGAAGTTATCTCTAATGGTGCAAAGTTTTGCTGATTTGCACCTCAATTCAGGTAAATATGTGAAGGCTTTATGTCATAATTAGTTAAATGTATCAAGCTGCTATCTTCTTTTTTAAGCTCCTGCAGCTCAGATTCATGTTTTTAGTTAATCCATCCCAATTCCCTAGATCTTAGATTCCCTGCCATGGTTACTGCTGCTTTTTTGCCAAACGGCAGAACAATTGCTACAGTCAGCCGTTACTTAGAAAATGATAGATGCTATATTCCCTTCATACTTTATGTTAATAATGAACAATACAAGCTTACTCCATGTAAAAAAAGAAAAAAAAAAAAAAACCCTGACAAAAACCAAAAATTGTCTTAAGGTATTGGGTCACTATGTTCTGCCAGAAAACTTTCAGTATCATGCTTTCTGCAAGTCTTTTGAGTTGTTTTAAAGGGATGGACCACCATTCTTCTAAAATATGTTTCCGCATTTGAACATCTGAAATATTCAAGTTCTGGGTTGTGATCTTGAAAACGTTGAAGGCCATAGTATCGTCTTTTTTTATAATCGTCAAACCAAGGCCTTCTCAGACCGTTTTATCATTTATTCACTCAGAATAACTCTCAGAGAATAAATGGGCCCGAACCATGCCTGCACAATGCATAAAAGAGAACTCAGTATCATGGGTTCAGATTTTTCCTTTTTAAATGTGTCCTGTTAAAGAACATCCCATATCTTTGCCTTGAGAAACTCTTGGGTTGCTGTTGCAGTATACTTTGGGTTATTTTCCATCTGCACTGTGAAATGCTGTCTGATCAGTTTCACAGCATTAGCCCAGTACACTTCATAATTCATCCTGCTACTTTTATCAGCAGTCACATCTTCAATAAACACCAGTGGTCTTCTAACAGACTCTACATGCCCATGCCATAACAATGCTGCCACCATGCTTGAAAGATGAGCTTGAGATCATAAGCTGTTTCATTCCTTCTCCATTCTTTTCAATTCTCATCATTATGATACAAGTTGATCTTGCTTTCATCATCCAAATAATTTATTATTCTAGAAATGGGCAAGCATTTTTGTTTTTAGATACTTTGTGTCAAAGTGTAATCGGGGTTTCATGTTCTTGAGTGTAACTAGTGGCTTGCACCTTGTTGTAAACCAGGAGTATCCAACTCCAGGCCTCAAGGGCCGGTGTCCTGGAGGTTTTAGATATCACCCTGGGTTAACACACCTGGATCAAATGATTAGTTCATTACCAGGCCAACTTCAAGACATGTTGAGGAGGTAATTTAGCCATTTAAATCAACTGTGTTGGATCAAACACATCTAAAACCTGCAGGACACCGGCCCTTGAGGCCTGGAGTTGGACACCCTTGTTGTAAACCCTGTATTTCCATTCAAGGCGTCTCTTGATTATGGACTTTGACAATGATATGCCGACATCCTTGACTTTGGTTAGATGTTGTGAAGTTGTTTTTCATCATCAAAGGAAGAATTTTGAAATCACCCACTTTAGGTAGCTTTATGGTCTTTTAGTGTTAATGAGCTGGTCGGTGCATTGAGTCTATTTAATACTTAATCACATTCTTTGCCTGCTCCTGAAGTGTTTTTGTTCTCTGATAGATTTATTTACATTTTTAATATCTTTGGACCTCATATTAAGAGTCCAAGTGAAAAGCTCCCAAAGATGACTTCAGACCTTGAAATCAACACTAAATATTTTTTCTGCTTAGTCATGGAAGAAAAAGGGGACGGGGCTCATTTGTCCATGAATATCCTTTTAAGTCAGTTATTACTTTTAGCCTAGAAAATGGGAGACTACGTATAACAATGACTGTAATACCTAAAAAGTTGATTTATTTCTTTCATTAAACCCTTTAAATTAAAGCTGAAACCCTGCAGATTGTTTGATTTAAAATCCACAGTGGCTGTGGATTGGGGCAAAATTTTAAAATGTGTCACTGTTCAAAAAATTTATGGATATAAATACACTATATGCAGTTTATAGAAAAAAAGGATCAAATTACCTTTAAAAACTTATTTTTACTTTGCTTCATGCATGCTTTTGCTACTTGCAAGTAGGTCTTCCTAAGCATCAAACTTACCCAACCTACCAACCTGCAGGCTTCATCTGTACATCTCTGACATTTGTGTATACTAGGAATTCCCTCCACCCAGACTGTTCACATACTGGAATTACTTACACTCACTTTTTGCTGTTATTTTCCAGGTGAGTAGAGCTTAAAAGCAAGGTTTAGGTTCTAGGTTTTGTGTTTATAACTAAATGCCAAATAAATGCCTTCATTAAGAGACTCTCTGAAAATGGTGCAATTGTCCGCTCTCTGCGATGCGCCACTGCTCACCCCATCTGTGATTGCAGCCGTGTGAAGCTGCTATAAAACAGGTTGGCCCTCTAATGTGGTCTAAGTTCATTACCCTCCTCCTCAAATCCTGATCTTTGTGTTTGCTTGTGCTGATTGGCAAGTCTTGACACCAAAGACAAGATGTAACTTTTTTTGTTTAGTGCAGCTTTTTAGCAAATTTATCACTTACCTTTTTGTCTTACTGAGACTTAGGACACTCATTCAGATTTTTTCCCCTAAAATAAACAAATCCATAACCCTAAAATGAAGTTTAGTAATTTAGTATTGGACTCCTCGGCAAGGGGAGCGTCGAAATGTGTTGCGCAGTACATGCCTTGTGGCCCTCGACAACACACACGTTCGTCCTGTGGTTACATTTTACAGAGTGGTCTTGGCATTCTTGGTCTCATCTTCAGGCAAGGAAATGGGATAACTTGTTGTTGTGCATGTTTGTGTATCTTTTCAGAGGGAACACTTTGGCAGGCACCATTACCGCCCAGCAGTAAATTGCCTTGTAAATTACAGTGCCGGGGTAATAAAGCCAGATTTGTATATCACCGGGAGTGGAGACTGTGTCTGTCTTGTAAATTTAATTAAACAGCAGGTGCAAAATCAGGTCATATGGCTTTGATGTGCCCCATGTGAGAATGACAACCAGACAAAGATTCTAATACGAGCGGCATTTACATATTTTTGCATGTGGCGTGCGGCTTGTACGGAGGTAGGGGGAGTCTCGCCTATCACCTTGTAGTGTATTAAATTTCCCCCAAATTAAAGAGGATTTTAAATTAGCTGTTACCTTCAATTTTAATAGATCTACAACTAAATAAATGCTTAATCTCTTTAAAGAAAAACATCCCCTTGTTTCTTTAGTGTGCATATAAATGCTGCTATTACCTATAGCTAGTGAAGACTGAAACACTTTTGGACTAATTGGCTCTTATTGCCTGTCTCCTGTACATTGCACCTCATCACTAACCTATTAGAGTGCAATTAAAGAACTTCTCAACTTCAGATAAAAAAAAAAAAATAAATAAATCAATGCATGCTGGATGATATTGAGAAAAACTGCAGTTTTTCTGGCCAACTGGAGTTGTGTTTTAATATAGATCTCCTTCAGGCTGATGTGCACTGAAGCCAAAAATCATCCTCTTATGGCTATGCTTGACCTCTGACACTGTCAACGCGCTGTCTGGGCTCCAGAAGGCCCTTTCCTGTACATCTCTTTGAGCTCTCTGCCAGAGAGCCTACAAACATGTCAGCGGCATCAGTTGACCTGTCTGCAACACCTTCGCTTGTTTCTTCTTCTTTTTTTTTTCTTGTTGGGAGGAAGTGGTTGATAATTACCACCTAGGATGTAGCCATCTGTGCCGCCCTTTCACGGCCTGTTAAGCTCGCTTTTCAGAAAGTTTACTGTTGACAGAGGGCACGTGAGAGGAGTGAACACCGGGGCATGCTAAAAAGATTGCACACTCAAGCAGTATTAGAAGCAGCGCTAAGGAGCTGATTTACAGGCTGAGGAGGTGGAGGAGGAGGAGGCAAAGGAGTAGGTGCTAAAGAAGGATGGGGTTGGGTATGCTCATTAATGAGCTTGCATCCAGAATAGTAATACTGGAAATTTACATCTAGTCAACATCAAACCATTTAATCTGATCATTACTACTAAGCGAGTTTAAAAGTGACCACAAAAGTTCACCATCTCCAGCTTGTTTTCATCCCAGCGCGCACACTCTGCTTGTGTTCTGGCTCTGTAACTTTTCATCAAACCTGCCCATCACTCAGAGCTGCCTATTGTCGTCAGACGTGAGGGACACCTGTGTTTCTGCAATAAAGCACCAGTTATCGTCAAGCTGTCGGATATCTGTCACTATGGCAGGCTCGATGTGGAAGCCTTCACTGTCAAAACCTGTCACTTCACTGAGTCTTTAATGAGAAAAAGCCAAGTTGGAACCACAGGCACAGACGTGTGCATCTGAGTGAGTGAGAGATGGAGCAGGCTGAGGGAACAGGTGCATGGCTGGAAGCTGTGGTGGTGGTCGGAGCAGTAGGGGCTCGGTACAGTACGTCATTCCTGATAGCTGATGATTCCAGTCCCACTAATCAAACGCACATCAACTGCCAGTGAATAAAAGACACATGACTGACATTTCATAAAGAGCAGCGGGATGGAAATCGATCCAGCTCCGTTTTACAAACTTCCTCTTAAACTCGCAGAGGAAAATATTTTTTCCCCATTCTAGCCTCGGGTATTATAAAAAAAATCAATTTGTGAGCTTCAGATAATTTTCTTCCTAAACCAAATATAAACTGAACTGGAGCATCCTTCCATGATTGATTTCCCTGCAGTTCATTTTCCACCTGGCAACATCCTCATTAACTTGAGTGCGTTTGTATTTGCCTTTGCGTTCATGGCAAACCCGACTCCGTAAGATCCTCACCAGTGCGTCATCTTGACAGAAAACAGAATTTGTTAAGATTTCTTCCGGCAATCGGCAACTGTTATCCTCACCAGGCAGGCCTGCTGTCCCGGCAGGCTTTTCAGAGCCCAGGTGAGGAGGCTCAGGTGAATGCCCCAAGGCAAACTTCTCGCAGATAAAAATCGAGAGAAAGGAGGGATGTTGGGGAATGAGACAGGAAGCAAGTGGAGTTGGAAAAAACAGGAATAGTTTAGAGAAAGAAATGGGTTTAGGCGATGAGGCAATGAGGTGCAATCGCAGGAGGCTAAGTCAAACAAAACTCGGTGCAAAGGGAGAGGATGCAGATGACACATGAAATCAACAAGAATGCAGAATGCATCTTTTTCATCATAGATTAGTCCAGGAAAATACATATTATTTTAACTTCACATAAAAGTGATTTTTCTTCACCAAACTCTGCTGTGTTTGAATGAATTCCAGTACTTTTATTCACTTTCTTGTCCAATTTGAATGGGAATACTCATCTGAGTGTTTAACTAATCTAAAAAACAGCTATGCAGTTGGAATAAATGTGAAACTACAGTCAGCAGCTTAGCTTAGCATAAAGAATGGAAGCTAGGGACAACAGCTGTCCTGGATCTGTCCAGAGGAGAGAAGCAAGTGAACCCTGTGAGAGGAACAAGTTTTTAAAAAGAAGCTACAGACTATTTTTTGCACATAACTGTGATGTCCTGAAGTTTCTTCTATGCCAAAACCTTGTAGTTTTCTGCAGGCTAAAAAAACATGTTGGTCGGTAAGATGTTCAGCAGTATCAGTCTTCTTATCCAACTTTCAGCATTGATATTTTGTCCACATCTCAAATTCTTCCTTTAATGTGATATTTTGTGACATTCACTTAAAAAAATTATTTCAAGACTATCCATTCTTTTTTTTGAGCCCATCTTGCTGAACCACAGGAAGCTAATGAGAGCTAATAGGTGTCACAGCCTTGAGGGACAATGAGCAGTACAGCTTCACGCTGGGATAAAATAGATCAGAGGCGGAACCCTGTCACCGTATGTCAATCACCAGCTGATGTACAATGGCCCCTGGTCACAATTAGAGCCCTCTGTGCAAGTATGAGCAAATACACATGCCTAATATTAAACCTTAACCCCCATTGGGAGCTAGCAGGGAGCTCTTAGCTCATAATGTCAACGTGTGTTTACGGCATTCTTTCCTTAGTGGAAGTCTCCATCAGAGTGACAAGTGAGAGTGAAAGAAAGGAAAGTCAGAATGGGTGTGAAAGCTCAGTGGGACAGAAAATACTGAACGGTTGTATTGTTGTATTCTGCACCTACCAGTGTTTCCTATGTGCAAACAAATAGGTGAACAGAATGAATGTGTGGTTTATTTATCCCCAGCTAATTTGAAAAATGTGTTGCAGGATTGAAAAATAGGTGGAAAAAGAAAAAAAAAAAAAAACATCTTAATCATTCTGCACTGAACACATCACTTAATATTTGATTTATTTAAAGCCACTGTGTGCCACTACTCACAAACACAATGGGATGTTTTTCATAGCACTCTAGTTCCCTCTTCTGGCAAATGGACTTATGGTTAATATCGAGTGAATGGTGAATATTGCTTTCAGCACTATCGATTACGTCCCACTGGCGCACCTTATGGACTGGATGGCTCATATGGATGTTTCTACTGATTTCTGGTCACTCAAAGAAAATCTAAAGAAAACATTTATAGCTGCAAACATTTAACTGGAACCTTTTGAGACTGAGAGAAGTGAATATCTACATAAACACATTGACCAAAATCAGACAGGCATTTTTAAGTACTCTCTAATATTTGGTAGAGAAAATGATTCATGTATGTAAAAAATGGAAAATGTATCAGACAATATGAAACAGAGGTATTTCTAGTGATGTCATAAGTTTAACAGTAGAACTGATTATACACTTTTATTAATGTAAATACTAATTCAGACATTAACATTCATGATAACAATTAATGTCAGTAAAAATCAGTGTGTATGTTTTACTGCGGTCTTTAAATCTGTCTTTTCTGCTCTCACATGAGTGGTTCCCGATTTGTCAATAGCTCTACATGAGGTCATGACATAAATCATGCAAAAATAAAGCTAGAGTCCAGAAGATTTTGAGTCCCTGCTCTGAATATTCAACTACCAACAGGTCGAGCAGACAGATCATGCAAAGCACCGTCAAGATAGTTCAATTTGTATTTCATGCATTAGACACACTAGGTTCACATGAATTGTATATTCAGTTTAAATTAAAAAGTAAATAAAGGGCTTCTGACTATTTTAAGACTTTCAATTCTCACTTGCAGTAATTTTGAAAGCTTAAAGCTTAAGAGTATTGTTGATATTGTAAGTACAGAGCAGCAGATGAGGGGGGTGTTGATGGGGAGCAGGATGACGACTTGGCAGCAGAGTGTTGGAAGGTAAAGCCAGAACAGACCAGCCTGATGGGCCGGCAGCCAACACACGTGTGATAGCAGAATCTTGTGTTCTGTAACAGAGCAGGTGCAAAGGCCTCGTCTCTTCTCTTCCCATCCAGCCCCTCTTTCAGTGCCGGGGCTTGGCTCTCTGTTTCCAGTTTCTCTGAGGTTCAGCTCTTTGTCTCGCAGGTGATACACTCATCTCTGTCTCTCTGTCCATCCCCGCACCTCCTGGCACTCTCTCCCTGAATCATACTTCATTTGCTCCAGATAACACATCAGCTTCAGCGCCCATCCACAAACCTTGTCACCATGGTGCCCACAGATGGCAACTTCCTGTGGTCCTGCCTAGTGATTGGTGGAGCGACTTCCAAACAGAGAACAGCTGGTGAGGGATGATATATCACCGAGCGTTTGCACTTTCATTTTCAGGGTTGTCTTGTTAATGCTCCCGATCCAGCATCTGGCAGGAAATAGAAACAAAGGAAGAGAGAAGGAGAGAACAACCTGTTCTTTGGCAGACCTTAACAAAAGGCCGATACATCTTTGATGAACACAAAGAGATGCAGTAGAACAGAAAGAGCCGCAGTGAATAAGAAGGAAAGATGCTTGGTGCAAGTTAAATAAGGACAAATCGAAATATTATTGTCTATATGATTCAAAGTCATTTTTTTATACAAGTTATTAAATGAACCAGACAGGAGGGTTAGAATAAATAAAAATAAAAAATAGCCCTGTGAAAGGTGACAAAATTTTTGCAGCTTTTTGTCAGATCTGTTACTCTCTTCTTTCTTTAAGTCACTTTTGACTTCAGGTATCTCTTAATAGAAAATTACACATTTGGAACACTAGAGGGAGCTATTTGACAATTGCATGAGCCAAAAGGAGACATGTTAAGAAATTTATGGAAGCCTGTTTCTGCCACTAAAAAAATCCAAAACAAAAAAAACAAGTATCCATAACTCGAAATTTCGAGAAACTTTTCTCAAAATTTTGAGTTAATAACTCGAAATTTCGAGTTAGCTCTGCCAATCAGTAATCTACGTGAATTAGGTCACTTTCTTGTTACCCGGAAGCATATGGCGCAGAGTAACGCGCACTCAAAACCGGATCGCAACAAATTGGCGCTTTCGCGAGTACGTTTGCTGATAGTAACGCCATGTGATTCAGCTAGTAACACAAGGATTTCATCATTTTTGAAGTCACGCTGAAAATATTCAATCTGTGCATTCATGACTGGATGTAATAGCTTAGCTGTAGCATTTCTACCTAAGGGCTTCAGCTTCCGGGTAACAAGGAAATGACACCATTCACGTAGATTACTGATTGGCAGTGCCAACTCGAAATTTCGAGAAAAGTAACTCGAAATTTCGAGTTATGGATCCTTTTTTTTTTTTAGTGGCGGAAATGGGCTTCCATAGAGATTAATTTTCCCTGCATGCCACACTTAAATACGAACTGAAATTAATCACAACTGTAAAAGACGTCTCTAGGTTACATTTTTCACCTAGTTGTAAGCAGCTCCAGTTTGAGAACCACTGGCATCAGTGAAAGAAGAGGACAGAATCACGAAAACAACAACCTTTAATACCTGGTGTCACAGTGTTAGTGGAACTGTAGATATATTAAGATGCCAATTCTAAAGTTGTACAGAATGGATTTAATGCAATTTTACAATGGTCATAGCTTTGTTATCATTTAACCTTTAATTACTCAGTGAACTAGAGACATTGTTTCCTCATAGTCCTGTGTATGGAAAGCAATTTCTTTGAAAATAACCCACCTACGGGAGTGACCGATAATTGTAACTCATTGTAATTAATATACGACCAATAAAAGGGCGAAAAATCCCTCTATATAAACGGATAATACAAATACACAAACTGATGTAACAAGTGTACAAAACATAAAATATATCAAAAAAGAAAAAAGTAATAGACACATGAAGGCCATCTACTAAATATAGGAAGGCTGACCAACATATTTTATGGCTGAACATCAAAGTGCATTTTCTAAACAAAAGAAGAAGAAAAAAAAAAAACCCAAAACAGGATGACGACTTTATCAGTGCCACCATATGAAAGCTCTTTAGAGGCTACAATATTATATTTACCATGTAGAAGTCAAAGAAAACTCATGCAGCTTCATCTCTTGACACAACAAGTTATAAAATATAGACTGCTGCTCGTAACCAAACTTGATCTGATAGTTACAAAGTTGATTTTGAGCCTTTGTAAAATACTCTTTCCATTCAGGGCCCCAAGTAATGAGAAGCAAGCCCTTACTCAGGTCATCCTATTCTCCAGCACCTGTGCTGATGAATCATCTGCGTGAAGTGGTTGTACTCTGTAGGCCTTTATGTTGAGCCTTGAAAAAACAAGTAATCATGCTGCCCTTATGTTTGTTGCATAATACAGTATCTACCTGTTTATTAATGCCAGCAGACATTGATAAAGAAGAATGTTGAGTTTGAAAAAGAAAAGAAACAAAGTGTCCATGATTTGTTACTTTGTGCCTTTCAAGAATTCGATGGACTTTTAGTTTTTGGATTTAAATAAATGTTTACTAGTGGTATCACCCCCTTCCTCAAACTGTTAAAACCCCTAAAAAACAAATCTAACAAACCAAACAAACAGTTGTGATCATCTGCATCGACTTTTCCATAGAGTTCATTTTAGCTGCTAAACTCCTCCAGTAAAACACAGCAGGCACCATATCACGCACGTCACAGATCATATCAAGAAGAAGTAAAACGATAAAATCCATATTATACAGTGCAGCGCTTACATAAAGAAGCAGTCATTTCAACCCTGTAAAAACTGTTAATACATTACAAAGACGTGATCAAAATGCACACACAGCTCAGCTTCCTTTTGCCTTCTGGGAAATCTGCTTGGCACGATTGTCATTAAAACAATGAGTTTCAGCAATTTAAATGATTTGCAGCGAAGAAATGTTGCTTTGAAAGGTAGAAAATTTAACCGAATTCAGTGTCAAATGATCATGCTCCTACAGAAGGCAAGGCCAATGAAAGCAACCCAAGCTACAGGTAACCCATTCAAACCTGAAGGCTACTAATAATAACAATGTTTTTTCTAAAATTTTATATAAGAGTTAAAAACAGGTGAAAACTGGTAGGAGGTGCAGGTGATCAGCTACTGTTTAGCTTATACAGTATTAGCTACTCTTGTTAACCCCTTTATTGGCAACTGTAGCCACACTTTTAATGAAATGCTACATGAACACTGATGAATTGCACCAGAAGGAAAGCGAGAAACCGAATGGCTTATTAAAACACTGGAATGGCTATGACAGGTTGGCACAGTGGTTAGCACTGTCGCCTCAAAGCTCGAACCTGATGTTCAACTCTGGTCTTTTCTGTGTGGAGTTCACAGGTTTTTCCTTCTGCGCCCGTGTGGTTTTTCTTCATGTGCTCTGGTTTCCTGCCTCACTCCGAAGACATGCAGGTGCTACGCACGGTAGCAAAACTTATCCAACTACAAACTTCTCCCATAAATTAAATGTCTCCATTTTAAACTGAAAGGTTTCTACTTTTTTCTTAAACTGACTTACAGTTTTGGTAAAGAAACAAACAAACAAAAAAGCACAATCTCTTTCAATTGCAGCCTTTACGTGTTGGGACATAATAAAAGAAAATCAGAACTCAGCACCTTCTTGCTGTTAGGCAACCGCTGTGAGGGAACAGTGCTAACTGCAAAAACCCAATAACTACATCTCAAGACTCTCCAGGCCTCAGTTAGGATATTAAATGTTAACGATGACAGTACAATTAGAAAAAAGAGAAAAAAACAAACAAATATGGCTTGTTTGGAAGTGTTACCAGGACAACGTCTCTTCTCTCTATAAAGAACATAGCAGGACTCCTTAGGTTTGCAAAGCTGAATCAGAACAACTTGCAAGGCTTCTGGAACAACATCCTTTGGATAGATGAGACCAAAGTGGAGACGTTAGGCTATAAAGCCTAATGCCACTTATGCTGTGTTTGGTTTTCACCAAATCAACACAGACCCCTCAGACCAACTATCAAGCACGGTGATAGAGGGGTGATGATTGGGACTTGATTTCGAGCCACAGGACAACTTGCAATCTTTGAGTTGACCATGAACTCATCTGTAAGCCAAAGTATTCTAGAGTTAAATGTGAGAACACTTGTCTATAGCTGAACAGGACAATTATCCAAAACACACCAGCAAATCTACAACAGAATGGCTGAAAAGAGGGGAAAAAAAGGGTGGGGTGGGACGGCAAATCAAGGTGTTGCAATGACACAGTCAAAATCCAGACATCAACCCAACTGAAATACCGTGATGAGACATTAAGAGAGCTGTGCATAGATAATTGCACAAAAACCTAAATGAATTAAAGCAACACTGAAAAACAAGCAGGCCAATATTCCTCCACTGGACCCAGAGGACCAAATATTTTCTTTTATTATGTCCTGGTCTGAAAAACCTCCGAACTGACAGTTGGCGTACCGTGATTATAACCAGGTAAGATTGTTTTTTAAAAGGGTAATTTCATTTTTCTGAAGACTGCAAAGAAGTTGGCAAAGGCAAATTCTTCTCTGGAAACCTTAAAACTAGCCTAAGGACAAAAAAACAAAACAAAACAAAAAACCCAATGCACTGTATATAATGATCATAAAATGGATATTTTCCAGATGATTCCCTGATTAAATTAAAGCGACGATATGCTGACATTCTGCAGCTCTCATTACACAATAGTTCCATACAATTAATCATGGCCAATCAATAACCTTATCATTACGGTAATGCACAAACTTGCATAGATAAAGTGATATAGTATAGAGCAGCTTGATATTCATGTGCCCAAAGATTTAACATGCTTTTTAAATTTACTCTATAGGCTTTTCTGACATTCCTGCAAGGAACAGCTGCTTTTTGTTGGAGGTCTAACTACCAACAAAACAAAAAAGACACTCGGACCACTAACATATGCAAGTTTGCAGTTTGAGCCAGCGGGCATTTGTTAAGACTCAAAAAGTGGGAGATCTGAGTTGATCTTGAGATCATTCACAACCATAGCTGGATTGATCGCTCTCCTGCTTAAAGAGGCTCAGAAAATACAGGGCTTAGATCACAAAGAACACCATTTGAGAACAATTGTTTATATTATATGTAGAGAGAGATATCCTCGGTTTTTTTTTGTTTTTCTTTGTTTAACAGTATGGCTATTAACAGAGTGGCATATGAATGACATCATAGAATCGTCTGGATATAAAGGGCTTCACTGACTAGTCCTTAAAACATGCTTTCCCTGGGATCATTTGGATCTGACTTGTTCTTTTAGTGCATGGGGGGCTTGTCTGATTTTCACTACTTTTAATTTAAGGCCATTCATTTCTATTTGGCTAGACTGCCGCCTAGGGACTGAGAAATACAGGAGTGACATCTTTTTAGTGAATTAAATTAAAACAACTCCACAGCACGTGGATACGAGGTCCTTTGACAGAGTTTAATTTAATGCTAAAGGGGAGTGCCACTCAATTTGTGACATTTGTGAATTTAATGTAGAATGCAAAGACAGTAAAAGAAAGTAAGGTGATAGTTAACCAAAACAAGACGCGATTATCATTTTATCACAGGAAAAACTGTTTTTTTTTTTCCTTTTAATGCATTTGAGAGGCAGTCCCCTTTAATATGTTTGCCTAACAGTTGGAAAAACACTGTAAAGTACAACACATAGACACTACTTTGAGCACAGTTCTATTAAAAGCGCAGGATTATAAAACATTGACATCATCAAGAGGACGTGCTATACACTGAGCTGAGAGTAACGCTAGCCTCCCATCTCTACCTCAGTCGCAGACATGACAAAGAAATCATGTTCCGTGTGCAAATCGAGTGAACACCAAACATCCGTGGTGTAACTCTATTATGCTACTGACTGAATCTGTAGAGCTACATCGAGTGTGGTGGTGAGGGAAAAGCTTTTGTTGCGCATAACAAACCAACGAAACAGAGCGATGAAGTAAGAGTTCTTTCTAAGGTGGCTCCTGCATGACATGGTCCATATAAGAATAATAATAAAGAAAAAAAATCGTTTCTTAATGTTGATTTTTTTCCCTCCTTCATTTGCAATTACCCACCAAAGTGCAACAACAAATTAACCCACACCTCAGGAGAGGGGGGGGCAGCTGAAGTGGTGCAGTCATCCTCCACGTCCCCAGTCTGGCAACTTCTCATACATTTGGACACAGTAGTCCCTCAACGAGTCTCATGTCCACTAACCTTTGACCCCTGCACCTCTCTCCCTCGAGATAAACATGTAGGGTCGCTTTTCTGCCATGCCTCCCTCATGCAGAGCAATGGATCCCCAAGCGGCTTGGGCTGGTGCAGGTTGAGCCCAAAAAAGAAGAAAGTTCTCAAAGCTGGTGGGATGGGAAAAAAAAATAAAAATAAAAAAAAGGGGTGAAAAAGGACAAAAATAGATAGGCCCATCCTTGAAGCGGCTCCCCGTGCCAACTCGGATGGTGTTTTTTTAGGTTGGCAATGGGTCATCATCGCCTTTGCTGCACTTGCACTTGCAGCAGAGTACGATGGGAGTGGCCAGGAGGAGGAAGGGAGAGGCAACCAGCAGGAGAAGGCCAAAGCCAGCAAAGATTCCCACAACCTGCAGGGACACAGCAGCGAGACATTAAAATAAAAAAAACAACAACAACAACAAAAACCCCCATTATTTAAATAAATGCAGCACTCTTTTAAACACACAAGCAGCCATGCATTTAATCTATTAATGCTGCAATTCAAGTAGCGTTAACAGCTTTCAAAGTCATTTCAGAAAGTTTTATTGCTGATTTTCTCTTCAGTATGTGTCATATAAGTTACCGATATTTTTTTGAGCAACTGTGCATATACTGTTTCCCAAGTGTCCCAAACTATGAGCACAATTTCTGCAGTAACACATGTTCACCAGTGGATGTCACCAAGTGCTTTAAAATTATCTTTTTTTTCCCAACATGTTAAGAATGGTCCATTTTATTCCGTTTTACACATTAGGCACCACAATTTATATTTTCATAATTGGGCAAGTCCTTTACTTCTTTTATTTTATTTTTTTTTATTTTTTATTTTTTTACTCAGAGGGAAAAAAAAAGGATATCAAACAGTGGAGATGCCATTTTATATCATTAAAATAAGTTCTATACTGCAGTACATAAAGACAGAAAGCCTTTAGTAAAATGTTCTTACTCCCACAAAAAAAAAAATGTAAGGACATCATGATTTTGTCACATAGTGAGACTGCACATAGCAAAGTCACACATTCAGTTACATAATTATGTACTTCTCCAATCAAGTGGCACAAAGGATGGTTGTTTTCCAGCAGAACCATTTTGTGTGGAAGTTATGCAAGTGTTCTACTAAGGAGATGGTTTTTAGGACTTACCAACACAGTCATAGATTTAAGAACTGTAGAGTTACATGTTGGTAAAATCCAGCTTTGTTTTGTTGGTAGCCAGGAAAATTAAGTAATCCACCACATGGGGGAGCCAAACTCCAGGAAATTCACACACAGCATGATAGAATACATAATCGGCTGTCACATGCAACAGTGACTTATAATAGCACATTGGGTTTTTTCTTCCTCCAGTTTATTTGGGAAAATATATTTTGCAGGATTGCTTGCATGCAGGGTTCTTTTAAAATAAATAACAACGACGAGCGTTGGCTAATGCATTAACTGTTATTTTTTCAGCAAAAAGGCTTTGTGTAGTGAAAAACAAACAAAAAGTATCAAGTACAGGGTCTTCTTATTAACAGAGCGTTGTGGCACTTTGAAGCATAGCATGTGACATTGCTTCAGAACGATGGTACGTGGCTACAACAGAAGATGCTTTGCTCTGATACACCTTGGCTTTATAAAGGAAGCGAAAGGGAGGCTTGCATATATGTGAAAGCGCAAACGGGTGTGAAATGAGGAGAGCGAGACAGAGAAAAGAGACACATAGAACACTGAAGCTATAGCTGGCCTCCACCAGCTGAACTGTAATCATATGACTCAGCCTGCCCTACTAGGCAACAGATGCCAATGTGTATGCTAATACTGGGAAAATAGCAAATATGCTGGACAAAGGGATGTGCTAAGCTATGAATAGATTTTTTGGCTAATAAGTGATACTGAGAGGGCATTTGGGAGCTCAGTCTATGAATTAAGCACTTCAATATGTCGTATCATGAGGAAATCTAATCCTTTATATGCAATGTGTAGCTTTATTGGATTACCGCCAGGTAAAGAGAGACCTTGGTTATGTAAACCTTTTTTTTTTAAGCCTTAAACAGCAGGACACTGACCACTAGACACTTGTCGCTGCATGTGGATTGAGTTGTTCTTTTGCTTTTGTGCTGTTACCATAATACGAGCCCATCACTGTATGTGAATGTGTGCACCGAAGGAGAGACAGAAGCAGAGCCAGGGAGCACGTGTGAGGCCACATGCTGCAGCGTGGCTAAGAGAGGGGGAGGCAGAGGGGGAGGGAGAGGGGGAGGGGTGGGTTGCCGAGTGTGACTTGCGGATGGGGAGGTGGGTGTTCTCACCTGTGTTCTGTGCCAGATAACGGACGCCCTGGAGTGCCCCAGTTTGTTTCGACAGGGCCCTTTGTCATAGTGGATCAGGAGAAAGTCATCCTAGCACATGACACACATACAGATAAAGACTTGACCATCAGCTATCTGAATGATACGGGTGGGCGTTCAGAGAAAATTGCTTTTTAAGTGACCTGCGGAGCACGGTCGCCTGTGTGCTCACACAATTAGGATTATATAAGGGCACCACAGCTCATTAATCACCAAAGTTATATGAGTTCAGCTGAGGTTGTCACTTTGAACAGTCAAAATAATGAAAATTGCAAATACTCTTAATGTAAAGCTACGATTTTCTGATAATTAGAGATATTGTTGTCCCATGGAGTCAAATAATATCCAACATTAGCAGTGTGAAAATGCGTTACAGGATGAGGAATAAAAATGCCACTCACATCCAAGGACTCCAGACAGTACCAGCAGAAGGCATGCTTGCAGTTCTTGCACATCATCTGTGCACAGCCCTCGTCCCTCTCAATGTAAACTTTACATTTAGGACAGCGCTTGATTGGGGCATCATCCTCTTCGTTCTTATAAAAAGAGCTGAGGAGAAGAGACGCAAGTTAAGTGTGTTCAATTCAATATTCAATATTCATACTATGTGGCATAACAGGATTTTATGTAGTTCCAAATCAGATTCATCTAAATAAACACATATGTAGGTGTCACCAGTCACTAAAATGGCCTTGAACTCAACCCCAGACTACCATTCTCCTGTCCTCTCAGTGTCAGGTTATCTGTATCCATTTCTCCCATTATTTCTAAACAGCTGACTCCGAAAACCTGTGCATGAACAGCTCTCTGTCATTTTGCGAATTATCCGAAGACAGCAAACAGGCCCATTGATTTTTCAGGCCGGTCTCCATGAATCTGTCATACTGTTCGTTTGAGTGAAACACAATACAGTCTCAACACCTCCACCACTTTAGGTAGAAACTAGAAAACAATGAACTATATTTAGAACATGACTTGTTTTTGTCTCTCCCAAGTTTAGCAAATTCTACTGTGTTAAAAAAAATTCTTCTGCATCATGAAAGAAAAACACTTGTACGACTTGTAGAAACCATAATCTTGTGACAGGCAGAGAGATTAATGTTTAACATAAGCGTAGCCAAAACGAACAAAAAAACCCAAACAAACGCAAAGAAAATGATGCTTTCAATGATATCCGTATGGTGAACAAGTGTAATTCAAACACCAAGGCTCTTTACAACTATGAACCCTCTTCTCCAGTGTGGCCTCTGAGCTCTTGCGCAGACAGCAGAAGGTTCTGCAGAGCTAATGGCATTTCCAGGGTAAGAGGATAAGACAAAGAAATGGGTCAGCTGCATGCATCTCTGAGCAAGTCTGTTCTACCTTAGGAGACAGATGCTGTACCCTTAAAATTAATGATTAATCTATTTCAGCCGGCCTTACTGCAGTTTAGTTGAAGCAGATTGTTTTATCTCTACCTACTAAATATGTGCTTGAGTGTTGGCTGATGCTCAAGCAAAAAGTGGCAGCAAAAAGACACACTGACTGAATCCTGCCAGGTTTTCCTCACCTTCACTCAGATGGGCTAAGACAGCAACATAGCATTGACAAAACTAGTATTTCTAGCAGGCCTTATACCTGCTACACTATCACATGCCAAAATGTATTATTACTTTACTGAAGTGCTCATGTTTAAATGATTGCCTGTTAAAGTTTGAGCAAAAATTAAAAATTTATTATAATTAATGACTTAATAATTATGGATTTCATTAAGGACGCTGCTTAAGGACAAGGACAGGTTTCAGAATTCATTTCATGTCTCATAGCCTGTAAGTATTTTTTGGATTATGGTCCATGAAATGTTAAAAGTGTGAAAGCTAGTGAGTGGATACAAGTAGAAAGCAGCACCTGTTTTCTCCTGGTAGGAAGGACGTAATGGGCAGGTTGTTCTCCTGGCAGGCCTGCCCGGGGTGCCAGTTGGCCTTGCAGGCCGAGCAGAACTCGAGGGCACATACAGCACATTGGACCAGCTGGGGCAGGGCTGGAGAATCCGCTTCCTTTAGCTGGCACACCGCCTGGCAGGTCGACGAAGGGCACCATGTTCGGCACGGGTCCAGCAATACCTCTGACGACACAAAAAAGGTCCAGGTCATGAACACAGACTCTCTTATTAGCTCATTTGAGCCAAAATATTTAATGAGTTTCAGATGCAGATTTCTGAAGATGTAGCGCAGTAGACTAGAACCTTCTCTGGCTGTTTGGTGATTTTTTTAATGCCACGGGATTTCCTGTTACGTGTGAAATAATGATACATGTATTCAAGAATAATATTTCTCTCTGCAAACTTCTTATAATTTGATATCATGCTCTCTGCACTTTATCTTTATGCAACAAAAAAACAAACAAACAAAAAACCATCAGTACTGGAAGAGAAACAAAACCCTTTTCACTCATTTTCATTTTTAATTCTTATACAAATAGCAGATGAGTCATGTTAGACATATGAATTTCCCTCTGGGATCAATAAAGTTCTTATTCTTATATACTGAAAGGTTTCTTTTGTTTTAAAAAAATATGTTATTTCTTGTGTTACTGCATCTATTATTTGGTAACTTGTTTCCATGGCTTCCAAAAATTCTTTCGAATATTTTTAAAAGTGGTAAAAACAGATTCTGCCAATTCTAAGTACATAGCATGATGCACTTGCCCTTGTATCCCGTCCTTACATCCCCTTGCCTCTCTGCCAAGAACTATGAGCACACATTCCACTTGCACTTTTGGCTCAGCCTGAGAAATATGGAACGGTTACAGAAACTGTTCTGCCTGACTAGACTGGGACATTGATGAGATGGCTCACTGCTTTTATCCAGAATCAACAGCTCTTTCTGAGGATTTTTATTAATTTACAGGGTCCCTTCTGTGTTAATGAATGTGTGTTTGTCTTTATGGATATGCATTTATTCCTGCAAGCGTGATCTGCATGTTCTGTGTATAGTTTGTGCCTCTGTGTAGGCGGAGAACCTGCAGAGTGAGTACCATCAAAGAGTGATAGCACAGCGTGGTCACTGCTGTCTCTTGTAGGGATGGAACTAAAATATTGCTGATTAGCATGTCTACACTGACAGTGTGAAGCAAAGCGACACAGACCTGCCATCATGTTTTCAGCTCTGAGATCCAAGCTATTTATTAGAAAATGAACTGCTGACACTAAAAGTACACGGGGGAAAGAGATAATGGGAATTTAACAAAAATACAAGGGATCAAATGGTGACGATCCCTAAGGCTAAAGAGGCCAATTAACTGTAGTTCCTGCAGTGGCCAGGTGAGGCTGGCTGCAAAAGTGGGTCAATCCCTTAATGCACATTACCTGTTAGTTTCATCCAGCCATACAGTTTGTATCGATGCCCCCTGCTAACCAAGCTAGCTAGCCTTAGCTAATAGCTTAGTACACTGCCCTCTCATGTACACTACTAAGCCACCCTTCATTTCTTTATACTTCGCTTCTAAGCAGCCAGACTTTCATGTAATCTTTAAAGAGGTCTTTAACAATAGCTCCCCAGGTTTTCTGAAGGTCTGAACAGTGAATGTCTACAGCTGTGAAACACAATCGAGGTTCTTCATTTGATTTGGGGCTGCATTTAAGCCAGTGGTGTTGGGGAGCTTGTCAAAATTGCTTTTTGCTTACTGTATTTCCATGTATTTTTGCACATTTCAATAAACTAATGTATCCATTTCCCATTATGGAGTAAAATATTGAGATACAAGTGTTGGCTCAAGACTTTTGCACAGTACTGTAAATAAACACAAGCAGCAGCTAATGCATGGTATCGCTGTGGCTATACACGTTTTGCATACAGTCTAGCACTTGACTATAGAACCAAACCAATGTAATTATAATATATCAAAACAAAGTACAGGAATATTACTTAACTGAATGACTATTTGTAATGAAACCATTCAATTTAATTGAATCCAGAATGAAATCCAATTGTTCTTCATTTTGTACATCACAAAATGTATGCAAAGAAAACTTGAAAACACCTGTCAGTGTTGAAGAGTGAAATTTATGGGGCTAAGAAGGATTTGCCAAATCTATTCTAGCAGTTTTCCACAGACACCCCCTGGTGTAACTCAATAGCGAAAAGGCCACAGGGGTAAAATGATTAAGTCTAGATAGAGCTAGCAACAGTTGAGCTCCACGTGCAAAATGAGACTGTCATCCTTTTGCGTGTAGTATCTCTGCAGGACAGATGGGTCCATGTGACTCCGTTTGATAGTCATCGCCCATACTGCGCCTACTGGTGAACTCTGAAGTGACCACGGACGTACTGAAGCTGCCTTGTACTGACTCACCCCTTTCAAACTGAAGTTTCTTGTATCTCTGCATCATCTCTGTGGCCACCATGCACTCAATCTGCAGGAAGTGAGGAGAAGAGAAGTGGGAGTGAAATGAGCAGGTCAGTGTGGACATTTGTAGACAGAAGCTGCAAGAAGCAATTATAAATTCTTCCCACGAATTTCATTTCCAGAACAATGTCATAATCAAAATTCCACAAAACCTGAACTTGCCATTTGTTTGGGCCTTAAATCTCATCCCCACAGTAAAATAGAAATTGATTGCCAAGTGCAGCCAAGGTGCGTACGCAGGCCCACATATGGTTACTCATTTAATGGGCATTGAAAAACATTCAGGCTTTGAGAATTACAAGAATGGAAAGGGATGATGCATGCTGTGCCTGACCGGCTAAAGTGGCTTTGGTTCTATTAAGGGCCAGGGACGCTAATTAGAAACTGAATGCTGCTGTGTGCTAAACTATGCTGCGTCCTATGGTAAACTGCCTGAAGAAGGAGCAGTTTGACCTCAATGTGACATCTGCTACGGAAAAAGGCATGCAGGATTGCTCATTGTAATTGAATACACACATGAAAGTGAAGTGAAATGCACGTCTTAGTTAAGGATGGTGCCTTAAATTGACAATGATGTTTTAGAAATATAGGTTTAACTGATATACTCAATAGTTGCACAAAGTGCATTAACTCTGCTACATCTGCACATGCAGTGCTGCGCCTGTGTAGAAATTTAAAAAATGACTACTGCTAAATGGAAAACGAGTGACTGAGTGGTCCGATGTCCAATGCAGAACTAAGACGCTCTAATAATGGAAACGCACCTCATTTTCTTGCAAGTGTCCTCTTTTAGGACAGGCAGAGTCCGGACAGCTAATTGCAGTTTCAAGGCCATCTTTAATCAGGAGTTCCACATACTGCTTCAGGCACTGAGGAAAAAACAGACAAGTATAACATAAATCCAGTAAAATCAGCAAGATGAAACAAAAATGAAAGCATAACCAGCGGCAACAGATAAGGCAAACAAACAGTGGCCAGTCTTGGGATCACTATGCATGTTAGATGTACACTGGCTGACAGCTGCACTAATCAATTATTTTACACTACCAAGTGATCTGTCTGTGAAAAGCATGTCTGATGCTTTTCAGCTTCTTTTGACTCACCATTTTGGTTTTTTTAATGATTAATCAAATGGATAGTGCTGTAAAAACAAACAAACAAAAAAACCCAACCCAAAAACAAATTCTATTCACCTAAAACCTGCAACATGCCCATCCTTCACTCCCTGGTCAAGATATATGCAGACTATGCAAAAGCCAAAACAAAGCTAAAGACAAGTAATTATCAGACTGAATGATAGCCACAACTATTTTTCTAATGGTACAACAGTAATAGAGATGCCCTGCTTTAGCATGTTATAACATTTCTTGGCGCAAGCACATGAATTATGCTTTTCATGTGAAACTTCTATGAGTCATTTAAGGGAAGCCAGTAAGTTTTACAAAGCTGATTGTTACCAAAAACACACAGAGACATAAACCTTCTATGTGCCACGACTGGCTATTTTCTAGTTGTTGTTTTTTTTAAACTGTTCCTTTTATGTCAGCCCAAAAAAAAGAAGAAGAAGAAAAAAGAGAGAAATAAATTGCAACATACTGGAAATGTAAACATCACATGCCAAATGCTTCATGCAATATATCCAAAAAAAAAAAAAAAAAAAATGGTGAGTTATTAGTTACAGACTGCAGTACGCTTGCACTCTGGAATAAAGTGTGCTAAAGAAAGTTTGGCAATTACGGCTGCACCCCAGACTGAGTTCTAGGAAATGGCAGCTATTTTTAGTTGTCATTCATGAGCATTGTTTCCTCATCCCTGGAAAAGATTGGTTTACATCTGCTAACCAATTGAGGGGGGTTATCGTTTCTCAGCCTCAGCTGTTACACTGGAGGGATGTGAGACTGATACTGCAGCCATTTCGGTGTATGACTTTTACTGGGTCTAAATTTAACACAGAAGTTACATTTACTGTACTTCAACGCAGAGGCAGAGCTTACTTAATCTTACTATTCTTAGATAATTGTAGTCTGTTTAATAATAGTAAGATTTATGTTGTTTGAATTGGAGTTTTAGGAAAAAAAATTAATTAAAATGTATTTATATAGCGCTAGTTCATAACAGTCGAACCCCATTGATTGCAACATCCCTTATGAACAAAAGCTTTGCGGGGGCAGGAAGGAAGAACGCTCCTTTTAAAGTTAGAAACTTTTGGCACAATGTGATTTAGAGAGGAACAGCTGGTACCCAGAGCATAGAGAAACAACAAACAGGACGAAAACACCAACTACGAGAGAGTAGTCAAAAGTTAATGACATGTATTAGTGGTATATAAATACACAACTGAAGTTCAGCTGAGTGGAGGAGAAGTGCTAAGTGCAATATGGAAAGAGCCCTAGCAGGACAACTAAAGCTGGGCAGACACTGTGCGATTTTTTCAGTCGCGTTATTCAGCTCCTGCTCAAACTGTATGACTGACTTGCAGGGGTTAGAAGTTTGTAGGTCACGATGCAGGGTCTCATACTATACGGCCCGATGCTCTGAGGCGACCTGAGTGCTCATGTCCGTAACATGAAGATGATAACACAAAATCTGTCTCTGGCTCTTCCTCTCACACACACACACACACACACACACACACACACACACACACACACACACACACACACCTTTGCTAAATCACTAATGAAAAACATTGATCAGTCAGCTGTGATTGAGCAGCAATGTCCATCCAGCTCTTTTCACGGTTGTTGTAGTCGTGATAATTTTGTGAGGTGACATCAAAAAGGCTCAGATTAGCTTGCCAAAGTTCTACAAGTTGTGCCTCCATCACTTGTGTCCAGATGACACGCTGCACTGCCGTGCTGCTCCGTCTTTTCACTTTCATTTCTGTGTTTGCGCGTGTGCAGTGTGAGAGGCTGCGGTGACACCCTCATGACGGCTGACAGGTTTTCAAACAGGTTTGATCTTCTTACGACCAAACGATTGATGATCGCGAGCTGGTCGTGAGGTGTTAATCGCTTCTCGTTACCCCATATACTACACGATGCACGACACACGATTAAGTCGAAACTCGGGCCGATCCCCAAAACGGTCGCACGACTGAAAAATCTGCTCAAAATGGGCCAAAATTGCACAGTGTATGCCCAGCATAAGTGATAGCTCTGAGCCAACAGATCCAGTCATAAGTGTAAGGTTTATCAAAAAGGAACATTTTAAACCTAGCCTTAAAAACAGAGAGGATGCTTGCAAATAGCTGATGTTCTGCTTCTCATTGTACTTTTGGGAACTCAAGAAACTGCAAGTAAGCCTGCAGTAAATGCTCTATCGGGATCATAAGGTACTACAAGTTGTTAAAGATTATAGAATCTTATCGCTCAGGACTTTATATAGAAGAAAGAAGGGTTTAAATTCAATTTGGGATTAAGCTGGGTGTCAGTGAATAATATCTTCTGTGGTATTAACTTCATCTCTTTTTCTGGTTCAAAAAGGACTCCAGGGTTCCTTAAAGTGGTACCTGAGGCCACAGCAATGCCACAAGAAAAGGGAACAAAATCCCCAAAACTTACCAGTGTACAAAAGACACATTGGCACTGTGTGATGGTGGTCATCTGCTCCAGAGGGAACTCTCCAAGGCACAGCTTACATGAGACCAGAGGGTCCACGGCCAGCTCCCACGTGGGACGGTACCGCGCCGTGGTCATCTTCACCGCCACGGAGCTGAAACATCAAAAGACACAGCAGGGAAGAGGAGAGAAAGCAATTAGTTAAGCTCAATGTTTCCTGGGAGATAGTGAAACAAATACTGCTGGTGACAGAATAAATAAGAAAAAAAAAAAAAAAAAAAAAAAAAAAAGAGTCTGTGTAGCTTCGAATTGTTTTTTTTGTCTGTTCACTTAATAAATCCCCCGTCCAAGATTTGCTCTGACTCAATGCTTTACGAATTGTGTCCAGCGAGATTGTGCACATACAAACGGGCTTGCTGTATGCACAATGACACTAGCTCGCCGCCTAAATGGCCGTTGTCAGTTCTGTTCATTTTTATTTCAGGCCTCATGCTTTCTGGCATTAAAGAAAACACGGTTCAAAAAGCTTCTGAAGCTCCTGTAGTTATCTTCAACAGCTTTCACAGCTCCCTGTGAAATTTTCACTTGGTATGAAGTTACACTTTTTTTCCTTCACTGCGCGTCATTCCGTGTCTCTTATGAGAGTCAGAAAGGGTTATTTTAGGCCATCTCGTCTCGCTCTCTCCTTCTCTCTACAGCTGAGAGCAAAGAGCACCCACTCGGCTGTTTACAGGAAGTGCTCCCGCACATACACAGCGTCAACACTGTCAAGCTCTCCCCGTGCTGCTTAGCAACTGGCTAAAGGAGGATTTTGAAGGTGGAGGGGGAGAAACGTGGCAGAGGGAAAGAGACATGGAGAGTTCGCAATTTGCCTTCACTGGTCGCAGTCTGCTTCAATGTGCAGCTGCCTGTTTGCAGAAGAGGGAAGCAAGTGGGAAGAGATGGTTTGAAGAGTTCATATCCATGGACTCTTGTGCTGTCTAAATGTGCTAGTCAGCGATGAGAGAGACACACATCCCATCCTCCTCCTTAACAACACATTACACATTCTAAGTAGATTGGGAAATGCAGGTCATTGCATCCACCACTGACTGACTTCATTAAGCTGTAAATTAAGCGGTAAAGTCAATCCACAGATGATGTGTGCTAGGATACTAAAATAATAAGAGTTACAATCTGCTAATGTGGCAAATATCTCTTTGTAGGATTGTGTCTGGTTTCTTCTTTTAGTTCACTGGCCACTTTATGAGGTGCTGGAAACATTCAGAGATTTTGATCCATATTGACATGATGGCGTCACACAGCTGTGTTCTCCTACTGGAAGCACCCATCAAAGAATAGGGAAGCACTGAGGTCAGAAAGAGGTGGACATGGTTAGCAACAATACTCATCAGCAGATCGGCATTTTCTAAAATACTCAGACAAACCCATCTTGCACGACAACCATGCCATAGTTCAACAAGTCATTTAAATCACCTTTCTTCACCAACCACATGGCAGCAACCTAATGCATTTAGGCTTGTAGACATGGTAAAGACAATCTGCTAACATTCAAACCAAGCAACAGAATGGGGGTCAAATATAGAGGAACTGAACAAGTGTTCCAATTAAAGGGTGTAAGTATATTTGGATTGTTGGTACAAATGGTTCTCTTTAGATAGAATGGGTTGATAAATGATAAAGGGAATAATTTCAGTGTTTTCACTATAAACATTTCCAAACATTGTGAGACAGCCTCCTCATCCTCAAGTTAGAAGAAGTAGGAGGAAGACGAGTCATGATTAAATGTACATTAAGATGGAAAACTGCTCATCTGAAAGTACAGGTTTAAGCAATAATACATAAAATGTGTCACTACTCTCGTTTGTGTAAACAAAAACTCAAACTCTCAAGCTGGGAAACTGTTATTAGTAATTGATGCTAATTCATTGGCTGCTTGACTGGGGGCAAATGTCTCATTTGTTACAATTGGACTGCTTTAGTTGTTCCTGTTTTGCATCTCTTTGTCGTGTTTTAAGTAGGAGGGCCAAGGAGGAAATTGCAAAGTGAGAAAAACTGAGAGGATAAATTAGAAAAATGAGATGCAGCTCATGTCTGACTCACTCAAAATGCCTGGCATCCATCCATCCATCCATCTATCCACCATCCATCACGCTCACCAGAAAGCACTGAGTGGTGAAGAAGCTCCTTTATGTAGCTGCTGAACTCATAGAAAAGCTTAAATGGCAATTTGTTATCAGGGTGTTGCCAACTCATAAAAATGACCCTCGGGGGAGTGCGTGGAGGTGTGTGCTTTGGAGGCCAAAAGGAGAAAAAAAAAGAAAAAAAGAATAGTCAAAAGAGAAACCAATTACTATATTAATGATGTCACAACTGCAAATGCAGCCAGACAATTTAGTGTAATGGTGTGTAATAGCCCTTTTTGTTAGCTTAGGAAAAAAAATATATAAACATGTTAAGACAGCCTGGATCATCACCATGCAAAAATGAATAATAAAGTAAATGTGCGGGAACTTCTATAAAAACAGAAGCAGCTTAGCCACTATTTCATTCAATCAACAAACTGCATCACTAAATATGATTTGAATATGAGTTGAACCCCACCAGCAGGAGTGGACTGACACTTCACAGGATAGATGCTTAACACTACAAAGCAAAAAGCTTTGCTGATGACTAGAATGATAAGATATTCCAGGGTGACTGAAATTAGGGCCTAAATTACTAATTAATATACATTTACATTACACGAGCAGGATCTCCTAATACAGTGGGTACTTTAATACTTGAACCTTTTCCTCTAATCCCAGGTTTTATATCGGCTGTGCAAACACTGACAGACTGGGTCGATGTGGACAAATGAAATGGTTTTGTAAAGCCCTGACATGGCCTGAGGAAAGAGGCAGCGAGCGAGATAGAATGGCAAACGGAAAATGAGTTTTCACGAGAAAAGGTGGTGCAGTGCGATCCCTCTGCTGCATTATTAACTAGATGGTCCATTATCACTGAGAAAAAACGCGCGCGCACACAGATACACAGGATATTCAAAGCAATGGACTACTTGGTGCTATCTTTTCAAATATAGCCTTATTGAGTACGATAAGTCTGAAAAGGTCAGGTCAGAGAGTTAAAGATTAATAAAGTGAGACTCAGAAATCAAACATCTTTCCTGTGCAGTGTCCACCATGTGTCAGTCAACAGTCTAAAATAGCCCTCACTCACAGCTTAACCGGCTACAGCACCATACATGCCATAATGACTCCATATCCAGGAGACAAACAGACACACACACACACACACACACACACACACACACACGCATTAACAATCCATTGCATAACAGGGTTGGAACAAGTCACAGAGGAGTGACTGACTTCTCCAGGGAACAACAAGTAAATGGGATTTCTTGCCGCAGTAGAAGGCATATGATGCCACCCATTAAAGTTTTTTTTCCACCTACATCATGTTATGTAAAGAAAAGGTCAGCCACAGTACACAAACCCAAGCACAGTCAAACAAACACACACAAGCCATGCAAGTAACAGCAGAACCTTAACCAAAAAGCATACTGCCCGAAGCCTCACATCACAAGCTGACCTCGCTTCAACGATTTCAAGGTTTTCATGGTACATATGAGGACTATGATACAAGACCAGACACAGACTCACTCATCACCAGCATATAAACATGATGCCTCTTTATTATTGGGGAATTCATGTATATTGACTTACAGATAAACCTGTTGAACTGCTTGTTAACACAAATATCACCAGAACTCAATCCAATGGAGCACCTTGGAAACAGAAAATCTGCAGCAGCTGGGCGATGCCATCATCATCATGACAGGCGGGTACAAATATGGAGAGCATAAAGAGCAACGGTGAATAACTACATGTCAACATATGTTTTTAATGAGTAGCAGTACTCTGAATTCCTTTCTTGGAAATGTTTGTACAAATCCGCAACAGTTACAGTGTTTTTCCAGTCAAAGTCCTCCTGAATTGTGAACATTGGTTTTAATAAGTAAGTAGAAAGAAAGCAAACAACCTATTTTAATGCATCAGAAAGTGTGTCATTTATGAGTAAACAATTAACAAATGAGTCTTCTTAAAAAAAAAGCTAGACCAATATTAATACACTGCTCCCAGTGTTATCTTCTGATCAGAGTGTGCATTCATATAAATGCTGCTTCCTAGCTTGTAAAGAAAATCCTAAAATGCTAATTCTCACCTGAACCCCCTCAGAGAGACTTTAGAAGTGAGAGCACATTTTCACATGCTTCAAAAAGCAGCCTCACGCTGAATAACAATGCAAGTCTTTACATTCACTAGGAATCAGCCTCAAATAACAGGTTATAATGCACCAGTGTGTACGATCTGTCCTGTGTCATTTGCTTTGATGCAGATGGGCAAGCACAGAAAGAATCAGTATTTCAGCTCTTTGTTTTCAACTGAGCACAGTTTCACGTTGCATCCTATCTGAAATTAAAAGAAAGACCGCAACCATTAGCTGCTTTGCAAGTTTGAGCAACCCAATTTTTTCTTTTTCTTCTCACACATGTGGACATGCCCAAAAATGTCTTTCGCCTGATTCAGAAAGAAACTGCTCTCACCCAATGAGACAAGCCAGAGACAGTGTGATGAAGGACACGCAGTAAATACCGAATTGTGTTCAGCTGCAGTAAACAGCTCATATTGTCCTACGTAAATTATGAGAACGGCCCAGTGCAGTAGACGCTCGCCCGTGTGATTATTTGCCACAGCCAAATGAATATTGTTAGAGGAATGATATAACACCAGCTGTCATGAACAGTTTTTGTTCTGACTTGCTTTATCGGTGAAAACAGATCTTTCTCAACTTTTCTGAGCAACATTTCTGTCTGGCACACAGCTACAATCATTTCCTTGTCGTCTCATTGGACTCGGTCCTTTAATTGCATTTCGCTGGAATGCATCACTCTTCACAGAAGCATGATTCATTGCAACTCAAGAATCCATGCGCAGACAAATAGTTATTGAATCTTCTGAAATTTCGATACAGTTAACAGAAACTGGAATTTGTTTGTTTCTTAAAGAATTATTAACAAAAAGTAAAAGAAAAAAATACTCCAGGCTGAGCTGTGTGCACACTGATCGTCAGTTTGAAATAACCACATCGTGATCCTGCTCTCTGCTGCCCCTGACCCCCCCCATTTACTTCCTTCCTTCCTTTCCTCCCTCAAAAGCCCAGCCCAGCTCATTGTGGGCAATTAGTGCAGCCTTTAAGTTTATGCCATATTAACTCTGCGAGGAAGAAGACTCAGTGGAGAGAGAGAGCGACAGGCAATCTGCCAATTTTGCCTTTTTTTCCCAGCCTCCCTTGGCTTACCTTTACTGCCTGATATTTCTTCTTGTCACCTCATGGTGCAAGCTTGTGGCTTTTACTCGCTGTCCTAGGCAACCAAACAAACAGGCATACCACGGGCTTTATTTATAACCACAGCCTACGCACAAAACTGAGCAAATAAGATAGGTACAACAATACAGACTTGAGGATGAGCATCCTGTAAAGCAGCTGTGCTCCATGACGGGGGGGGGGGGGGTCAACACAGATGCTTCAAAGTAAGTTTTATAATAAATCATCTCAAGTTTAACTTGTGAACTTGCAGAAAAACAGTATTACAATGGACTTGAGCTTCACGTGAATTATTTCTTAAAAGATGCAAGCAAACACAAACCATTTACATATCTGACTCTTAATTCAAAATACTGAGCATCTGGCTCATTACCATGTTCCCAAACCCTCTGTGCTGTGAGGTTTCTGTCAGTTGACTCTTATTTAAGCACAACTCCATAAGTATCTGTAGAAGGTATGCTTTTAAAATGTGTGATCCTACGAGCTTGTTCATCAGTGCTTTTGTTGCTTTCTGAAAAATCAAACTGCTTTGTCGGGGTCAGCACACACTGCTTGAGAATTGCATTGTGTTGGCATCATAGACTGTGTATAAAAGAGGTAAGCATGTAAGCTTCTGCAGGTACTTGATATAGATATTGTGTTTGCTCCTGTTCTTAGCAGTTTCACCGTCGCACACTGGTTCCCTTTTGCAATAGGTCATTTAAACCCTCAAAAAGAAAGCAGTTCACAGTTACAATTTAAGAGAAGTGATGTAACGACAGCAATACACTATTGTGCAACTGCACATCCAAAGACGACATCATGCAGATAGTGCAGCAACCTATGTAGCAAAAGTAATGGCATAATTGATGAGCAGCTGTAATGTGATTGCTGAAGCTATAACCGTAATGCACTACCGTGTATATAATGACAGCGTAGGTTATTCTTTAGAGCAGCTAACCTACATTTTATAAGTCAAAGTGCACACAGAGTATTTTTGGCTCTATTGCTAAAAGTGAAAGGTGACTTGCTCTTTTTGACAGGCAGCGGTTGGGGACAGACGCCGTCTGTCCTTGACACAGAGGTGGGGTGGGGGGAGGGGAGCCAAGAGTTGTGATAGGCCTAGTTTTTATATGCCCCAGTGAGTTACACAGTCACCCAAATGTATTTTGGCATTGTGAGTGTGTGTGTGTGTGTGTGTGTGTGTGTGTCTGTCAGTGGGCTTAGCAAATCAAAGTCCATCTTGCAGTGTGGGCCAGACGGACAGTGAAATGGTGATTAAAAAATACCCGACTAAATATAATATAAACTCAGTGCACTCAAGCATGTCGATATGGTTAATACGGCCTGCTGAATTTCAGTCTGAGTATCAAAATGGTAATTTAAGCAGCTTTGAACATGTCTTGGTTGTTGGTGCCTGATCTGAGTATTTCAGTAACTGCAGATCCACTGGGAAAATCACAGTGGATCTTTCCCAGTTTCACAGAGAATGTTCTGAAAAAGAGAAACTATGTTCTCTGGGTGAAAATGTCTTGTTTATCTCAGAAGTCAGGAGAATGGTCAGACTGCTTCACGCTGACGGAAAGACAACAGTAAAATGATGTAACAACCGGGGTATGCAGAAAAGCAGCTCTGAATGCTGAATAAATCTCACAGCAGCAGAAGACCACACTGGGTGCCACTCCTGCCAGCTAAGAACATGAAACTTTGCCAACAATTTGCACGAACAGAAGCCGCAAAAGTAAAAATGTTGCTGGCCTGACGAGTTTCGTTTTCTGCTGTGACATTCAGATGGTAGGGTCAGAATTTGGCGTCTGCCTTGTATCAATAGTTCAGGCTACTGCTGCAAGTTTAAAAGTTTCAGATATTTTCTTGGCAAACCGTGGGTCCCCTTAATACCAGCTGAACACCATTTAAATGCCACAGCCTGTCCGTTTATGCTGTTTTCTGTGGTTTATTTTCCAGTTCAATTTTTGATATAGGTAATAACTATGACCAGATGGAAGAACAGGAGGGTAGGGTCTTGTTTTCCCCAATAATTTTCAATTTAACAAGAATGACAAAAAGGAAAGATTCAGAGGTGACAGTGGCTTAACTGCCATTATCTTTGTCACCTACCATTAATGTGTCAACAGCTAGAGCAAATTTGGGGGAACGCAGCAAAGCTATATTACATTCAGTGTTAATGCCACCTGCTGGAGCTGCCTTCAGAGAAAAGAGAGAAATAAACTAGAATGAAGCAGACTAGCAAGACGGGAAACAAAAGAAAAGAGGAAGGAAAGAAGACAGATGAAAGCATGAGTGAGCATGAAAAAGAGGGAAATAGGTAAAAACAGACTGAAAGAGTGACAGTAAAAAAAGACTGGAGGAAATACAAGAAAATAGCTGGAATAAAAAGGGCTCTTTTCTTTTATGCCTCCCAACTAGACCATTAGGCAAACAAGCTGAAGCTTTGGCAGTACTTAATGACTGAGTGTAAATATTCATGAGATTTTTGTAGCATTTTGTTTTTTCCTTCAAGTTGTAAAGAGCCTACATTGAAGAAAGTCGACTCGATGTTGGGCCACACTCATCGATAAAGTTCACAAAGCTCTTTTTTTTGTTAATATTTGATCTCCCCCACCCCAATTTCCTTTATACAAAAAAAAGAAAGAAAGTACGACTGAATACTGAATGACATGATGGTGAACAGCAGACACAGAGCAAAACAGTCAGATGGGGGCTAAAGCAAGGGGGCCAGTTCTTGCCTACAGAGTCTTATTGTCAGTGGTAACAGCACTTACAGTTCTCTACAGCACAAAGAATAAACACGATACGGACGTTGTTGTGGAGACAGTAACAGGAGATACTTGTTTCTTACCAAATCAGTATGCAATAAAATAAAAAAAATTTAAAAATGAGGCTGTAACCAGAGACGGTGAGCTAGTTCTCACCTCCAAAAAAACCCCATGCTGCCACACATTATTGTCTCGCAAGCTGAGTGAAGATGACAGGCATGCCACACTGAGCCCATTTCTATTGACAGATGGAGAGAGCCTGGGCGAAGGGTTGACTTTGCTGGGTATCTCTTGTCACTCACCGCTTTGCATCTTCAGTCTTTATGTTTACATGTAGGGTTTGACTAAATTACAGCAGACAATAACAGGTAAAGTCCAAGGTCATAATTGTGGACGATTTTGACTTATTCATATATCTGTAATCATGCAGGGAAATTGTTAAACAAAGAACACTTATCTAATACCGTAACACTGCTCAGCTGGGTATGAAATTGTGTGAACTGCTTTGTCTAATAAAGGAAAGTTAGTTTTAGTTTGTTATGCAAATGCGTCCAGAATTCACTTTGTACTTCTGTCCAAAACAGAATCCAACAAATATCAGCTGGCAGGAATTTTTCTCTTTCCAGACTCTGTTTGGTTGATCAGCGCTTTTGGCTTTCATCTTGTAAAAGTTCTTTATGTTTTTTTTTCACCCTACCAGGTTGTTCTTTATTTATTTATTATAATTTAACTCTGAAATCAGACTCATTAGAATCTCTTGTGAATTTTAATACAAATCAAAATGCTAGAAAATACTAATAGCTGCTGAATAGATGGACTAAATGGACAAAATCTTGACTGTTACGCACAGCCGACAAACGCGAGGACAAATCCACTGAGAGCAGCAGCTGACAACAAATAAGGCCCGTGTTCGCGTGTGATTGGCATATCACACACACACACACGAGGCATAGTCTACATGTCCCTCATTAGAAAAAAATGCTCTGGGGACAAATTCCTTATGCCACTGCACTGTGCTAAATGAACTGAGTAGGTTATGTCAAGATCTGGCAAAAAAGCTAATTCATGACATGAAGAGAAGTAAGAAATAATAAAAAGAACTGCGTGTCCTTTTTCACCACAGCTTTAAGCCACTAAATAGTACTGATCGAGACACTTAAGTGGAGTCGGGTAGTGTCAGCCATTTTAGTCTTTCACTGAAGTTATTTCAATGAGGAAAATACACAACAAGGGCTAAAATAACAAGCGTGACTCTTGCATGCTGAGCACTGCCGTCACTCCACTGGACAATAGTGTTTTCATGGACAAAACAGGAGTGAGAAGCACTCCAACAGAGAGGCACTCAGAGTCGAATCTGTGGGATACAGTGGCACTCTCACCAAGCAGTGGGCTAAACAATTCACAAGCAATTTTGCTAATCGCTGAGTCTGCAAAGCAGACAAAACAGAAGAGTGGATAGAGTCAGATCCCCCAAGAGCTCATGCCCCAGTCTGACCCTCCATACTCCCTGTAGTCCTGCCATGACATCACAGCTTATCATCTTGTACAGAGTGCTTTCTTGTATCACGTAAAAATCACCACCACAGCATATTATTTTCTCTTTGCCTCCCAGCTCTTTCCTTCCTTGCTGTTGTGGGATGCTACCCTACACAGAAAACCCAGTCTACAGGTCTCCCGTAGAAATGGGAAGGAGGAAGCCCCAAACCCATGCTAGGAAATGTTCTGGCATCCTGTTGTTGGGTTTGTTGTAGAAACACAGAGGATACTATCTCACTAAAGGTAAGCAAAGTATCTACATGGGGGAAAATATTACAACACCCTGGCGACACGCTAAAAAGAAAGCCCCATTAGACTTTTTTGATACTTCGATATATTCTCTATCAATCCTTATCGGGTTGGGCTTCACCTATTTGTAGTTTGGACATGTGTCAGGCATTAGACGTATATAACATATTGGTCATAACCGATCCAGATACTTTTGTTACACTGGAGATTAGAAAGAAAGGGAAGAAATTGATCAGAGTTACTGACAAACTCTGATTTTCACATTATTTTTGCAGAGAATGAAAAACAAATGGAAAGCTGGAAACAGAAAACCCTCTGCAATGTTCTTGATTAAAACTTACTCATAAAAACACTTGCATTGACCACAGCTTCCCAAACATGTTCACGCCACTTAAAGTTAGGATCTTTAGGATTTAATTAAATAAAACTGCCTTTCCAATATCATTCTAGATTACTGAAAAAGTAGCCCGATTAAACAGGCCTAAATTTTAAAGGCCTTGTATCCAAACAAGTCTGAACACTAAATTGGAAAGTTGGAATCATTAAAGCTGCAGTAACCACTTGGTGTTGTTATTGCTTAGTGCTTAATGCTACTAAGGACACCGTTGCAAAGTCTTATTCACTCCAAAACAAGAATGGTGCAGGAAAAAACCTTCGATATCTGCCCAACAGGCCAAGTTGTAATGTGATCACATCTCCTCTAACAAGGGGATTTTCACATTGTCAATGTAATTTTTCCTCTTTCAATCCCCAGTGGCACTAATCTATGCTTTACAAAATGCCAGGCTGCACCACATTTCGCTTCAGTGGTGTCGAGATCCCAGCCTACCACTTGGCTCATCTACTTCACTTAGCGGTTTTCATCATTTCTGCGAATGATTCTCAGCTGAGTGCGAGCCCGAACGTGTTCCATTTGCCGCTTTTATCTGTAGGTGGAGAGCGTCAGTGATGGAGACAGACATAGTAGGACCAAAGGGCTGGCTTAATCCCAGTAGCTGAAGTGTGAGCTGTACCCCTTTAATGAACAGAAAACATAATTTGTTGTTGAACTATAGTCTACTGAGAGTACTGTAGGAGGAAAAACTTCCATCTCCTCCTACAAAATGTTTCTTCCTGACTCTTTTCCAAATTATTAACCAACCCGTGGTGTGTGAATGCGAGACACCAAATTCTCCTCTTTATAAAAGCTTTACAAAGATGTGCTGGAAATAATTTATCATCATTATATTGCAGTATCAGTATTCAAACTGTTTTCTGCACAAGTCAGTAAAATGCATGACAAAATTTAAAAAAAAAAAAAAAATGGACCTAGAACTGCAGTGATAGTCAAATATTTTATCCCTGGATGGTGCAAATATATCTGCTGGAACACGGGAAACTTTAATATGCAAGAAACAGATGTTCAGCTGGCGTTCATTTCTCCCTCACCTAAAATTCTTTGTTCTTAATCTTTGTTTGTGTGAAACTATCCTGAGCCCTTAGGACTAACTGAAATGAAAAGAGGAAGACCACAGAGAAGATTCATGGATGTAACGAAAAAGGTCATGCAGAGGGTTGGTGTGACAGAGGATGGAAGGGATAGGATGAGATGGAGCCAGATGATCCAGGATGAGATGGAGCCAGATGATCCAGTACGGCGATCTTAAAGGGAGCAGGCGAAAGAAGCAGAAGATGAAGAAGACTGAAATGCTCCGTCGTATAAAGTGTCCCGGTCAGCAGATAATGCGTTACATAACAGCGTCTCAATTTACAAAGCCCTACCTGTCTGAGAAAAATAGGGCGTGTGAGACCAGTTCAAAATGCCAAGAGGCTGTCTGGAAGAAGCACGGCGCACAAGCACCAAATAATACTCTCATAACAATCCCTGTCTCATCCAAACATAATCCTAACTGGCTGGATACAAGCCATAACACACAGAGCTAAAGTGCTCTCGGAGCAGAGAACATCATTTTCGGGAGCTATTTAGGGCTCAACTGACAGCAGTATTGCCTGTTTAGTGTGTACACCATCCTCCACTCTATCCCCAGCCATGCACACACACACACACACCTGGAAACCACCACCACCACCACCCAGAACACTCACTCCAAGCAACACCCTGCTGAAATGGCATTTAAGCTGTTGCATAATCTTTGGAGGACTCGCAGCACAAAGGCAGAACACGACCCCTGAAATCAGATTACTCTAAAATGACTTTTTCTCTGGAAGTGTAAATGTTACCAGAATAAAGGAGTAATTTAACAAAGCTGGACTGCAGTAATGAAGTGTATACCTGAGACAGCTAAGGCTTTACAAAGTCCAGTTACCTAAGCACAGTCATTTGACATTCAGTGTCAGTCCCCCTAAATTTAGCCTTACTTCTCTAACAAGGCTTTACTGCCATTGGGGGACTGACAGTAATTGAGGTCTGATCGCTGGTTAGGGGTATTTAAACTGAAAGCCTCACTTCTACATCAAGTCCAACTCAAGGTAATTAATCTTCTTAACATTAGGTGCTTTTGTAGTGACCTACAGATGGACAGAGCACTGACAAACAGCCTCTCCAGGATGTCAATTACAGCATAGCACTGTTTCACCAAAAAACAAAACAAAACAAAAAAACCCAAAGCCCTGCCTAGGTTTATTTCCCAGAGACCCTTCTGTTATTAAACCAGAAGGTCCAACCTACAGATCACACTGGAATCAATACCCTTAGTATATGATTGCCTTCAATATAGCTCAAATAATCAGCCATGAGTCGTTGCAGACATGCTCTTTAGAGAATGCATAAATGCCCAACCCAGGGCTTTCCCCAAGTCTCCCAGATTGCCTTATTTGCAGCACAGCAATGATGTATCCTGCTAAGATCGTTGCATATTTTTTAGTACGTAGCAAATGCCAAGGTCAAACAGACCGTTTCTAAGAAAGTGTCTGCCCTGTGTGAAGCCCATGTAGCACAACAGGACAATCATAACACCTCCTTGTCTATATAAAAAACACCAAGTGCCCTTCATACATGTCTGTTACGTATAGGTTTCCATGTGCATTCATGGGTGTGTTGTTTGCGACAGTCTGTTGACTTCAATAGCAGGCTGGGTTCTCGGCATCATGACCTCATTCCTTCTGGCTCTTAAGTCAAGTCAGCACCCCACTTTCCTCTGGGAGTGGGCTGAAAGCTGCCGGTCATTCCAAGGAGCGTGTTGTACAAAGCAAGCTACAGTATAGCTCGCTTTGGACAAATTTGCTGCAGAAGAGAGGAATAGCAGCTTGATGTATTTTATTCCCTGATGGGAGCAAACTATATCCGAGAATAATGGAGAAAGTGAGCAAATTATTTTTTTTCTCCAGCACATTGATAGGGCACCTAAAAGCCTGTTTATGACAGGATTGGTGTCAAAAGTGGAATTTCATTTCACAAAACAATGCTGAAGTAAAACAATTTCTCTTCACATTGATGTGTCAGATAATGTTAATAAAATACAGGCAATACTGACTTCCGTTACTAAAAATGGTTGTTTAAGAAAAAAAAAAGATTTTCCCCAGATTTACTGACAGCCCTCAGAGGGGAGATGACACCATGTGAGAGGTGTACAGGTAGCAAAGAAATTAGCAAAGGAGTATTTTAGCACTTCAGAGCCTTGATTACAACATAAATCCTTTGATTACCTAGTAGCCTGGTTTCACAGCAATGCATGTAATCCAGCTGCACCCTGAAAGGAATCTACTGCTTTACGTGTATATAGCAAGCGCTGAGTGACCTTTTCAGGGCTCAGTGGAGCAATCAACTCCGAGCATGTTATGCACCCTGCAGCTGTGGCATAGGAGACGAATATGACAGAAGGATGTGGGAAACAACCCAATTACACAAACTCCAAGCAAGTGCCAGCAACAGCTACTTAGGACCACTGCTCTGCCAACTAACTACAACTCTTTATGTTAAAATTCGCTAACACAGAGGGGAGCTATCTCGTCAGGCATCGGCATCAGTCAGCTGGCTGTAAGCCAGGTAGCTACAGCATATCTTGCAGTAACAAAAAAAAAAAAAAAAAAAAAAAAAAAAGGGAGAATGTCGGAAATATGAGACAGCCGTGCGCTGACAGTGACAGCTCAAGGAGCTCTCTCACACTGAGTAAAAGCACAAAACCTTACCTGGCTTTCTGAGATAACGCCGTTTTGATAGTGTAACCTCAGGAAGGGCTGAAGAGATGATCTCTTGAATTGGATTAACAAACAGGCGGCCAACCAGTCAGGCGGAGGAGGTGGCGGTGGTAGTGGTGGTGGAGGAGGAGGAGGAGGATGATGATACCTCTGAAGGGGTGATGCCCATATTCAATATGTAGCCCTGAAACGTCGGGGCGGACACATTTGACCTGCTACTGTCGCCTACAGCGCCTGAGTTCGAGCTCTGGTCAAACACTGACACCAAAAAACCTCGAGTCAAATTATAAAAAAGCCTAAGCGCAGATAAAATAAGCAAACGGCGGGAAGCACGAGCCGCAGCTGACACTCTTCTTTCTGTTTTGCTTGACAGGAGGATTGTTTGTACACCGGAACAGCGGTTTACTCTCGATTACAGAACAGTGCGCAACATCCAGTCGTCACCCTGCCACACGAATCGTACAAAAAACAGTACATAACCTTGCTGAGAGGAGATCCGGTGGCGCCCTGTTTATCTATCCGCCGTTCCTCCTGCCTTGCTCGGTAGGAAATCAGCTGCTTCGCACTGGAGGGACGCCATTTGTTTGTGAGGAGTTTTCCGTCTGCTGTCCTACGGTGCCCCTTAGAGGAGAGCTCAGCACCTGCCACCTATCCAAACAACAGCTCCCCCTGCTGTCAAAACACTGCAATCGCCTTTAAGCATTTTCTCATTTGCCTTTACAGCCCACATTGCATACACAGTGCCTAACAAATGTCTTTTATGTACTTATTTATCTGGGTAAAAAATTAGAAAGTACGGTTCGTCAAGAAGTTTTTAAAACTAACAATTGATTTAATCAGTTGTTACGGAATTCACGTTTTTATACAAGCATATTGGACTATTAGTGCGAATCACTATTTTTCAGCTTTTTGTGAAACAGTAAATTTGACAACATTTTAACAACAGTAATTATATTTTAGCTTTAAAAATGTCATTTTGATTAAATGCATTAAATGTGCATACTGGTTCATTAGCCATTACAGAAACATAAAAACTGATTTTAATAATTGACAAGGCTGTTAATTTAGAAAGGCTGTGGCTTAAAATGGCATTTTTTTTATTTAAATTTTTTTAATTTCAACTAGTATACATGCTTGTTTCCATTAATCTTTTTTTCTTTTGTCTGCCAGTCAAAATTGTATTTATTTGTCTAAATTCAAGACCTAAAAATGAAAAGAATTCCAAATAGAAAAACGTGTTTTCATACACAAGCTTTTATACAATAGAAATTGTGACCTACATCTCAGTACTCAGTCAGCTGCAGTGAACTGCAATAACATTAGTTTCAGTTCAGCTATGTGTGAGTGTTGCAAAACATAAATCAGACACTGTAAGGTATGTGTTTGACCAAAAAAAACAACTAAACCATATCCAGATAGAGGCAGTGACAGAAATATTGAAACCACTCGAGCTATTTGAACTTCTATACAACATTTCCAGTAAATTGAAAGTAGAAAAGTATTGCTGATCTTGTTGGAACCAGCTACAGTCTGCTAGGTTTATACAACAAATAAGATCGATGTACTTAATTTTCCAAGGCCTGAAAGGTCCACACAATGGTGTGGCTTTGTTGTTGTTAGCCTCGTGGTCTGGCCTCTTGCTCTGAGAGGAGACCACCGTTCTTTCAGATCAGCGCTATCCATGTTTATCTTACTTTGCATAAAAGTGTGTTCTTATTTCTGTTCTACCTTAAGAGGAAAACAAATTATAGTATCAAAAAAAGTTTAAAATGTACAGCGACAAATAGTTACAGTGGCTTGCAAAAGTATTCGGCCCCCTTGAACTTTCCCACATTTTGTCACATTACAGCCACAAACATGAATCAATTTTATTGAAATTCCACGTGAAAGACCAACGCAAAGTGGTGTACACGTGAGAAGTGGAACGAAAATTATACATGATTCCAAACATTTTTTACAAATAAATAACTGAAAAGTGGGGTGTGTGTAATTATTCAGCCCCCTGAGTCAATACTTTGTAGAACCACCTTTTGCTGCAATTCCAGCTGCCAGTCTTTTAGGGTATGTCTCTACCAGCTTTGCACATCTAGAGACTGAAATTCTTGCCCATTCTTCTTTGCAAAACAGCTCCAGCTCAGTCAGATTAGATGGACAGCGTTTGTGAACAGCAGTTTTCAGATCTTGCCACGGATTCTCGATTGGATTTAGATCTGGACTTTAACTGGGCCATTCTAACACATGGATATGTTTTGTTTTAAACCGTTCCATCGCTGCCCTGGCTTTATGTTTAGGGTCGTTGTCCTGCTGGAAGGTGAACCTCCGCCCCAGTCTCAAGTCTTTTGCAGACTCCAAGAGGTTTTCTTCCAAGATTGCCCTGTATTTGACTCCATCCATCTTCCCATCGACTCTGACCAGCTTCCCTGTCCCTGCTGAAGAGAAGCACCCCCAGAGCATGATGCTGCCACCACCATATTTGACAGTGGGGATGGTGTGTTCAGAGTGATGTGCAGTGTTAGTTTTCCGCCACACATAGCGTTTTGCATTTTGGCCATAAAAGTTCCATTTTGGTCTCATCTGACCAGAGCAGCTTCTTCCACATGTTTGCTGTGTCCCCCACATGGCTTGTGGCAAACTGCAAATGGGACTTCTTATGGTTTTCTTTTAACAATGGCCGTCTTATTGCCACTCTTCCATAAAGGCCAACTTTGTGCAGTGCACGACTAATAGTTGTCCTATGGACAGATTCCCCCACCTGAGCTGTAGATCTCTGCAGCTGGTCCAGAGTCACCGTGGGCCTCTTGGCTGCATTTCTGATCAGCAAATTCCAATAAAATGGATTCATGTTTCAAAATGTGGGAAAGTTCAAGGGGGCCAAATACTTTTGTAAGCCACTGTATTGTGGAAAAAGTGACTTTATTTTGCCTTGTTACTTAACCACATAAAAAATAAATTATCACAACATCACTGACAAATTGTCCTTCAATCTAAATTTGTTGCGTAAAATTATCATTTGAATATAACACTCAATGTTACTTTGTTCAACAATCATAAACAGTACAATATATTTACAATACAATACAATACATCTTTATTTATAGAGAACATTTAAAAACCAGCAGTATACCAAAGTGCTTAACATAAAAGACAGATATTTAGATATTTAATAAAAAACAAAGAAGAACAATACTTCTGGATCACCTTCTATTTGGTGACCGTAACCTTCAAATTCCCCCCCCCCCCCCAGAACACACACACACACCTAGATATATCTGAATATTTACATTCCTAGTGCACAATGATCATACTGTAGAGCATATCAATGCAAACACTTAGCAAAGGAGCATCAAACACAAGCTGAAGAAGGTCACGGGCTCAGCATTTTACCACTCTAGCTTCATGTCAGCTTTGCTCCACACATATTTTCCCCCTCTTTTTAGAAACATGTATTCATCGAAGCCGCTGAAGCGAATTGCCTCCTTTACTCCAACATCAAGGATGGATTTGGAAGGATCCTTCCGTCCCTCTCGACAGTCCAGGAAACGCATCTGAAAAAAAAAGGAAAAAAATCAACATATGAAGTAAGTTTCCTTCAGCTAAAATGCCTAGCAAGTTACTAATTTAAACAATTATACCAAATTCAAGCCTTTTTACTTAATTTGAGCAATCCACATTCATATAACTCAAACATGCAGTTCATTTTTTTACTTAAACATCTGATAAAATGGCTCAGCCGCACTACCAGTTAGTAATAATCTGAAGTACTTACATATTCATCCAGGATCAGATAGGAGTTCCTCATCTATTAAAACAAAAAAAACCACAAATTTTAATTTTTGTGTATCCTAACTTTGGATTTTCAACCATTAATTACAGCACAACAAAGAATTATTTTAGGCAGGATGAACTGAGCTCATGTTTCAACCTAATATATATGTTTAGTTCCTACTTTTCATGCCATAGTGCTGCAAAATTGAGGAGTAATGCAAAATGCAGAATGAGCACACCACAGATATGAAACATGGATATTCTAGAAGTTATCGCATTATAAACTATACCAAAAGTCTATACCAAAATATTCCCTCATATTTGGTGGCCATCTATACAGCAACAAGGAGAAAACAAAATCCAAATTCCTAACTGACAGTGGTGTTCAAAAGTCAACTTTTGCATAGTTTATTTGTTTAACTGTGCATTGTGTGTGTTTACTATAATAATATTCACATTTTATTCACTCTAGGCATATCAAGCTCTAATTCTACGCCCTTACATAAATCAAAAAATTAAAAAAAAGGATGAAAAACATCTTTCCCACAGAATACATTATGGTTATTGCATTAAACATATTTGCCATAATTGCTGCACATGTCTGAGAATTATACCTTCTCATTAGACTCAGGAACAAGGCAAGAGACGCTGCTGTGTCTGTCCAGAAACTCCTGAAACTGCTGATCACTGATGACAAACCTCTCTGCCTCTCTCAGGGCTGTCTCGCCTGCGTTTTCCCCGTCAATCAGCAGGCACTGAAAGACCTGAAAACAAGAACGAGACGTTCAGTACATCCATGATTACCCCGTACAAACATTATTTACTTATTTTTTCATTTTTACCTTCCAGCGGACAGGATTAATCAAATTGATTTGCTGTGTCATGTCTTCGTCATAGTTGAAGATGTTGATGACGGAGTTGATTTTCAGTGCCACTTTATACTCCTTGCACCAGCTGCAGATCTTGAAGAGGTTGTCAAGGTGGCTCTTCCTGCCTTGAGTTCTGCCAATCAGCTGGTTGGTTGCTTCATCAAAGCTGTCACAGGAGATAGCTAGAATGTCCAGATAGATACCTAGAAGAGGAAATAAAAATGAAAGAGATCATAAATGTAAATTATTTTATGGTATATGGCACAGCTGGAATGTACCCATAAAAAAAAGAAGCTGTTAATAACTTAGCTATCTTACCATATTTCTGGAACCATTCTTCTTTGATCATGCTTCCATTGCTGACAATGCTGACACTTGGGAGCTGGAGGTCCTGTTTGCAGTACTGGACCAATTTCCCCACAAACTCTCCCTTATTATGCAGGAAGGGCTCTCCGCCAGAGAAGTTGATCTTTTCCATCCCTTACAAAAAGACATAAATTTAATAGCATGCACAGCAATTTGACAAAAAACAAAGCTTATTGTTATTAATTTGTCAAATCACCTGATTCCTTTAGAAGTTTAAGCCCCGTCTTAGCTTCCTCCAGGGGCAGGACGAAGGACGTTTTTGCAGTGTGGAAACAAAATCCACATCTATAATTACATTTGCGCGTAAAGTGGTAGTTGACGCTCGTTGGGATCGTTGGATTTTGGTCTTTGTTTTGGTCCAGTTTATCACCAGCAATGAATGAGTTTGTTCCCTTGCAGGCTCCTGTTGTCCAGTAAGTGAGTTTTGAAAAGGCGATCTCAAAAATGCAGTAGATGGTGCTGATGAAGCGCCGCAGAAGCAGCCTGGGAGACGAGACAGCAGGAGAAAAATCCATTTTTTAAATGACGAGTTGTGCTGTCAGACTTGCTATGTTTGCAAGATAAATGCTGGCGCGTCATAAGCAGAAACCCGCAGGGCGCATCTTATATAGAGGGTGTGGGGAGTCGGTCAGTTGTGGGGAGTCGGTCAGCTGTGAGCGACTCAAAAGTTTCTGTTTACAAACAACGAAAACGAAACCTAGCCTGGTTCCATTCTGCTGAGACGCAAGAAATAATTTACGCGCGTCATGACAACGCATTCTTTGCATTTCTTCGCAGTGTCATTCGTCCATTAAACCTTTATTAGAGACCTTTATGTACAGTAGTGATATGCCATTAAATAGTGCAGGACTTATAGATCTTTAGCTCTAATGGTCAAACTTTCAGTGATAAATGCTTCTTTGTAAAACAGTTTCTGTTTCGAGTCTGGGTGCATTCAGTTCATTGTAGTTTTCACAGCCTCTCTACTTGTCCAATCTCTTGGTGTCTCTCATTTTCATTAAACACGTTCAAGAAACATAACTTGGATTCCTGGAAAGAATTCCTGAGCTGCCCCTGCGAGGCGTTGGCTTCAACAATAAACGCGTTTCACAGTAAACGAAAAGTTTCGTTTTCTCCGTTTGGCGCCGTTACTATCGTTTTCCCTTCAGCTCACACGATGCGTCTCGGGACATATTTTGGAAACAGATAAGGGCATCTGGTGTACAAGATGTCAAAACACGCAATGTCTCTTCTTCCATGGTGGTGCTCTCGTGTTTTTTCAGTGGAGTTAAATGGAGCGCCTTTTTATTTTGCTGTTAAGGAAAAGCACCTGGGAGAAGACGTGCCGAGGGTGTTCAGAGAAGTTCAAAACCGTGACAAGTGCTACTCTGTCCTTGTTTACTGCAGCAGAGACAGAATCAAAACGGCGAAGTTTTACGGGGAGCTGAAAGACAAACTGCTGAGGGACTTGCCTCCGGAATGTCGCTTGTCTCCCATGTCTTCATTTCTACCAAAAGTCAGGGATTCTCTCGTTAAAGGTTACTTTTTAAAAGGGAATTCTGACACTTCCTCCCCGATAGAGCGGCTTTTGAGTGATTTAATACAACATGACCCAGTGTTAGTTTGTTCGTACTCTCCAGCTGAAGACGGCCAACAGTGGACGCAGCACATGTGGTCAGAGACAGCAAGCCAGGTGATGGATGTGGCAAAGGGATACTATGTGGTACCCTCAGAAGCGCCAGAATATCACCCATCTACTCTCAACATTATCAATTCAGATGTATTCTACAGCTTTGATGAGGCCTATGACGTGATGAAAAAAGTACGTATTTTCTCATTTTAATATTTACAAGACTGTTTTATGTTTATTTTAGTATACCGCATAAGATTTTGGCAAACGGGCGCACTCTTGTGGAGGATGTAGGGATAGCAGTTTATACCAAGAGACCCAGAGCTCTTGCTTCAAACGTTTATCTATCAGGGAGGGCCAGGTGGCCCACAGCACTGTGTGCGCTCATTGACAGCACAGTCTATGACTCACTCCTGCCTGCTTAACTGATTTGTCTGTTCTGCAGTGTGGTGACATCATCCCAGAAGCTAAGGCTGTGCTGGAGCTGCTGCCCAGCAGGGTGGAGGCCAGATATAAACCAGACTTCCCTGTTATTGTCATAGAGGGCCTGGATGCCACAGGTTAATGCCATTACCTCATAAATAAATATGTGATCAGTCTGATGCATAGATGTCATCCTAAAGTGGTGGCTGGTTGTTCTCCGCTAAAGCCATTATCTGCCAGGGAGCTTCAGTTAATGGAATATCATGTATCATGACCTCAGAAAAGTTACATCACTTTGAAATGGTTTACTGCGTAGCTCGCTCCTCTAATACTATTTTCAAACCTTCATGAAAGCTCAGCTGTGTGGTTCAAGAGGGAGTTTTAGTTGAACTTTTCAAGGGCCACCGCAGTTTCTTTTAATATGAACAAAAAGGATGAATTCCTCCTTTTGTGATTCGAAAATGTTCACACCTTTGTTTTCTTTGGTTTTGAGGTGAATCTATTTCCTGTCCTCTGTATCACAGGTAAGACCACTCTGACCGAGTCTCTGAAGGATACACTGGGGGCCACTCTTCTGCCATCCCCACCAGAGTGCCTTTCCCCCTGGAGAGCCCGCTTTGATCAGGAGCCACCCCTCATCCGCAGGGCCTTCTATGCTCTGGGGAACTACATCTCAGCAGATCAAATAGGCCTAAAGGGCAATAAGACACCTGTCATTGTTGACAGGTAAAGACAGCTGAGATGTTGCGGGTGGAGTGAGGTCTGCCTGTTTTGTGACCTTTTTTTTTTTTTCTTTTGTAAGAACTTGTAGATCCTGCTGAGATCCAGATCTATACAACTCAATATTCAGTGGCTACCAAGTCACCTGATGCGACTTCCACCTGTTGTTCACCTTTCAATTCACCATCGATTACCTGTCCCCAGATTTTGGCACAGCACAGCGGCCTATGCCATCGCCACAGCGGTGAGTGGTCCAGTGTGCAACCTTCCAGGAGAAGGTTCAGAGGTGTACTGTTGGCCTAGCGACCTGTTTCAGCCCAGCCTGGTGGTCTTACTCACACTTGACCCCGAGGAAAGGAAGAGGAGACTGAGAAACAGAGGCCTAGGAAAGACTGATGAAGAGGAAGAGCTGGATCACAACCAGCTGTTCAGACTCAGGTGAGGTAGTTGGAGTGCTTATGCATAATGTATTATTTACTCAGTTAGCATTATACTTGCATTAGAACTCTCATCAAGCAAGTGAAAATGCCCATTTAGACTGAAGGCGTAAATAATTGGTTGTGAACTTGTGATAACATTAATATAGATCTTTTAAAGTAGTTCTCTGTGCATATTGCTGGCACTCTTAATCTGATTGAGGACAAGTATGATGATTCTAGGTACCCAGAGTTGGTGATGTCAGGCACGTCAGACAAAAATGACAGGCTCCGCTATGTTATACTTGTATTAAAAAAATGAAAAAGAAGAAAAAGTATGAGTGTTAGAGCATGAAAGCGAAGATCAGTACAAACCCGACTGTGGATTCACAGTCAAGTCAGCTCAGTCTTCGTCTGATCCATCAAACACTTAACAATCAATTACGGTCCCATGGGAGAGGCAGCTGATGAGAAAGAGCAGGTGATTAGTTGCTGAGCTGCTGTGCTCCATTAAGCTGGTCAAAACTGGCAGGCACTGCCGGCCTAGTTAGTTGCTACACAGACAGGTCGATGGCTACTTTCATTCGTCTTCTGTCCTGACATAATGGCCTTTCCACACGGGACAGCCAGATGTTGGGCCTGCAGAATTAGAAAATGGAGGGAGTTGACAGTCAGCCTGTGAATGAGTGAGGGATTCTGCAGACTTGGCCTGCCACTATCAAAAGGACAATTCTTCACTGGTAACAGGGATAGCAGAACTCTGAGCCATCTGTGTTGTTTCTCAAAAATGTACTGTATTGTATACCTTACTGTGCAGCAAAGCTGTAAGCAATCACAATACTAAAATTTGTCTTGTGCTGCACGCTTCCTTCACTCCTTGACCAATGTTTGCGTGTGTGTGTGCGCAGAGTGGAGGAGGCTTATCGGAGGATCAGCGGCCCAGCTTGTGTTACTGTGGATGCTAGTCCTTCTGCAGACCGAGTGCTCCAACAAGTACTGCTTTTAATTAGGGGCAAATGCCACTTGTAAACAACTCTCTATCTCCCCTGCTGGCAGTCAAGCATCAAGTGTATGCAGTGCATTCCGTCACCACTAGGTGCCAGTAAGGCATCGTAAATGTGATTGCAGACAGGCTAGTGGGCAGATTGGAGTGTGGAGAAGAGATTCTATTCATAACGTGTAAAGGTTGAATGCCGGGGGCCAGAACTGCATGCTACAATCAGAAATACATATTCATGTAGACACACACACACGCACACATACTCACACTAATGTATTGTCAGGAAGAAGTGTACATCTAACGACTGTTGTGACCTCTCAGAAATTAGACACTGTGTAGCCTCCAGATACCTTGTAGCAGCACTTTTTTTTTTTATGCAGACTGACGCTTGCGAAGTGGATAGGAACATTTATATAAGGGCGACGAGTTACTGCAGATTGAATCAAAATGCACAAATAAGAAAAAACAAATCTTAAAATGTACGTTGAATGTTAGCTTGTTAAAATAAATGCAGAACCCGGTCTATCTTCGGACAACATATTTTCACTTGTTAAAAAAAGTTTTTGAATTAAAAGAAAATGACACTAAACATCTGTTTGTGTTTTCTCTTCTACAAACTGTGTATAGCTGCATGTTTATGTTGCTTATATAACTGGCTACGAACATGAACACAATGTCCTGCTCTGTTTGCAAGAACATGAACTCAGCTGTGTGATAATGACACAAGTGATGCACTAAGATCACATGGCACTATCTGTACTTGATGCTTTCATAAGCACTGGCATTTTCAAGTTGACACACGTAAATGTACACACGCCTACTTTTGTAAAACACACACACACACAATCATGCACATCTACTAAGAGCATATACTGTAACTCATTTATATAGGGAGGAAGTGTATATTTGGCCTATGTGATGGGAAGATTAATTGGGGGTTTTAGTAATTATGAGCTTGGCAAAGCTGCAGGGTGGAGAAGACAGAGTGACCCATCTCTTTTACTGTGATGCATCAGCAGAGTGCCAAGCAATGCAGACCCTATTCATATGGCAATTAATGGAGCGCTGTATATCAATGTCATTTCATTGGTCCCCCACATAAGTGCATGGAATCACTCTTTCTACCAGTTATAGCAATTCAGTGTTTTACTGAATGCAGAGGTGCTGCGGATGCAAATCTTACCATCGCATGCCGTCACACAGACTAAAATTAAGTCATTATGTTTATAGAGTATGGTTTCCTACATGAGGCAGCTGTGTACAGTTTGCTGAATTCATAAGCTCCTTAGCTGCCCTGTGCCTCAGTGGATGTTCTGTATGGCACAGAATGAATGTAGTATAGACCATGTGGAATTTTGATTGCCATTAACACAGAGAGTCCAAAATGTATGAAGTTGGGAGAGCAAGCCAATTAGGCCTCCTGCCATATTTCATACCTGAATGCAAAGCTGTGTGCGCTAGCGGTGTCAGCCACATTTCCCCATCAGATGTTGTTAAGCACTGATATTTTTGGCAACAAAAAGTTAGCGGTGATATCATGCCATTACTGCTCCTCAACACAGCCGTAATACAACATTTATGGCCCATAATCACATCGCATTACACATGCAGCGAAATAATTCTGTTCACATTTGTCGTAGCATTTTCTTTTTCCTTTTGGAAACATTTGTAGCTATTTCTTTTGTCAGATAGCCAGAATATACTCCGGAGTCTTAACAACAACAAGAACTCACATATTCACCCACTGAAAATATTTCAAAGCTGAATTGCAGTTCGAGGAAGAAGTTAATAACTAATGCAATCTGCTTCCAATCTGTGACTTCACTACTTGAAGTTTCAAGATAAAAGTCCGAGCCTCATATAATGAAAAACTAAGATCCATCTGAGAGAGGCAGAAACTCGGCCTTACAGATATATGTCTGTGCACACAAATGCACTGTACACTTACAAAAGCAGAGGAGACACGCACACAGACACACACCTTACTCTGTATGGGGCCACTTTGCACTACACTCCTCAACTTCAATATTTCATCTGCACAACAGAGAAGGAGCAGCGGAGAGGAGGAAAGCCCTCCATGAAATAATTAAAGATCCAGCAGGGATGCAGCAGCACAGCAGCCGCCGTCCCGTCCTAAGTAATAGATCAAATGAAAGCTGTCCCTTAGATCATTAATAATGAGTGTGGTATGGAGACTGAAGGCATAGGCAGGAGGGGAGTGGGAGGGCATAGGGCTGGTACAGGTTGGGAGAGGGAAAGAGGGCACTGAGGAAGCACAGGTTTTCATATTGTGTGTGGGTGTGTGTGCATGTTAGGAGTGTGGCTTGTTGGGGTGTGTGGGGTGTGTGTCTGTGTTGAATAATAGTCTAGGTCCCTTGACAAAAACCCGAGTGAACCTCATTTGGCAGCCACATGAAGCGGCATGGCAAGAGGAGTCATGCATATGATTTGGCACCAAGTGTCTGCCAAACTTTAAAGACCCTCTATAGCAATATCTGTATGCATCCACTGTCAAATAAGCAACATTTTCCACAGTGGATGGGCAGGATAGCGGGAGGTAATAATGCTCCTTTCAATCAGTGAGACCTCAGAGCAGCAACCGGATGGAGTGGTGGTGGATTTTGGGAGAGCTAAGTTTGGCGGGGATGGGTTGTCTACAGTGGGGGGAGGGGAGGGATAAAAGAAGGAAGAGAAGCCTAGGGGAAGACTGGAAAGAGGAGAGGATGCAGGAAAAGGGGGTGGAAGTGTTGAGAGTGATGGGAGATGTCGCGTACGCTGCCATCTGTGGGCTCAGGTCCCTCCAGATTCCCCTTGCTTTATACTGCTCGCACCTCCAAATACAGCACTCAAGCGGCTTCAAATACCAACTAAAGTCTCCTATTTTACATTTGTGATTAAACAAAAATACAAATGATATTTATAAGGAAATTTAAATCAGAGTAAAGCCTCATAAACTCATATTTTAGAGCTATTTAAACACCTTTAAGGACAAGTATTTTGATTTCATCACCCAGTTTATGTCATCAGACCAAGTTAGATGATTAACAAAACAAACAGATTTATTTTTAGTCTTCTTTGACCCTAAATCTTAATACAATTATTTGTCCATCCAGACCAATCTCCTCTACAGTCACTCACCCTAACATAACATGCCCTTCAGACACTTCCACTATTGTACACACAAACACCACGTATGCAAGCACACCATCGAAACGTCTCTCTGAACACAGCAGGTGGTGGCAGACACCCCAGCACCATTCTCTGTGACTGACAGGCGGTGGGATGTAAAAACATGAAGAGTGTAGGAGTTGAACTGATCGCTGGTGAAATGTTTCTCAAAAACATACAGAAAAAGCTCAAAATGGGGATTACTTTGTTGGGTGGGGGGGAGGAAAGAAAAGTTTTGAAAATATCCCATCAAAAAACAGATGTATAATTCAACAGCTTTTCATCATCACGCTCACCCTTTGTCATGTTGCTTATTTGCAGGGGCAAAGACGGCATGTCTGTCGATAGGTGCAGGTATTAGGCACAGCAGGCTGTGTATTCATAATGCCATTATGTATTCAGGTTGTGCTTATTTTCTGATGTTTTCGGGGGATAGGTTCAGTATAGTTTGTGATGATTGCATGAAACCTCACCAGTTTTGCCTGGCGGCTGTTGGGGAGGCTTCACCAGGAACGGTTAAATATTTAAACACTGCTGTGAGATCTCATTAAAAACGACACATCAGCCCCCATAAGGCCCCTACAGCACTCCCTCACACACTCCCAAAAACCCAGTTAGAACTCGGTGGAGTGTGACAAAACAGTTATTGTCTATTTACTGCGGAGAACTTGTGATAAATCATCATATCCTGTCAAATAAGGCAGCTGGCAGATGTGTTGACGAGTGGTAAGTCGGGGAAGAAAATGATTGAGATTCAGTTCTGTTTGACATCTCCAGACAAGCAGAAATATACCAAAACAAAATAACATGACAACTAGACCAGACTAATATTTCCATAACACACATTTGAAAACAAGACGGAGAACAAACTTTGGCTCTCTTGAGTCTTCTTGCCTTCTCACAAAAATCTGGGCAATTAATTCCAACACTATTGTTTTGGGGCTTCCCTATTTTTAGCCCGACTGCCCTCTCAAACAAATTGATTTCCTGTGGCAAACTTGGAATGTTCCTTGTGTGCCATGTTTTTTTTCTTTCCCTCCCCTTTTCCGAACATACAAACACCGTCCTTCTTCCCCAGAGGAATAAATGAAAGGCAGCACTGCCAAGTTCTACGCAGCTTTGTATGCGCATCTCTCTTTATACATGAAAATGGTTTATTTTTGTTTTAGTTCCATTAATGTTTAGGCATGTCTTCTGCTTCGTCGGGCATCAGCAGACAGCAGAGAAGCTGCTTGCTTGACAGGCAAGTGGATGACTAACTCTCAAAATACCTAAACTGACTGGCTGTCTCTCTCCCTTCCTCCACATCTCTGGTCTTACTTTTTGATCCAGTCTCTCATGAGGCATGCAGGTCTGTTTTTCTTTTTTTTTTCTTTCTGTGGTCCCCGCCACAGAAGTAATGGCTGGGTCAAAACAGACCGAGCTCTCACATCGCAGGAAGATATTTAAACTCCCGGCACTACACATAAATAAAAGTAGAGCAACTTGATCCTGGTTTCTTGTAACAGTATCTGGGGAGTCACCGGTCTTTGATGAACACTACCACAGACAGATCCAGGGTGGTTGGGGGAAGCTGCACTCGCGGAGAAGTGAGGAATTACAAACGCACAGACTGACAAAGAAAATCAGAATAATTCTGAAGGATATGAATCATTAAGCAGAGCAAATGTTTGCTAAACTCTGCAAAAGTACACCAAACTGTGCAATTTACATAGCAATTTGCCTTTAATTTATAATGGTTTTAAGTCAGTAGATGAGAAGTTGAAGTGTATTTTTTAAAATGAAATAACTGAGATTTTGATGAGGCTTATGTTTCAACCTGTGCTGTTGTCACAGACTGCAGCGTGAGAAGCAAAGGATTGCAAATAAGGCCTTTGGGGTGAGAAAGCACAGTGATAAAAAGCAGGGAGAGAGGCAGAGACACAAATAAGAGAAACATACCACTAGATCCCAGCTCCTATCCCGACTAAGCCATCTGAATCCCTCTACACCCATTTAGCTTGCTCACTCTCTGGCTCGCCCGTGTGAGAGGGAGAGTGTGTTTGCTTGCTTTACAGTCTTCTCACTTCAGCACGGAAAATATTGAGTTTATGGCTCTCATCTTCATAATCAACACCATATACCTCGCAGCCAGCTGAAGGGACAGTGAGCTAACAGGAAAAAAGGGATTTACTCTGGATTCACCTCCCAACTCTTCCCACAACTCAATCCTTCTGACTTCTAAACAGAGTTTAATGAGTTGTCCTCGGGGGTATGGTTTAACAGTAGACATGATTTTATAAATCTAAGACCTACTCACTTTTAAAGCTGTCCATCTCTGAAAAGAAAACTTTAGCGGGTAAGTTCTGAAGTCAAGCATACGTATAATAAGATATGGAGAAAGGACGTTGTGATGAAAGAGCCAAGGCCTCATCCTGCTTTGTGTTTTCTACGCCTTTATAAGTAGACATTCACAGATACAACAGAAAGTGAATTCCTCGTGCCTGAGATGAAATATGTGCCATAACAGAAAAGCCAAGAAACAATGAAACAAGAAACAAGGTAAAGCACACTATAAAGAAGTAAACTTAAAAAAACCAAAAAACAAAAACAGTAGAAAGAAAAAGAAAAAAAGAGAAACTTTTGCTTTCCTAACTACCTCTACAGAGCCAAGTGATGATGTAGCTGGCTAAAACCCGACTCGAGCAGTTATCCATCTCGCCCTGTGCTGCCAGCTGTCAGAGTACACAGCTCCAGCTAGCCGCTGGTGGCAGGTGTAATCAATATAGACTCCACAGAGAGTTGCACTACCAGAGGCCAGTCTCTACTCTCTAACCCATCTCTGTCTCTCCAGGGGAAACAGTAGGCAGGCGGGCAGGGGGAGTACGTTTGATGTCTCCTGCGGGCCAAGATGGAGCAGCTCAGCTCTGTTGCAGGGAGATGATTAATCCTGCCTATTCGATGCAGCATCATGTTTGACTTAAAGTGGCCAGTTTTTATCTGACTGAGGTGGGTATGATGCTCCTGCGAGAAGTTTTCTTGCCAGAGATGTAATATAGTGCCTAAAAAGACAACTGCAGGACTATATGAACTTCTTAGAAACTTCATTTCGGTATTAAAAATCCCAGTTGCTCAGAATATGAAGCAAAATTTAGCTGAAATTTTTTTTTCTTTGTCAGTATTTTTTAGGTATTAAAAAATACTTAAATAAACCAGCATGAAAAGCATGAAAACATCATTGTTAAACAACAGTTTTGACCTGACATTTATATCAGCAGTTATATGGAGTGGATTACATCCTTTTTGATAAATGCCATGGATTTTCTATTAAACATTTTACAGATTTCGCATTTCTGTATAATCTTTCTATTAAATGTATCCCTAAGAGTCATTAGTAAAAATGCCAATGTATAGTTACAACTCAACACTATACACATATTAAAATTCCCTATACTGTTAAGTTGTAGAGTAGTTTTGACTGATGTATCATTAACGCTCATTTGAGCAAAAGACTGGCAGTCTTGCAACACACACGCACACGATAGTGCACCCAAAGGTATCCGCTTCTCCGGCTAATTTAAAGCGTTCTCACAGCACAGCAATACAGAAGAATAAACAGTGAATATTAAATGATCTTTCATTTTAATGACTTGTTGTTGTCTTTAAAAAATAATCTTCTGGAATGTTTCCAGGGGATCTGTGGAGGAGTCGAGCTAATTTAAAATTGTATAGGTCTAGCCTGAAGAAAAAAAGTCTTATGTCTTTGCGTGTACTGTGTTTCTTTTGTTCCATATGCACATATAGAAGTATTTACAGTAATGACAGATTTAGGCAAGGGGGGCCACATTCTGATGTCTCTAAGGTATTTCTTCTGTAATTACTAAACTCTTAGTTTTGCTGTTTAGCTGTTAACTTAGTTTTGTTTGGTCTCAAATTGGATTTGCATTTAACATGTAGGGCATGGCATCAGTTGCAATAGTTTTAGTTTTCAAGTCGTTTTTAAATATCTTAACCACTTGACAAAGACTGACCTCTGGGTTACCCTGGAGGAAGTCTAGCAACAAAAGACAAAGATACTATTACAAGGGTTAGATCTATCTTACAGATGCATGCAACAAAGGCTTGCATTCATAACATGGGAGGAAATCTCTGTGACAGCCAATCCACTGTGAAGCAGACTGTTGGAAATGGAAAACAGTATAAAATAAAGCAGGATAATCTACTGTGATACATCGGTGTAATTCCAGATGATCACTCTTACTCTGAAGTAACTAATGGAGATTTAACAATAAGAAAGAAACTTTGGGGTAATATTTCTCCATCTTGGCATAATTAATATGCACAGTGCAGCGCTTTAATTTGAAAATTTACTGGTCCATTGGATTTGTCTGGTAAAGCCATGTCAGCCTAGAGACACCCACCTCGCTTTGCAGGACTGTCTAATCTAATCTCTAGTTGCTTGTAAACCCTTTCTGTCAATCTTCCAAATCTGGCATCATCTTTCCTTTTTGTTCTACAAGACTTCATGGAAGTATCTAAAGCAACATTCATTGCTTACTTTGACACTGAAATAGAGAATAAAAGAACAAAGTATCAAACCATGCAAATAAGATGAAAAATGCTGAAGTTGTCACTGTGTTTCAGCTTTTTAAGGAAGCTTTCAAGCTGGAGTGAGGGAATGCCATTATGCCATTATCACTTAAAGTACGGTCTGAAATTGAGAATATTTTATTAACTGTATCTACAGAAATGTGAGAAGAAGGCATGTCTCTCTTCTACGTAGAAGACCACCCTAGCAGTGAGTATGTGTCAGTGGAAATAGGTGTCTTTCTATCACTTTAAATCCTATAATCTCACATCCTCCTTCTTTTTTCAGTCTGACCTCAATTTTCTGCTCTCGTAAACAACTGATCTTTTCCTCTGACCTCAAACTAGTAAGACTGCTCCGTGAATGATGGATTGGTGCAACACGGTGGCCCATTTAAAGTTAACTCCTCTACTTTACGGTACGTCTGATGCAACCACGTGATAGGCCTTGCAGTATGCCAGTGTGTCAGCCGCATGCTTGCAACAAAACTCAAAGCTTTTTGGTTTATTTAATATTCAGACTGTATTCATACCCTGTTATACCGCTTTAAGAAGACTATCATTTGGATATACTTCAAGCAGAATGTGTTCTTGCAGCCTGTAGCACAATCCTATGCTTGATGTCTCTTATTACTTCTCACAGTTGTGTGAAAGCAGAGAGGCAGGGATCACACCTGTTCGCATGCCGTAAAAACGGCTTACTGGAGGGTTGTTCCTGACTCTAATGTTTATACCATCCTCTACATTGTCCCCACAGGCCACTGAAAACACTGTGGATTATTTAATAGTGCTGTATACTGATGGTAGGCTACAGTTTCACTGCCGCTTTATTATCCAAAGCTGGGAAAGCTATCTTTCAATTGAAGATATGGAGACTGCATAAGCAAGAGGCATCATTCACTGCTGTGGTTTAAACACCCTCGCAGAACACCTTATTCAATTGTGAAGTGCACACAAGTCAAGGGGCAAGGCAACCTCCCTGTACACATTAAATCTAGGTTTGCAGATAAATTGGCCAGAGCATGGCCGGAGATTGCTTTGATTTATGGGGTAATTACACAGGTTTGTTGCAGCATTGACATGCTGGGCTGTCTGTGCTTCAGTTTTTGTGCATGGTTAATAACAATGAGGCTGTCAGGTCTCTGAGGCAAGCAGACAAGTCTGATGTTACCGGTAGTATGATGTGTGCGGTGGCATATCTCATGTAGCAACCACAACTCATATAGAGGCATGTTATATTACACTGCAGTCTCCAGCATGTCTGCGCATCCTGGCTCAGAGAGTAATCAGATAAGATAATGTAGTCAAGAGAGAGGGAGAGAGAAAGAAAGAGCAATAACTATAACACCCCCTGTCAGGATGGGAGTGCATCCCTGGGAGGGAGGATCTATCACTCTCGGCGCTCACGTACACAGTCACGCCTGATGCACACACTTACACCCACACCCACGCACAAAGCTGAGCAGAGAAGACGGGGCTGTGAGCACTGGCCGTAGACAAGGGAGGATGTTTATAAAGCTGCCAGGCTCAGTGCATCTTTCAGGTTGCATTATGTGTGCTATCCTAATTGGTGGTGGTGGAGGCAGAGGTGGGCCTCATTGGAGGTTCAACCAGAGGCTACAAGTTTCATACCATCGCAACAGCTCATATTTCACTGTACTCAGTGTGCTAAGAGGGTCTCTCTCACTGACACACATTCTAAACTTACACATTCACAAAGTGTGTTGTGAGCGAACGTACATGGACACATCAAAATTCATAAAGAAAAATGTTCTCTTTATGTAACGGTTATGTGACTACAAATCTACTCAGCACCACAGTCACACCAAAATTAAAAAAGGCATGCTTTTACAGATCCCGAACCCTAACCCTACATCTCAGATTCATTCAACTGCAGACACTCCAGTGATCTAATGCAACTATAGTGCTTTTCTTCATCAGAAAGAAGAGTGAAGCGATTCCTTTTTAACTGTGTTCTTTAATTACTGTTCTTTAACATGAGAGTTCAGCAAAATGCAAAGTATAAGAAAAGTACAAAAGATACTGCAGTGTACTTGAAAAATATCTTACAGTATTTTGCATTTAATTTGCTGTAAGTAATTGTTAAAATTACCCATTCTAGGCTGTGAAAGTCTCTACTGAATTCTCTCGTACAGTAGCTACAGACGAGATAATAGAAGCTTTTAGAAGATGAAAAAAAATCTCAAAAGGCACAGCTAATGCCCAACGGTTTTAGTGATGTACTTATGTGTGATAGTTTTTCAGTTATAATATGCAGTCATTTATGGATAGAAATATAATGATTTATTATCCTAGATGAGAGACAAAATACAATTATACATCCATTTATCCATTTCAAGTCTTGGGAGACTGGAGGCTATGTTAGCTGTGACAGGGGGGAAGGCAGGGTACACCCTGGACAGACAACCATTCGCACTCTCTCTCACACCTACAGCCAATTTCAGTCACCAATTAACCTAAAATGCATTTCTTTGGAATATGAGAGAAAGTCAGAAAGGCCCTTCAAAGACCGGTTTGAATCCAGGATCTTCTTTCTGTGTAGTGACAGTGCTAACCGGTGCATCACCTGCGCCACCCAATTGAGTTAGTTTTTGAAATATAAAATTGTTTTGCCAACTGCGTATAGTTGTATAGTCGTAGGTGGGTGAAGATATTGAGAAGTTGTATTCTAGTCTCCATAGTAACCTCTCACACTATTGCAGACGCTTTCTGAAACAGTTCTCATTTACTAAACATATTTTTTGACCACTAGTGAAAAAGAAATCGTCACTTCATGTACCAGTCAACATCGTTTTATTCATCCCTCCATTTTCCTATCCAGTTCTCGAATTCAGGAGCCCCCAGCTGTCACAGGGTAAAGGGCAAAGTACACCCTGAACAGATCGCCAGTCCATTACAGAGCAAATATAAAAAGACAGACAAGTTCACACTTGCAGCCCATTTACAATCACCAATTCACCTAGCATGTATATCTCTGGTATACAGAAAAAAGCTTGAGCATCCAGGGAGCACCCACACATGTGCAGGGTAAACATACAAACTCCACATAGAAGGAGCATAACCAGCTGGTGGATTCAATCCTGGCACTATCTTGCTTCAGGTGACAGCACTAACCACTGTATCACCTATAGAATATATAAATTTTCCAAGCCCGTGAGATTACGACACCTTTTTCAAATGGATCTTTACTGAGCAAATGAGAGAAACAGATTTCCTCTGAGTCAGAAGCCCACTTATAGCACACAGACCTCACATGCAGCACTAGGCTTTTACTCTGACTGCATCTTTCACTGTCTCAGCTACAATTCCCCTGGATAAAGTTTGCATCAAATGTAGTGCCTCTGCTCTGCCCCCTCCAACACCTTCTCCACCCAGTCAACCAGCAAGGACTTTGCTCTAGTGCAAAGTGGTGAGCTCTGTCTGATCACTGGGCTGAGCAGATCCCACTGCAACAGACTTGAGGGGCTCGACTGTGTGATTAAGCAAGCCTCGGTTCCACCAGAGGGCCACCGGAGCAGATGTTCTCATTAAAAATGCAGGCTCTGTGAGCGAAGAAGATTGCCTTGTTCCAGGCAAAACCTGGACGGAGGTTGAAAGCTCTCATTTCTCTCACTTGTAAAGCCAGCCAAGTTTCAATGCCTCTACACCCTTTAAACAACGTGGCAACCACAAAAAATTAATTATTCCAACAGAATCATGCAATCTTGGGTTATTCTACTTACTCCACTGGTAAAAGGAAAATGGATTGCTTCAGCTGTGTGTTATAATTAAGCATGTGGTTTTCCACTTTTTCTGGCTTCCTCACGTGTATCATAGTGTTTATAAAATGTAGTAGGCTGGCTTAGATCTCTCATTCCTGGGTAATTTTCGAACATATTATTTGGCGACCGGAGCAAAGAGAGACAAACATTTTTACCTTTAAAAGGAAAGATGACTGTCTATGAACACTCTGTGTTTTAGGGCTTAAGAACAAGGTGCCGATGACAGCTTTGGATATTCCTCGGTTTCCCAGCTGGCACCTAGACGAAGACTGCTACAATTAACATAAAACTACAGTGCACTAAAAAGTGATGCAGCACTCCAGAGGGTACAACTAAACCCACAGTACACAGCTGCTTAATAGAATTGGGGATATCTATCAAAAGCTTGTGTAAACCCTCAGTGAGACAGCAGCGGTCTAAAAATCTTTGTTGAACCCTGAAGATAATCCCTGGGCATTAAATATTGTCAACACAGACAGAGTTTGGTCTATGAAGCTAAAGTTGTTGGAAAGTTAAAGGGGGGGAGGGGGGATTTGTGTGATCTTGTGGGGCATTCTGGTTTTCATCAAACAACCAACAGTGGGGTGGATGGAGTTTGACGGTAGGGGTTACACGAGCTAGTCACAGTTAGTGAGTTTATGTGTACTTACATGTGCAGATGTGCAGAGCATGTGGGAGGAAAGGTTACTGATGGATTATAGCCCTCACCTTTGGGACTGAACCCATTACTGCCCTTTCTCTCACCCTCTCTCCAACATGCTCACCACCTCTTATTCCTCCGTTCCATCTCCTTCTTTCTCCTTTTTCTTCTCTTCTGTTCTACTCTGCAACACATGTACACACACACACACACGCTAAAAAACAGCAGTTCCCTCACCACATGAGCAGACACACGCAAACTATTAGCTTGAAATGTTGGGGGGAGGCAAAGCACACACTTAACATGAATGCCAAACAGAGGATCCTTCCCTGCTGCTGGTGGCTGCCGACCAAAGAGGCCTTAAGCTTCCTGCTGTATATGCCCCGACATTATTTCCCAAGGTGTAAAAGAATGCCGCTTACAACAACGCACACCTCGCCATGTTCTCGTTACATATTTTCGTCCAGCTGAGAATGGTGTTAAAGCCACAGCTGCGTGACGCTGATGTTTCACTTAAATGCTACGAAGCGCTTGGATGACGCCTGCTGATACTGCAGTCTGCACATAAAGATACTGAGTGTGAGCTAAAGTTGCTGTCAAGCACTTTGTGTTTGTTTAAAAAAATGTTTTTGGCTCTATTTTCGTGTTGTTTGTTTAAGTCCAAGTATTTCTAGAGCGCATCCCGGGATGCACTTTATGTAGCAAAGAAAATCTATCGCAAGATACTTCAATCAAAGCGTAAAGGAGGATGCTGTTGGTTGCTTTTGGTCACAGAAAACAGCTAATGACTTGTTAAAAAGGTTATTAGAGTAGAGTAATGTGTAGTTTGGCTCAAACTGGGAGCAAGTGCCCCAAAAGGAAACGCATCAGCATCATTAAGGAGGGTTTCGGAGACTACGCTGTAATCCAATGATGCAAATGCAGCCATATACACGTGCACTGGTGTGCGCACATGTATACGCACAATTCTATTCACAGATTTATGGAAGATTCTTGTTTCTTGCAGCAGTTTCAATGATGCTCTTTAATGATTTATCATAGCAATATGAGGTGGTAAATACTACCAGACATTTTACATGATTCACTTTTTTCCTCTTAAATAATGTGCTGATGTCACTTTGTAGATCATCGGGGAGGGAGAGAGTTCATTGTGCTCAGCAATAGCTCTTGGTGTCTGTCTGCTGTTTGTAAGTGTAACTCTCCATGTATATAGTCCATAAAACAAATGGCAGTTGTGTAGAACAGATTGTGTTGTTAAAGGAAACATTGTTTGTCACATTCAAAGGCAAGCAGAATTTCAACATAAAAAGTGCAATAACCTCTACATTACAGAGATTTATGTGGCTCTGGATGGCACGCTTCTTCCATACTGAGGATTGCCAGGTAGTAAATTAGGAAATGCCTTTTGGCAAAAACTGTACCCTCTACATCCAGGCACTCACACAAACACACACAGGCACACTGTAAGGCATGCTTACTATTTTCCATCACTGACTTGTGCACCAATATACACTCACTGGACACTTTATTAGATCTGACCCCCTTTTGTCTTCAGTACTGCCTGAATTATTATACACAGATTCAAGTTCTGGAAACATTGCTCAGAGATTTTGGTCATAGTAACATGATAGCATCACACAGTTGCTGTAGATTTGTCATCTGTGCATTCATGATGCAAAACTCCTGCTCCACCACATCCCAAAGGTGCTCTATTGGAAGGAGATCTGACTATATGGGTCATGTGAGTACAACAAACTCATTGTCTTGTTGAAGAAACCAGTTTGAGATGATTTGAGCTCTGTGACATGACACGTTATCCTGCTGGTAGGAGCCATCAGGAGTTTAATTTCTCCATCTAAAAGCTAATTAACTAATCCTGTTGTTTACACCAAATCCTGTCTCACCACCCTAATGTTGCAGCAGAAATTGAGATTCATCAGACCAGGCGACAATTTTCTCTTCTATTGTCTGCAAATTGTAGTCTCAGTTTCCTGTTCTTTGCTGGCAGGAGTGGCACCAAGTGTAGACTTCTAATGCTTCAGACCATTCTGTGAAAAAGACCATGTCAACTAAAACGAAATAAAAACTAAGTCAAAAAACTATGACTGAAACTAAATCAAAATTTGCTGGTGGGAAATTTCTGAAATACTAAGCTCATTCTATCTAGCACTAACAACCATGCCACGTTCAAAGTCACTTTAATCACCTTTCTTCTGCATTTTGATCCTCAAACTGAACTAAACAGGTAATCTTGACATGTTTGCATAGCTAAATGTATTGAGTTGCTACCATATGACTGGCTGACTAGATATTTGCATAAACAGGCAGCTGAACAGGTGTACCTAAAACATGGCTGGTGCATGTCTAGTGATATTTTTAAACGGACACACAAACACACACAGAGTCTAAATAATGTAAAGGACAGAAAAAACGGATTAAACACAATATTCACAATACTCATCTCTCATGCTTTCCCTCTTTTTCTTGTGACATTTGATCAAGCCAAAAGATTTAATGTGAGCTGAAAGCTGTTGTCTGTCACATTCACATATCCACAGACGCACTACAAGTACACACACTAATTTCCAGTGTGACTATGCTTTATTAATGGAGAGACAGGGCTGCATATCTAATAGCGACAGCAAGTGAGAGCGAAGAGGCTGCTGGGTATGATCCATTTACATGCATGCTAATAACGGAGCACATTGGGCCCGGGATGAGCAAAAGATCTCTCTATAATCGACCATCCATCATTAAGATGTGACTTTCCCATCAGACACAGTGCGTCATTACTCTGCACACACAACAGGCAAACAAACATGCACAAACACACTCACTCAAAATCACTTTATCTGCAATTGTTCCTTGCTTTCATCACCTTTGCACACACTGTGTATTTGTATCAGTCGGGACGCATGAGAAGCACAGTCACAGAGTGGAACAAGTAAAAGTTAACAAGCTTTCACAATGGCACAGCTCTACTCAAAAGGGTCTTTGTAAAGCTAGACTTCTCTTTCAGTAATGAAGCATGTGTCAGAAGCTGGCTCACCTCTGTAAAAGACAGTGACCTGAAACTGCACACACTCACATACTCATGCACACACAACTTTATCCCTACACGTATACAGCTTATGAGATTACTGATGGAGTTCTGAATTCCACTGCACAATAAATGTCATCCACGTGTTCCAACTACAGGGCGGCCTCATGAGTCCTGCAGTGATTTAGGAGGTCATTGTTGAGGGAAAGGTAGCTGGTCTCCTGTGGCCCAGTGTCAAACCTCAGCTCTCACGGCTGCTTGCTCCTCTCGGAGGAGGAAATGAGTAGCGGTGTCTGCTTTCCACTCAAGGGAGTGAGAGCATTTTGGGGTCCTTGTGCTCTTCAAATGGCACACATTTAGGCAGTCTGTAAATGCACCTACCAAAACAGAGAACAACTTAATGATGTTGGATTAACCAAGCACAGTTTGAGTGTGAATACCACCCTTTCCTTTAATTAATTAATTAATTTATTTTTACTATGGCTGGTACTTCTTTTTAGGATTCTTGTTAACCTTTATACTACAAAAAGGCCATTTAATCAAAGTAATTTTACCTTTACTGTATGAGCTAAGTGTGAATTTAAAATGAAATTGAAGTTGAATTTTTATACTTGTGTTAATTGTGTGATTTGTGAAGGTTTGTTAGCTTTAGTTTATTTGGTAATAGTTTAGTAGCCGGTCAATGTCACCACATTTATGTTTTCTTTGGGTTATTTAAACTTTTTTGACGTTATCTGATATCTTAGATGTTCTGGTTCTTGAGCAATTCCTCTCAGATTTCTTCTTCTATTCGTCACTGATTGAAGAGAATAAGAACAACCCCAGGTTTCTCTTCAGCACTGTAGCCAGGCTGACGAAAAGTCAGAGCTCTTTTGAGCCAACCATCCCTTTAACGTTAACTAGTAATGACTTCATGAACTTCTTCACAAATAAAATTTTTATCATTAGAGAAAAAATTACCAGTAATCATCCCACAGATGTAATATTATCTACAGCTACTCTTAGTACCATTGATGTTAAGTTAGACTCTTTTTCTCCAATTGATCTTTCTGAGTTAACTTCAATAATTACTTCCTCCAAACCATCAACGTGTCTTTTAGACCCCATTCCTACAAAACTGCTCAAAGAAGTCCTGCCATTAATTAATTCTTCGATCTTAAATATGATCAACCTATTTCTAATAATCGGCTATGTACCACAGGCCTTCAAGCTGGCTGTGGTTAAACCTTTACTCAAAAAGCCATCTCTAGACCCAGCAGTCTTAGCTAATTATAGGCCAATCTCCAACCTTCCTTTCATATCAAAAATCCTTGAAAGAGTAGTTGTCAAACAGCTAACAGATCATCTGCAGAGGAATGGTTTATTTGAAGAGTTTCAGTCAGGTTTCAGAGCTCATCACAGCACAGAAACAGCTTTAGTGAAGGTTACAAATGATCTTCTTATGGCCTCTGACAGTGGACTCATCTCTGTGCTTGTCCTGCTAGACCTCAGTGCAGCATTCGATACTGTTGACCATAATATCCTATTAGAGCGATTAGAACATGCTGTAGGTTTGTATCATATCTATCTAATAGACTCCAATTTGTACATGTAAATGGAGAGTCCTCTTCATGCACTAAGCTCAATTACGGTGTTCCACAGGGTTCGGTGCTAGGACCAATTCTGTTTACATTATACATGCTTCCCCTAGGCAGCATCATTAGAAGACATAGCATAAATTTTCACTGCTATGCAGATGACATGCAGCTCTATCTGTCCATGAAGCCAGGTAACACACACCAATTAGTTAAACTGCAGGAATGTCTTAAAGACATAAAGACTTGGATGGCCGCTAACTTTCTGCTTCTTAATTCAGATAAAACTGAGATTATTGTACTCGGCCCTGAAAATGGTATCTAACCAGATTCATACTCTGGATGGCATTACCTTGGCCTCCAGTAACGCTGTGAGGAACCTTGGAGTCATTTTTGACCAGGACATGTCCTTCAACGCACATATTAAACAAATATGTAAGACTGCTTTCTTCCATTTACGCAACATCTCTAAAGTTAGAAATATCCTGTCTCTTAGTGACGCTGAAAAACTAGTTCATGCATTTATTACTTCCAGGCTGGACTACTGCAATTCATTATTATCAGGATGTCCAAAAAACTCACTGAAAAGCCTTCAGCTAATCCAAAATGCTGCAGCAAGAGTACTGACAGGGACTAGAAGGAGAGAGCATATTTCTCCTGTTTTGGCTTCCCTTGATTGGCTTCCTGTTAAATCCAGAATTGAATTCAAAATCCTGCTCCTCACATACAAGGTCTTAAATAATCAGGCCCCATCTTATCTTAATGACCTTGTAGTACCATATCACCCTATTAGAGCATTTCGCTCTCGCTCTGCAGGCCTACTTGTTGTTCCTAGAGTATTTAAAAGTAGAATGGGAGGCAGAGCCTTCAGTTTTCAGGCCCCTCTTCTGTGGAAGCTTCCAGTTTGGATTCGGGAGACAGAAACTATCTCTACTTTCAAGATTAGGCTTCAAACTTTCCTCTTTGGTAAAGCATATAGTTAGGGCTGGACCAGGTGACCCTGAATCCTCCCTTAGTTATGCTGCAATAGACGTAGGCTGCCGGGGGATTCCCATGATGCATTGAGTTTTTCCTTTCCAGTCACCTTTCTCACTCAATATGTGTTAATAGACCTCTCTGCATTGAATCATATCTGTTATTAACCTCTGTCTCTCTTCCACAGCATGTCTTTATCCTGTTTTCCTTCTCTCACCCCAACCGGTCGCAGCAGATGGCCGCCCCTCCCTGAGCCTGGTTCTGCCGGAGGTTTCTTCCTGTTAAAAGGGAGTTTTTCCTTCCCACTGTCGCCAAAGTGCTTGCTCATAGGGGGTCATATGATTGTCGGGTTTTTCTCTGTACCTATGAAGCGCCTTGAGGCGACTTTTGTTGTGATTTGGTGCTATATAAATAAAATTGAATTGAATTGAATTGGAAATGTGACACTATAGAACCAGCCTAAGTCCACATCAGTTTTGAGTGAAACCAAAGCGATTTGCCATCAACTGAGGATGTTGCACTTCCTCTTTGTAATCTGCAGAATATGACAAACACACTGATGCCCGGTTAAAACTTGAACTTGAAAACCTGTTATTTTTTTCTTACTCACTGCTCCTCGTGGTTTGAAATTAAATGCAGTCCATGTTTGTGGAACATGTCGGACCTTTATGAGGTCCTCAATCACCTCAATTTTGCCCGAATGTGATGACAAGGAAAAAGGTTGACTTCGAGAAAGAATTTACACTTAAAAAATAGCTCATTAACTTCTAATCTTGCAGTTAATGTGATATATGCTTGATGAAGCTTTATCTTATTTTGGAGAGGTCTCATTTCTAGGTTTAAGAAATCTCTTGAAGTAGGCAAGCGCACAATGGCACTCGATTAAACACAAACATTTTGCATTTTAGTAAAATTACTCCACACAGTACTTATGCCTGCATAATTAAAAGCCTGGAAACTCACATGTATAGACTCACAAACTTGCTCACACTCACAGTAAGACCTACATATGGCAGACTGTGAACAGGCAAGTTGGGCAGCTGGCCGGTATTAAATTGGATCCCTGGGTTCCCCACTGTTCAGTAAGACTTAAAGCCATATTAAAAGCATCTCATACAGTTCTGCAGCAGTGGGAGAGCATGGACAGTGGCCAAGGAAAGCAGCCCTGTGCCAGTCACACCCTTGGAGGACTACATCTGCTCTCAGTCCACTTCTTTATGTGTAGCGTGACATATCGTCCCATGTGCCTATATGCCAGTCATTCCTAATCTGTACTTTAACACAGAGCCATGCAGGCGTGAATGAATGCATCTCCGATTATTTGCACCAGTGATTTATGTGACTTTGCGAATGTTTGTGTGCTGGGGATGGACTTCTTAATGATCAGCTCACTCTGTGGAGGTTTGATGTTAGTAGGCAAAAAAGGGAGTGAGTTTGAGGGAGTGAGTCTGTTGGCTGGTCAAGACTGACTACTTGGTTTGGTGCACATTGGGATACTGCTTCATGTAGCGTGGTCATTTTTTATTACTGGGCTGTGCCATACACAGTGGACATAAAGCTAGTGGAGCAGTTAAGCCTGAAGAAAGTGAGAAGATGTGCTTGTGGAATCACTCTCTGTTCTCTCACACTTAATTGAACTGGTCTCATTTCCTGCAAAACCCAAGACCGAGGGGACGTTTCAGAGGTGATTAAATATGCTCTTGAAAAATGCAAGAATCGTCCAGAGAGTTTTTTCCAAATAGGACAGTGATCTGCTTGCTTTTGTTCCTTTCTGCTTTACCTACATCCAGCCAAAAAACTGACCAAAATTGTAAATTTAAAAATGCCGTTGAGGAAGAGCTCCTTCTCAAACTGCCACATTGGCAGGAAGGAGAGCAGGAAGGATAATGGGGGTAGTCTAATAAGTTTGTTTGGCTTGTTAGTGTGATTGTTTTCCCACAAAGCTAATTAACTGTCTTGGCCCTAGGGACCCTTCATTCTATATCCCGCTATCACCACCCATCCACACACACCCACACACATATATGCACATTAATCTATCCATCCCCACCTTGCTCACCCCCTCTGAGCTGCCTATTCTCTCACCCTCACCAAAGACAGTTCGGCGTCTCTGCCTTTGGATGCTGTCATGTGTAAATTGATGGAGGGTCTAGTGATTGTCTGTATGGTCCCAAGGTGCCTTTCCCTACCACACAGGCATCCTCTAGATTCTTCCTGGCTCACAGTTGATTACGATAAATCAATCTGAGGGTCAAACACTTGGACTGGGGCACTGTCATCTCCAGTGGCTACGGGGGTAAGCCGGCCCAGGATAAGAGGGCGTTTCCTCGAACCCCTGTGACCCCCTCAACCAGTCTTGTTTCCGTGGTGAGACCTTCATTAAGGGACAAATCTGTTCCTGGAGTTAAAAGACAGGGAGTGGGTGGGGGTTGAGGGTGGTTGGGTGCTTTTGTTTTTCATCACATCTCTCTCCTCTACCTCTGGTGGCCTTATTTCTCTGTCTGGTAGGGCTGGATAACTGACAGGTAACGGCAAAGCAGAGCAATAATGCCATCCCTCTGGCCTGCATAGCAAATAATTCCGGAGATTTAATCAATGGCCGAGAGGAAAAGCAGGGCCAAATCAATAGAAGCCTGGCTGTTTGCTCCTCAGCTTTGAAGGTGAATCCGGGCCTTGCTACATAAATTGGACTAATTGAAGAGCATGCTAGGAAACAAGCCCCTTACAAAGCAGGTCTGTGTCAGCATGATACTTGTATGTGAATTTCATCAAGCTAGAAGTGCAGAGGCTGAGTTAATAAGCTGACATAAGCCTGGGCAGAAGAGTAGGGATAAACACAATATTAGTTTCATTTAAACTGATGACAGCCATCCCTACTTGTTTAGATGATGAGCATGCAGCATTTATTGCTTAGTTGGGCATATAAAATTGGATCTCACATTTGAATCCCTTTTTACGTGGTAATAAAAGAGATTTTTTTAAACCTTGATGTTCTGAATCTGGTATGTTTCTTCTTATTTATCTATCACGGAGCAACGTCAGGTCCACGTTTTGATACTGTACAGCAGGGGTCCCCAATCCCAGTCCACAAGGGCCGGTGTCCCTGCAGGTTTTAGATCTCACCCTGGGTCAACACACCTGAATCACATGATTAGTTCACTACCAGGCCTCTGGAGAACCTCAAGACATGTTGAGGAGGTCATTTATCCATTTAAATCAGCTGTGATGGATCAAGGACACATCTAAACCCTGCAGGGACACCGGGCCTCGTGGACTGGGATTGGGGACCCCTGCTGTACAGTGCATGAGAGTTTTAAAAGAGACTCCTTGCATGCTGAGCTGAGGACATAAATCCAGCGACAACGATACATCTCATCAGCAGAGACAAATTAAAAACACTCACCCACGAGACACGGCTGTTCAAAAGATTGGCCTTATTTTCAGTGGGAAAATGGGGGCATTCTCCACAAAAAACAATCAATCAAAGTAAATGACCCTGCTGTTCACAAATCTGTCACAGCGTAGCGATGCCGTATTAGCCACGAGATCTCTCTAGTGGTCAGGCTGAGATCTTCCCTGAGACCTCATTTCAACTTAGATCTCTCATGGGGGGTGGGACGGGGCCCCCGAGGTCTTAGTGTTCAGGTCAGTTTTAATTAATAAGTTCTGAAGGAATGACAAAAACAACACAAGGTGCTAACCCTGTTAGCTGAGTGGCATGTTATAGCATTAAGGTCTTCTGATGTGGGTGGGTGGATGGGTGAATTAAAAGATTTTTGCTGCGGGTTGGTTCACAATGCACCAGGAAGGAGATCTGAGCTCAAATGAAATGATTGTATCAGATAGAAATCGATAGCAATCCATGGCTTCCTTAATCCTGCACTAGCTCCCAGATCACTCCCTGGTGCAGGCAATCTTTCAGCCATCATTACGACACGCAGATCGATAGCAGGCAGTGAGGCCTCTGGTTAAGTTTCTGGCTACTCTGCAAAGTATGAGAGAAGACTCTAAAGGATAAGAGAGAAGGGACAGGATGATGAGAGAAGCCAGTGTGGTTTTAGGTGTCTGCCAATGTGAAATTGTGATGTTGTTAGAGGTAATTAACAAGAAAAGACAGCAGAAAACAAGTAATCTACCTAGCCTAAAAAAACCTTTAAATCCTGCTAAAGCTCAAAAGCACAAAATCTTTTGTTATGTTATTATCTTGCAATACGGGGTTTGAGTTAAGCACCAAGCATATTCTGCTTCAAGAGATGGATGATGAAGCTTGGAACAGTGTTTTATGGTTGTAATCAGAACAGGTGCACATCATCTATCAAGGCATAATGAAATTGTACAAAGTGCCTTCTTGTCTTCAATACTCCTGACATCCTGTCTCAGTTTATGCCACAACCAATGAAAGAGACCATCTCATAAGTCTTGCTGGCAACATCTCTGGGGATCTGAGTGAAGAAAAACAGGCTTGAGTTAGTACGTGCGATTTTGGTTGTGCAGTGATTGCATTCGTATGATGTGAAATATGAGGGAAAACAATGCGATGGCAGCAGACGCGAGCCCTTGCTGACTCGAAGCGGCACCTGCAGAAAAGCCATCGTGGAGTAAATAAAAGAACTTTGTGCACAAACTCACGGGGTATTTGTCGCACAATTTCTTCTTGAAAAATTAATTGGCTAATCATTAACACCAGTGGCCTTAACAGCAGGAGGATCCATCATTAACACGACTGGCCCAAGCTGCTGAAAATACAGAGAAAGCGCCTGTGGCTTCAACCTCTTGCTTTGTGCTTTGTAGTCAAGTCACAGTGTATGTTTAAAACCCCTCAATTAAAAATGGCGAGTGGGGCGCTGCTTTAATGATAGCTGTGATTTTAATCAGGAGAGCGGTATTCCTACTAGGTCCTGGAGGTCTGGGGGTCTCACTGCGCACATCAACTTATCTGCTTCCTAAAGCTTCCCTTTTTTAATTTCCCACCTCAGTCAAAGTCTGCTCTGCTCTCCCGGTGCTCCTTTCACTCTGCTTCTCTCCCCCAGCAGACCTTGCTGTTAGGATGCAAATATTGAAAGAAAAAGCACCACAAGTAATTAATTTCATTAGCATCAATATTCTACTCATGAGCCGCAAACACAGGCAGAAAGATAGTTGGTACAGGAAATCTCAGCAATGGAAATTATAGTAAGGGGATATGAGCAGGAAGACGGATAGAAAGAAGGGGAGAATGATTGTTTACTCTCCCTCTATTCTCTGTCTCTGTCTTATCACCTTATTTTCTACAACCCCGCACCGCTTTGAAAAAGACTACTGGGGCAAAGGAACTTCTCCCAGCAATTAAGGGGGGGTGGGGAGAGGCACAAACACTCAGTGTAATTACTGCCGCACATTGCTGCTGTCACAAAACTCAGCTTGCCCTCTGGTCATAAAAAAAAAAATACACTGAAGAATATTTAGAAATGAATTATTCAAAGTGATTGTTCGCACTCAATTATTCATGGGGCCCCGGCGAAGGGAGATTTGCATCTCAACGCTGTAAATATTATTAATCTTGCCAATTACAAAATTCTCTGCTGCTCCAAATTCTTCAAATGATGTTCCAAATGTGCGCGGCATTTTATAGCCTTTAATGTTTAAGTGGCTTGAAATGAATGTGCTACAGCTTTTACAAGTCATCTGGAAAACAAATCAAGTTCTTCTGAATGAGAGTTTTCAGCATGTGAGACATAACTACCGCAAAATTGCCAAATGCTTACAGCTCGGACAGAATTGTGAATTTTTAACTCGTAATTCACGGAGTATCCTTAAAAGAATAAAACATGCATCAACTGTGTCCCAGGACAGAGCGCTATCCATGCCAATTAACTGATTTTAAATGCTGTTTTAAAGTATTGATGAGATCTTTTTGAGAAAGAAAAACTTTCTGGATTTTCTCTGCTGTCAACGGAAATCAAAAACATAACAAATGCACAGATTTAATAAGTTGAATCCTGAGATCTGTGAGCTCTCTGTGATTGTTCAAGTGCTAAAACACACTTGCTGTTCCAAACAGGCTGTGTCAAAGTGTTAAGCTTTAAAAGTGATTCAGCTGCTGCTGCATGTGGATGTTACCCAAGCAACACAGCCTAAAGACGCAAATATGAATTAAATATACCTGATCTGGGTTCTAGCTTGCGGGAGATAGTTGCAGAGGCTTTTCCTATTTGGTTTTGCATCTTCGCCTCAGACAAACAGCTTTTCATGCCTATTTTAATCCTGAAAGCAGAACACATGTTCTGCTGCAAATCTGGACCCTGGAATTAAAGGGAAAACCTAATCCAAAGTCCTGGGAACTTTTCCCCATGTAAGTGATCACAAGTCAGTAAGACTTTCTGAACAGGCGTTCGTGATCAAGAGCTTGCTTGACCGGGAGGAAATCAGTTTGCAGCTGTGAATTATTGTGGTCACAGATGCTCTCCAAGACTTTGAGAGAGGATTCATATAGCGAGTGTTTGATGTTAAGAAAGAGACAGACCACTGTGAAGTCTGTTCTGGACAGTGTTGCGAGTCAGTTTCTTTAATGTTGTGGTACATCGTCATAATTGTTAAAATGTGTTAAAATTAATTTGCCAAGTGGTGGAAAGTATTGGGTTCTGTTAAGAAAGAGACCTCTATCCTGGCAAACAATGCAGATGGTATGAAAAAACAGGGGTCAGCTGTACATGTTTGTACAAGAAAACAAAGTAAGACATTGAAAGTTCAGTACGAGTTTCCAGTTGTTGTGGGGACACTGCATTCAAAAAGCTAAGTCATCCTGTGCTTCTTTACTCCCTCAGGTGCCAGGAGTGAATAAAAAGTCATATCTGAGACATTCAGGAAGTAGCAGAAATGGCTCTCGCCATCCAGTGGTCGGTAAAATTTTTATCCTGTGATTTAGTTCATGTACTATCACAAGTGCCATGTTTTTGCAATGTGCAGTAAACATAGCATATAATCAGCTCAACTTAAATTGGTGTTAAATGCGGGCAAATCCAAGTTCATGTTATTCACATATGGCAAAGCCTCCTAAGATCAAAACCATCCAATGGGCTTAAATTCAAATGGCTGCATCTTTTAAGTATTTAGGTGTCATATTAGATCAGAATTTGTCATTTGAAACGTTTGTGTCCGAGCTGAAACTTTTTTTTCTTGAACTCCAGAACGTTTTACCTTTTTTGGGCTTTGCTTATCTGCTCTTAATGAATGCACCAGACATGGACCTAAAGAGGAAGGATACTGTCTATCTTTGTGCTTCACATTTTATTATTTGCTGTGGAAATTGTGTACATTTCTGATCTTGGAATACTGCTGATAAGCAGCCATCTCTGTATAAACAGACTTGGTTGCTTTATCTTTAAATCTGTACTTGGGCTGGGTCCATCTTATCTTTGGGTCTGGATGTGTAAAAATTACAACCAGTACAGCCTACAAGCTCACATTAATATAAAAAAATTAGGATGCTGCCCCTGTCTCCTGGCATAATGTACAGAAGGGGCTGAAATTGTCAGAATTGGTCATGATTGGAGAGTTTCAGTTCATTTTAAAGGAACAATAGCAAAGCTTTTGTGTTCAATGTCACTGCTTTTAATGTTGCTCGCTTGAAAAAGAGATTTTAATCTTTAACTTGGATAACTACAGGATACAACATTCATCTGAAGTATTAATTTAAAATTAACGTTTTTTTTTTCCAAAGAAAGAAACAGACAAAATTACTTTCCAAGTGTGTTGAGTGGACTAATACAATATTTTGTCTATGTGTTACCATGTGATCCTACTGTACAACACAAACTGAAATTCAGTCTTATTGTTTGAAATGCTTGGAAACTTAAAGTGATGAGGAACACGTCCAAGGCAGAAAAATGATAGCACAAAACAGACGGTCAACACATCATCCCTCTGTCCCAGCTTCATTTAACAGGCCCACGAAGAGCTTCTCTTCACTTGCTTGCACACCTGATTCTTAAACCAGTGACAGCAGGTTATATCATCAGCACATGTAGCAAAAAAGGACAAAATAAAATAAAACCACCATGTTTTAAATATGGGTTGCCATTATCTTTCTTCTATTCCCTACAAATGCATGCTAGAACATATAATTTATGAAATGCAAATTGGGATCCATGTACAGACAGTTAATTAAATTTATGTCAACTTTGATATTACGGTTAGCTAGTGTCACAGATTGTGATAAATGGAACACATGCTGGTCTGCAGTAATAATCTGCCCGGGCTGGTTTCATTGTGTAAGACTGGAGGGCTAGTGGCAGAGATTTGAAGCTGTGCATCTGTCTGTATGAATGTGTGATTTGGCTGTGCTGAAATAAGCCCAAAGAATGGAATTTAAAAGGTCTGTATGATAAAATTCTGCATTAATTTATGTATTTGCAATGTTTTTTTCAGATTTATTTGTACAAATGTTATTCAAATTCGAGTCTCCATTAATATCTTTAAGTTAAAGCGGTTTGGAGAAAACAACTTAAAGTTTATTGCACAGCAAAAGAAGACAGATGAGGATAGGTGGGGGTGGAGTTTGGCCCTGGGAGAGGAAGGCAGTTAATGAGTGTTTGGGTTTGATTGGCTGAGAGGGAGAGAAGCAGGTGATAAGGGAGGCAGAAAGTAGTGTGAAGCCTCATGTCTAGCAGAGATTGGGTAGGCAGGCTGAAGGTGAGAGAGAGCTGGTAGGCATCCTGGAGAGCGGACCTGAAGTGCAATGAGATCACAGTTAGTCAAATAACTAAACACGAGCAACTGCTCATGTTTTATTGCCAAAGAATGCCCCATACCACGTAGGTGAAGGAATGATCTGGCAAAGACTGGATGAGGGGCGCGGCAGATTACTGCAGGGGTTAATTAGGTGATGATAAGCAGGTGTGCCAATTGCCATCAGCACACAGAGATACAAACAGAAAGATACTGTGCAATCATTTCCACCGCATGCCTTTGTGCATTTACAATACAAATACCTGAATCATTTTTAAAAACTGATCTTATACACAAATAGATAGAATATCCAATCATGTACAGCAGAAGCACATCTATGTGCTACTTCTGCTGAGCTATATTGCTTTCTCTTGTGACGTCATGTGCGAGAGTTGTGCACGTTATTTGATGTAATACAACCATCAGTCTCAAGTGAAAAATTGTCACAATCTGGTAGTAGGAACTCAAGCGCAGAGCGGTTAGACGTCTCCAAAAACAGTTTATTTACAGCACCAGTGCACGATATATACAGTGAAGGGAAATCCAAACTCCAGGGAATCACGGGGAAGCTCTCTCACACTTGCTCACGTCTTCTTGCAGAAACTCACACACGTTCACACGGCAGGGAGGTCACGGGTCCGGGGAGGAAAGTCTGTAGCAGAAGAAAGGGAAGTCACTCACGAATCACAAAACACAGGCGCTGGGAGAATCCCTAACGTCTGTAGTACAATCATCCAGCGACGAGAGGATCTGTGTTCCCGCCTCAAATAGTGCTCCTAGGTGATGACAGCTGATTGTTGTCAGGTGTGTGGCTCTGCCCAGGCAGAGAGGGAGACCATGACAAAAATGTGTATTGATGTTGGCTGTTGGTAGGTGAAATCAGCTGCAAAGAGGGTGCTTACACCAGTTAGGGGAATACATGTTTTCGGTTAATGACTGGAAGTTACCAGATGATTGCAGATGAGCCTCTAGGTAGTCATGTGTCTACAACACCTCAATAAAATAAAGTCTTTATTTATATTTAATAATAATCTACTATCATATGCAACTCATTAAAATATTGCCTTGGAGAAACATTAATGTAAAGTTAAGGGAGAGCACCACAGTGATGGTAAGTCACATAGTTTAGTAACCGTCCAGTTATGAATCCAGTCATAAAGCCTTCACCCAGTGTGTTGCATGCATCAGCGATCTTAATATTTACTTGTAACCCAGTGTCTCTCACTTCCCTGTCTGTGCTTCTCTCGGGTCTCAGGGTAAATAAAAGAATGACACTTTGCAATGCTTTAGGCTGAGTAGCTTTTCAGTCTGGCCTTAATTAGTATGGGACACCCCTGTGTTAAAAGATAAATCCAAACCCCCTTGATAGAAAAGCTGATGACAAAGGTGCAAAAACAAAATGTAAATGGAGGATACACAAAGTACGTGCATGCACATGCAGATTCAGCAAAGAGTTTTTACACAAACTGATGTAATTTTCAGTTTTTAATACTGTTTTAACTTTGAAGTGCTGCTTACAATATAAGACAAGTCATACAGGCTTTCAGCTAAGTCTTTTTCTCTCCTTCCACCCCTCACTCCTGCACGATCCCTCATTGCCTTGCAGGCCACAGAGTGATGTGTCATTTTATAATCCTTTCGAGGCTAAATTACATTAAGAATATCCTCTCATTAATTAAACCTGCTATTGGCAGCACCTGAGATAAAACAGATTATAAGAGCTGAGAGTGAAAACACAAAGCACAAAATGCTGGCATCAGCACTTTGTGTGTGTGTGTGTGTGTAAGTGCGCATTCCTGAGAGTATACTAAAAGGGATAAAAAGCTTGAAAGAGAGACTGCAGAAAGAAATAACATAGTTTGTAGCTCTCGATGAGGCTGGAATGAATACTGTGCTTTGCTACAGTGCTACATTCACTTTTCTTTTAATGCTTCTTCTTTTGGAAATTTACAAAAATGGTTACTTTTAGGGTTTAGGTGCTACACTAATTCTTTTTTCGTCTTTGTTAGTGTCTATTAAAACAACACATCAACTGAGTATTGGAAAGGTAATTAATCAGTGCAGTCATCTGCTTTAGTTGTTAACATTATAAAAAAAGATTCGTGTGAAAGTGGGAAAAAACCCATTATGTGTTACTTAGATTACAGATTAGATACAAAATCTAGTAGATCTGAGTTGATTTTAATGGTCTGGTTTCAGAAGAAAAATATCCAATTTCTCATCTGAGCTGTGGTGAGGTGGAGTAACTGATGATGGAGTCTATAAAAACAGAAAAGTCAAAGCAAATACTGCATAAAAAATGTATCAGAAATACCTCCTTCAAACAAAATTAATCATGATAAAACTTCACATTAACCACACTCCTCTTGGTAGCTGTCAAAACTGATTAATGGCAAAGCGAAGAGGAGTGAGAGGGTGAGAAGTAGGAAAGAGGGGAAAAAAAAGTTGTATAAATATTAAGTGAGTCCAAATGTTGCATGTTGTCTTTGTATGCACATGGTGTAAAGCCATTACAGAGTTCATGCGGGTCCCTCACAAATGAATAAATCACTGCCTTCGGACGAATTAATCAAAATGCCCAGCTGTTGCTGTGTGGCTAACTGGCTGTGGAGGAAGAAGAGGCTGAGACTCCTTCCCCCGATGTATTGCTACTCTCACGTCCTCTCTAAGACCAGCAGACCTGAAGTGGTAGATTAAATTTGTCTTCTTCTGATTGATGGTTCTACTTCTCACATGGTACTCAATCATCAGATCAGATGTTTCTAGGATTGATAAACCTCCCCTTTTCTTTCAAAACAAATCAGAAAATGGATGAGTTCTGTGACCATTTACAGAATAAAAACTGATTTCTTTTTCTACAGGCAGACAAAATAAAGTGTTTAAATATCTTCATTTACTAAAAAAAAGGTAACAATACTGAATTTCTGTTGAAAATCCTTTTTTTTTTCAGAGAAATGTATAGAGGTAATGGGTTGCTATTTTATAAAAAGTGGATTACATTACATCTACACTTTCTCTCAGTGGAAATTTCGATACACATTGAGGTTTATAGATGAAGAAATAAAGAGACATTCAGTCTATGAGGGTTTGTGTTTATCTGGTAAGTGGTTTTATTTTACACATTTTCTCTAAAAGTTGGTTTTGTGGTCAGTGTGATGGACTTTCTTATCCATTGCAAAGCATCCTTATCGAGTATCAGTGCAGACCAAAGATTTCCGACTAGTACCACAGTCATTCTGTAGCATGATAACAGGCATATAAAGCCTGAATATGGATCCTTCACAATATGAACAACACAATATGAAGTCTTGCAACAGATGGTGTGGCTCCCACTGAGCCACAGTCTCTACTTCATCAAGTCTGCCTGGGATTTCAAGAACTATGATTTGTTTCACAGGATACTTGGAACAACTTTTTTCCTGTTGCATAATATCATATTGTGAAAGCGCTATACTTTTACAGCCAAATACTTTGTCATTTTGTGTTTATTGCATAACTGTAGTCACTTAATTCATAATTCATACCTTTAACCTTGAAATACACTGTAAGAACAATCCTACGTTGTACTGTAAAGCAAATTAGCAGGTGCCAACATAATGGCAGTCGTGCATGTGCCACGGCCGTCACCTGCTCTGCTTCTGGTGTCACGATGCACTTAAGGTAATGGGAACATAAGACATGTCCCTTTCTTGCTCTATCTCCTAATTTTTCCAGAGAACATTTAATGTTGTCATTTTTTTTCTAATGCCTGAATTAATTAACCCTGCACCCTGCCCAGTACTGTCTCTGTTGCCGAATGCTGATGTCCCCTGCAAGAGAAACCACTCTAAGAAGAAGTTTACTTTGTGCTAATCTCATAAATGCCCCGTGTCGTCTTCCCCCCCCCCTCCTCTCCGTGATGCAGGCACGCAATAAACCACTTACATAAACCCCTCCTCTGAGACGGCCCAGAAAAACAGCTGACATGCTCAAAGTTCCACTCTGCCTTTCTCGCTCTCTCTGGATGCTTATGATTTCCACCAGGAATGCTTTATTTGGATCCTTTATTACACATGCTGTCCTAAAGTCTTGAAGGGCAGTTTTAATATGTGAATTCTCTGCTCTGTAGAGTGTGAAACAAGTATGAGGCACACTAAAAAATGTTGACATTTATGAGCACAGATGCATTTCTCTGGGCTACTTGTTGTTAGGTGATCAATAGAGGATGGCATCAGTAAAGATGTGGTAAGGTGCAGTTTTATAGTGGCAAGGAAGGCATATTTAACAACTGTATGCATGTAAAGCCTGTGATGCCATTTTCTTGTGAACTATGAAATAGTTACTTGCATATTTTCTTTGTGAGGGTTTTTTATGAGTGTGTAATTTTAAATGACAAACACATTGACAATACAAAAGGGAATATGTTTAAGAGTAACCAGAGAACCGTTATTGGCCTTGGATCAGGAACCAACCATTGTCTTTCTGAGCTTGCTCGGAAATCATGGAATTTTGATGATGTCTTCTGTGGACTTGGAGAAGACCTGCAAAACTGCATTTCTGTGCATGTGCGTATTCCTCAGCATAAAGGCGTTCATACGTCACCAAGGATGGTGCTTGTCTTAAATCCTGTTGATATGCTCTCAGGGTGCAATCATAGCAGGGAGGACTTCCTGGTTTAGGGAGCTCAGATATGAGTCTTTGCTGTTCTCAGATAATGTGGTTTTTGTTGTCTTAATCAGATTAAGTTGAGGGTAAAGCTGAAGTTATAATCCAGCAGTGGTGGTAAGCAGTGTTGGTCAAGTTACTTGAAAAATGTAATCAGTAACTAATTACTGATTACCTCCCCCAAAAAGTAATCCCATTACTTTACTGATTACTTATTTTCAAAAGTAATTAATTACTTAGTTACTTTTTAAAAACACGATTTACAACCTGAATAGGTGATAAAGCGATAGATCTTTCAGCCCAATTCTACTTTTTCTGCATAATCCATCATACAAAATGTAATCAAATGAAAAAGTCTCTTTTTAAAACTTGTTTTTTATTAGTTTTAATCTTTTAACTTTATGCATCAAGCAAAAATGTAATTATATGCAACATTCTCTGACTGGAAGAAATTTGTTTAACATTTAAACCTATTTTCTGCACATTCCAGCACATAAAATATATATATATATATATATTTTGTGTTTACACTCAGTCTTTCAAATAGATGCAAGTAAAACACAGCAGAAAATAAATAAAATCAAAGACTTGCGGTCCTGTTGCTCTATTTTCACCTGTATAGCAGGAGTGGCGGAGGCGGAGGTGTTCCCTGGTGCAGGTGTGCCGCAGCAGTCAGTTGAAGAATCCGCGAGTTTCTCTGTGAGTTTCCCATTACGTGGTAGCGCACTCGGTGCTTGCTTGGAAGTTTAGGGTTTTTTTTCGCTGTAAAAAGAAGTCTCTCTCCGCACTCGATATATGATCCATTGTTGATCTGCACACAGCTGTTGTCACGAACTTCGCACTCGCTTACGTCACTGTCATGAGACATTCTCGCAAAAAAATCACGGTTTTAGTAACGCAGTAACGCAGCGTTCCTACGGGAAAGTAACAGTAATCTAATTACCGTTTTTGCAATAGTAATCCCTTACTTTACTCGTTACCTGAAAAAAGTAATCGGATTACAGTAACGCGTTACTGCCCATCTCTGGTGGTAAGTAAGTAAAATTTATTTATATAGCGCTTTTCAAGGATAAAAATCAAAAGTTGTTAGTGCACTGGAAGTCCATTGATGGCTTGTCTACCTTCAAAGAGCATCTGTTGTTACAGCTTGTCTGTGGGCCATTTTTCACCCAGCCGTGGAGAAGAGTGAAGTTATAACATACAAAGAAGTGAAGTGAAGCCAAGTGTTAAAAACAATGAAAAGTGTCCACTGTCTGTACTTTTCATACTGTATATTTTGATTTTTTATCCTTTTTTTTCACACTTCTCCCATTCTTATTCAACCCCACCTTCTATCGCTTCCCTTTTACGGTCCACTTCTCACCGGTTTACATCCGTCCAGCAATGTGTAGTTTTTATTTTGGAGGAACTGCACAGGAGCACATTTGCATTGGGTGAAAACCCTTCTCTGTTCATGCACAGAGTTTGGGGGATAAGATAGACAGCTTTTGTACTGGACTGGTGGAATGAAGAGGGAGCTGAAGTAGAACACAAATCTTTCGATTTACAGGACAATTTATGTTCCAGCCATCACATATGGTCATGAGCTCTGGATGGTGACCGTGACACTGAGATTGCAGATACAAGTGTTTGAAATTGGTTTCCTTCATAGGATGACTGGGCTCAGCCTTAGAGAGGAGCTTGGACATGTGGAGGAAGCCTGGAGTAGAGCCGGTGCTGCTTCACATTGAAAAGAGCCAACTGAGGTGGTTCAGGGCATGTGATTAGGATGCCTCCCAGGCACATTCACTTGGAGATTTTGTGGGCATGTCCAGCTGGAAGGAAGCTCTGGGTAGACCCTCAGCTCAGTGGAGGGATTGAATATCCCTCTTCACCCCCTCCAACCACAGATAAGTGGAGGAAAATGTGATTATCTATTGTTATTTTATAATATTAAAGTTCATCATAGGGATAAAACAGACTTACTGCTTGGCTTCTGGCTAATAGTCTGCACATTAATTTACAACAGCAAAAACTGTGTTGTGAAGAAGAGTTGTTCTTCAGAAATGTGTGTGTGTGTGTGTGTGTGTGTGTGTGTTGGCTTTCAGACTGCTAATATTCAAATGACCAGTCTGGATAGATAGGAACCATCATCAGACCTTACCTCTCCTTTCTTTTACTCTTTTCACGTGTTTCTATGGCTGCATACCATTTTCCATTTCCTCTTGTCAATTCTCTTTCCCCTCCATCTCCACTGAAACTCCCACTCCACTCTGCACCATGTGATGTGCCATCATTCACATCAAGAGAGCTATTCTCTTTCTGAATGGGATCATAATCGGTCCAGCTTTACTTTTAATAGCCCATGTGACAATACCTTGCATGTGCATATGGGTAAATGTGTGTGTGTGTGTGTGTGTGTGTGTGTGTGTGTGTGTGTGTCTTTCTATGTCTGACACCTCTGCGGCTGCATGGATGAACATGGGCAGATGTGCCCACTGGAGCGGAACTGCCTAAGCGTGCAGAGACTTAGACATTAATAAGATGGTGACAAAACTCACACTCTCCAATTAAAGAGAGTGAAGAGAGGCCATTTAAAACAGAGGGACTGGGAAGGATGAGAAATGACAAGGGTATCCTGAAGGGAAGGTGGTGGTAGCAAAGAACTGGCTAGTGTGCCCCACATATTTATTTTTCAAATGTTCAATATAGTTATTCCTGTCAAAGAATACAGATTTTGACCTAACTCTGTTTTAAAACTTTCTTGCTACTGACTGTGCAAATACACACATATTTCAAACTCAACTAGACCTAATTTGGGATATTTACATGTAGGGCTTCTGTAAGGCTTTACCTCCAGTCTTTCTGAAATCTGCCTCATTAAAGGTGTATGGGGCTTGAAGTGTCACTGGGACCGATGTAATATAACACCATTCTCACTGCAAGTGTCTCTGCTCTCCGGAATAATACCTATAAATCTGAAAATATGTGCTCTCCATCGAATTACTGTTGATAAGCAGACTTTCTAATCCTTCTCAGTCTGCTCTTATTCTCCATTTTGTCAGGTTTAGTTTTTATAGTCTCCAAACATGAGTCTGGAAAAAACAACTGTTCACCACCAGAGATGGGCAGTAACGCGTTACTTGTAACGCGTTACTGTAATCTGATTACTTTTTTCAAGTAACTAGTAAAGTAAGGGATTACTATTGCAAAAACGGTAATTAGATTACCGTTATTTTCCCATAGGAACGCTGCGTTACTGCATTACTAAAACCGTGATTTTTTTGCGAGAATGTCTCATGACAGTGACGTAAGCGAGTGCGACGTTTGTGACAACAGCTGTGTGCAGATCAACAATGGATCATATATCGAGTGCGGGAGAGAGTATGAGCGTGCAGCGTTTAAACCGTGGAAGTACTGACCTTACTTTGAGTTTGATTCCATAAAAAGTGACAAAAACATTAGTGTCCATTGTGCGTGGGAAGAAAACTTCTTTTTACAGCGAAAAAAAACCCCTAAACTTCCGAGCAAGCACCGAGTGCACTACCACGTAATGGGAAACTCACAGAGAAACTCGCGGATTCTTCCACTGACCGCTGCGGCTCACCTGCACCAGGGTAAACCTCCGCCTACCCCACTCCTGCTTTACAGGTGAAAATAGAGCAACAGGAGCGCTAGTCTTTGATTTTATTTATTTTCTGCTGTGTTTTACTTGCATCTATTTGAAAGACTGAGTGTAAACACAAAAAATATTTTATTTTATGTGCTGGAATGTGCAGAAAATAGGTTTAAATATTAAACAAATTTCTTCAAGTCAGAGAATGTTGCAGATAATTTAATGTTTGCTTGATGCATAAAGTTAAAAGATTAAAACTAATAAAACAAGTTTTAAAAAGAGACTTTTCCATTTGATTACATTTTGTATGATGGATTATGCAGAAAAAGTAGAATTGGGCTGAAAGATCTATCGCTTTGTCACCTATTCAGGTTGTAAATCGTGTTTTTAAAAAGTAACTAAGTAACTAAGTAATTAATTACTTTTGAAAATAAGTAATCAGCAAAGTAACGGGATTACTTTTTTGGGGAAGTAATCAGTAATTAGTTACTGATTACTTTTTTCAAGTAACTTGACCAACACTGTTCACCACACATACACTGTGGGCTCCAAAGTGTACAATGCTGGCTACAAAATGGAAATGTTGTCATGGTACAGGAAAATAGGGATAGAGAAACTGGCAAAGACCTGTTGCCTAGCTGTGATTGAAATTTAGCAGAACTTCTGATTACATTTTTATCTGTTTTATGCTAAAATTAATTATATTCTTTATATTATATTGTTGATTTGTTAAGCTAGGCTCTCTTCCATCTGGTTTTCTACTCTCACTACAGATCACAATTTCATTTACAAACATCATAGTCCATGGAGAGTCATGCCCAACTTCATCTGTCATCCCGTGCATCACCAGTGCAAAACAAAAAGGGGCCCAGATGTAAACCCACGCATTGCAACTCCTTATTTTCTCTATACTTATCCATCAACACTCGTCTATAGTGCTCTTTCTTGGCGTGAAGCCATACTGCTGCTCACTGACTGTCACCTCTCTTCTTAACCTAGTTTCAAAAACTCTTTTCTGTATCTTTATGGTATCACTCAACTTTATCCTGCTGTATAGTTGCTACACCTCTGTACATTACTATGTTTCTTGTAAATTGATCTAGTAGGCACAGATCAGTACACTTTTTCTTCATTCCACAGGCATCCTCTCACTCAATCACATTGTGTTAAACAATGTAGTTGAAAAGTCCACTGCCCTCTCCTCTAGACATCTCCATACCGCCACAGGTGCGGGATATAACCGCCTTTCCACTTTTCATTCTCTTCATGGTGAGCCTCACCTCCTCCTTGCTTATTCTCTGCACTTCCTGATTCACTAACGCTCTTCCAGTCATCCTCCTCGCTCTCATTTTCTTTATTCATGAGCTCCTCAAAGTACTCCTTCCATCTTCTCAACAGACTCTGTTTCACTCATTAGTACATTCCCATCACCCTGCTGCACATCCTTTCCAGCTCAAGCTCTCTGCCTAGCCAATCGATACAAGTGCTTTTCTCCTTCCTTAGCATATAACGTCTCATACAACTTATTGGAAGCCTTTTAAAAAAAAAAAAAAAAAAAGAAAATGCAGTAATACAGACATTTACGTAAGTATCCATCTAATAAGGAACATGAATATCTGTGCATTTATTTTTTTAGTTGTAGATGTTTCAATCTGAATCAAAGTTGTCAATCCGAAGCAAACATCCCTCTAAAAGGGCAGCTTTTTTGTGTAGCAAACTGTAGTCAGGTTTGCTGAGCACCGCCAATGAGGAGACGTGCTATAAAGAGAGGGTTAAACATCTCACAGAGTGGTATCTAGAAAATAACCTGGTCCTGAGTACCACTAAGAGGATATCAGCATGATCTGAAAAGATCTGAAAATACTAGAAATTCAGAAGATCTGAAAATACTAGAAAATCCCTGCTTTGCATAAATGGTGAAGAGATGGAGATTATGCAGAACATCAACTATCTGGGTGTTCACATTACCAAGGATCTCACATGGTCACTAAATATTTCATACCTGGTGAATTTCGAAAGGAGCAAAATAAAGAGCATCCTCTGTCAGTGTGTTATACCAGCTGCTCAGTAGACAACAACAAGAAAAAAACTTATCACTAATTTTTGTGTCTTTTTAAAAATCTGTATTTATCCCTTGTCATAAATAATTGTCACCAAACAAGATTTTTCTATATCTTCCTACAATGAAACCAATGTGTCTTAATCTTAAGACCCACCCTTATGTTATTTATTCATTAATTTATGTATTAATTTTACTTAAGGTTATATATCGAAATAAACTGACATTTTCCTCTGCTTATGTTTTCATTCATTTATTTATATTTATTTATATTTTCTAAACTTTAATTAAGGGAGAAGTCTTTTGAGTTTAAATCTTTTTTTCAAAGGAGACCTGGTCAAGAAGACGCACCATTATGAAACTACATGAATTATATCTATTGTTCTTCAACTATATTTTACTGTATAAACTACATACATGCAGTTTTGACAAACCAGCAAAAAGCTAAGTGTTGTTATGAGCAAGCTGTGAGTTGGGCATTAATAAATGCCTTTCTGTCAGTCTGTGCCACTGGAGCGACACAGGTGGGATCTGACAGAAAGACTCATTTTGGCTCTAGAGCCATAATGAAATTGATTTTAGCAATAATGGACACAGAAATAAAAGAAAAGTGTCTTCTTTTAATATGCTACAAAGTTCACATGAGGAGATTTCAGGCTTGGCGGTGAAGTAAGTCACACATCTGTTAGCAAGGAGACTCTGGTTTGTGTCCCTATCTGTATTTTGCTTTACTTGGTTTTCAATGCAAAGATGAAAACCAGGTCAAAAAGATGTCAAAGCAATTGCCACTTCAACTGTACACTAGAAACATGATAGAAATAGCGGCTACAATGCTACAAACCTGACTCCTCATCCCTGACTTTGTTACCTGCTGAAGGTCAGTCTCTGGCTGCTGTGCTCGAGTCACATTCTTTGTTAGCTTCGTGTTAGCATGCTGTTTGAATGCATGTTTGCCAATGTTGTATTTGTAGTATAAGGTGGTTACTTATTTCCTGGACATAGTTTGCACATTACCATTGCACTCTTGCCTTTTTTTGCAGTAAAAATAAAAGTAACATTTCCACTCCTTAAAAGTTGTAGAGCGCCACAATTTTATTATTTGTAACATGTTACACCCACTGGTTTTCAATTCACATTTTACTTTTGATTCATTCATTGATTAAGTGAATAATAAAGCAGCAGGCTAGGTTTAGGTACTTAGATCTACATTAAATTATTATGCAGAATGCAGATAATATGGCCCTTCATAAAATTGGTTTTACCTGGTGCATTTAGTCCTATGCAGGTACACTGGTTGTACGTCCTGCTCCAACCATATAGAGAGTATGTTTGGTATGTTGGACCACTCTGCAGTCAACATCAATTGAAACTCCTGGACACTTGATGCAGCATGACCCCTCAAGCAACTAACCAGTAATTGATCCTGCAGTACTGTTGTGGATTCCCACGGCACGTGGACTCTACATATGTGAGTGTGAGTTTGTCTCCTACATTTTTCTTTGACGAGGCTTCTAGAAGCATGCCCCATGTTGCTAACCTCGCCAATGCATTTGCATCATATCCAAAGGCCATAGTGATGTGCACTGTACTAACCCCATACTTACATGCATCCATTTTCACCCTACTCTTCCTTCCACCATGCCCTCCTCCTATTTATTATTTTTTTTCTATACAGTCCACAGCACTTATCAGAAACCCGATGAAATCTCTTTGCTTTCAGTCAGGCTACCACGCTAGTTTGCCTACTGATCAAACAGCCTTGTAATTTTATGTTGACGAAAGTAAATCACAGCTCCTCAAACTTCTTTCAATCCTCTGCCACGCTTGATTGTGTAGCCATTTTGAGCGACTCACTCACCATAAAAGAGCCCATTTCACTTCCATCCAGTCTGAGACAGAAACAGAAAAGAGGGGTGTGCCAAGTAAAAGCCTCAGTCTTGCTTTTGGTGGAAGATTAGCAGCTGCCAGGAAGCTTTCAGACCACGAAAAAAGAATAGAAAGAAAGGGGAAAAAACACATATGCACATATATGATACATATACACTAATAGCCAAATCCACACACTGTCATATTTTCACACAAATGCAAACACAAACATATATGTGGATGCTCAGTTACACAATCAGATAGTCACTCTCTCTTTCTCTCTCTCACACACACACACACGCACACACACACACACGCACACACAGTACACACACAGTACACACACAGAAACTTCAATCAGAGCCTCGTCAAAGCACTTGGAGTTTCTTTTAGCCTCTGTAGTATCTGCAATTCAAAGTGCTGTGGGTTTTGCTTCTGCCAAATTACAAGCTCCATTTGCCAGCCTAATTAATGGTTCATAGCATTCAGTGAAATTTATTGCCACAGCCCGAGCGCATGCCAAACCAAACAGGACAGACCTCACAGATAACCATAAGCTTGGCCGCGGAACCTGACACCTTGAAAAAACAAACTTGTTACAGGGAGTCTGTTTATATACTCCTATTTCCCCCTGTTCACTCTCTCTGCCTCTTCTCGCTCCAGTGTCTCGGCTGACAGTTACTTGACTGTTTCACTTCATGGTCTCTGTGGTGATGGTTGTTAAGAGGAAAAATTCAGGCACACAACCTATTTCTTTTGACCGCAATTCATTTTATGTTTGTCAGCGGGTGCCCTTTTGGTCAATACTGTTTAGATACACGGCTGAAATGCGAGTCCAGAGCACAGGACACTACAGGACAAGACAAGGCCTGAATTTCAATCTTACTCCCAGACATAACCCAAACAATCTTCTCGATTCCTTGTGAAGAAAAAAAAATGCAGTAAAACCTAAACAGCTTTAATTTAAACTAAAAGAACTTTGGTGAAAACTAAGACTTAACTACTGTGACAAAAGTAAAACACTTTAAAACATGGACAAGGAAAAGAGTGGAGTTTCCAATCCAAGCTGCAATGGTTTCCTAATGCTTTTACTCTTGTGATGGAAACAGTAGTGGAATGAAAGAATCATTCAGGCTGGGAAGTCGACTGCATCTAAGGAAACCCTGTACAAAATGTTTGTAGGCTAACCCAACTATATTCATCTTGGTGGAAATCTATCCAGATTACAAAATACAAAAAATAGGCTTCACTGCATAGCTACTTCAGAACAGCAGGCTGACTATCAGTCATTATTTATAATGGCCAATAAATGAAAAATGGAAAAAAAAGGCGAGAGAAACACCCTTCAACCATTTTATTTAAGTTACATTTTACGGTTTGACCACCAGAGGGCACTCTTCAACTTTGCTGTTGGCATGCTTGGAACAGCAAAAACACAACAACCAGTTGCTTCGAGCAGGTTTGGGTAAAGCTTAAATGAGCAATCCACAACTTGTTGTGACAATAAAGCAATTTTATCTTAAAACTTTAATGTCACATTATTTTAGTCTCACATTCTGAAACCTTCCTCCTTCATTTCCCATTTGCTTGTTAATTACCTACCATAATTAACAGTCATGTTTTTCAAGGTAAATGTCTGTTTCAGTTTTCAGTTTTATTTGTCATATGCGAGTTAGCCTGTTAGTCTGTGTCCTCTATAGCTAAGCCAACCATAACTTTAACATCAATCATGCATTCCAAGACTTCTCTTGCTGATCTGGTTTAGTTCAACTGACTTACTCTGTTTCGTTTTTTTCTGTCCTGGGCATTCAAACTTTTTCTCTCTACATATTTGGTTATCCCGCAGAATGAAATTAAAGCTGTAAATTACACAGTACATAGTTAAAATTGTATCAGTGATAGAGTCATCAATCGTGTACCCCCATGATTACAGTTCTACTCATAAACCTATAAAAAAGAACACATTAATCTGAAAGCTTAACCTTCATGTTTTAACATTGTGGACTTGAATTGTACCTGATGGTTTTATCTTCTGTTCTGTATCCTGTTAAGCAATCTACATTCTTTATCCTTTTTTTTTTTTTTTAAATTTAGCCAGAAGCTACTTTCTTATATTTTACAGAAAACAACTGACCGTAACACTGACTTTTAGCTACACTAATATACAATGTAATGGACTGCGAATAGTTTCAAATATATGTTAGAGGCAAAACATTCATCACAATGTCACTATGATTAGCTCCAACATATCTATCAGTATGTTGAGTACCATAGGTACTTTTACTGAATATAGTGTGATCAAAAGCTGAGCATCTGATCATAACATCTGGACATTTCATAGAAGTGATGACTTAAAAAAAAAGCCCTCTATGGAGACTTTTGTCCCCTCATCACATTGTGACTTGATATGAAGTAAGAAATGTCTAATTAAAATATCATTTGAATTTATATAAATTCAGTTATTTATATTTAGTTCAAAGAAGTGACTTATCAGTGGTTAGCACTGCTGCCGCAAGAAGGTTTCATGTTTGAACCTCTTGGCTGGCTGGAGCATTTTTGTGCAGCGTTTACATGTTCTCTTGGTGCCTACGTGGGTTTCCTTGGGGTCCTCCAGCTACATCCCACAGCCCAAAAACATGCTTTTTAGGTTAAGTGATGATTCTAAATTTGCCCATGTAAATGTAGGTGTGGGTGTGAGTAGCTATCTCGTCACTCTGTGTTAGGCCTGTTATGGACTGGGACCCTGTCCAATGTCAGCTAGAACAGACTCCAGGCGCCCCGTGACCCTGAACTGCACAAGTGGTTAGGAAAATGGATGGATGAGTGGATAGTGCTTAAGATCACAGCCCCCATAGTTACTCTGTAGCTAAATGTAACGAGAGACTGACTAAAAGTGCCTGTAAAAATGTAACAAATGGTAAATACAGCTCCATGTAATTTACTCTCAAACTACAAAGAACATTATAAGAAAATAACAAATGAAAAGAGGCTATGTACACAGCCTAAAACAGGCAATCTTGCATCTTAAAAAACAGTGATGCTAGTCAACTACTCCGTAAAAGGCTTTCAACGTGTAGTTACAAAAAAATGTATGACGTTGGTAAATTCTGAAAACTGTAATAGTTCTGCTACAGGTACACAGTAGTTACATAATAACTACTTTTTTATATTTATATTTTATATTTTTTTATATTTAAGTTCCTCCACATTACTCCATCCATCAATATTACTTCTCAGTGTTATTTGCCCTGCTGCTCCCAAGGCAGGCACACAGAGTTGCTGGAAGGTAGCAAAAGGAGACCTTTGCCATATGCCTTGAGCATCCTGTCAAATTATTGCATGATAAAGTTTTGCCATTTTCTGGTCAGCCTGGTGATGTTGTCCACTTGATTCTCATGGGAATGGAGTTTTGTTGTAGGTAGAAGTTGTTTAAATGATCACTTGTTTGTCAAAGATTTACAATGTCTCTTACTAGCTCCTTTTGGGCAAAATCAAAAACGTTAAGATTAAAAAAACAAAAACAAAACCCAAAACATAACAGAAAATTTAAAATACTCAGATTCTTATTGTGATAAACTTAAAGTGCAGACATGAAATTAATTTCCCCTTATTCATTTGTTTGACAGTGCCATTTTAAGGATTCCTTCTGTTTCCTCTTTTTCTGGAGCTACGTTAATTTTCTAACACTAAAACCGATCTGTGTAATACACTCCATATTGTACAATTGGGCTGTGTAAAAACAAGAATTTATAACAGTGCATGTCATATTCTCCTAAGAGGTTGGCCATTAGTAAAAAAGAAACTGGACTGGGTTTAACTTGTCAGACAGCTTCAAAGAAGGCTGTGTGGGCCTCCAGGAAGCCTCCCTGGCTGATGGAGAATTATTGATTGTGTGTTCAGATATCTTGAGGCGCTGGTGTATAGCATTGGGGTTTAAATTCAGCCCTAATGCTCAGCCCATGCATAATTTATGTAGTTCCCATCAAAAGGTAGTAGCAATGCAAACTAAAGAGGTCTCAAGAAGCTTTTTGTTGAAAGTTTTCACACATCAACAAGCTTAAAGCTCAGTATGATTTTACAGCAATAGGTCAGAATCCATGAGAAACACAAATTCCAAGTGAGTGAAGCAATACTCGCGCATTGGTGAAGGTTTTTCATCTATGAAACATACACCATGATTTATCCTTTATAAACACACAATTTAGATTAAAGAAAAACACCATCTGTAGATTCCTATCAACTTATTAATGGGGCATTTTAAATGCATGGCTTATTGCTTTTTGTGCTAATTTCCCATACATGTATAATACAAATAGCACAAACACACTACTGGTGTTGTGTTGTACTATTTTTATGTTCCTTTGAGTCCCATCTTGCATGTAAACTACCATGCATTAGTTGAATAATAAAAGGACCATTCAAATATTGATCTGTCTGTCTGTATTGACCTATGCTGCCCCCAGCTATGCTTTTCCATATGGTATGGACATTTATTTAGATAGAGAGGCACATTTTCTTGTAATTATGGAAGACCGCTGAAAAACGAGCATTGCGTATAGTAATATTGCAATTATGAAACCCTTGAGCTTTTTCAAAGAAGCTGTCAGTTACATAGTAGGTGCTGCTATATTCAGACTTTAATGCCTCTCAAAAATGTCTAAATACACACTGTTGGAAACAACTCCATTATGAGAAGTTATTGGTCAGCCTTGTCTAATCATTAGAAGCAATACAGGATTCTTAGGACTGATACTGATACCGATACAATGCAATTTAAAAATCAGATATATCAGCCAATAGTGTGTAACGCATATGTGTATTTATTCATGAGTGCTTACAGATAATATAACAAAGCAACTGTTTTATTGTCTCAGCAAGTCGTGCGTTACTTGTTTAGGCTCTCCTCTGCTCAGATCAGCTGATTGTTGTGTTTGCAGTGTTCCAAACATGTGTTGCCAACAGAGAAATTTCAGAGTCAACCATAATAATATTGTTAAATGATGTTTCTCATGTCTCTTCTTTACTTTGAAAACTTTCATTTATTGGCCACTACAAATGCCGGTAAATGAAAGTTAAAAAGGTTAAATATAAAACTAAACTTTGGTCAGCACAACTGAGTGTAATATTAACTTTTCAAATGCTGGATAAACTGGATTTTTTTTTAACTGGATAAAAGAAATAAAATAAATAATGACAGAATCTCTTTCGGGAATTTTGGCTGGCCACAAAAAGCATTTCCACTCTACAGGAGGGAGGTTATCTAGAACTCTTTGTGTGGCACTTTTAGCACTTCTAGAATTTGTTTTTCCTTTTCCCCTTTTTTACTTATCTATATACTCTATTTATAGAGATTTATATCTACTTATGTATATAAAACGTTTGGATTCGTCTGTAATCATATCATATATCTGGGGTAGATAAGGGGAGGTTGTGAGGCAATAGACACCCCAGCTGCATACAAACAAACTCTGCACATATCATAACAGGTGGTGTGACATGGCAAGAGTTTAACTATCTTTTTTTCTTTTGCCTTTATTTATACACACTGCTCATTATGCGCTCATCTGTGTCTGGCACAGTGGGATGCTGAGTTTTGACAATGCCCGTCCTCATTACTGGCAGGCGAGCACCAGAAAGATGAGATGCATTCTGACACCCGGGGCTGATTCTCACCTCCATTAACACCAGCAGGGGGTCACCGTGATCTGATTACAGGAGGGGATGAATAAGGGAAGGAAACGTAGAGAAACAAGCGGGGAGGGAAGGGAGCAGGGAGAGAATGGGGGGTGGGAGTGTAGATAGGTGATAAAGCAACAGAGGGAGGACAGAAAAGGGGAGAGAACAGCTCTAAGATGATGAAAGGGGGTGGTTGGAAATGGTGATGGTGGTGATGTGGTGGGGGTTGATGACTGCTCCACTTGTCTGGAGTGCATAAGCCAGCAGCTGCGGGGCCTAATGATGGAGGTCATTGGCACATAGCTCGGTAAGGGCGACTAGCTGTGATCAATACCACCTGATGAGGTGTCTGAGTTCTCTCTGATGTGCATCAAAATGGAATATGTTTTTCCTCCTCATTTAATCGATGGGAAGAGTGTGAAACTAATTGGGCAAAACTGCAGGGGCATTTATTGATTAATCAAGCAGAAAAACGAGGGGAGCATATCAGGAGCCAGGGCCTCGATATGTGAGGGCAACGACATGGTGTTTTGATTGGTGAAATGAATCGATATCTTGAAATCATTGGCTGGGCATAAAAGTCAGAGGAGCATGAAATATTTAAAGGCGTCATGGCAACAGCACCTGCAGATCTACAGAGAGCTGAATAAAAACAGACTGGCATCAATTTTGAATGCCAGACAGTCACATACTGAAAATCACTTCTGTGGATGATAGGATCTTCCTTTCCCCGTTGCTCTCATGTATGCAACCTTTTTAATACACAGCAAATGCGGTGCGCTTTAGTGTCGGGCGCGCCGTGAAGTTATCTGCATTTTTTCCTCCTCCGTGGTGAAAATATCACGGTGGTGGGCCTATTTTGCATGATGGGAATGTGTTAAAAAATGGCATGTGTATGGTGGAATGTCATACTGGGGTCCTCTGAAGGACAGGAATTGTGTGACTATAATCTCTCGTCTCTGTAGCGCCGAACCCCTAGGGAGAGCTGGATCGGACCACTTGATTCAGTCTTTTTGTTCCACTGCGGTGCATGATAGCGTACAGCAGTACAAAAGCCATGTCCCTTGTTGAAGAAAGCGATAATAAAACCAGTTATGTGCATATGTGTGAGTGTTTGCGTGTGTAGGTAAGGGTAGTGGGGATTATTTCTTTTCTTCCCTCATATCACATTTGTGTGTTTTTTGTAAAATATGGCACTCAAAGTAAACAACAGCAGATGAAAAACAACCAGTTATACCAGAAAGAAGTCCAGAGAGTTGACCAGTTAGTACATTACTCATCATTACGTTACCCGGCGTTAAACACAGCCTCCTCGTTTCAGTCTCAATCACATACCTGTAAAAGATTGGTGACTGCAAAGCTGTGACAGTAGAACACTGACAAAATGTCTCTAAGGATGGCTAAGAGGTACTTCCTCCTATAGTACTTCTCTCTGTCACCTCACACACACAGAGTTATATTAGGTTAAAAAAACATTACCAGAAACACTGATAAATATAGAACATATGAATATCGAACCCATGATGAAATCTGCTGCAACTAAAATCAGTCACTGTGTGGCGGTGAGGACGGAGGGTAGAAGAGGTGTGAAGAGGGGGAGAGAGGGAAAATCAGCTATGCCTTCGGAGGTCAGCAACGTGTCGGGGTGGAAGAATGCTCAGTGACTTCCAAACACAATTTACTTAAGGAGATGTTAATGGTCTGGAGGCTATTGGGAGCTGGTTGATAAGTGTCTGGATCATGTATTGACCTCTTAGTGGCCTCGCAATGCAGTTGATTGCTGACTGCAGTCAGCAGGGAGGCTGGTGGTCTGGCTTTAACAGCTCCTGTGCTCTGAATGTCTGTCAGTGGAAAGACTCAAGGCCGCATTATTCTGAGTGGAAGTCCATCGGGTCTCATTGTTTTGACCCACTACAGTCCTGTTTACATACTAATGAGAGGCTTACTCATATAGTGTAAGGACTGAAAAGTATTAACGCTGTTTTGCCCAGGAGTTGGTCAACACTTAGAGTGGTAATCCCGTTAAGTTTCACTGGAGTGCAAGATATAACTGGCATGCAGTTTTATGTCCGACACCCAAATCATTGACCATCTGAGAATCTGATCATTTGTAAGAATGCTAATAGATATTATAAAACTATATAAAAGTCCAACATCTGTATATCCAGTTCTCATGGTTCTGGGCCAACGGAGCAAATTGTCAAATACCCTGAGGTGTGAGGTCAAGTCTGCCTATTTGCTTGGGTAACATTTTTTTTTATAGTTCGGGCTGTATCACAATGATGCAAACATATTATGAAATAGTATTTTAAATATCTTTTACATATACACACAAAGTAGGTTACTATGGTACTCATGGTGAGTCAGGTGCAGTGAGATGTACATGAGGATGCTGCTGAGGCATCTCTGAGCTTATTCCTTTGCTGAAGCGGTCCCCAGCCTTTTTCGCACCACAGACCGGTTTATGTCTGACAATATTTTCACAGACCGGCCTTTAAGGTGTCACGGATAAATACAACAAAATAAAGTCAGTACTGGTACCAATAAAAAGAAGATTTATTCGTAACACATGGGAAAAGACCCAGGGAAACAAAGTTAACGATAAAAACGATTAAAAAAAATGCTAAAAGCCAATAAAAATCCTGAAAACCATGAATTTCACACCCGAGCCTCAACTCTCGCGGCCCGGTACCAAATGACTCACAGACCGGTACCGGTTCATGGCCCGGGGGTTGGGGACCGCTGCTTTGCTGGAATAAGGCACCCTGCCACTCGTTGACTCTGACACAGCCCAATATAGCAAAGTATGTTCAGCTGATTTTGTATTGAATGATTTATATCTGTTCAATTTAATTCTGTGTTATTTATTTATTGCCAATTCACAACAAACTAAGTCCATACAATACTAAAGAGAAAATCCAAACTCTAGGAACTACAAGTATGTCTGTACAGTGAAAGTGAAGTGCTCTTTTGCAATAATATGATACCAAAAGCTTTTTAAGGTATGCCAATGCAGAAAGCTGTAAGCACCTTATTTTGCAATGCAAACATAAGCAGAATTGCAGTGGTGTTGGTGGTGGTAAACTTATATTACACTGATTTCTTATGCAGAAGACTAACTGACACCCGTTCCGCAGTTTTTGATGGTGTTTTCCAGATTTAGTCATAAGTCATAAGTTTTCCAAGTTCCCAATCTGAATTTTTAACTGGAATGCCCCCTAACTCGGATTTCCCACTCGGAAAGTCGGAGCAGCCCCATCAACCCAGAGTTAACAATCCAACATAGCAGTGGTGAACGTAAACAGTAACACTGTAAAACCTTTAATCTGTCCTGCAGATTCAGTGACGTCACTCCCAAGATCCAACAGCCAACTTCCGACATAACTGGAACACGGCATAATCCTGCACTGGCTTACAGAGGAGGACCAGCTCTTCAGAGATTGTAGCCTTTAAAAGTCGGCCATTACTCCTCTCTTCCATTCACCTTATCTTAACTTTGTGTGTGTGTTTATGAGGGACTGAGCTGGTAAAACACAAGTTTTAAATCATTGAATTATGATTATTTTATCCTCAAATCTAAGTTTTGAGTATAAAACAAATATAAAAGTTAATAAAACTGAAGAGAGCTAATTTATATTCAAAATAACTCAAGAAATAAACAATACGGTCAAAGTAAATATCTGTTTGCACAGCTAAAATTTTGTGACTTGGTACGAAACAGGAACAAAACTCATCTGTCACAATCTTGTCTGACGTTTGATTTGACAGAACAATGTAAAATGTAAGCAATCCATAATGCAGGGCAAGTCCGTAATGCGTTTTTTCAATAATGTGTGACAAACTGAGCTGAATGAGCAGCCGTAGAGTCGAAAGAAGGCAACAGACTCAGACAACGTAGCTCTCTGTCGTCCACTGACATTATGAGAAAGCATGTGTCATTCATATTGAGTGACATCTGTGTTTGGACTGGATAAAGTCATGCAGGTGCAGGTATTGAATGTTCACCGGTAGAGTAGCAGGTAGACAATCAGCCACCGTACACGGCACAAAAACTGAGAAATTATTTGCATGCATGATTTGTTTAAAGCGCAGTGAAAATAGCAATGTGCTGAAAATCCACTAACTGCTTCATGCTTTAACGTCAGCAGTCATAATATTTTCTTAATAGCAAACTGCTTGTGCGATACACTGACTAGTTAAGAGCCAAGGTAAGCTTTAACTCAAGCGGATTCTAATACTTTTGGATGTTTTTTGACAGTTCCTGTGTTACAGTGACCAACTCTGCCTCACGGTTGACAGGTAAGCGTCCCTCAGTGCAGCCTCTAGCAAATCTCTGAACACTGAAAACTCAGGTTTTAGCAGGGCAGTGGGGATGTAGACAGAAAGACTAGAAAGGCAGACCAGCATTTACAACCTGTTTGGGATTTGGCTATTGCACCGTGACTAACACCCCTGCTGTACCACATATGCTGCTGAATTTTAAGTCTGGCATACTGCAGGAGGTACAGGGTTAGAAAGACGAGAGAACAAATGCCATCTGTTAAATAAACAAACAAAACATTGCACAATCACTCCATGCAGGAGAAAAACTTTTCAATCCCTAAAATGAATGCGTGCCACTACGCCTCAACTCCAGACGGCCAATTATGTTTTATTTTGGCACTTAAAGTTTGCGAAGGAGTGCAGGATATTGCCCATAATATATACACAAGCAGGCTGCCACCACAGGATTGCTGCTTAAACGGTCCCCTTGGGGGTCCTGAGGTGTGGAGAGAAGGTACCACAGCACAGAGACAGCCACCTGCATGTGTCTGCTCTTACTATATGTGTGCCAATTACTCACTGACAGACAGAGAGAAGGGCCTGACAGGCCATAGCTGTTTGGCAGATGCCATGCAGAAATGCTTCACACTGGCTTGACGTCCATGGCCTAAGATGAGGCTTTCGTCTGACGGCTGGCTTGGACCAGGGCCAAGGAGGAAAATATAGGAGTCACGGCAGTGGTGAGACGGGGGTTATGAGGACGTTATAGGAGGGGATCTTGGAGGATTAATATTACATTCATTTATCCAACAAGAATGACAGTATGACAGGCAGCATATGAATATTGGGGACAGTTTGTATGGCTGCCTCAGTGTTTTAAATGTTAACTGTTTATAAAGCAGACAGTGCAAGGAGAGGATTTTAGCATGTTTGCTCGAGGCTATGTGGTAACTCAGTGTTTGAAATTGGGATTTTACATAAACTTGGCAGTTGTTATACAAACTAAGAATAAACCGGGGAGCAAAAATAATGATTCTACCATCCCACCCCCCTGCGCAGACCTACTGTACACCCCTCTCTGCTTTCTGTCCGTCTGTTTTTTCTCTGTTTTTGACAATCCTCCTTCTCTTTTCTTTTCTTTTTTTTAATCCAGTGCTGAAGTCACAGTTTAAAAAAAACACACCCAGACATGACCATAAAATTGTTCACGCTATTGTTATGATGATGAGGCAGTGAATCCATTTAGATACAGCGCCACCCACACTAACAGACACTGCTGATAGTAACATTTTGTTACATGTTTAAATCTTTCAGGGTATCCTTGTTGCTCCTCTGGTTAGGTTTTTTAGGTCTTGCAGTCTTATTCAGCACCTTAAATACAGTCACTTCATGTATAAAAATATATTTGGTCATCCATGTACCACAAATATCCTGCACGTTCACACCTCACAAAACTAGTTGAGAAGTTGACTCTGTCTTCTGTGTGAGCTCTCCTTGCTTGTTATTAGCCAGAGCCAAGTTGTTAAATATGCAAATACAGCCTGACATACCAGGCCCACATTTATCATTTTACATATTACAAATTCAAAATACTCCAAGTCAATTTTGGGTGAAAATTTTTAAACAATCAGAACCTGTATTTAGGGTTCACTATTAAGCACTGTCAGATCCCTACAATCACTCACAAGAGGGGCAGTCATATTTTCTTCTGAATAACAGGGAGCTCAAGATCGAATTAAACAAGGCCATGTGCAGTGGTAAGATGAAACAGGAGTGGTTCAAATATTCCACTATTTTGGACTGTGCCTGCGTGACCATATGTTTGCATGTGATTTCAAAACTCCCCAGTGATACTGCCCACCTTGGTCATTCATGTTTCATACAATAGCATGATTACAAATACACACACAGACACACATAAATGCACAGATACACACTTTCTTGCAACAAAAAGTCTAGATAGTGCTTTGTCTGCTTGATTCTCCCAGAAGCATGGCGTGACAGTGCTACAGTATCCCAAGATCCCTGCAGGCAGCCTTGGGACAAGAAGCTCATCATCACTCAATGCACTCCCAGGTGAATGGCAGGGGGTCACGCAGTGATGAGGACAGAGGGTAGGAAGGGAGGAAATAGACTGGAGGCCTATTTTGAAGATGGAGAAATATCCGCATCTGCCACAGCTGCCACTCAGAAAGACAAAAATGCATCTGCACACGCACAGCTGAGAAAGCAACTCAGATGGGCAGTTCTGTCACCAGTGATTACCCTCCTGCCACTCTGACATGAAGAGATTGGGGCCATATGAACGCCTCTGTAGCCCTAAGTGATGTTTATGGGAGTTAGAGAGATGCAACATTTGCTGCTTATAAGGGGTCGTGATCAGATGTGAAAGCTTGTCTTGTATGCTTACGGGCAGCATTGTAGTGAAAAGCACTGCTCGCTGTAATGCTGATGCTGTTTTTCAGCAGGTTATATTAAGAAGGTGGAAGGAAATTGGAAACACATTAGCAACACCTGATGGCTTTGAATTTCAGGTTCAAGGATCCTGAACTCATCTCAATCAAACAGAGGGACTCAAAATGTTAATCATGCATGAAGATTATCATCGCAGTGGGTGAGTGATGGAGGCGAGACGGGAAGGAGCAACACTGTAACACTGGTTTTGGCACAAATACTGGCTGTAGCCAGCATGTCCTGTGCTACTGAAAAAATTATGACATATTATTATAACATGACCACTGGCACCATCACACCAAATAAATAAATATATATATAAGATAACACACTTTCCTTTTCTCTACGGTTTTGGCATGAGGATCTTCATGCAGACTGTGAAACCGCATATTTTGTTTTCCCTCCTTCATTCCCGGGAGTCACCACAGTGGAAACTATTTATTAACTAGATGCTGTGTTGGCTGGCCAGTTGGAGCTCTGTAATAGGTGGGGGGGAAATGCTTGTGAAACCTTAGATTTATTTTATGCCACTCTCAGATTTTCCAATCTACTGCTCCTTGATAGCTCCAGTGCTCACATATAGAGGGGCTGAAAATAGAAGAGAGCACATCTCTGGATGAAAGGCGCCTCAAGGGTGTCTATCTGGACAGAAGAACACAAAGTAAGCACCTCACTCACATGCACACTCCAACCCTCAGGGTCTTTGGGAGTGATGAGAACTGACAGTGGTTTGTGTGCAATGACTACCCCTATGTTAGTGATCCGAGGCTACTGGGCCGACTTCTTCACAAACCTTCAGCTTCCACCGCTGACACCTTCCACCAAGAGATCTTTCTCTTTTTGCTTTGTCTAAATCAAAACACAGGGGACAGAGCAGCGCTTGAAAGGAACGCGCTCCATAATGTTGCTTCTGCAAATTGTGGTGGATGCTGTAAGCTGTGAGCTATAAATGATAGCAGCTAAACACAGGAGATTTAATGGGCTATATCAAGGTTGGTACAACTTCACCAGCATACATAATTAATATGTGCATTAGACACCACACAATAGTTAATGCTTTCAAAGTGCTGACCAGTAAAATTACATGCATTTAAGGATGCCAGACGAAGGTCTAGGCACTGCTACTTTGGATAGTTTGAATTGTTTACTGCTGCCTCGCTTTCCTAAGCGTGTGAGATGTATTCATGTCAGAGTAATAAGCCTCCATATGCATAAATTATGAGACAGTTCTCCCCTTTACATTACATTACACTGCTGGAGGTACAGAACATATGTTTTAAAGTGTTCACAGCTGTAACCTTTCTATACACACTGATTGTAAAGAATTACTCAAACGTGCGTGCATTTAGCAGTTAGCTTTTCTATTCTTGTAATTATCAACTTAACTCTTTAGATCTCATTAAGGCAACAATGAAAATGCGGTTTGCACCACAACGACTAAAAATAATCGTATCAATTAATGACACATCACTGTCACTAATTCAAATATGCAAATGCAACATAAAATACACATCATTTCAAATAGCTTGAATTGATAAATTTTTTCCCTATAATTATGGTGATGATTCAAGTCAATGAGCAAACAAATTTCATTAATGGATTAAAAGCTAAAAATGGTCTGTTATCCAGCACTTAAGGGGAAGGGATTAGCGAGCAACCATATTAGACTTATCTTTGTATGCAAATGAACATGACTAGCAATCACTGGTTCCCCTGAAAGCAACAGCGGCAAATAAAAAAAGTTACTGAGGTCGAAACAATAATTTTAACTACCACAGAGAAATTATCTTTTTAACTGTGGACGTACAGTAAAATAACTGTTTAACTTGTTGGATGAACTGGAGTAAAACAGAATTAACTTCAGAAAACATCTGATAAAACTGCTTACTTTGAACAGACATAACAGTGATAAACTATCATCACAACAGAGACCTAGTCAGTGCATTTTTGGCACAGATGACTGCATCAGTGCCTGTCACGGGAGTAACCTGTACCCCTGTAGAGAACTAACTTTGCACACGGCCATTATTTTCATACTTTAAAAGTATGAAGGCCATTTGTTAGTGCTTCTCATATTTTTACTTCTCACAGAAATGTTCTCCTGGGAAACTTTTGTGTCCCAGCAGAACATTACCCAAAACATCACACCTCCACTGGCTTGCCTTTTCCCATAGTTTATCACCGTGCCTGTTTATTTTTCAAGGAAGCTAAGCACACACACTGGGCTATCCACATGATGTAAAAATAAATGTGATTCATCAGACCAGGACAACTTCTATTGTTCTTCTGACCACTTCTGATGCTCCCTTTGTTGGCTGATTCTGCAGTGGACAGGGGTCAACATGGACATCCTGACTAGTTTATGTCTGCGTAGCCCATACATAACAAACTGGGATACACTGTATATTCTGGCCCCTTTCTAATAGAACTGGCAGTTTGAGGAGGGGGCAGAGCAAAGCTTTCCTGCATGAGAGGAAAACCTTGTTTCTGATTAACGTGAGCAATGTCAGAAACTTACAGGAGACAAACATACTAAAGCTTTAATCCCATCACACTAGTATTGATCTGATACTAATACCAGCATTGCTATCAACACTATCAATACTTGGATTGGTCTGCCCTGCTATTTTTTCTGTTTCCCATACAACATCATCCTGATTTGCCTTGTCATCTGTGGGTGCTGTAAATAAATTACACATCAGGTGCCTCTTAGTTTGCTTCCTTCACCACATCTACAGTGCTCTCACAGTGCCATTCAGCTTCAGACCATTTTCTGTTGGCATACACTTCTGTTGGCTCTACAATGGCATGGCTGAGCTCATATTTAGGTCTCTTTGCTCGTCAGTGACTGCTGCTGCTCTTTGCATCAAAATGCAGCACTTCCTCTCAGTGGAGTCAGGCAGCTGATAGCCCTTATCTCATCTCCAGCAGCAAAACCTGTTGGACTGGGGGGTACACTGTACTGTCAGTGTCCCTCCAGCTCTCTAACAACGCTTTCTCTCTGGGTGAATGGTCTCTGAGGGCTCAATTTAGACTGTGGATGGTCACCCCTGCCTCAGATTAATGTTGGCACACTGGGGCAATTTACAGGGATTTGCTCTGGTATGTTCAGTAGACTGTGTTAAAGGTCTTGGAGAAACAAACTCTGAGACGCATGTAATGGTTATTCAACTGGGTTCACTTCCATGAACAGCCTCTTGTTTTGACTGATATTTTTTAGCTCCCCTGCCATCTCTGTCCTTCCGATAACACTTCAGTGCTGGACTCTCACATATGCTCAGCTGTTTCTGGCAGGTTTAAAATCTCCCCTTCTTCCAATTGGTTTTGCAGACAGAGCCTGTTGTTAATCTTGAATTCATGAAAGAAAGCCTGAATGAAACCCTAATCCCTGGCCTCGTTATAAAAACATCATGGCACAAATTATCTACAGTATTAGGGCATGGTGAAAGTTCTTTTTATCTCCAGGGGTCCAAAGAGTGCTCTGACTGACTGAGTCTGAATAGAAAAATACACACCCTGGGAGGACTCACATTGACTACTTGTCAAAGTTTCTTAGTGCAGCCAGCTCTAAGCTAGCTTCTGTAATGCAAGCACCTCTACCTTATCATCCAGCTTATGCTGTGAAGACCCAGTGCAGCATGTGGAAGACCCTTTCCTTCAACGGATGGCTGAAAAGGATCAGGCAAAAATGGAAGAACTCGCACCACAAACATGAAATCAAAAAGTCTCAGTTCTCTACTGAGACAGTTATTAAGGATTGAAAACATATTGCCTGAATTTATGGACTGCTGATAATTTTTTATATCTTCTTACATGTGCATTTTGTCCTCTTTTTAGTGCCTGAATCAGTCATTACATACGTCACATAAAATTAAAAAGAAAGGGTGAGTAATACTTTTTAATCCAAATGCTATAAAGATACATCTGATCTACCTTTTAAACCACTACAAACCTAAAGTGAAAAGAAGCCTTTATGAATTGAAAAAAAAATCTTTTTTAGTGCTTTCTCTATTTAAACAGGGTTAATATAAGTCATGAAACTACTTCCAAAGTACATGTTTCAGATTTTCTTTAGCCACGTAGCTGTAACATGCTCCAAAGTAGCGTTTGACACGTGAAACTAAAATTACTGTTGTCTCACATTCTAAAATCCTATTACTATGAACCTACCTCTTATAACTGAGTTTGGAATTTCACAGTCTATTACTAATCATGCACTGTGAATATGCTCAAAGTCAGTTTCCATGTCAGATACTGTTTAATCCCTCCTTTTTAATATATCCAATCCACCAGTCCCTTCATTAGGGTGCCTATAGGTTCCTCTTCCACTCTGTACCATAGCCTAATGAAAGGAGAGGGTATGAAATAGGGATGGAGAGAGTGTTTGCTCTGCAGAGAAATAGTTTTTTTCTTCTCTCTTTAGACTGTGTCCTTATTAGGGCTTTGCTTTCCAAAGCAAGGTCAGAGCGTCTACCAACTTTCAGCTTTATTAGCCTTGGGCTTGTCCTGAGGCACTAAGTGGCTCTCACGCAAGACCATAGAATGCAACCTCTGATTGTGCCTTATGTCTCACTCCACCATCCTTTTCATGTTACACATTCCAGTTTTCTCCCTCTCTACCTTATCCTCATCTCTGTTGCTTTCTATAGTGAAGTTTTCCCCCCACAGCCCTCCTCATACCTCCACCCAAGCACCAGCATGCTTCTCTCTCCTCCAATCCTCCTCATTAGATTCTGCCTGGATAACCTGAGAAAAAGAGCTCCTCTGTGTTCTTCTCCTTTCCATCATAGCCTCTGCCACCCCGACCACAGGATTCATCTGCTGGCGACGAGTGACCTTTGACACCTTCGCCTCGCAGGCAGGATTACCATTGAGTCCAGCTCATGCTTTGTTCCTGGTAGCCGAGGAAGCCAAGAGGGTCTTTAATAAAATTCAAACTTTGGGCATGAGGAACCATAGACATCTGAGGACCTTACTTCCCTTCACCTCAGTTGCAGTGTGTGGAGATCAAAAAACCTTGAGCCGAGCTGCGTAGAGGAATGTTTCTCCGCTCTGTGAATGCACAATGATGATGAGAAACAGTGGGAGGGATAGGTGAAAACCAAGGGTTTTTGAAGGACACAAATATTCTGGCAAGTGCTGTCAATTATTATTTCACTTTTACTTGCTTTTGGCAACCAGTGAGCTGAAAACCATAAAGTTATTAGAAAAAAATATAACGAGAAAAGAACCGAAAGAAAGAAAAAAACAAAAAAAAAAAAACACGGTATATGATATAAATCGCCATTCCTAATTTTTATGTCATTACTTTTAAATATGTCCCAAACTGGTGGAAGGCATACATTTTACGAGTCTATCGGGCACAAATGTGAAACCATCCGTCATCTCTCTTAAAGTGCACAACCATAATGACTGTGGTTTCCTTGCCTTTTGAGAATGTGCCAAAGTTTTCATTTCCACCCAGTTCACCTCTTTATATAACTTTATATTAAAATCATATTTCAGACGAGTGCAATTTCCCCAATCACTCTTTCATGCACATACACTATGTCACTTTATTGCAGCACCTTCTGTAATGCAAACATCTAAAAAGCTACCAAGCAAAACAAAGCAAACAAGTTAATAACTCAAAACAGTCTTTTTGAAAGATGCTAAATATATTTAGATCACATTACTGAGTGAGGTATATTCTGTTAGTCACTAATATACTTAACTTTGAAATAAAAACTTCATTTAATTGTTAGCGCTTCAACAATTTGAGCGTAGTGCAGTGGGCCCAGGCCCTAACTAAGAACATAAAATATGTGATAATATTTTTTCTGCTGGAATTGTGGTTGGAAACTGTAAGAAAAATCCTCGCCATGGTAACAGCTGCTGGGATTATGGCTCCTGCTGCACTGAGGGTCTTTGAGAACTGGGCATCAGTAAATGTGAAATTCTCCAACCTAACAAACTGGTGAGCCACAAATGTAAATGACATGCAGTAAGTGTCGCGCATTCAGGAAGTCTTAAATCACAAGGACACCATTAAAAAAAAAGGAGATTTTGTTAATTCATTTGAAAACTAAACATTAGTTTCAATCATCATTGCACACCACCTTTTGTTAGAATGCTAATGTTTACACAGCTGATGTATAGTAGAGGTGATGCACATGGAAACAAATTTTGTAAATCGCCCCTTTCATTGTTCCAGTGCACCTGCCAGAAAACAGACAATTTAGAGAAGAAAAGAAGAAGCATGATAAGCACTCCCAAGCAATATATTGAAACGAGACACCAAGTTGTTAGTAAAAAAGGAAACAAAAAAAAAGAATCCTAGAGGTCTCATCAATCACTGGGGGAGGGGGAGAGGTTGCCTCAATAGCTTGAAGCCCTACTTTGGTTTTGCCATTGACGAAAAATGGCTTTCAATTGAAAAATGAGCAAGATCACACACACATATCCTCGTCCTGTATTGATTTTTTATGGTGGTGGTGGTGCGGCTGGTGGGTAGTGGGGCAATGCTCTCAGAGCAGATGTCTAATGGTGTTTAGAGACTCTCCACTTTATCAAGCCAGGCCAGCACTGACAGTTAGATGCTGGAGGGCAATTAAAATTAAAGCCTGCCTGATTAGAATATCATATTCATCTGGATGGTAATTACTATGTCTGGCTCCATATAAATAATTAATTATGCAAAACCCATGCAGCTGCCACTGGCTAGAGTTAACTGACTTTCTGTCAACGTCTCACAGTTCTAGAAAGGATAAAGAGATTTGGGAAATAAGCTCTTTAGCCGCTATCTGGAAGCCCGCTGGGGTGTGCACGCAGCGCCCATTGAAACAGTGGCAGCCTGCCCTCTGTGTGCAGGTGGTGTCAGCAAGACATTGTGGGCTTTTTCCTTTTTAAGATGTATTTAGTTTAAAAAGAGAATTATCTTTTTAAAGACAACATCATCGTCGTACCGTTTGACTCCTCAGCGCGCGCACAGCTCTTGTCTCAATTTGTGAAAAGGTCTGTCTCCCTGTTATGCATGGTTTGAAATAAAGTGCATTTAAGGTCATGTGATATAATTTTCTACTCTGTCATTTTCCTCATTAGTACTTAATCTGCATTCCCTACCTCATGTTAAAATCACTGATGTCATCATCTCTCTGCACAGCCTGATATTTTAAAGATTAATAAAATAACTTGGCTGATAATAAATCTAGTGATGATTAGGATATGTTACCACTGAAGCTGTAAAGAGGAGATATGGCATGGTTTAAAACAAAAACATTAAGGCTAACAACATAAATGGCTTTCAAACTCAGGTTTGTGATATGTTATATGGACCTAAAGCTCCCCAGCTGATCAGGTAGGTTGTCCATGAATTTGCACTAACACCTACATATAATGTGCACAGAAATACATAACACCAAGATTATCGTTTTTAGTGATTGCTTCTTCTTTATAGTTAAAATTAAAAACGATTGGTTTATTTTAGTACTCCCGCTTTTTCTATTGCAATTGTTTTTAACATGCCTAAAATGTTATATTTATTTCTCATGGTCATCATGAACTTCTTAGCGCACTAATGTCAACATTTATACTTGAGGACACTTGCAAAGCCACTAGCATGCATATAGTTTTCTTGTCTTGTTAGACAATACTTAGAGGATGATCTAATTATTCCTACTTAACTAATTTCATGGATATACCAAGTAAGTCTATGAACCTAATACAAAAACAACAAATTTTGCATTAACAGTTGTACTGGGTTTCCTAGATAGCTTTTTCCTGTGTGGGCTGTTAGCCAGACCATTAGCAGAGAACCACCTGAGAAAACACGGTTCTACCACTGAACTATCTATTAAATATAACAAGGTGAAATTGCCATAGTATCTTGTGTCAGAGGAGATAATTAAAAGCACCAGTGTTGGGAAAAGGAGTGGGACGGTCCACGGAAAAAAAAAAAAAAAAAAAAGCGATAACAGCCACAAGTATGGCACATTACATCCAGGGCATTCTTCTCTTATTAAAATTTCTAATCACGCAAATATAAACAATTAGCAAATGTTTAATAAGTGAAGCTGAAATCATGTTCTTGGTGTACACTTCATTACTGTGACCTTCTCCAAAGACATCCATAGCTCACAAATTAGCTTCATGCTGTTAAGGACGTTAATATGGTAATCAAATGCAGAAGGTTATATAAGCAGTGAAGGTTATTCCGTTTCATGTGGGAGAATGTGGAAAAGGAAATTGAAAACAGGGCAAAAGACCTAAAGTGTATTCATCAACCTTTACATGTGTCCTTGGTTACTCTTTCACATTCCCGCACATAGCATTTAACCAAAACTAATTGTAACATTATGCAAAAGGTGCAATGCTGACAAGCTAGAAAAGTTAAGAACAGCAAAGTCCACCAAGCTACATAAATCACGAGGTAAACAGTGAGTACTTGTGAACTCTGCACTATGGCCATTTCAGAAAACAAATTTTATTGCGTTGGGAGTCTGCAGAACTACCTCTAAAACCACAACTGCAGCTTTGAGACCAAGTTTGATTTCTGTCTGGAGAAAAGTTCTTCATACAGAACAGCTGTGGATCAACAGTGATTTTTTTGTCTTCTCTTGAACACTTAAAGGAAAAAAAGAGAAAGAACTATTCTTACAAACCCTGTTTTTCATAAGCATGCATTAAGCACCGAAGCTGGGGTGTTCACTGCTGTTTTACTAATGTTCCTATTGATTTTAAGGTTCCAGTGACCACTGGGATAAGGTAGCTAATTATGTTCAGCAATGTTTTACTTGATGTATGCATGTTTTCCCTCTTAGCCTCAAGGACTGTGTGGTGAGAGATGGCTTGTTACATGCGTTCTCTGATAATCTTTTCGCAGTGGGTGGTTTGGTGATTATGGAGATCTTGAAGCTGAAGCTGTGGGATATAAGCTTGAGAAATGCAGAACTGGCTTGAAGACATTGCCCAAGTGGCTTGCAATGGAAAGAAAAAAAAATCTCAAGTAACACAAGAATCCACGGTACCTAATTTGATGTTTTTGTTTGAAGTTGACAACATTAAGTCATTCCAAAAGTTGGTGTTTGGTGGATAAAAAAAAGTTTTTAAAGAAGAAAATAAATCTGTGAATGTGATATATTTGAATATTGAGTCACACACCAAAAGAAAAAAAAATCAGTCAAAGTTGTCTTTCTTGCACCCTCTGTTCTTATGTAAAACGGCTCCAGGATGGCAGGCTACAGCTCCATCCTGGCTTCCACAAACACTTCTGGAGGGGCACCTGGCATTGCTGGCACACTGGACCTCACCGTGGGGAAAGAGGGTGAGTTTTTGGCTCAGACTCTGAGCTTCTGTTTGCAAGGTCACAGCTGCTTCATTGGTGGCTCCTACTGCCTTGTCTGGCACTGATGCAGTGTCTCTCTGCCGCTGCCATCCTGCAGGAGGCAAAACGTCCCAACTTCCTTGTGATGGCAGTTTCAGACAGCGTGTTAGCACATGTCATCAACCCAGCACACGGTCATACCACTAAGGGGGCTATTCCATGCCAGTAGGGGTAAAGGATTACAAGCAAAGGTGAAGAACTGGACTTACAGCATGAATCAGTATCATACACAATAACCAGACAGACAACTTTAAACACTGAGTCAGTTTAGTCAGTGGAGATATTTAAAGAAAACCTGATTCTGGGACAAATAGGCCAACTTTAGATCTTTCACACAGAGAAAAAAAACATAAACAGCCACAAACAAAAATGCAACAGCTACTGATAATAAGGTGTATCTTCCAGCTTTGCCCAGAATAAAAATAAAAAACAGTTTCCTGAGCAGAGAATAAATGAAGTTTCCAATACTTTTTCCCTTGTCAATATTTCTGCTATCTTTGGGCTTGGCTCTACACCTGCTGTGCTGTTATTGACTGGAGGAAAAGGAAAGCAGGGGAGTGGGTAGGTGAGTCTGGGGGCTGGGGTACATATGTGTGTATGGGGGTGGTAAGGTGGCAACCATCCACAGAGCACTTCCCTATTCCTTTGACTGGATGCTGAAAGATGTAACTCCAGCCAGGAGGGGATGTGAGAAATGGGCTGGGAGGTTGTTTGACGACTTAGGAAGAAAAGCTTAGCAAAAATAAATCAAGAGTGTTTCTTGTAAGATATGAGATTCGCATTGAGTCTTTTCAAATGAGCCCCTTTATGTCGGAAAATGACTGACAGTCATAATAGCCGCTCGCCTCACAGAAACAGGACAATGGAAATGGGCAAGGAGCCAAATCTGGTTTCCTCATGAAAACGCAGCCTCTTAAATAAAGCGAAGAGAGCTGGACCAGCTGATTTTAGTTTAGTATTGCTCATAATATGGGAAGACTGGGAGCTCTTCCTGTATGTAATTGCCACATATTCAGAGATCAAGAAAAAGAAAAAAATATGTTTTCGTTGACCTAAGTGAAAAAAAAGTTTGAAGTGCAGGAGTCTCCCTACTAACAAGCCCATAAATTAGCCTCAGGCACAAGGAGATGGAGAAAGAAGAAGCGGGAGAGACAAGTACTGGTGCTCATTGTGAGGAAGGAAAATAATAGTAGGCCATACATACAGAACACACACACACACACATCCTAAATGCTGCCGAATGTCTAAGACAACTATTCAGTCTGCAATACAATATGTGATGTATGTGATGGGTCATGCATCGTTAATTGTAACTTCCATTTAGACATATCCACTGTTGCAGTAGTGGTGGTTACATTTTAAGCTGCAGTCATTATTCTTTCTCATAGTTTTAAATTTGACTGCTGATTAATTAATTGAAGACACCAATAATGCGTTTAGGTCTTGCTTAGTGTGTTTGTAATTCTCCGTGTGTGCGCACATATTTGAGTGGTCACATGAACACGCTGTGTTCTTCCAAGCACATGTAACGGAAAACTCTAATGCATCATACAGTATGAAGGATCACCAAAGTGTGACCACTTTCATTGACACGGACACACCGTTTCATTCATAGAGTGCTGATTCCAATGACATGACACCCAACATGTTTAAGATACATAGATAAACCACGTATTAACAAGCAACCTGTGTTATAAATTGTTGCCCCTAGAGTGTACGTGTTGTTTACATCATACTGTGGAATATTCAATTTCCAGCTGCAGACTCGCCAACATATACGTAACTACCCACACTTCACTGTGCTCCTTCCCCAAACTCTGTGATGTGCTGCAGGAAAAACGAAGCAGGAACAGGTCTGCTAATTGAAGTGGTCATGCTTCCCAGTTTCCATTAGGGTAATTGGCATATCTGTTTCGGACATACATATTTCGTTGACATCTATGCAACTGAACCGTAAATGATGTATGAAAGCAATACAATGTGCCATAGTCAATAGTTACTAAACCTTCAGTTCAAATGCATTTTAGCTAGTGATGGTCAACCTATTAAACTAATTATCTGGACCTTGGCTTACGATCAGCTGTCTTCTGTTAATTTTAAACTTAATTTTAACAGTGAGAGATATTCATAGGGTGGGCCATTATTTAAAAATTGGTGTATAATAATATGAATGATGATTAAATGCAATTTATGTATGCTAGTTTTTGCTAAGTCTAAGTCTCCCTTATGAACTACATCTTTACTTCCAAAGTTTTACCTAAGTCACTATTATCTGAAAGCATGCACATCTTACATTACTGTCGTAGCCCAAGTACATATTGCGTTTTTCCCTTTACCTAATTATTTCCCAGTTTTATATGGCTTCTTGTCTCTGATACCTTTTAAGGTAATTTCTGAATTTTCTTTCTGGTGCCAGAAAACCGACTCGCACATTTTTGAGCATGTGGTAGAGATTTCCCATCATCAGTCACCTGATGTCGGTGGGCTTAATATCCGGGATGACCCTGTGGAAATTGGCACTATGCCACCCTGGATCTTTCCCATTTGCTCCACACTGGGTCTAGGACATTATCTAGTGATGTCCTTGAATGGAAATGGCATTAAAACATGTCTGAAGCACCAAAAATAAATGAATAAAAGTATACGTCCCAGGTGAATATTCTTCTTTCAATGCTACAAAAAACACATACAAATAACAGAAATTAACAAAACAAAAAACCCTACAAAAACTAATTACATTATAATACTTTATGTATAATGTATTTATAATCCGGTAAGCAGTTCAAGTTTGAGTGTTATGTGCCATATCTTACATTTTCATCAAATGTAAGATTTAAGTTACTGCCTATCCCAGCTGACATAGGGCAAGAGGTGGGGTTCAGCCTGGAAAGATCACCAGAGCTAAAAATATTCCAATATTTATAACGTACTATATAAAATATACAAACTCATTGCTTCCTATCTCTGCTTTTTTGCAGTTTTTGCTTACAAAAGCCTGACACAACAACAATTGGAAAATAGTTGAAACACCAATGAGCTTTTGTTGAACTGCACACTAAAGAAACCCATCATTTATTAATAATAACCCCCCCCCCCCCCAGAAATATCACTTAACTCAGCATTAAAAACAGCATTTTAAAATATTTAAATGTTAAATGACAAGTGAAAAGATTAAGCTAAATAAATGGCACTGATTTAAACATCATTGTGGCTAATTAAAAAAATCTCCACCCACATACTAGCAGAAACACTGGAAACCTATAATCTTTCATTTTAGATGATAGTGTAAAATGTTTTTGAACTGAGCAGTCAGGATTGCTATTTGCACATGACCAACAATATATATGTATACACATAGGTTTTTGTTCTCGACAAACAATAAATGAAATTTTACTCTAGAGGTGATCTACATGAACTGACAGCTTGGTACACCACATGAACCAGTTAATTAAAAATAACATCACTCTCGCATGAAAATATTCAAACCAGGCCTTGTGATTTAATTGTTTCCATAATTTGGCAGAGTTCAGGCTTCTCTTTTGGTAACTGTACCATCACAGCCTAAGACTATCATTGTGTTGGTCGGGCGTACTATTCTTTTCCCTTCTTTTCTCGTATGTGGAGGCAGCTATCTGAAGCGTCCACACTGGTGGATTATCCCACTAGCCACCAATCCTTTTGCAACAGTTGAGAGGATGAGAGTGCCTGTTGGATCACCTCCAGGGCCTGCTGGTTCCTCTTTTTCTTCTTCTTCCCTTACATAGCAGCTTCAGGCTGAGGCCCGAATCCCCCATTTCAACGCGCGCTCTATGCCATCTCCTGATCCAGGCCACACCCCGGCAAGGACTGGCATGGGTGGTGTTTTGAGGCTATCACTGAGAAAATGCCAACTCAGAAGTTTTTTATTACCATGTTTTTCTATGCATGAATGGACAAATCTAGCTTCTCTGCATCTGAACAGTAGTTTGCACCTGTCAGGACATTGCAGGTGGGAGTAGAACCAGATTTTACATACAGTAAAAAGAGAAAGAAGACTAGCATGCATGCCACTAACAATTATATTAAGATACAACAGCATTATTGTAACACGTATGTATGAAAATGCTAACATATATGACAAAACACTCCCACACACATTCTGTGGACACACACTGATGTCTAACACCCACCCACACATGGATGGTATCTTTATCACAAATGTCAGATCTGTTTGGCATCTGTCTCCATTTATTCAATGGGAAGTAGGTTCTACAACATTCCCCACACATACTAATACCTTAAGACAGCAAAGCCAGTGATGAGGAGATGGTGTTTGCTTGAAGCCAGAATGCATGTTCAATCAGCCTGAGGGCCTTTAGGTTAAACAATGTCTAATCAGACAAAATAACTAAGAAGGACATGGTGAGAGAGGGAAATAGATGGACTGGTGGATAGAAAGTGAATGATTGTGTATAAGCCAACACTTTGTAAAGGGTTGAACATGGCTCTGTGTCAATGTCTCTGAAGACAACTGCACTTTTAAAACCTCAGTATAGCGATACTGTTGAGCGATAAAAATGGTCTGAATTGTATACTAAACTATAACAGCTTGGCACATTTGCAGGGTAATACAATCATATTTTTTTAAAACTGGTTTTATTTTTTTCCACTTTCAAACACAATGCCTGCACCAATCACAGCGGGAATGGACAGATTGGTTTCTAATGGCTATCCGATATTATGCTGCAGTATACCTATGTGTTGTTTAATAAGGTGAACTGACCTTTCATCGCGGTTATAAATCAATGACATCCTCCCACACTAAAGCTCTGCATGCATATGCATAATATTATCTTCCTGCTTTCACATGCACACAACACATACACACACGCACACCAAAGTTAACATCTGCACAGGAAGTCAGACTTAAAGACTAAAATACACAGATCCATATTTATCTATGTACACTTTGCTTTTTCATACACGCACATGTCTCGCACCTTCAACCCTACTGTTGAGTGATGAAATACAGAAAATTCATTTGCTGTTGCTACAGTATAGTTAAGGATAAAAAAGGCTTCTGAAATTACCTTGGTAAGTGGAAAAAGGTGAAGCAGAAAGATTGTGTTTGATTGCACGTAAATGGTAGATGCTTGTGTTCAGGGTCTTTGATGGTGTTTTTGAAAGGACCTGCTGGCCTTTCATTCTGTGATTACTTTCCTTCTGCCACAGCGATAATGGCTGAGGTACAGCTTTGTAATGAAGGCATTAGCAGCAGCAGCAGAGTAGCGTAAAAACCCGAATGTCCAGATTTTACTCATTTAGGTCCTAAGTAATACTTAATGTCATCCAGCAGGAGCAGCAATAATGGCAAATTCACAGCTAGAGCCATCCCATCCATCAGAGAAAACAATATAAAAATAAAGCATTTCTTATGTGTCTTGCTTGCTACTACTCTCCCTCTCTATCTTTGATCATTATAAGTACAACCCTAAAGCAGAACACATTCTCCAAACTGCAATTTATTTTTTGTCATTAGTACAAAAGGAAAAGCGATAAACACTTGCTGCATGACTTAGACATATTTTCTCCTCACGGGCCCTAAAATTGGCCCAGATAGAAACATCGGTCCACACACCACTATGTGTGTCTGTGAATGTGTGATTGTGCTGAGGGGTATTCGGGGTTGGTGGGTTGTGCGTGTGTGTGTGTGTGTCTGTGTGGGGGTGGGGCGGTGGGGATATTTGGAATATGTTCCCTGCTTCTCTAATAAGCCACCGGCTTGATGCCACTGCTCTCCTGCATGGGAGGAGATAAGAACTGGCAGAGCGGTGGTGTGGGCTCCCATTGAAACCCAGTGTGCTTCTAAGCCCCCTCGCAGCCCCCAGCAGAACCTCAAAATGCACACACACACACACACTCAACTACCACCACGCACGTGCACCTACACATGCACCTGCACACACAGGCTGCAAAGGCAGCCCCCAATGAGGTAATGTTGTGATTACAGATGCAAGAGCACAGACAGCGCGTTGGGAATATGAGGTGGAAGGAGAGAGCGGGAGAGAAAGGAAAGGGAGAAAATAACAAGTATTAAGTCCACTGAGACAGCATTAAAAAAGCACAATGCTCCAGTTGTTGTTCAAAAAGAGTGAGACTACTGAACTGAGGAATCTCTATTTTTCCCCCTCATGCAGTCTTTAAAAAAATGACCACACAAGCAAGACTCATCCCACCCTCATTTACCATCTTCTTCTTTTTTTTCTACATAAATATATATTTTTACATGCCTCAGCAACACTAAGAAGTCCTCTTTTGAAAAAGAGAAATGTGTTGAATTTGTAAGTGTTAAGAGAATGTCATTTGCATATCAAACCTTGTTTCTCAGGCCACAGGGGAGTTTAGTTCTCTTCTTTAACCAGCTGAGATTAACCCCATGCAAATGGAGCAGATGCCGAACTCTAATAAACCCACAATAAAGAAACCCAGCAACTGTAGAAGACATTGTTATGAAGGCCAAAGCAAACATTCCCTATCTGGTCGCCAGTTATTGGAAGACTGGTGCTAATCCATCTGTGGAGTGTTTTGTAAAGGAAAAAGAGGTGTCAGCTATTGTACTAGAGGGCTGCTATTTTGGTTTTGTAGAAAATCCTTTTACCTCATTAGCACATTCACAAGTGAGTGACCATTAGTGGTCATCCATAAAAAGTCACTTGCCCCAGGGCTCCCCTGTCATTCAATTCCTTTTGTCTCAGCAGCTGTATTTATTTGCAAATGCTAAGGTAGCAGACTAACAATCGGTTAACATTCAACAGTGCTCACAAAGCTGTGGCTGCTTTTTTTGACAGCTGGTGTTTTGTGCTGCCTTATTTCAGTTACCAGCTGCAAAAGCATGGATGTCAATACAAGAGTGTTTTAACAGATGGGTAAAATAATAAATAATTAAAGTTTTATAGGTTCTTCCAAGGATAAGAAACATGAGTGATGCAGCACAATGAAAAATATAATTTGGGACTGTGACAACTTTGTTTCTGTTAATGAAGAAGAATTGTAGGGGATATGCAAAAAGAACTAGAAACCACGATACAATCAGATCACCTATCTGTGATGTCAGTGTTCTTGGACCAAACCCATCCAGTCTCATATTTAAACAGAAGATAAAGATGCTCTACAGAAAGTTAAAAATAGACTATAGAAAATAAAAAAAGGATGTTGAAGACGGGTAGATTCCAGTCCCCTTTGCTCAGTAGTCAATGGTCAGACTTTACTACTGCTCAGTCATTGTATTGGTCCAATGCAATGATTGTAGAAACCATTGGTCAAGCCCTAGTATAATACAAACTATAATAAAAACTATAGTATAATAAAACTTCCCCGTTGGCAAAATATTGGGAACACCACAAACACACTAAGTAATCCACAACTCAAACAAGATTATGTTTAAAATACATTATCATAATATCTTAGTGACGACTCATAAATACTTAACACATTTGAGAGAAATCAATCTATGATTCATGTGTCTAAAAGAGAAAACAAATACTTTAAAATCTGCAAAAAGCACCGGTATCGGTACTGGTAACGCGCTTAAGACACTTACCAAAGTACATCAGCTGTCTTTGTTGTAGATCCTTCTACAGTAGTTGTAGCCTACTATTGTTGCTTGCAACAAGTACAGGAATGTTTTCATTTGTTAAATTTGATCTCTCAGCATATTTGTACTAATACAAGTTTGATAGTTATGTGCACAAGTTTTGCTTTACTTTTACTAGTTAATTTTCACAGTAGACACACTGAAAAAAGTGACACCTCTGTGTCATTTATTTGAACTTTTTTTTAAAATGGTGCAATGGAAAATTGGGATTTCTGGTTTAAAACTGTTCATTTCACTTTACCTAAAATTAAAAGTCACTTACCATGGATTACCATTGTCCTTACCATTGTGTACTTCAAGGCTGAAATTAAATTATAGTCTGAGTAAAACTAATAAATTTATCTTTAACAAATTAGAGTAATTTTTTAAAGATAAAGTAGCATTTTTTTCAGTGCATGTACAGATACCTACATATTATATTATACCTTGTGTTATTTCAAATAGGCAGGATGTTCAGAGCCTGAGGAGTCAAGAGCAACACTGATCGAAGAGATGCTTTTACATGTGAGGCACTTTGGGTAATTGCTGGAATGCTAATTGCACAACCATATTTAGAGTTCGCAGAGAAGACTCCCTGAAAAAAAAAGTCTATTAAGTGGCAGTCCTCTGGGAGAAAATGCCTTGCTGATCCCAGAAGTCCAAGGAGAATAGGGAGATTGCTTCAAGCTGATAAGAACAACATAGCAAACCCTTAAGCAGATGAGCTGCAGTAACAGAAAACCACTCCGGTCAATTCAAAACGCAAAACTGAGGCTACAGTTCACAACAGGACAATAGAGGATTAACTGGTCTGATGAGTCTTGATTTGTCCTCTGACATCTCGATGGTAGGGCCAGAATATGAGTCCAACCCAGTACTATCGAGGTGTACCTAACAAAGTGGTCAGTGAGGTTAGATGAATGTGTTTGACACATAACATAAGAAACTAGAAAATGTGATGTGATTGTAATGTTTAATAGTTTCTTGATTCAAATACTGAGTTAATATCTTCAGATCATTATCTTTTTGTTTACTCAATATTTTCCATGTGAGAATTTTGAAGTACAATTTTTTAGTTTCTTTTTTAACATTAAGTTGCTTAGTCGACAATCTGTTCAAGATTTAAGTGTAAAAGCTAATTTGCTCTATCGGGATTTATTCACAAGTATTTATAAAGCAGCTACAGTTGTAACTCAAATCATAAGACATTATTATTGATATTATAAATATTATTCTTTTCTTTGCCTGCTCCTCTTTTTTAATGACTCAGTTTTCATTGTTCCTATCTCACTATTATGTCTCCTACCAGAAATGAAAGAGACATTTTTACTCATGAAGTGCAGTTGCCAGTAGGGATGGGTATCGAAAACCGGTTCTTGTTGAGAACCGGTTCCCACTGTTTCAATTCCTTGGAATTGTTTGCCATTTTTGCAAACGATTCCCTTATCGATTCCAGTTTCCCCGAATGACGTCACCACGTTGCGGAGCGTCATTTACCTGGCAGGAAACATGGCGGCTCAAACGCTCAAAAGTTTGGTTAAACTTTTTGAGAACGGATGACAACAGGGCAACTTGCAATACTTGCAAAGAAGATATTTCATTTCTCCTTTCAGGCCAGGATAGACGAATGTCACCGAGCAGTGACTAAGTTTGTGGTCAAAGGCTTGAACCCATTTGCCACAGCAGATGATTTTCGGTAAGTGAATGTGTTTAATTGTAGGCAGGGACATTACTGGATATTCTTGTGTAATTGCTACAGAATAATTTACGTTATACTTTGTTATTGCTACAGAAGAATATTTATTTTATTATTTTACATTTACTATTTTTTTTTCCTGGGGACCCTGTGACGCCCCATTGAAGAGCCGTAGGCTGTGGATCTCTTAAGATCTCACTGTTGGGTTTGTAAGGCCATGTTACTCCTAAATTTCTATCTTGTTCAAAGAGAAGATATAAAACAAAGTTCTAAGCTAATCGACCTTAGTGTTCTCCTTTTTTAAAAAGAATCGATAAGAGAATCGATAAAGGATCGAATCGTTAAACAGAATCGAAAATGGAATTGGAATCGTGAAAATCTTATCAATACCCATCCCTAGTTGCCAGCAAATGTATTATGAGTAGAAACACAAATTTGTAAAAGCTCTTGAAAAAAGGTAAATATTTAATCAATAAGATGGACAACAAAATAAAAAAGACGGTAAATTTCATGTAATTGTTTGTTTGTGTTGCTTTGATAGTAACAAGTCATGTCACTTCTAATTTAACCTTTTTTCTCCTGAGACGATCGGGTAAAAAAACAGATATAAACAGATCCCTTGCTTACAGAAAAAGCCGAATAAACCATGGTGGAAATCTCGGCTTGGTATATTATGTATCGTTAAACTTAAAGAATACAGTCAGATCAGCACTAACAGGGCTGTTTGAATTGGTGTATTAAGAATAAAGTTCTTGTTCTGTGTAATATGTGCTTGTCTGTGCACCAACCTAGCCTCTACGACAGTAAACAGTTTTAAGGGCCATACTGAAAGTCTAAAGCAGGGAAAATCCCCCTCAGGAATTCCCCTAATACCAGAACCTCTAGGAGGGCTGGAAGCAGGGGAGAGCAAAACTGAATGATTGTAAGAAGAGTAAAAACAGTAGGACTGCGGGAGCAAGACAGCTCCCCAGAAATGTATATGGACAGGAAAAAGCAAGAAAAACAAGAAAGATTTCGAGGATTTAGTAACTCAGCCTAACTGTCAATATTATCAGGTTTCAAAACCAACCTGAGCATGAAGTCCAAGGGCAGAGCTGCCTGTCAGCTGGTGAATTAAGGACTGAAAACAACACAGAGTGAATTGGTAGAAGGTAGAAAACTTGGCTATATCATTTCTTGAGACTGGGATAGAGTCTATGACTAATTTTAACGAACTGGCCTAAAAAGGAGAATCTAATGTGGGAAAAGAAAGATACCACTGATTAGACTGTAAGGAAAGGGGTGCTCAAATGTCAAAAAGGCCTTAATGATTCAAGAATGTCATTGCATATTGCTTTTTAATTGAATGCTATTACATCCAGAAACAATGTCACAGAAAGTGAACATTATAGCATATGGGACCATCGCTTAAATCATGTGAATTATGTCTGTCGAATGAATAAGCCATTGCACCTCTTTAAAACTGCTTTCATAAGCACTTCTGCTATCCAGACTGTACATTTTAATTACAGTGAACATTAGCTGAATCCAGGTTCAGCACATACTTTTGGAACATCTTTTGACAGGGTCAACATACGATGTGTCAGTTTTATGGCACAGAATGATCCTGCTGCTCTCAAACTGATTTGTTAAAACCTGTTCACTTTTTGCTCGTTAGTACTAACGCAAAGAGACAGTCTTTTTAAAAAAAACTAACCTCATTATAAACTCTATAGGTTATTTAAACTCACCATCTGTTTCCTGTAAAATGTTATGTGTGTCCTGTTACTGTGCCCATGTTTGTCTGTGTGTCAATGTTGGGGGTGTGAGGATGAGTTCCCATTGCTTCTGCCCTCTCTGTAGTGTGTGGCACAGCTCAGCCAAGCCAGCCTCAATCCTGGCACAAGGCACTGCTGGGGAGAATTGCAGTATTGAGCCAGCTCCCTCCGCAGCTGTCAGACTCTCTGAAAAGCGGACCCAGAGACATTCATATGGGTCCCGAAACACTTGTGGGCTGTGTGACGGCAGCCCTGGGCTACCAGTGGACAAATGCAGATAAATACAGACGCATTGTTACTAAGGTGCAGAGCAGACAGGCTAAAAATCATAGGTGCAGATTTGAACCCCTTTATGATTCATAAGGAGCCCACCCCCAATCATGACTTCATGTGTGATGTAAACTATGTTGTTTGCTTGTTGTATCCCATTATAAGCGATTATATAGATTATATGAGAATTAATCAAAGAGAAATGAAAAGTTAACATACAGTATGTTTTTTTTTTTTTATACATTTTTAAGGGGTTCTCTCATTGATCTGGAAAGAGTACTCCCATCCACATTTAGCTTAGCAAATACCAACATTATCCACTATGTAACCTGACTGCTTGGGTCTACTCTGATAAGAGCGGTTAATGTAACCTCAAGCAGTTATTCTCACACAAATATGAAGAGCAGGTGTCAGAGATCTCATCACCTCATTTCTTTCTAACTATGCACATGTGCACTAGGTTCTCCTTCAAAATATTTTAAATTATTAATATTGTGTTATTAGGGATTATGGCACAGCTATGGTACATATTTAAATATGCTTCATGATTACAGAAGACACAGAACATGCAGGCTGTATCTGTTCATAGTAACTGAGTCTTTTGGATTAAGTACTATTAAATGTATAAGAATATATTTGCCCCTTACATGATTTTAATTTACTGTGTGATGTGGTTTGTGTACAGTGTAAAACTCTCTAGGATTTTTTGACATCAATAAATATACAGTAAACTAAACACAGTATAAAATTTAGCTTCCATGACTTTTACTGTGAAAAAAGAAAAACAGAAGCCGTTACCTGAGAAAATCTCTCAGTCCCTCTTACCCCACTTTCTACTGACAAAACAGTTTGTAAGGATTCATTATTCTTGGTGAAACAAAAAGCAGGAGACTTATCAGGCAGCGGGCAGCTCATTGACACCATGGGGCCCCGTTTCGTGTCGAGGGACCATTCACCTTGCCAGCTATTTCCTGTTGCAGTGTACACACGCTTTCCCCTGCTCCTGTCCCCACAATTCTTCCTGCATCCCTCCTTCATGGGGCCCCTTGGCCGTCATGCATATCCAATGCTTTATGAGCAAAGAAAGAGAAGGAACGGACTGGGAGGAGAGGTGAGGAAGCAGGAAAAAAAGCACGGAGGTAGGAATGGGCAGTGCAGTAAGGCCTAGGCAACAGACGGAATCAATCAAGTCTGCAGGATTACTGCTCCACTGAGTTGTGATCAATAGATCTCGAACACTATCCCCTGCTAGAAGGCTGACAGGGTAAATGAGGGTCCAAAAGCTGTGCACCACCCACCACCCTCAACTCATCCTAAGTCTCTCTTTCAGCTTCTCCCCCTCTCTCCTCTTAGTCATCGCCCACTTTTCCGTTAGTTTCTAATAAGGAAAAGAAAAGAAGGAGTTTTTGGTGGTGAAGAGGGTAAAGACTTGTTCCTGGGCCACTGAGTTTTAACAATAATGGAGGAGTGTTGCACATTCAGCTGAGAGGAACATCTAGCCTCAGCTCTGGCCCTTTTGTACCTCTGTTAGCACTCCTTTCTTGTTTCAGAAATGCAGTGAAACGTTTGAAAACTTGATGATATTCAAAGACGGCAGTACTTGGTCCTCCAGATTAGATCCTATGTGTGTATTGCACAGCCAAGATATACTCACAGTGCTTAACATATCAGCATTTGAAAACTGAAAAATGTGGAAAAAGAACAACAAACAGAGGGGAAATAATAGGTCTTTTTTTTAAAAAACATGGGCTAATATTGTGATGGAAAACTTCAGATTCTGAGGATTTCTGAAGAGCCTTGTGATATTCAAATGATACTGTCAACTGATTCAGTGAACAAAGTGCCGGGCTGATTGACGGGAAGGTTTCAGGTCCCGACACAAATCTCGTCAGATGTCGGCAAGGATGACTTTAAATTTAGTTAAATGAGATCATCTCTCCTCCCCTCTCTCCTGCTGGCGTACAGCATACACTCCCTGTCTTAAACAGCAGATGGCAGTCCTGCTATCCTGATCCAGTGGTGTGAGCCTGTATGCCTGCAGGCTGGGGTTTGGACTGTTCAGGGTTTAACAATGTGTAAAAGTACCCCAGTTCTCAAATGCCTGGCGGCTGAGGGACAGAGAGAGAGCGAGAGAGAGAGAGAGAGAGCGAGAGAGAGAGAGAGAGAGAGCGAGAGAGAGAGGGAGAGAGAGAGAGGGAAAAAAACAAAAACAAAAACAAAAAAAAAAGAAACAGAGCAGCCCAAATAACAGGTTCCCTGGCCCACAGCCAACAAACTCACAAATGCTCACACATGCTGCAACATAACAATAAAGCATACCATTCTTCTGTTAATAGGCAATCTGTGTTGCCATGAACATTTAGTCTAATAACTGTTACTGCTGTGTAAATGATGTCATAGGCCTGTCATTGTCTGTAAATTATGCTGCTGTCTTTGACGAGCCTTGTTGTCACTGATCCACCTTTTTACAACGTAACCAAGTCACCCGCCTTCCACAGCAGTAAAGTCAACTCCTTTGCAACAGTCAAAAAGGGGAGTAGCGTGCATTTTGGTGTTTGTATCAAATATAAAAAGCACACAGTTATTTAAGGCCATTTTACTGTTTGGCTTTTGTCTGTTTGTTCGCTTGCTGTTTGTGCAAAAATGATGCCCTACATTAGCACTGATTGAATCACGTATTACAGTTAAAGCATGTAAACTAAAAGCCATTAAAAGCAGAGACATTTCACAGAACTACCCAGCAGCACACTGACCCATCTGTAGATGAGCTGAGCACGGGCTATGAGAGAGACAGAGAAAAAGAGCATAATTTCATTACCGTAGTAATGAGTGGAGAGAAGGACTTGTGTGGAAGCAGTGACCCTGGCAGCATAGCTTACCTGCAGACTTGTAGCAGTAATACCCCTGGTCAGGTAATTAGTTATCCATTAATACACAGAGATGATGTGATCTTCCCAATTAGGAGGCAGCGGTGCTATGACTCACAGGGACTCAACTGTCAATTTTATACCACTAACTGAGCCAACTAAGTCAACCTGATATGACCCTTTCCTTCATCAGTTTTAGTTAACTATTCCACATTTTGAGAACTCAGTTACAAACAAAGACAGAGTAATATTTTGAAGTCACACGAACTAATGATGAAACTGCACTAACATAAACACATCTTACAGCATTTATTTTTCATCATACATTTCTTGCATGACAGAACAAATACTGTACATTCTGATTCCACTCAAATCTGCACAGATCCAATCGTGGTCATTTTTTTTCTTATGTTCATAAACACAGTGATTGTGTATTTGACTTTGCCTCGCCTGATTCCAGAAACATGGGTGACCTACAACTCAGTGATGTCCGTGAAAGCCCGCTGCTGCTCACGCTATGCCTTCCGTGTATTCTAAATGTATGCTTTCTGGGTCATCTCTTCTCAAGAAATTGTCCCTGTTGTGAAAAGAAAGTACCCATCCCATCCCGCTCTACCCCACAAGTCAGGGGTGGAATGTGAAAATGATCATGGAGCTCTCCCAAGTGGAAGCCGTGCAGCACAGAGCATGAGAGCACACGATAGGACAATGAGGGTCCATAAAAAAAAGAATATTGCAGTTGAAATGGTTTTCTTTTCTATTTTATACAAGCTACTATTGTTTCTCCACAGGTGTTGTCTTAACCCGTGTCCCTATACTCAGAACACATTTTACACAATCAGCACTTTATTACAGTGCAGGTGTAGCGGCGATGATGTATGGAGATTTGCCTCGTTTGTATGTGAGAGTTGCAGTCTTGAAGAGTTAGCAAATATTTTCCGCATTTTCATTCACTGGGCTTTATGAGGAAGAAAGCATAAAGAAAGAGTTTTCACGGTGACGCTTGCATTTTTTTTTAATGCATGTCAAGTGTTGGTATCTTTCTGCACTGGACCTGCTGCTGGATTTGTCTCATCGATGACATGTACACTTAAGGGCTTATGTGTCTGAAACCTAGCCAGAAGTAGCTAATGAGTGCCTGTGTGCTATTAGCTCAGCCAAGACTGAAACACATGCATTATTCACTCACATAACACCACAATTTGAACTGCACTGGTACTATGCTGCAGGTTTGTAGCAAAGAAAGCTTTTGTAGGAGGTGTGTGATTGCAGGGTATTCCACTTTCATTTAAACTGATCACAAGTTTATTTTTCCTGTGTGCTCACTCATCTCTGGCTGATATGCAAAGATAGTGAGGGCCCTTCAGACGCTGCACTACAGTAGATAGATCTGATCTAAGGAAGCTTGATTGGAACATAGCATACTGTACTCTTGGGACCTTGCAGGAATCATGTTTAATGTGCGACAGTCAAGGCGGTGGGGCTGTGTTTCCACCTCTATATTTATTACTGCTGCATATAAATGCGAGGGCCGTTATGAATGTATAGACACTGGCAACCGCTTTTTCATTGACGCTTACACACAGAGCCGTTCACAAAAAAGGCCCAGACTCACATATGCACACGGTCCTCTGTGAGACCACACAGCCTCCATACTGAGATCCCTTTCATCTTTCCCTATTGACTACGGTTGTATCCTGTGGCTTGATTGGACCACACCAGACAGCATCTCTCACATCGTCTGTAATCACTCGCAACCCTCCCTCACTCGCCCACTGCCTCCTTTCCCTCTCTCATTCCATACCTACCCACCAACACCATACTCATGTTTGCCTTTCATTAGCTTTCATCTCTCCAGCTTATTGAACCCCACCACTGGCATCAGAGTGATCCTTTGATGGTGCCGCTCCACAACATAAATCTATATTTGCCCCCTTTACATATTACCATGCTAACAAATGATTTGTAATGTCTGTTCTTGGGGCATACAATGGGAAGTACAGACTGTGTACACTACAAGCTCTGTTAATGGGGCCTTATGGTCTCTAAAGTGCACAGGAGACACATAAGTCCAGTGTTTCTTTATGAACCTGTCCACAAGTGAGGGCTAAAAATATTTTTATATATCTGTCTTTCCAGCATTGATTAAATAAAGTGAGCAAAAGAGAATAAGACATATGTACAGACCAGAGGGAAGGCATTTTAAGGAAATACCTATCAATGTAAAGGTACGTGCAAAGATCATTTATTATTCTCTTTACTCTGAAATACCTGCCTTCGTCTTATTTTCCTTCATCAAGGTACACATCTTCCCTTCCCCCTATATTACAGAAACAGACAAACACACACATACACACCTCTCTGGGGTACAGAGTATTTCAGACTGTAATTGTGTGGTGCTGTAGGTCTGGTGGATTTAGTTTTCCAGTGGGGATATGTGTTAGCAGGTGGTGCACTGTCCCTTCATAATGGAGGATAAAGCCCACAGCAGTGTGTAACACTACAATCTAAAGTGTTCAGTGCCAACTATTTACACTTGGGTATTCATCCAAGGCTTTGCCCAAAAATCTATCATTTATTAACTACTGGCTCATAATATTTCCATTTTTTGCTTTGGTTTTCTTCGTTAGCTTTGTTAAGGGAGTTTTATTACAAGATTTCACGGTTAAAGAGATACTTCGAGTAGTCAATAAGTCTTTTGTTATATTACGATAATGTTTGATTGAGTGAATGACTTGAAAAGGCATCAAATTTAAGCATATTAACAGAATTTGCAAGTTCTGGGGACTGAGGTGTGAAGCATTTTCAACACGAGCAGGTCAAAATGAAGGCAGGAAATAGGACAAAATAAATACAAGCTTCCTTAGTGTGACAAGGATGAAAATTACGTGAGCAAACAACACAGCAAACAAGCACTGAGGAGCAAACTGAGCTATGAAGAAGTTATTCATTGTGGCGGTAAAAATGGTTCTGCTATCAAGGCTTTTGAGCTGTCCATGTCCACAGGATAGTGACAACCTCTGAAGAAGTGTTTAGTTTACTCAACTCAGGCCTGAAATTCCATCTCAGTTTTCTCAACTTCAAAAACGTAAAATCTAACGTTTTGAAAGTTTTATATAAGCACAACTAAAACATGTCAAATGAGCTGAAGAGGACAAGAAGTCCAGCTGTTCCGGTGAGAAGGATGAAACTCTTTGATAAACAAACTAACCCTCTTGTGTTTGAAATGCTAAAGAACTAATATGCAAATTGAGAGTGAAAGAGCAATTAAGAAAAGGCAATGTTGACGAGACTTGTTAGACGAGGCTGTAAACTCACCCCTACTTAAAACACATAGAAGACCAATAAAATGACACAGACAATGAGAGTTACTACACAGGAACTATTTTTGGGGGATAAAATGGAAGCGTTTAGGCTGGCCAGAGTACTTTGTGCTTTTTTTTTTTTTGTGTGATTTTAAATGTAAATATTAAGCAAGAGCCAAATAACCATCAGGCTCTTTAATATTTCCATGATGGATAGAAGACAGAATATATCAGTAGTGCAATGTAGTGAGAATATTTATTTTGGTGTGTTTAGGGGAAGGCAAAAATTTAGATTGATTAAGTTCAGGTCTTTATCTTCCAAGAACAAAGTGCCTTGTGGTAGTAGTTAGATATAAGGTACTAGTTCGATTCCTTGGATCAAAACACCCTATCTATCCTATCTCTGCCATATTGGATTTTCATCCACAATGGTTTTCATGACATTTTTCAAAAAAGAAAATTACTACATCAATGCAGGACTGTGCACTGAGCGGGACAGTTGACTCAATCAAATTCAGAAGCATCTGTTAACATTGGGACTGTTCCCTGCTAAGTTATACTTTGAGACGACACCATAGGTATCGCAGTGCGGATGATTCACTGGAAAAGCAATGCGGGAGCTCCGTCTCTGTTTTTCAGATGTGTTAGCAGAGTTCAGCTTTTTCTTGTATTAAAAAAGTAAATAAAAGGTATGCTACTAATAACTGTAGCATATCTCAATTAGTTTCCTAATTATGACAGAGATTTAGAAAGTGACAGTTTTGGCTTGAGTTTCAAATATCACAACCCAACATTCTTTCAATTTTTACCCACAATCCATTTCAAAATGTTCCAACTCCATGTCTATATCATTGGAAAATGAATAACTTGTACATGCACATAATGAAATGGCTGCTAAGCTTGTCTCACCAATCATTCCACAGCGCCGCATGTTACCATTTCATTTAAGTGTATTAATCTAGGGATAGGTATTCTCAGCTTTCTTTGTTGTGCTCAATGAACACTGTCTACAGCGCACAATCGGGGAAATATTGGCTCTGCGTTACATCACACCATGAAACATGGCAGAGCCTTGCACATTTCTGCTTTAATAAGATTGTATCATCAACATCTTGAAAGAAACTTGGGGGCGAAGTAAAAACAGAATATACTCTTCTAAACACCCTGCAGTGTTAATTGTTTTGCTTTGTGTCAAACCAGTCAACAGCAGACGAGTCCCAGAAAATCAGTGTTTTTAAAAATATTATTACATTTTTTTTTTTTTTGTTTTCACAAAAAAAGTCTGGTGTTAAAATGAATAACTTCAATGCAAATGAGGAAAAGTGATGGGGGCTTTTTATTTGAAGCTGAACCTTTTGTTGTCAGCTCCAACTGTACTCTCTGTTTTTAAACCTAGCAAGGGACCTTTTACACATTTCAATGGGGAATTGGCTTTGAATAATTCATCAGACTAATCCACCATCGCTGGTGCTTTGGTCTGTGTGGGCCTGCTGTTTGGTGCTACTGCCAGTTTGAAAGAGATTGAGAAAAAACAGAGAATAACAGACAGAGAGTCTGGAGTTAAGGAAAAAAGGTGAGGTTTGGGAGCCTACTTAATGTTAATTACAGTGTGCTTAATCCCAGAAGCTAACAATGATGTCATGGGGTACTGTGACTAATGCTGTAAAACAACTAATATTAGAAAGCAATTACACATTATTTGTGTGACAAACACTAAAACAGGTAGCACACTTACAGGTGCAAAAGATAAAATCACAAAATATACACCATCCTCACATCGTAAGGCATTTTATGAAACACTGATAAACACACACATCTGAATGCAAGCTACATAAAAAGCAGGGGTAATACTAGTGTGGTTGTGAAGCTCTTCTTATTTAGTCGACTAAATGAGATAATTAACTGAAACAAAAATGATGTGTGCCACTGATTCTCTTTGTATATTTGTTATCATATCGCTATCTGCTTTACTGCTATCTCATTTGATCGTCTTCATTTCTCTTTCTTTATGTACTTTGGATTTGGTTATTCATTGTCAAGCACTTTATAGCTTTTTCAATTTATGCACTGTATATCTAAATAGCTGCAAAGTATTTTCTGATTACCACTCTCTTGGAAGTGTGTAACATCAGTGGTGCTATAAAAATATGTGTAATGCATAAGGACGATACTGTTGGACGAGATCACTAATACGATAAAGACATAGCCATTTAGTTTTATTTTCCATCCATCAATCCATTCTCTTAACCACTAATCCAGTTCTGGCTCGCGACGGGGGCTGGAAACTATCCCAACTGTCACTGGCTGAGAGGCTGGGCAGGTTGCTGGTCTTATTGCAATAAAATATTTACTTTATTTTATTTTTCAATGCCACTTCTGGAGATAAGAAAGTCGTGTGTTTATATGCAAGGACTTGATTAGGACTAAACGCTCTGTTCACTTGTCAGGAGGAGAAGTAAAAAATGCTCATGTAACACAAGCAGTTTGATAAAAGATCTAAAAACTCAGCACAACACATTGTTCAGAGGCTTTACTGAGGCTAGCAGCAGGAAACAGCAACAACCAGCCTCTAGAGGGGAAAAATATCCATGGGCAATTCATAGACAGAAGATCTTATGCAGTACATTGTGCTTTATGACCCATCGGTATTACTCCCTGATAATAAGTGTAGTGATTGTTACTCAAAAAAGCAATATATTACACTTTAGTCTGTACTTTTTTTTTTTTAAAGTAAGGCATTGTGTTAACAAAGATAATTACTTAATTACTCCCTGGATAGAGAACTGGTTACATTACCTTTGAGTTAAATGTGTCCTGAAATCCATTGTCACTAAGTTTTAAGTTAGCAATATGAGTATTAGGCTACATTCCCCCACACTGAAAGAAATCCCTATCCTAATGAGGACTTTTCTTTGTTTCAGTTTTTAAATATAAAAACAAAGCAAAGTTTAAAGGCAGCTCAAAAAGACTTTAAAGTGATTGTCGCACACTGCCTGACCAGCTGAAGATTGGTTGGGTTGGGGTTAGCACACGCTGAGCTTTAGCATCACTCTGGCTCCTTTGCTAGCTTAATGTTAACATGTTTGTCTGTGCAGATGCTTGCAAAGAGAAGATGTTGTGTTAGCAGTGTAATGCCATTGTTTCTGGCCTGCACGCAGTTTGGACTTTACCAACATGCTTTTGTTCTTTCATTCAATAAAACTGAACTTTTCCTTCCGTCAGATTAACCGTAAAGTGGACTGATGCGAATGTTTCGTCCCAGAAATGTGTGCTACAAGCAAAGCAGCTACAGGACTTCAACAACATCCAAGTCTTCAAAGTTACAGTTTTTCTGTAACTTAAAAGTTTTTAGTAGAAATGTAACATTATTATTTGGAAACAATCTCAAAAGCCAAATGTGTACTGGGGGGGAATTAGTGATATCAGTCCATCACTGTGACTCAAATATGCAAATATGAGTTAATCACACGATTACTGTGCATCATACATAAGCTCACCAAATCTAATGTCTGCAGCGGCTGAACAGTGAAACCATTCCCCTGTTTGTGTACAAAAGAACGAAACAGAGAAAGAATGAGAGCGAGAGGGAGGAAGGATGGCAGCTCGAGTGTTTCTCGTTATAGTTCAAATTATGCAAAAGCACACTGAGCAGCATGAAAGATCAAAGACAAAGGCCATAGGGCATGCACATTAAGAGATATAACGAGAGCCCTTAGCTGTACACTGTTTAATTATTGAAACAAGAAACATCTTAGATATTTTAAAGAGCCTCTAATAATGCAGTTTGCAAAGAAACACCCCTGTGAAGACAAAACTGGAGGAAAGGCAAGAAAACACCTTTTAATTTGCTGAGTAGTGTAAGATAGTTTGTTAAGAAGATGTTGGTCTTTCATGGTGTAAAGCTGTCTGATTTGGCCTAAAGTAAGAGAGAACTTTGTAGCACTGAGGCCAAATGAGCCAAATTTATTACAGGAAATATGAAATCACTATACTCGAGAGTACACAGTTGTTTTAGGTACAAAGAGCGATTAGTATTCAAAACACAACCCAGTGTCACCTGGTTACTGTCACTGTTACTGTGAGGATGTCCAATTATAATATCAGGGTGCCAAACATTTGACAGATTCTCATATTTCACCATGATCGTTTGGCACTGATAGATTGTATGTGGTCGATTAAGGTGAAGATTACAGATAAAATATGAAATATCATATCTAATTGTTATAATTATCAGTATTCCATTTGCATCCTTCTAATTATTTTCCCCTTGTTTTTTTTCTATCATTTATATATTCTAATTATTTCTAATCCAGGTAAAAAAAAATAAAACAAACATTCCTCAATGGAATAAAAAATAATTTCAAAGTGCACTCTGGGAGCTACAAAAATCTTTTAAATGCCTGTGGGAACATGCAAGGCTCTGCTCTAAATATATGGAAGCATGCTTAAGTTGTATGATAGCCTCTCAGTGCTGATAAGAATTTCATGCATTTTGGCCTTTAATGGAAAGCCAGTTTGAGGGGCCAAGCATTTGTGTGACCAAATGCCAAAGGGGTAGGGAGGAGGAGTGGGGGGTGTCTAAGGGCCACATTAATCCATGTCAGTGCAGGCCAAATTATTTATCACTTTGTGCAAACAAACGCAGTCCTGAGCAGCCCATCAGAGGGGGAAGAGGGTGGTGTGTGAGGTCCGTGAGGGCTGCCAGCGATGCTGCAGCCTGACCCCCATCACTCATCCTCTTATCTCTCCTCCTTGGCCCCCCTCCTCATTACTCCTCAGATGCAGGCGCTGGGCCCTGGTGACTATACATAGAGCTGCAGATGACGGTAGAAGAATGAGATGGCTGTTGAAGAGGTCCCAGGTCTTCATTTCACAGTCCTGTGACATTTTCCCCACAACTTTCTTTGCCATTTATAGCTCTCATCTGTGCGCTACTGATCAAGCCTGCTGAAGAGGATCTCAGTGGAATCTGCAAGTATGCACTTGTGCCTTGTGAGTCTATGCTTCGTGTTTGTGTGTTTATAAGTAGCATGTGGAGACACGGGAGGAGGGGGGGACTGCGGTTGCATCTGGACTCTGGGAAGTAGGCCGATCAGTCTCTCTCACCCACAGCCTTGCGCCAGGCAACCTATGGGTTTCAATCAATATCCAGTCCCTGTAGCTGCCCTGAGCAAGCTGTTTGAAAAGTCAGAGTACCATGAAATGGCCATTATTAAATTACTGGGACGGACACATTTAGAAGGCCATTGCATTAAGAGAGCAAGCTCTCCCAATTAGTGGATCAGCACATTAATAGCCCTGGATGAGAACACCATCTGATCAAAGATTAGACACACACACAATCTATTGACCTATTTTACTGCTGCACTGATAGCTACATATAGCATTTGTAAAGTGTAGTAGTGACTCATGTCCCCTAACCAGAATGAATGGTTGGATATGGCTGAATAAAGAATATATTCTGTCTTTAAGCATGATTCATATTTGGACTTAGCAAAGACCCTTCATCCTACTGCAATTGTTCTATGAGCGTTTTGCTGATTCAAGTCTCATCCACTTGCAAGTAGTAAAGCTGTATTACACAGAAAGAGGGATTGCTGGGAGATCAACATTTGTGCTCTGTTTACTATTACTCTGAGCATGTTCTTCAAAGGGAAAATAAGAGCTGCTTTATTTTCCTGGGTGCAGTGCGAAGCCCATGGCATCTGTTTAAAATGAGATCGAAAAGGCACACCGTTGCAAATTTTAGTGTGACTCATTGAGTAATAGAGTCACTCCAAGCTCAGTGACCCGGTTTAGTTACTGTAGGTGTACATCAAGAGTAGGTATCCAACCTCTAATGCTTAAAAATAAGAAGCGAACATGGGGAACTTCACCAGCGCTATCTGCACTTATTTCTAGAACTAGAGGTTTTTAGCTCCAGGAAGATCTTTTTTTTCATGAGCTGTATTGATGCCAGCACACATCCAAGTGAGAAGATCGTGTGTTCCTACACCACAATGTGAGCATTTTAAACAAGCTTTCCCTCAGCTTGGCACATCATTGGGTCTTCAGAGCCCTGGGCATATTTTTAGTGCTTTTGTGAGTGATGTTTTTAATATGAATTATTCACCCCAGAGAGACACGGCTTGGATGCTAGCCCTTGTTTTTAAAAAGCACCTTGTTTGCTCCTAATTTTACAGCCGGTCAGGCAGAAGTACAGCGGCTAACCTGTAGGTCAGGCTGACAGCTGGGAATTGCCATTTCCCCCTGCACTTTCAATGGTGTTGCAGTGCCTGTGAGCACACAAACACAGGCTAGGTACATGTAGGCAGAGGTTACAGTGTACCTGAACTACAGGGATGCCATGCAGGATCATTATTTCTCTCTTATTTCAGGGTTGTATGAACCTCCAGCCCCTCTTCTTCAACACCACCACTATCACATATCACGATCAACCATACAACCCCTTTTCACCTTTACAGTATGTAGTTTTGCTTTCTTACACACCCTGAGGCTGAAATGTTTCCAACAGGCCGTGTCTATGTGTATTGATTACACACTCTTGTGTTCACCCACACAGACACATTTACAGCATCAAGTTACACTTGTTAACCCTTGACCTTTTGGATGTGGACTACTTTGTATATTATAGTTGCAGTATACGAAATAACAGGCAATGCTATCGTTTTGCTGCTGTGTTCAAAACTGAATAAACTTGATAGATGTTTTACATGATGTTTGGATTATTAACTCACCTTTACCCCACTCCCCTAGCACTTCTTGTGACTTGGCTGACATATTGATAAGGTGAGATTCTGGTTTTCAGCAAAGACCCTGGACGTATTTTGAAAAAAGCTTTCCTGACTTTGGTTAGCTGACCTAAAATTACTCTGCAATTTTCTGAAATATGCTGAAATATATCACTCAGAATATGGAAGGTGGTGAAAATTGAGTTTTGCTGGAATAATGAAAACACAGCCTAGCTGAAATGAAGAGTGTTAAAATGTTTTGGTAATATAACCTGACATAACTACAGAAGGCGCACATCCTACCAAAGCCCATTGGTCTTTGTCTTATCTTACTGATTCAATCCCCCTGAAATATGAAGCTAAACTTCACCTTAGGGCCACAGAGGTTCTTCTGATATCTCCAATATCAGCATGTTTCTTTCCTCTATTTCCTCCCCAGCATCTTTCTCTGCTCATCTACAGCACGCTTGCAAGAACAAACAACAGATTAGATACCAGCAAAAAAGATGCCTTCTGCTGGCCCACATGGAAATGGCCCAGATCTGGTGGTAAGGGGAGGGAGCTGTAGAAGCCTGATGCCGGGCCGGGGGCCAAGGTTTGGTCCCCAGTCGTCTGGCGTCCTTCCAGCCCAGAGGAATGAGTGTTCAACTGCGGAGCAAAGCATGGGGCTCAGCCCCCTCCTCACCCACCACCATCATCACCATCCCCCCGAGGATGATAGATGCTCTGTCCGCTCCCTACAGCAGGGAGAAAACATTAGACATCTGTATAATTGACTGAAGATGAGAGAAAAGAAAAGGGAAAAAAAGGTGGAAAAGAGAGAAACAGGGCGACAGATTGTGTGGGTGTGTGTTTGCACATGAGTGAGACATTGAGCATAGAGTGTGTACTTTAGTTGCTTTTTTTGTGTGTTATAACAAAATATAAGATATTACAGAGACAAAAAAACAAGAAAAAGGGGAAAATAAGAGAAAGAGGAACCGTGTTAGAAACTGAGAAGAAAGGGAGGGGTAGTAGAAGAGGAAGAGAGGTAGGGAACTGGCACAGATGAGGCTGGCTCTCACTCAACAGGACATCTTTTCACACATATTACACATGTCCTCTCCAATCCTCTCACAGAACCGTCACCGGAGCTTCTCTGTAGAAAGCAGGCCTATACACTTCTGACTGCTGAAACTACCGATATTTCATGGCTGTGTGATGCTTTGTGATCCCGAGTCTTTGCAACAGAATTATTCCGAGGGTTTAACATTGGGGCTTACCCTTACAATTGGGCAAGGGTTGGCATATGATCCAAGGGGGTAATCTCACTGGGAAGCAAAGATCAGAATTTCAGAAAGAAACAGGAAAGAATTTCCAATCCTTTTGTTTGGAATATAAGCACACCCAGAAAAGATAAGTAAAAGGGCCTAACATGCCACTGACAAACAAAACCAAATGTGTCTGAGCAATGTGTGTCAGTTTGTACAATCACTGTGGCAAACAACAACACGAGTAACTTGATAAATCCCCATTATGTCTGAAAGTTACACCAAATAGCCTCATTTAAAGAACATGTTCCTGCGTGCTGGCCAGCACGCACATATCAAAGCTACCCAACAAAAGCGATACTGAAAGCTGGTGTACACAACTTTCCAGGGAAAATAACACAATTAGAAGAGTACACAGAGTTGTTCATTATTAATGGAGTTGCTTTTTAACTGCCTCACTGAAAAGACCTCTCAATAATTTATCACCATGGAGATGCATGTCAAGTTGGTGTGCTTGGACACTTCATGAATATCAAATAAATATGCAAAACAAAAAGGGGTATACATCATTAACCACCCTTTAAAACATCTTTGCTAAGTTCTGTTAGAAATCAGGGGTCCTTGATTGTTCGTTGCGCCGTTACATCAATCAAAACCTTCCAATTTGATCTTGCTTGATGAAACAGTTTGTAAACCACTGGACCACAATGACTGTGCCACTTGGCATATCATTATCTCTCTGAGAGGAACGGGTGGAGGGAGAGTAACGCGAATGTTAAATTTTGCTTTACTGAAAGTCCTCGGCCAGTTATTAACAAGATAAAGTTCAGGCATTCCTCTGGACTTTGGATTTATTCAAAGCATTAGACCTTAATGAACTTTACATGATAGAGCTTTATCTTTATCAATGCTATTAGCTTGACAAAAAAAATAGGCAGTAATGGGAATTGGGCTAGAATATTCCTGGAGTTTAATTTAGAATTCAATAGTTATTTTTTAATGAATGTGATTTTATTTTCACATCCTACCTAGTATTGTTGCTGAATATATCCATCATTTTATGGCTGCAGTGGACCCCTCTCCCAATGTGTACTTCCAAGAGGATTCTTGACGATGACAGCGAGTTCACTGTACTCAGACAGCCTCCACTTTCACCAGATCTCAACCGAACAGAGCACCTTTGGGATGAGGCGGAATGGGAGATTGATATCACGGATGTTCAGCTGACAAATCTGCAGCATCTGTGTGATCTTATCGGGCCAATATGGACCAAAACCACCGGGGAGCATTTCCAGCACTTAAACTTTTATTACATACACTTTCTATAAAAGAATGAAAATACTACATAATGCATTGATTTACATAAATATGAACATTTTTATTAAGTATTCAAAAATATGTTGTTTTCATATTAACAGTGGGTTAAAAGATACTGTATAATGTTAAAGGAACTGCTTGGAGTTGGATTAAATATTTAATTGGATTACAGTAAAAGTCAAAAGTTTGCCTGAAGTTCACTGCCACAGAGCGTCAACTCTGACTGGGCTTGTTTAGATCATCCATTTTTTAAAACTCTCTTTATCCAGTAGAAACCCAAACATCAATTGTTTTTTATTTTTTATTTTCACAAGCTTGGTACTGAGGGAGAAAACATTGTTTAAGTCTAGATGGAAGGTTGAAACAAAGAGAAAGATTTGTCACAAGTTTACTGTGGATTTTCTCTGTCTTGCTGTTCGCATGAAGACTCATTCCCAGCTGTAGCAGGCAGATGCTCTTATAAACAGACTGTGCTATCTGACCAGCAACAAACACGAGACAAAATCTGCGACTAGCTCATGGACATAAAACAAAATGGATCTGAATGGAAAGTGAATATTGAAATGACATTGGCAAGTGCTACAGTCTTCCAAACAAACGCTAGTAATCCTCTGGCCGCTGGATGCCTTTCCATGCATGAGCGGCATTCGGCACCATGACAAAAACAATTTACAGACGATACTACGGTATTATAAATTCCACAACATGTCTGAATGCTGTTAATAAGGAGGTTTTATGCAGGTTCAGTCATCTGACAACATGTTGTGGAGCCGCTAGCTGTCATGTTGCCTTTCCACTTAATGCCATGCAAATGAATGGCTCTCCCACAAGACCACTACCACTCACTTGGTTTACTGCTCGATTTGGTTCATACAGTTAAGCACAACGCACCAAACATAACTGTCAGCGCTTCCTTCCTTCCTTTTCCTTTCACGTTTTTCCTCCTGCTCTTCCCACACACAATTAAATGACAAGAGCAATAATTAATAAGCAGTACGTTGGCCAGATTCTACTTTATATACGCTTAATTTCTCCTCTATTTGGGTAAAAACATGTATTCTGTTGCTTGATTGCTAGAAGTGTAAAAACATGGCATGTTGAAAACTACACCCTGTGTTGTGCATGCATGTCCACGTACATCTGTTTATTCTCTAAAGATGAAATTCATGTTTATAAATGCACAACACATCGTGTTAGCTTAGTTGGGTCAGAGTTGAGGGTTACTGTATGTGTGTGCGCGTTGCTGGTGAATCTGTGTGTGTGTGTGCATGTTTATCAGGGAGCTTGAGATGTGGGCCTATTTGGGGGGTCTCCAAGGAAGCAGGTGAGAGGCATGCTTGCTGTTCTCTTGGTTCATCGCTAATGCAGTTCAATCCGGATCTCTCCTCACCCCTTAGTTCTCAGTGCTCAATCATTGTAGACTTGTTCATTTTGGCTCTGTCTGTGTGTGGGAGTGGGTGTGTTTGTGTGAGTGTATATTTGTTTTACTGAGAGTGAAAGATGCAGAAAGCGAGTGAAGAAACTGCATAGTGTGTATCAACATATACAAGTCTTTCTCTGAGATGCAATGAGAGTGCAGACTGCCTTCTTCCTTTTGTTTTCTCTCTCATACAGACTCATCTCCTCACCTTTGTCTTCCACTATGTCAACAAATAGAATGAACAGACTCTAAAATACGCCAACAAATCAGTTCCACAGTGTATAAAACTGGGGCCTCTATCAGTGCATCTAAAAAAAGGAGAGTGCTGAGGTAGAAAACTTTGCCTTCTTTATTATGAATGAGGATGTAAGAAGAGGATGTTAAAAAAAAAGAGGCCTCGTCAGTGATCCCACATCAGCACTTCCCCTGTGACACTCAATACGCCACTTGATAAATGTCTGTCATCGCCTTTTCATGTTAGTGTGCTACATATGTTCTCCTCTACCGAGAGCAGTGGACTGGCTGCTTCTCTTTCACAATGTGTGAGATTAAGCATCTGCTCTTCAGAAAAGCCTGTTCAGCACAAAGAAGGTGGGACACAAGAACCTTGTCATCATACGAGTTGTCCAAAATAGAATTTGCACCATCTGTGTTGCCTGGTATGTCATCACATGTTGAAGCTGGGTAGGTAGAGGTTAGGCGTTCAATGACATCACTGCACGCATAATATGCAAAACAATCTTTAAGGACTAACATGGCCACTGCGAAGCAGCTACAAAATGCATATACCTGGCTTTGTTTATGCAGCACAACTGGACCACTTGTTCAGTTTTTTTGCCTTTTTTGCTCTCTCTGTCCTTTCCACCTCTCTCTCTCCTTTCGCCTCAGCAGCTACTTCATACATCATTTGCCCCTGTGGAACTCATAGGTGCTTGGCTCCTCATGTAGAAACTAAGAGATCCTGAATGTGCAGAAATGGATCACTATATTAATATATAGTCTTTGGGTCTGATCCTACAGTCTACAGCCTTTCCAGGCCTCTTCAGCATGCAGAGGAAATAATTTACAGTGCTATGATCTTATCCTCTCTCACTTTCTCTCACCTACTCCATCAGTGGGCCCATAGTGAAGTTGGGTGTGCTGATCTATTTACCAACTACCTTTCTCTCTCTCTCTCTTTTTGTCTCTCTCTTACTCCAGCACTTCCCTCTCTTTTTTGCTCTTACTCACTCACTCTGCCACACACACCTCACACATCCTATCTCCCATAACAGATGTACCGTTTCATCAGATGAAGTCCAAGGCCAAGCCTTGAGCTTTTGCTGCTACATGAGATGCATTTAATTTGCAGTAACATGAAGGAAAATGAGGCCAGATTTGCTAGGCTCCTCTCGCTCCACCATCCAGGTCATAATGAGCAGCAGCTAATCAACCTCATACATTTCTCCAAGATGAGAAAAACATCTGTCATTTATGTAATCCAAAATGTCTCCACAAGGCACTGCACATCCAGCAGTTTTCGTCCCGTGCCTGCCACTTATGTCGATACATTTTTATTAAAGCATGGTGCCCGGTAATAAAATTGACTTAACTCAGAGAGATAATGCAAAGCAACCACATTTTAAGACACAGAGAATGAGTTACATCTTCTTTATCCTGGTTGATAATGTATCACCTCACGGTTACTGTAGGGCCTAGTTCTAATACCATTTCAGCATGTAAATAGATTGAAGCAGAATCCACAAATTGTTTTTTTTCCTGTTTAATGAGAATATATTTTCTATTAAGCACAGGAACGAGTCTCTGTATGTTTTATAACGTGCTGAACCGAAGCCAGGCGCTGTGTTTGTTGTGTGTTTCGGCAGCTGTGCCAAACAGTATGCACCTTGTTGATACGTGCTGAGCAACATGTCTGTAGCTTATGACTTAAAAGAAAAGTGCATGCGGATTTTTTTTTTCCTCTTTTACTATACACAGCCCATTAGCTATTCTTGACATGAAATAGAGTTGGCCTCTCTGAGGGATTGGAGGTCTGTTTTTGCTGATTCCACTCTGGTGGTGAGGGAGTTCAAGGTGGGCTGGTGCTGCCCCGAGAGCTGGAGAGAGCCAGAGGTCCAGCGTGTGTTGAGCCAAAAGTCACTTTCGGATGTTAATGTACTGAATAACAATCTAAACCATTCTGTCATTAACAGTGATAACTAGCACACTGTGCCCGATTACCCGAACACAGATATTACACTTGCATACCAAAGTGCATGCTTTTAAGTTTCCAGGGAATTTAGATGGTGAATACAAATAGAGTATAAGCATACCGTGTCAAGTAATTTCCAGGGAATGAAAGCTTTTGGAATTGCAAATATTTTGCTGGAAACTTAATGAAAAGATTTATGACATCCAGTCCATACAGAGTCGTGGACAATGAAAAAAAAACAGCTTAAGTCCTGGATATTCTTTAGTTTTCATGCTGGGAAAAAAAGTTAGTGGTTACTGACAACAAACGATTGCACCTATTTTACTCATTTTCTCTTTGGTCTTTTCTTCTCTTGTAGCATCTACCACTGAGTTAAAGAAAAGCATTGTTTGAGTCCACACGAGCTGAGACAAGATTACACATATTGCAGCTTGAAGCAAAAGATAAAAAGAATGATTAATTGACTCACCGACATGGCTAAATGAGAGGAGTGACACCACTTTCCTCCAGAGCTTTAGGAATGGAGATAAAGAGACAGCAATGTCACAACAAAAGACGGTGGAATGTCAAGGAAATTCAGTGACTTTGGTAATAAAAGGTGGCAACAAGAAGTGGGCTGTTACCAAGGTACACTAATAAAAGCTTGAGGTGACTACAGATACTATTGGCAGATACACAGTGCTGTAAAAAAGCATTTGCCCTCTTCCTGATTTCTTAGTTTTTTTGCACACTTCACTGTTTCAGATCATCATTGTCAGAATTATCCAAACCTAGGACCTGAACGAAAAATGATTGCCCCTGAACCTAACACCTTGGCAGCACAAATCTTTCAGATCACTCTGGAGGAATTTTGGCCCACTCTTCTTTGCGGAATTATTTTAATTCATTATAATTATAGGGTTTTAGAATGTGAACGGCCTGTTTAACGTAATCCAAAGCTGTCAATCAGATTTAAGTCAGGACTTAGATTGTGACTAGACCACTGCAAAACCTGCATTTTGTCTTGTCTTTTTTTTAGGGGTGCATTAGCTGTTGTGTTTTGGGTCATCGTCCTGCTGCATAACCCAAGCTTCAGAACACAAACAAAAATGGCAAATCAGCTCCAGACCACCACCATGTTTAACTGGTGGTATGATGTTCTTTTTATGTAATGCTGTGTTTGTTTTACACCAGATGTAACTGGACACAAACCTTCCAAAAAGTTCTTCTTTTGTCTCGTCAGTCCACAGAATATTTTTCCCCAAAATCTTCGTCATGGATGGTCAAGATATTTTCTACCTTTATGGTGGCCGGTCCTGGGAAGGTTCTCCACTGTTCCAAGTTTTCTGCAATTGTGAATAATGGCTCTCATTGTGATACACTCGAGTCCCAAAGTCTTAAAAATTGCATTGTAAATATTTTTACCACTGACAGAGGACGTTCTGATGTGCTGCTTTTACCTACTTCACTTTAGCGGACGGTTCTATTTAAATTATATTATGGTTAATGTGGTTAATCACAGTTATTTTTTTCCCTTAATAAATGAAATCATCATTTAAGAACTGCATTTTATCTAATATTAACATTAGTTTAATGATCTGAAACATGATAGTGTGAAAAATGTACCTGTTTCATGGCACTGTACATATGACTGCAACACTGAATGCTTCACTTAGAAATCTTTTTGTGTCAGAAATATACAAGAGGGTTACTTTGGCAAGCACGACCTGGAATGTCCACCAATGACCAACTGTCATCTACAAAGCAATGTGCAACATGTAAATCACTTTTGATGTGGACAGGGCTTTATTCTCTGTGTGTAATTCCAGCTCCAGCATGGTAAGATAGTCCAGCTCCTATTTTCTTTTTGTTGTCACTTTGGGTAGCAGCCATTCCTCCTGAGACGCCATCGTTCTGGAACTCCATCAATGCAACATGGTCAGCAGAGCAGAATGTGTGTGCGTGTGAGAAAAAAGAGCGTGCTGAACAAGCATGCTGATACACACCACCCTGCTCTACACCTCTCCATTCACTATTGCACTGCAGTTTCATCATCCAAAGCACAGGTTTGATAGGCAGTTCCTCTTATTAGAAAGCCTGGAGAGGGGCAAGTAAAAATGCAACCCTCTTTATCAAATTGTGGTGAAGTGCCTGAAGTGAATACAAGGTTAACTAAATTGCATATCCCTTCTGCTAAACTCAGTACACTTATCATCACCTTAGCATGCAGAATTTTAAGACACAGGGGTTTTGTAAGTACAAACTAGATGAGAGAGGTGTTTCTCTACCTTAAATCCCTGCCAAATGTATCTTACTTGTTAGAATTGCAGTTTGGTTCTAGCCAGCGGCTGAGATGAAGTGTCTGGGGTATTATGGGTCTCCAGCATCACACCAGAGCTGCTGTGTGCTCTCTTCACACCTTGACGGTGACTTCGTGTGACAGCAGATATAATGTGATTTCTCCTGTCCCCAGGGTCTAAGGCTGATGATGGAGACTTTTGGGTCCTGTTTTGCTCAGCGGCGACAGCCATGACAGAAAGTTAAAAAAAAATCTTGAGCATGATGATCAGTGGCACTTTTCACACGGCTTGGAGATCCCTCAGTCTGTGCCCTGATGCACATGCTTTGCTGACACAGAAATTAGGTCTCTATGTTCAGCCTGAAGTTACCCAGTTTGGGTTTGCCTCAGTTTTGGCACAATCACATCACATCGTTGACACACTGTCAAGTGATTTCAGGATCTAGTTGTGTAACCCCGAACAAATTCTGCATGGCATTCATTGCATCTTAGTCTGTTTTACAACACTGGCCTTAGTTTACAACAACTAAATAACGGGGATACGTACAACGTCACTTCTCCTGTAAGTGTGTCACATCAGGTGAGTCTGTAGTGTCTCACACCTCCAGGCTATACTGGCCACCGCTGTCTCTGAGAGTTATATGCAAAAACAAAACAAACCACTTGTGTTGAGCTTGGATGCCTGTGGCTCAAAACACGTCTTTTGGATGCATAGTCTAGGATGTGTAGCCAGGGCTCAATTAAATGATTATTCATTCTTCTTTTAAATGCATAATCAATGAATTGATTTATTAAGTAAATTGCTCATTTGTTATGAGAAAATGTTTTTTTCTACTAATATGATGGGTAAATTAGTAACTATATGCTGGACACATGTCACTTGGATGCTGGGTTATAACCAAAGACATCTGATTTTTGATTACACGGTTTAATGAAAACACACTGAAGTTAAACCATTAACATAATCTCTCCATTTACAGTCCTTTTGGCTCTAAATGTATACACACTCAGGGGTTAAAATGGGATGGACCAATCCCAAATAGTATTCCTTTAATTGAGTAAATAAATCCAACAAGGCAGTTTAATATAAAATTATATAAAGACAGTTCATTTTTTATATGCTGCTGTCTGGGATTGCTTTCAGCTGATGCCATTGAGAGACTCCATAAATCAGGAAGTAATGTCAGTCCAACAGTCTCTTACATCCTCAATGCATACTTTCTTCTTTCTCATCCCAAGAGAAGGTCCTGTGTTCATATTGAAAATGTCTGTAAAGTTTTGGTAAATTGGGAGTGAGCGTAAATGGAGTACTGTGTTTGTTTGTTTTTGTCACTCAAAAAACATTTTCATGGATTTTCTCATTTGTTTTTTATTGAGTGATTTCAACTACTTCAATGTGTAGTCACATGACCTAACTTTTTTTTAAGTGAGTCCAAAATTAGTTTTTTTGGGTGCACAGTGTTTTGTTGACATAAGACTGACGACTCAAGTGCAAAAAAATTTAAGTAAATTAAAATAAAGAGAATTCTAAAAACCAGCAATGGTGAAATTTAACCTTGTTGAGCGTCGATCATTTTAGATGCAAGGTTTCATGCAGCTCAACAAATAGCAGCAACCATTCAGTTTCTGTGTAGTTTGAATATCCCCATGGCAACCAGCTGACTGTGTAGTTGCTGCTAGGAGTAAAAAATCTTAATTTGTGATAACTCCACTCTGAAAATTGGAGAAAGACAGAAAAAAGGGACAAGAGGAACGTTAAAGATGATTTTTCAAGGTAGGGACTGCTCAACAGGTGACACTGGATAAATTAGAACTTTAAAGGTTACATGTAAAGTCCTCCATCCTAAAATTTAGCGATGATCAATCCATTTCTTAGTGAAAAAAATTCCACCAGCCTGTCCTACACTTAGCTTCACTGACAAAAATGTTATTGAACCTGCTCGTAACCTAGGAGTGATTTGTGACAAAATATTATCCAGTCATGCTTCTATCAGCAAAAAATAAAAAATGTAAATAATTATAAAATCCATTCAGTCTGTTTTGCTAATGAGTTGCACAGGATCATGTATGCTTTTTTCCCGCCTTAATGATTACAATGCTCTTTAAGCCAGCATCAGTCAGAGCTCACTTCACTGATTCTTGCTGATTCACAATGCGGCTACTCAGATTTTAACTGGCACCAAGAAATATGAACATATTAATCTGGTACCGGCAAATTTGCACTCACTGCCTGTTAAATTTGGTATTGATTTAAAAATCTTACTGATGACTTTTAGCCTCACTCCAAAATATATGATGGACTTACTAACCCTTAATATACCTATGCACTTATTTAGATTGGTGAATGGGGCTCTGCTGGTTATCTTGAGGTCTCGGCTAAACAAAGGTCAGCAGGTTTTTGCAGTGGAGCAGTATGTCCTGTACATCAAGAATGTCTTTTAAAATTCTTCCTTTTAAACATTTCTTAACAGCTTTATTAAGAAAAGTCCATACATCCATTTTATTCTGCCTATTCAATTCAGTCACGGGGGGTGTGGGCGGCTGGAGCCTATCCCAGCTACCATAGGGCAAGTGGGGGTACACCCTGGACAGGTCACAAGTCTGTTCCAAGGCTCACATAGAGACAGACAACCATTCACACCTATGGGTCATTTAGAGTCATCAAATAACCTAATCCCACAAACTGCATGTCTTGGACTGTCTATGGCCAGATGGTGGCTTTGAACCCAGGACCTGGGACCAGTGCCGACCATGCCAATGATTTATAAATAAATAAATTATTTAAAAAAAAAAAAAACATTTTTATTTTTTTTAAGTTATCTGGTTATTTCATATAAAATGTCTTGAAAAACAAGTTAACTGATCACAAGAAAGGAAAAATATATTATCACTTAAAATAGTATTTATTTGTGTTGCACCACCACTGAGATGAAACCAATAACACTCTCATTATAATTTGCTAATGGTCCAGCAAACCTCTGCATAAAACTGTCAGCATATTTAATATGTGCGACTTTACTTTCAGAATACACAAAACAAGAGAGCTTTGCATGTCTATCACTTGATCCTTCCCCCCCACTCACAACATATACATAGTATGTGTACATAATAAATAACTTGGACGTTTTCACCATAGTAATGCCCTACTATAAATGCAGTTACCTCATTGTTACCAGCTCTAGATGATATTTAGACAGTCACACTACTTGAATCTCAGCTTCCTTCCTCACTTCCTTCCGACATTTTATTCCATTTAAATAATGCAGCCACAAAGAGTCATTGGGGGGTGGGGATCCGTTATTGAGAGAGTGATATAGAATGCTGGGATGCATGATCAGACGCTCTTATCGCTTTCACAGAGCAGGTTATAGTGCAGCAGGGAGAACTCTGTATTGTCATGTCTCTCCTAAGTGCTTAACCCTATGGTTGATGTGATAACGATACGCAGTCTGAAGAGTTTGTAATACGTTATAGTTTTCCCCGTATGCATAAGACCCAGATGATGCATGGTGAGGCTTGGATGTGTGCTCATGGAGTATGGTTAAAGGACATTTCAGGGCATGGGTGAAATTAACTTTGTGTTGCACTGCTAGTGTGATGTGAACAACTACAGCCCTCACGGTTAGTAACAGAGGATGAGGGGGGGGAAAAAAACCGCCAGCCACCCATATCCATTCAGAGCACCTTCTACGACAGTGACGGCATCGGTGAAAAATGTCATAATAAGATTGGAAGCACTGAAGAAGCTAACCTTGCCAGATGATTTATTTGATGTCTATTCATTTTATTCTCAGCAGCTTCTCTGAGAGGATACTGTTAATTACATATAGTCTATTGAAGAGCAAATGAGCTTGACAGTGTTCCATCATGTTGTCACAGGAGGGAACGAGAGTGTGTGTGTGTGTTTGCGTGGGCACACACATTCACAGGTGGAGTCTGTTATGCTCTTTCTCCTTTGCACTAATCTGCCTGTCAGTAATGAAGTCTGAGGCTTAAGTGTGGGAGAGAGCAGGCGTCATCCATTAGTCTCATCCATTTCCATTAATGTTCACGGATTACTTATTATTCCCTGATTAATAAACACTCGGCAAGCGTGTCCTCAAAGCAGTCTCAATAAGGACAGCTTCATTAATGATTAGTTTTAAGGCTATTAATATCCCAGTTACTGGCATTCACAGCCAGCAGTAGCTCAACCTGTGTTATTATTGTGAGTATTATATGAAAGCATATTCGGGGGAGACGAGCAACTACAGGTGCATTAGCCACTGACATTGGTTTCTACTTTCAAGGTAAAAATTTCATAAACAAGTCACATTGCATTGGTATTTGGACATATTTGACGAAAAGACAAGTAATCCAATTAGTTAACAGACTGGGGTGTTATTGATTTCAGAAAAAAAAACATTACCCAATCAATTAGAAGGTTAATGAAACTCCTTTACTTTGTGAAAACAGCACAAGCTAGAGATAGAGAGTGTGTGAAAGTGTGTTTGTTAAACTCAAAACATCACAGCATAATTTCATGTCAGATTTGACTTTCAGGCCGCACCCTGATGGGGTGCAGATGTCTCCTGTCACACAAAGTAATGTGCATGCACACACAGCCAAAAACCATAAAATGTAATACATTTTATTGAAATGTGTAATTTTAGACATATGCAAGTATTAAACAGATATGAAATACTTTTTTATCCTCTTTGTGGAACTCAAATCGTCTCAACAATCAAGCGCTTGTTTTTCCATTTAAACCTTACATCCTGTGCCACTCAACCCCGTGGGCAAATTGTCACACTTGTCCTGAACACCACTCCTCTTTAATATTCATATAACACAGGACTTGAACTCCTGCCACTTCAACTCTTAGCTGGATTATATATCGGACACAATTAGATTCTTGCAGAGTGGTATAAATAGCCCCGGGATGTTTGCATGAATTACACCATGCCGGAAACTATTGTAATGTATTGTGATGCAGTGTTCACATTTTGCCTGTGCAAATCTCCCTGGTCTCATGACACTAATCCTTAGCATAGTAAATTCTATGTTGTCTCATTTAACACCATGCCCGAGGTTGTTTTCCTTTCAATAATCTCATAGGCAACTATAAATTGATTAAATTCCCCCAAAATTCCAAGGGTAAATCTAGTGATTGTATGCAAATGGAATTAATCTAAGGAACAATTGTGTTGCCCATCTTTCTTGATATTTATTCCTCTGTCCTTTAAATCAGCTTTCACTCACTAACACACACACACACACACACACACACACACTTTGACACAAACTCCAATCCAATTATATAGATAAATAGGCTAATCATGCCACACAAATTTTAATATGAGGTCCATGGGCAGGTCGATAAGCATAATCATTCACAGTGCCAAATTCAGAGCACAATTTTAGATAAGAGAGATGGGGCAAACGAGAGAAAGAGGGTGAAATGAACAGATAAATACTTGTATATTAGACATTAACATATGGATCATAAGGGAGCCAGATAAGGGGGGAGACATTTCATTAACGGAAAGAAACATTTGATTAAAAGAATCTTCTATTTACATCACTTCCCGTAATCCATTGGATGTGGATAGAGCTGCTTCCCAAACACTTTAGCAGACCTTTGAGGAAGGAGGTGAATGAAACTTGTTCTGCCTAAAAACCTTGTTCCTTCATACAAGACAATGCAATACAAAGACTGTTTGCGATTTCATATTTTATGCATTGATAGCAGATTACATATGTTGTCGTGCAAATTTAAAACAAGTTATTTGTTTAAGGAGCACCACAAACTAAAAAAAATCACAGCCTTAACTGATTCAAGGCATTTCTATCATTCTTTCTGAATCCACACACTCCTTCACATTTATTCTTTGCATGCACATGAAAAGCACATTTTCTTATGTTTCTCATCACCACAACAACCTACTGGCCCAAGCATGCTGTTCATCTAATCACGATGATTTTCATAAATATTTTGTTTGGCCTATTTCCTCCCTACAGGAATATAAGTATTTCTTTGATATTTTAAAAATCAGGAATATGTTTCTTAATGATGGAGTTAAGAGGAAAATAGTGTGACCATGCACATCTGTTTAGCTGATGACAACACAGGCAGCACAGATTGTGTGATGCATGTGGTTGTGTGTCTGGCTGTATGAAGGTAGGAAGAAACTGTTACTGTTAAAGGCTTCGAGCTTTAATTAGAAAAAAAGTTCAGTAATATTAATTTAAACTTCTGCATACACACACACACACACACGCGCACACACACACACACGGTAATGCAAAGTGTACTCATTGCTCCCTGCATGAATAGGGAAATCCGTCCCAACTCCACATGAATTTCTGCTAAGACTAAACAGCACAGCATGACTGTCTTCACAAACATCAACCAGTAAGAAACAAATGCTAATGAAGCCTCATCTAACCTCATGTAACATATTCCATCTGTGTCTATATCATTGCCAGCTAGGAAAAAAAAATAGTATTGATAAATTTGTTCCATCTGAAATAGTTGAACACAGAAAGACTCACAGTAGCAGTGTTATTATGGTATAGCACTTACTGCAATACAGTAATACTGACTTAGCGTGTAATTGTCCAACAATTAAATCTATTTTATAGATTAGAATGAGATGGTAACAACGAAATTTACAGAGAAAAATAAATACTACACCATAAGCAATATTAAATAGTGCATAACCTCTGGGTAATGTAGTTTTATTCATAATTTAGAATTGATTTTTTTTTGTTTTAGTCTACTTGACTAAATGTTATTGTCATGGTTACGCTGTGTGGCAGGCAGGATGAGGACCCAAACACAAAAAGGCAGCAGCTTTATTTGCTGAAAAAACAAAAAACAAACACTAAATACAAGAAGCAAAACAGAGGAACTAGAAACTAAGAACTGATGGGAAGTAACAATGAGAATCAGGACCACGGGGACAACACAACAAAGAACACAAAAAACACAGGGCTTAAATACACAAGCAGGACAATGAGAGGATGGGAAACAGGTGGGAACACAGCTGGGACAAATCAGACCTAACAATACAAGGGGAAGCAAGACTAGTTTCACTGCATAGAGGACAAAGACTATCAAAATAAGACAGGAAATACACAGAAATACACAAACTCATGCAAGCCTAACACACTGACTGGAGAGACATAGGGAACATAGCGACAAGGGTGACATGAACATGGGAGACAGGAAAAGCATAAATTAGACATGGGAACAGAGACTAAACACAGGCTGAGAAAACACTGAGGTAGGGAGAACAAAGATCATTGAGAACTGAAGAAAACAATAAAACATGAATAACAATAATCAAAAAACGTAATTACAAAGTGTGAAACACAAATACTGCGTGGCACACCCAGTCCCGTGACAGTTATAAAATTAGCAGATTAAATCGGAAGTTGATTCGGTTCCCTAAAATACAAAGTGTAAAAGTTTTTGCGTTTTTCCAGACGTTTTTGTTCCAGACGGTTTACAAAGTGTCTTACTTGACATCCTTGAAGTTGTTGTCTTTCCTGGGAATAGATCAAATGTGTGTAGCCTTGCTTCACAAGGAGGTACTTCTGATTGGATAACTTCCAAACTCCTCCCCCTTTCCGCACAACTTAATTAGTTCTGACTTGATTTTGTCTCTCGAAAATAGTTTCATATTTTCAATATTTCACAATATTTTTGTCTTCTTGCATTAGTTTTTAAGTAGTTATCATCTCGCTTTCTTTGTTGATGGTCAGTGAAATTAACGATAAGTAGCATTTGCTGACTACTTAAAATTACTTAATGAGCAACTGAGTATACTTATATCCTCTTTCCTTTAAAAAGATAATTCTATTTAATTCTGTATTACACTATTATTATTGTTATTATCATTATTTTATTATACAGCTGACAATTTGTGATCACATAGACCTCAGTGATGTTCTAACCATGATAGTTTTAGTGCCAAAGTCACCTCTAAGGATGCTGCCTCTCATGAAACTGATCAATACAAAACTGTGTGTGTCTAGTAAAAAAGCAAAACACTGTGATAAAACACAGTGAACACAAAGTACATCTTAATTGTAAAACACCTCAAATGTAACGCAGCCTTAATCAACAATAAAGTAACACAACCATTAAGAGCTTTAATTGCATACATTCAAGAGCACTTAGACAGCGATTTAATTGGTATGTAATGATCCCAATCGATAAAGCATCTGTATTTGAAGGACAAACACGCATTTCTACTCTACTAAATGTGCGTCAGTGTCCAATCACAATCAGTAACTGAGAGTGACAGAAGTGTATTGTGCTGTACTTTCAGAAATCTGTGCATCAAAAAAAACCCCAACGTATAAACAACAGTTTGTGTCCTAAAAAGAAAATCTCAGCCTCTGACATTTTAACTCTCACTGGGGTGTTATAGTAAAGTATGACTTCCTGAAGCTTTAGGGATTCATCATATTCAATTTAGAGTTTAGAGTTGTTAGTTAATTATATAAGTCTCACTTAAGCACCTCTATGACTTATGATCAGCTAATCACTGAAAGGTTGACATTGCTGTCAAGTGTCTCTCCCCACTTCAGCTGAAGGCGGCATTTCAAATGTTTACTGGCTATAAGCCTGGGCCAAAGAAAAATGACACTGACCACTAGTTATTCCCTTTTTGTCAATCTTCACATTTTTAGCATAGGTTTGGTAGGCTCCATTTCCACATGACAGAAAAAGATGTAAAAAATAGTACCAGGGTCAATTTATTGGTCTTCCTATTAATTTGTTTTTGAGATTTTGCCAAACAGCCTGCAATTGCTACACTGCAGAAGTTACTTACAGCAGTGGAAAATTGAGTCTACTGAAATGCACCTCCAGTGTTTTTTTTTGGCTATAAAGCCACACAATATGTACAAACAATTAGCCACAATAGACTATTTTTAAAAAGTAGTTTTAGATTATGTTTAATAAGTGGATAAATCTGATGCTTTCCCCACAATGCTTTTGTAGGAATGTTCAGCTGGAAAACCTTGGGTCCTAGTATTTGAGTGGATTCTGCTTTGATATGCACCATTTACCTAAAGATTGTTGCAGATACCCAAGCAAATGCCAGCGGCACTGCCTGACAGCGGCAGCCTCAACAGGAGGACGGTACATTATGCTGCAAAATCTGATAAGAAACAGCTGGGGAAAGGGAACAAAGAGCCCAAGATACTGACCTGCCCTCCAGACTTCCAAGATTCCAGCTTGATCAACATCCAGGGTCTGCACCAGTACAATTTACAACCCACACCTCAGAACATCCCGAGAAAGTCCTGTGGGCCCAACAGCACAAGGCAGACAAATGCCATGACAGGCTTTGGTTTTGGCTTATACTGGTAAAAATCTGAAATATTTTTATGTTGTTTCATTCACTCACTTAACCTCACAAAACAGTCTAACAGAAAATAGATGAGTCCAGACATGTAAACACCAGTCAGCTTTATAAAAATTTCAAAATGTTAAAGGATGAAAAAGATATTCCTTAAAAATTGATTTCAATGTTTCTCAGTGTCTGCTACATTTAATCACATGAGATTCAAAAAAACGGCAGTATTATCAATGCATGGACTGTCAGGGTTACAAGAAAAACAGTTGCATCTATGCAGATCTGAGAAATCCTTCCATTGCTTGTGGGCTGAATACAGTTCATGACCTGGAATGGATGTGCTCTCAATGAGCCAATCAATTGGTAATGCTGGAGGTGATGGTGAGTAAACGAATCCCCTGGGCGGCAAGAGAAATCTGGATTCTATTCCATTTCCACTCAACAATGACTGTTTCTCCTGGAAGCCAGAGCAGAATAATCAAACAACATCACTGTAAGAGATCAATATCGAGTCAATAAAAGCACTGTTCCACGTCTTAATCTAAACTTCTACATTTTATCCTCTTTTAGAGTCTCACAAAGTTGAGTTTGAGCTCATTTGTTAACATATATTGCATAATACATATGCAGTCAATTGTCAGTTTTTCTACCTGACCTGATGTGTGACTTTATGTGAGTGACATTACCCTAATGTTTGTTTTGCACAAAAATGCATTAACACCCATAAGATTTGCAAAATATGACAATATGAGGTACAAAAACACAGCATCTGTGCTGACTAGTGTAGCAGATATCAAAATACCTTACTGGGTCTTATCTGAGCAAAGCAAGAGGCAATCTGCAATACTGATACGGAGTCAGTCCCACAAAGGTTCAAAGCTGGTTGCTGATTCATAGCAGAGTCTATATTCTTTGTAACAGACAGTACATATCCATATCCACTGGGTTTCTAAAAATGTGAAAACATGAGTGTAATATTCTTTCAGAACAGACAGTTCATTGAAGATAATACTGTACACTGACATAGCACCTATATTGAAATGAAGTAAGCTGATATCTAGGTACACAGGGCTGTGTAAAGTACAGGTCTGCGAAGGTGCCTGTGGGCTTTTTTTCAGAGATGGGTAGGCGGTAACAGTGGTAATGCATATAACCTACTATGCAATCTGGTTCATGCTATCAGTTGAGAGGAGCTGCATACATTTCTTTCACAAATAATCTAATCTTTTTAATTTGAGAGATAAGGAAGAATTGACTGTAATTACGTGCAGCTGAGTCTGTGAGGAATTCATAAAAAAGATGAAGCTAAGCCCATCTGCTGACTGGGAAACCAGGGGAGGCAGCGACAGTGGAGGGAGGGAGAGAACAAATGAAAGAAAGAGACTCTAAAATCATTAAATCAGCCACTATCTCCCCTCCTCTGTCACTCACGGAGAAAAAAAGACACTAATGAAATATTAATGCCTTCCTTATTTTGAGATTTACATTAATCTTTCCCCTCTCTTTCTGTCTCGCGCTCACTTTCCCTCTTCTGCACATTGCTGTATGTAAAATTTGAAAGCTGCACTCAGAACGACTTGAATATATATTTCTAATGAGATGGCCTCGCTACAGGATGGCTCATTTTTCTACCTGTTTTGCAACCCAAAGTTGCATATATTGCACCAGCAAATATGGTAGCGCTTACGAATAGGGGGGAGGGGGGCAAGACAAGGGATTGGGAGATGGTGGGTAGGGGTTGGTTGCTTGATCTTTCAGTGAAAAGACAGAGAAAATGAGAACGAAAGCAAGAACAAGAACAAGAGGGAGCGACACAGAGAGAGACAGAGAGAGCAAGCGGTACTGACTCCAGCTCTAACAGCAGTAGCAGCCATTCAAGCAAAAATGTGACAGTTTCCTCTGGCCTTGTCCCATTTGGCAGGGCTTCAAATGGGAAAGGAAAACAAAAAAGCTGGGGGGTAGATGGTCCCATGGCTCGGAGGAATTAGAAGTGTGTCAGGTAAAACAGCCACAACTTTCTCAGTGTCCACCCCCACCAAGACCTGAAGCAAAAGCAAACCTGACACCACAGATGCTACTACCTCTCTCAAACACACAAGCTGCATACGGGGGTGAAAGTATGAGGGTGTTAGAATTACCTCAGCTGTGCTTATACACTCACACACAAGGCTAAATATGAAACCATGTGAGCCTCTGCAGAACTGTTATACGTGTTTTTTTTCTTCATTTTTTCTTTGGAATGGTTTTAAAATTGGATACTGAGCCAAACTGTTGTTGACAATTTTGCTATGAACTGTCCACTTGTATACAGTGTACAAGTGGCAATACTGTAAAAACTGCATTTTGCCAATACACATCTTGACACAACCAAAGTGTGAATAAATATGGATGGTATGGAACATTGATCCTGGAAGTGAGCATTTCTTTGCAGAATACTGCCTTCTGCTATCCTATCAGTAATTCATCATTCCCTGCGAAATGTCCTGGCAGACCCAAGCATTCCCATGCTGTCCTACATTATGCAGTTATTTCCCAGCAGTGCTTCCATTGCAGCTACATGCATTTGCCACACAGACGTGTGATTTTCTTTTTTTCTTTCTTTTCCCCCCCCTCCTGGCGTCCAGAGCAGCAGTGTGGCACAGTCAGTGTACTGGTGTGGCAGTACACTGATTGTGCACACACATTGAAATCAGCTATCCACACCGTAGCAAATGGCAAGCGGCACACACTGCAAGCTGATGCTGCCTCTGCTACACTGTCTAATGTTGTCTGTGCCTGCAGGATGTATGTAGGAATGAGCGCATGTATGTGTCTGAGTGGCTCAGCGGAAGGGCGTGCAGGTGTCTGGTGCGTGCATGAGTTAAAAGAAGGTACTACGCAGTGCCAATCACCATGATAGACACTCTTCATCTTCCTTAGAGACCAAGGACAACAAAGAGCACATTTAATAGGAAGACTAGACTCAGATGACACTAAAGACTGCCTTCTAACCCAGACACCCAGAAGTAGACACTTACACATTATTAAGACAAGACAATTGGCTGATTTTACTCCATTATGTCTCACTGAAAAGGCTTCTTGTGCAACTGCATAACCTGACAACTCAACTTATTTCTTTATACAATATGGAATAAAATAATCTTGAACTTGAGTATAATAAAATAAAATTATAGCAAGCAGAGCAAAAGTGCATGAATGGAAACTATAAACCGGAACAAGGCATATAAGCTGTTTCTGATCTGATCAACTCATATGCTGCAGCTTTGTCGCTTACATATAACAAACAAACAAGCAAACAAGTGAACAAACGTGATTAATGATGAAAGCTCTCTTGAGTGGCTAGCCTCTTAAAGCATGACGGTCAAACAAAAATAGCAATAAAGTGGTGGTCAAGTACAGTTTTTCTAAACTATGTTGTACAGCGACATTCTGCTATAGTGAATATTTATTGTGATGAATTAGACAAATGCATATGAGGAGTTTTTATCTGGGAAGTCCCCATCAAAACAATTATACTATCCTGTGAGTCATCTGCTTCACTTTTCAAGAACACTGGAGAGTTTCTTCAGTTCCTAAGTTTAAAGTACAAGAATATAAGGCACCTTGACAGTGTGTATTTCTATTTCCGTTCTTCAGGAATAAGAGGGGCAAAATTGATCCGGAGGCTATTCTTGAAAATACGTTTGACTGGTGCTGCTACTCTCCCTGTCTCCCTCTCTCACTCATTACCCAGTCTGAGCTACTGACTTCCATAATCCTGGAAGGTTTAATGCCGCTGTATTGTGATTGGTTAGACATTACATCAGGGTGATGTAATACTCCTAGGACTGGCTAGTGTGTCAGGCATGGGGAGGGAGGGAGGAAGGTAGGAGAAGGAAGGGTTGGGTGGGCTGAGTGCTGAACTGAGAGAGAGAGAGGGTTTGCGAAGGGAGGTGTGTATGTGTGTGTGTGTGTGTGTGTGTGCATGTGTGCGTGTGTGTGTGTGTGTGTGTGTGTGGGGGGGGGGTGTTATTGAGCAGAAGAACTCTCTTTCTTTCTCTCTCTCTCTCTCTCTCTCTCTCTCGCCTGCAGCCAGTCAGTGTGCATGTGCAGCCGCCACAGAAAGCCTCTAATCCCAAAGCACACAGCAGTGCTTTGGAGAAGGAGGGAAATAATCAAGACTGTTTCCATAGGCCCCAATCTAAAGGCTGGAGATAAGCTTTGCTGTGCATGCTGCTGTGTGGACTGGTAGCAGCTGTGTGTATTGGGATACATACACAAAGCAGAAATGGGATTTTTTGGGGGGCTGAAATTCAATCATTAATTGCAAATAGACAGAGGAGAGGAAGATGATTGTTTGGCAGGGACAGAAAATGCCAAGGCATTAGGTGTTTGTGCATAATGACTCGTAGCCAATTTCTCACTTCAGTGCAAGGTGCTTTTTCATGGATCCAAAGGTGTTATACCATATCTCTGAGTTGAGATGAGGTTTATGAAAAGCAATGCCCAGGGCGCAAGCAATGTGTTTTCACCTGATTGCTTTCATACCATAGTAGACAATGCTTTGAAACACTAAAACAGTGATTTTGGCAAAAATGACATTTCAGTCCAAAAGTTAGATTTCCATATTGAAACATAAAGTGATGGATAACCTAAATTGTTTTCATAAATTCAACCACTAAAGAGACAGACAAAGGAAAAAACATAAGCGGACCAATCTGGCTGCTGCACTGCATGCTATTGCTAGATCAAACAGAGAATATCCCATCAAAATAACTGCTCCATAAAGAAATGGAAATGAAAAGTTCTTCAGTATTGTATTATTTTTTTTTAAAAACTGCACATGCAAGATATAGACACATTAAACCAAATTAAACCATTGATTTTACAACTCATAACAGCTCAGAAATTAGAAAGAAAGTATACTTCATTGATTCCTCTCTGTATTTAACCCATTCACTCAGTGAAGCAGTGGGCAGTCATGGGGCGCCCGGGGAGCGGTGTGTAGGGATGGTACCTTGCTCAGGAGTACCTCAGGATAGCTGTTCAGTGGATTCGAATCACCGACTTTCCGATCATGGGGCCACCACTCTACCTACTGAGCAATCCCTGCCCCCTTATTTGGTGCATTATGGTCTACAGTAGATACCCAAACATTAGCAATGGCCTTCCAAACTAGAGGTCAAACTCCTGCAGCATATTAACAAATCTCCCATTCTGGGTCTGTCATTTGGCCCTGAGGCTCTGTGGATGTCTTCCATCAGCCCTGATCCATGAGGTTTTTTTGGAGGGGAAAATGCTCTCTGTTGCCCAAATTTACAGATAATGAATTCAGAGTGCTGAGGCAACCACAGGTAAATATGGCAAAATACATTCGTCATTTGGGAGATTGTAAATAAAGAGAGAGTATGTACGAGCCAAAGAATGCACTCACTTTTAATACAGTGTCTCTGTGAAATAGGATTGGATTGGGAAAAAAAAAGCCTGGGGAGACCTGCTGCGGTTTTGAGCCTGCTAGGAAATGGGACATTGAATAATGGAATGAGACGTTGTATTAAATGTGCAAGCTAAAATTGTGAAAGGTTAAAAGAAGATGGCTCGAAAGCCTGACAGAACTTATTTGCTGAGAACGGTGTCAAAAATCTCTCCGAAATCAGTTTAAGGTCATACATTGCCGCGAGTTAAAAAATCTCTCCCTCATCTTGTGTTAAAATAAAGCCTTCAAAAATATGAACACGATAGCGTGACTGAATGCATTTCTGTTGCTCTGAGAGCCCTTCTGAAGTTTATAATGTTTATTCATTAAGAGAAATCTTGCAAACTAACTTCCTGTGGACAGGCGCACTATCAGCTGTCAGCCACCAAACTGACAGAAGTCTCTGAAAGCAAAGTCGGACAACCTTTGAAACAAACTGGGAGGGGAAAAAAACCCTACCTGAATGACAACTTGTCAGAATAAAAGACTGCTATTTCTTATTTTGCTTGAGGCTAGGAACGGAAACTAGGTAATGACTACAATGATCGCACAAGTGAATACACACACTTGCACGCACACACACACACACTTACTGACACTGACACTGTTACAGTGGCTGCGACTGGTTCCTTTAAAGGATGTCTTGTGAGCTTAATGCGCTTATTCCAACAGCAAATGTTCTGATTATAATCAGCATAATCAAAACACACTTAAACATTCAATAACATTGATGCACGTAAGTGCCCTGTGCTGATTAGATGTATATATGTTGTTGAAGTTGACTTCATTTGTATATTCATAAGGCAAATTTTAAAGTTGTATTCATATGTTTCATTTCTGAATATTATTCCTCCTTATTTTTTTTTATTTTTTCAAGTTAAAGAACATGTTAACAGCGGTGTTTCAAAACGCCCTTCCAGTCCTTATTTTTCTAAGCCTGGTCTCTGCCTATACTGCAACATGTTGCAACTAATTTCCTTCTGCACTCAGGTCTCTCTGTTTATGCTATGCCTACATTGTCTGCACTGTTATATGGCTGTCTAGCGTGCACTGCACTCCCCTCACTGTGACAGAGGTCAGTGAGTGCTCGGAGCTGGGCTGACGTCATGCTGCTGCAACCTTGCAGACACACCAGCAGGCGAGCAGACGGACAGACGGACAGACAAAACCAGCGAGCAGGCACGGTGTATTTATAGCCTATTTACATATGCAAGCCTCACAGAAAGATGCATGGCTTGATACTCCCTGAAGGCAAACCAATACTGAATATGTCGAGCTTATAATGTGGAATCACCAAGACTGATTTCTGCAAGGCTCTGTCCAAAATACTTCATAAAATCTAAATATGACAGAATGCAGTGATGTGGAAGTGATTTAAACCCTAGAGTGATTTGAAAATGGTGCAAAAAAATAGCACAATAAAAATATTATATACTATTAAAAGTGAAAAATGTTGTTTTTGTAGCGCTTGAATTTAATTCAGATACTGCTTTCAAATAAGCGAGGATAAAGGAAACAAAAGTCTGGTTAGGTTGTGTAATTTGAAACAATCAAAAATAAACTAAAAGTGGTATAAACAGTATAACTAATCAGTTATAACCAATCAGCGTTCTTCACAATCCTGTGAAAAACAGCATGGCTCAGCTTTTTAAAACTGATGTTTCTCAGTGTAAAGAATTTTGAGAATCATCTATGAAACACAATAAAAGATTGTGAAAAGCCTGTAAAAAACACAAAAGACCAACACTGAATTATCATGATATGCTGGTCCTCATGGTTTAAAAATTAGAAATGATTTTGTACAGTCCCAAATCTTTTAAAAACAACTGTTGGTGAACTTTATCATGCAAAGAAAAAAAAAAAAAGCGGTTTAGTAAATCCAGTGCCTTCTCTGCTCCCAAGCCAATTTTCCATGAGTCAAAATACACTTGGTGCATTGTCTTTGTACTATTATATGCTTGATTCAAGAATTTAGCAAATGATTGCATTCTTTTGTTTTAGCTAAACTGTGATCTACAAGAATGAGTGACTCTCACTGAATGTGCAGGTAGCACATGAATGAATGAATATATCATATTATACATCGGCTAATAACACAGCGAGGATGTACAATTTGTGCAATGCTTATCAGCTATAGCAGGCAACTGCTACAGGCACTGTCTCTGATGCTGATATTCACCTCCCACTGACAAGCTGCTGCACGCTCTTCTGCTCTACGCTGTATGCAAATATGAAACCGTTAATGTCAGAATGCAGTCTAATTCCACATTATTTTCCGGGTAGTGGGCAGTCAGGTTGACTTTGAAATGGACTGTGGGTGATTAGCTTGGAATGCTGGAAGAATACTGAGGTCTCTCTGGCGAACCCCACAGCTGGTGCTGGAGTCAACGGAGCAACGATCCAGGTAATTAATTCTTTGACAAGCATCAGTGATTTGGAAAATCAGTAAGAATGGCAGACACTGATCAAAAGGGAAACACGTGAAGAGATGTTTAAACACTGGGCGTCAGTCATGCAGGGGCCCAGATGCAGGCCCAAAGCCCAAACACCAAACAACACAATACACTAAGGTGGCTATCAAACAACCGCAGGCTGGAGGATACCGAATTTGTTTTGGAGTGGCACTTACAAACACGGAGAAAGTTATGCACCAAATGTAATTTATATAATAGGAGTTATTTCATGGGCATGTACATACTACTTTGCACATGGAAATGAAAGCAATCACATATGCCTAGAAGTATGAACACACCGCTAAAGTGCACTCAACATGTACAGTAAACAAATAATGTAAATACAGATAACTCATGCATGTATATTCCAGTCACAAATCCGTGCATGCAGTACAAACATTATAAATGTAGGACCCCTGAAATATAACTCAATATTCAGGCAGGGGCATGTGGTAAAGATCAATTCATTTTCAGTATTTATTATGCATATTGCACTAAGCCTATAACTGTTGAATGAAATGCAAACAATGGCACGCTATTCACGGGCATGAGATCACACAGATGCAAGCACACATAGAGCACTCTTCATAAATACACAAGAGCTTGTGTTGTCGTTACTGCCATAGACTTGATTAAATCATGCCTATATCCTTTCCCTGATTGTATGGATGGAGAGAAAAACACACAAGCGGCAAGACCATAATGAAACATCATAGGCATGGCTATTACAGACACACTGTCCAGAATACAAATTCCCCATGAAGGTATTTGTTTTCATCCATCAGTATTCATTATGCGAGTGAATGTATCATTGGTGTGTAGCTATTGATCCTGTATTAAATCTCATTGTTATATTCCTATTCAGCAGTGAGCCAGGTGAGGGAATAAAGAAGGGTGACCAAATGTCATGGTGACAACATGCAGCATTGTCAAAGGTAGCTTTATCGATCAAGATAGACACAGAGAGAGAGGGGAGATATTTCAGCAGGACCCCTACTGTCTGACATTTTAGAAAAGCTGTCCTTTCTATTTTGTCACCATCTATTTTTGAGCACAAAGAGCATAGATGCCTTGACTGTGGCCTTCACACCCAGTAGAGATCATGAACAGGTTCAGATGTACCGCTATAAAGCAGGGAGTCTTGTTCATTATATTTATCAGATGTAATTTTCACAGTTCACATGCTGTGTTTCTGGGAACGAGGGTTATGCATTGTACCATTTTTTGCTTTGACATTTTAAAGGCCGTGCTGCCTTGCTATCATGGCAGCTTGCAATCTGAAACAGTTTGGATCGAGGCCCTGTGATTTGCTAAGGGTCCAGTTAACTTGCCAACCATGTACAGAAATTCTTCACACAACTCGAGTGGGACTGTCCTTCTTTTCCTGATCAAATCCAACTGAAAGCATGCAGGCAAGTGAACAAGGATGGCAAACGTGAGTGATGTCGTATCAAAGCCGACAGGCCATCAAGCATGTCAGACTGGAGCCACAACACAATAAGGGCAGCCTAGTGCTGCAATGCATTGACCAGGAGAAACCCGGTGGCTCGAGTAATGCAGGTCAAAAGGTGTGGAAGCATGTTGGCAGACCTTAGCAATTCCCACTCGCGCTCTGTGTCTGACTCATGCAGGTAATTAGCACAGACTTCCATTTGCCCTGTGTATGGCTTAAAGCATCTTGTGTTAAAGCAGTCCAGATCAAAACGGCATGTCATACCACATTATCTTCAACACTGCTCCACAGCAACAGCCCAGCTATTGAGCCAGCTCTGCTCTTCATCTGCTTTCCTGGATGTTTATCTGTTGCTAGGACTGGCAAATCTCCAGCCTCATTGTTTTGCACCACCGGGAACTAAAGAGAGGATTAAGTAGATCTCCAGATCTATGGAAAGGCCTTACATTACAAGGCTCCAACAAGAAGAGCATTAGCTCTCCACACAAGTACATCTTCCCATTCAGCAGACTTTAATCAAACCTCTATCACTCAGGACCTCTGCACTCCAGCTGGTGGATTGCAGTCCAAACTTCAACCATGCAAATTCTGACTGATTTGGACTGTAACTTGGTAGTGAAAAGAGGGAAGCTTTTTAAGACAATAGTGGCTCCATAATGCAGTGGTTTACACACCTAACAAGGAAAAGATTCCTGATTTAATCTCAGGAGGAGACACAAATCCCTTGGGCTTGCGTCAGGAAGGGCATGCGATGCAAAATCAAACATGCGGAGCTACCTGCTGTGACAACCCCAATGAGGCAGCAACTGAAAGTAGATTCTCTTTTCTTTTCTAAACAAAAACTAGTGCCGCTATAATTACTATCTCAGCACTGTAGAATAACTGGCAATATCATCAAGGCAAACTAGCAGCTTCCTAGGCTACCTCAGTTTAATTTGTTACATGACTCACACAACAAAAGAAGCGTCACATTTATTGTGTACAGAAATTACTTTTAATTAAACATAATAACCTCAATTGTGAGATTATATTAAGCTGACTGTCTTCAGTTTAAGAATATGCTGTCCAAAAGTGGAAAACCAAGACATTTTATTCTGTTGTTGATTTTACTATAAAAAGACCTTCGAACTTCATTTTTTGTTTAGTTTTTCATCAGTATTATCTATTTTAATATTGAATTTTACTGATCACGGTCATAAAATTCGCAGGCACTACAGACAAAAGAAAAGGGAACTTTTAAATCAGAGACTTTAGTCCTGGGTATATTTTTATGAATCCATAAAAAGAGTTTTTATGACAGTCAATCGGTGTTGGAATGGGCTGAAAAAAATGAATGGCATTCTCCTCGGAGTGTGTCCTGGGGTGGATTGCATAGTGTAGACTGTTACTCTGTGACTAAGAAAAATGTGAAGCCTATGTTAACTAGATTTCCACAATATCTTGTCGTCATTAATGTATGGATGAGTGAGAGTGAGGCAGGGAGCTAGAGAAAGAGAGATGGAGTTTGGGGAAAGTTTAGTCAGTTAACATCTATCGGGTAGGTACAGTAAATGGTGCGGCAGAAACTTTGAGTGAAAACCTTGCACAGCAATAAAGTGATATACACATGAATAATGCAGGAGCATTTAGTTCAGTGCTTAGGCAGTGGGGGAATCAGATGTCCCTGGTGCCCTGAAGGATTCCAGTCTACTGAGCCAGCGTCTCTGGTCTAGAATAGACCATCAGACCCAGATGAGAAGCCCATGCTCCACACTGTCCTGCCAAGGCACACCAACACTAGGCAGACAAACAAAAGACAGACACATTCACTAGATTACACACAGTAACATGAATTAGCAATTGCATATGCACATACTTAGCCACCAGGCTTCACTTAACTGCAAATATACTCCCCCATATGTATTACAGACGTAGACATAACCACGCACTAACTTCCTCTGCTTTGCTTACCATGTTTGGAGTCGGTAAAAGAAACCAGCTTTCTTATAAGTAACTATGTATGCATCTTACCAAGGCAACAACTGATTGTATTTGAATGTTTAATTGTAAATGTGTATAGAAACGACCTCTGAATAACTCCTAGATCATCAGCCTCATGTTGGCTGCACTTTTCGGTGGGATTCTTGTGGGATTTGGATTTAAGAATCAACTAATGACTAATTAATTACACATATCCAGCTCAAATCATCTGCTTTTCTGTGCCGTGCATATTGTCTTTGCCTGTCACTGGCTGGCATTCAAGTTTCCCCTCATAGATTCAGAAGAAGCACATTCTCAGAAATAAAATGATGTCACTGTTTTCTTGGCTCTAAAGGAGCATCCAGCAAATCCATTAGCACTACTTCTTTTATTTATGTGCTAGCAAATATTGTATCCTCTTGCTTCTCAGTCAGCAAATGAGCATGTGGCATGTAGCTGTGTTTGCGGGAGCATATGTTTTTAACGTGTGACACCGTAACCATTTACCAGCTTTGGTTCGAAATTAAACCAGATGACTTCCATTCAGCCAATGCAAATGAGGCCAGGAGCGCTTTGCCTCATATCCTCCCAGTACCTGTGAGCTATGGACAGGGGTGGGGACACTCTTCACATTGGAATGGTAATTTACCAATCAGTAAGGTGACACACTCAGGAAAAGAAGGGAGAGCCGCACATCGCTGACAGGGACATCAGTTTCACGAAACATTTCCTCCTTTGCACCTGAAAGCACGGCATAATCACGTGCAGGGGTGATGCACCATGAAATGGAATGGGCGCCCAGATCTGGGGGAGCGGACCTAGTGCTGTGTCCAAAGAAATGAGGGTCATTCTTTACCTAGAGATGCCTGTGTCAGTAGGTAAAGACCCTGCAGGTCTGGATTAGATAGTCACTCACCAGCCTCATCATATGTGTGAATGTGTGTGTGAATGGGTGGATGATTGTGTATAGTGTAAAGCGCTTTGGGGTCCTTAGGACCAAGTAAAGCGCTATACAAATACAGACCATTTACCATTTACCATAGTGCACGCACCATGTCAGTTTTATTTATTTATTTATTTTTTACATAAATAAATACAGAAATATGCAGGTTATAGTCAGAAAAATCTATAACGGATACGTTTTCGCAGCGCTCAGGACATTTTATCTATATCACATACTAGATAAATTGCTTCTTACATAGTGCTTTTCTGCTCTACTTGAGTAACACACAACTTGTCTTATTCCCACAAGCACTCTTTTTCTATATCTACATGGTTTCTGTCTAACATTCACACTCCATTAAAGGAACTGGAGCAACTTGGGGTTCATACATTGCCAAAGAATACTCGCATGCAGACTGGAGCAGCCAGGGATCGATCCACCAACCTGCTGATTAGCAGTATGATTCTCTCCATGGCTTAATACATGAAATATTTTTGCACAACCCCACAGAGTTATCCCAGTTTCATGAAATGTTAGGAAATGTGTTTGCTTTTCTGGCCATTAGCTTGTACTTCCAAATCCCTCTTCCCCCTTCACAGGTCGTGTGCATTGTAAGACATATTTGAGCTCGCAGAGGAACAAATGTGTGCCAAGTGAGATAAGAAATGACTACAGCTAAAAGACTTAGCTCCCGGAGAAAGTTCAGCCCAGCCAAAAAAATAAATAAATAAATAATAAAACATAATCTGAATCTTCAAACTAGTCCCTTCCACTATCTGCCAGATGTATCAGTGTTCCTCCAAGCAATCAGAAGTAATTCCCTTTATCGGGCAACATGAATATTAAAGTTTTGTGCTAGGGGGATCTTGGGTATAAACACTGCCGTCACCAGCACCTGTCGGGGACTGCAGTGGATAGTGAATGAAGCAGATGAGCAGCTCGCAGTGCAATAGCATGGCTGTAAAGGTACCGGTGCTAAGATTGGCCAAGGCTGAAGAGTAAGAATGCTCATTAGAGGACGTGATTAGCATCTTTGTCTTCAGGCCCTTGTCACACAACACATGTAAATTTAAAACAGTGCGACAGCAACAGACCATCACGTTATCACGTTAATGTCTTTTGTTTTTTGTACCCAATGCAAATGAAGAGTAAACAAACACATATCCGAATACAAAGAAAGAAAGGGAGGGTTTCCCCCAGACTGAGGACCTTTTACTCATATGCAAATGATCGTACTCATGGAATACATCTAGCAGGAAATTAAGATAGAGAGAGGCAGAATTACAGAGCAGTATGGAAATGTGCAGATGTGATGATATGCAACACTGCTTCATTATTACTGGAAAAATGGCCTACGTTAATATTCAAACATCTTGATAAACAAAAGACGCAAATGAAGATGGTCCCCCGAGGACCGGGACAGAACACTGATGATCTTAACGCTCGCCAAACAGCATTCAACTCGGGGACAAAATTTCATCTCTGGGCATGAGGCACACTACACTGAGTAAACAAAGAGAAGAACATGCTGGAACATTTAACGCGCATCTGGGGTCAAATCTGGTAATGCACTTAGAAACAAGATGACTGGCGGTAGTCATGAAAGCTATCAACACCTGCAGATCATTTATCAAATTGGTGTGCAGTTTCTACATGGCCTGCGCTATTTCTGTCCTTTACTTCTTTAAACATAAAAAAAGTCTGATTTTTTCCCCAAATGTCTTCAGGACTGAAAAGCAGTCATCTGTGCTCGTAAGAAATGAGCTGAATAAGCAAATGCACAGGTTTAGCTTTAATTTTGTCTCTAGCTGTGTCATCTGGTTATGCGCTCTCAACTGTTATTGCTAACAGGAGAGAGGGAGAAAGAGAAAGAGAGAGAGAGACATGATCCAGTCGTTGGCCTTGTGCAGAGCACACTATACTGTTGATTTTGTCACAGTGCCATGTTGGATAACATCCACTCCATCATATCCATGCCCAGATGCTACTAGCGAGATAAGTGGATTGTACAGAACAGGCTTGTCAGGGATCCCATATATTCACCCTGAATCTGTGGATAGTAGAACATAAATAGGGCTTTAAAGTGAAGTGATTTGGGGGGGGTTTTGTCTCTTTTATTATGGATTGTTTTACACTGACATCAACTTGGCCCAGCCCAAAGAATGGAGGGGGGAAAAAAGGGAAAACTGCTGGTAGTATCAAATGTTTTCAGTGGCTTTTAAAGGCCAGATATGTAACAAGAGCTACCTATTTGAATGCTTAGCTCATGAAGACTCACGAAGAATGGAAGACTGGAATTATTCCTGAAACACCATTAAGAAAACATGTCTGAAGCAGCTTTCCCCAGAAGTTTGCCTTTACATAATGAAAAACCAATACAATTTGACAGAGCAGAGAAAATAACCATTTGGTTTTGCATATTGATTCTGCTGTGCCCTCACCTTTATTATAGTAATGATATACTTGACTCTGTAATGAGTTTTTTAAAGGGAATGAAAATTGTGAATTTACACTTTTCTGATTTGATGGTCTAGTCGCGGTTTGCTGTGCTATATTAGGGTTTATTGCCAACTGATTATTTTGTGGAATAACTCCCTAACAATAACAGCACTGATGCATTAAGTCAAGATAAAAGCAATCTAAATATAAATATACATGGTGGCTACGCCAAATGAACCCAACTAATGATTTCATTTTCTCATAATAAAAGGTTAATGCATATTCAACATGCCCATTTGCTACAATTGTATACTGCTCTTAACAGATGCACTCTTCAGCTTCTTTTGGGCTTCCAGAGATTTTTTTTTTGCACAATCAACATAGTTCAGATTTTTTTTTTTTTAAATACAGCTGTGCTGGTGATCACAACCCAAGCTCACCATTTAGGAATTGGCTAAGAAGGACGATTAGTCAGCTTCCTCTCTCCTGTCCCAAAGCACAAAATCACACACTCTCTACACTGCATGACCCTGTATATGTTTGAACGCCAGCCAGCTCTCCTCTTTAAGAGTCCAAATCCTGGTGGCTGCCAGTCAACTTCAAAGCAGTTGGGCTGTGGCTGTCTTTCTTAACCTCCAAATCTGGCTGGTCTTGTTACAGCTGCACTGTGGGGACAGAGTGGGCAGTGTTTCCATTTGTACGTATGTGTGTATGTGCTTGTGCGGACAGAGTGGGCAGTGTACTGGGTCTGCTGATTAACCCCTGGGCCAGGGCCATTCTCCTCAGACAGACAGATCGGCTTTCGCCAGTCTCGGCCCCTGTAATGGGAGCCTGCTCCAACAAGCCACTTCAAAGAGGCAGGGCCAGCAGGAATGCCAGGTTCAGAACCAGAGGGAGCAAGAGAAAGAGGGTGAAGCAGAAGAAGGAACAGACTTTTGTGTATGTCAGTGTGTGTGTGCGTGTGTGCATTTCTCAGTTTGAACATAAAGGGTGGAGGGTCTCACTTTCTGGTCAGCAGCAGGACCTCAGCCCTTTCTGGACCTTTCTCAATCAAGTGCTTCCTTTTTCATTTGCAGCAGGGTGAAGCTGTTTTAATTAAAATTGGCTGCAAAGCAAAAAAGGCTTTTGGGGTTGTTTGGCCTGCTCCTGGATCAGCTGCGCTTTTTGGAGGTGGCAGAAAGTGTGTAGAGCTTGTGTTTCCCCGTTGCTTCGAGGCAATGCCATCAACCTCTCCCTGACCTCACTAAGCCAAAGAAAGTCTTTCACACTCAACACTTATTGTTGGTCAGCTTTGCCAAATATTAAATTTCACTGCAGCCCTGACCAATTGACACAGTTTTATATACACAATTATATATACACATTTTAATGCTATAAGAAGTGAAGGGAAGATAATTAATTATTAATACATTTCAAATCTGCAATGGTGTTACTACGGCACTTGCATTTGTATCCATACATTAGATGCACAATAAGTGCAGTATCTGTGTGTGCACTTGTCAGTTGAAGCTCCATGTTTTTTTGAAATGAATAAATAATGTGTCTGCTTATGTTCAGTGGAGTAAACACATTAGTGACAGATATTTGTTTCAAGTTAAGACTTGACGCACACAAGCACACACACTGGGCTTTTTGTGTACTGTACAGATCTGTATGAATTACAATGACTCCATAAATCGAACAGCATGAGCCCAGACTTTAAAGATGAGCTCCAAATAGTTTCTTTTGAAGTTTAATTTACACAAGAAAATATTTTCTAAGTTTGTGAGTGGGTGATGGTGATTCATTTTTGCAAGGGGACACTGTCATGAGATTCCTTGAAGTCGCACACAGGAATGCCCTACGGAGTTTAGGTTTGCTGTAGCAGAGAAGTGGGTTGCTGAGACACTCTGTCGATCATCCAACACTGTGCTGTCTTTTGTGGCTTGGAGACAATGGGCCGCTGCTGGGGAGAGAGACAGGCAACCTGAACCTGACACAGGAAGCTCTTAAAGCTACACAAAACAAACTGCTGAGCTCTGGCATTTCCCCCTACTGAAAGACTATCTCCACCGTCATTAAAGGTGAACTCAATCGTCTAATCTCCTCCAAAGTCACTGAGCAACCACTGCTATCACCCCTGTTTCCCCTCCTCCCTTTCTCCTTGCTCCCTCTTTCTCATTGTCCCTCTATTCTCCCCCAGCTCACGTGATGAAGGCCATCAATGAAATGTCATTAGATCTCCAGGGGGTTAGAGGTCATAGGACAAAAATGTTCTGTTGGATGTGCTCTGCGACAGTCTGAAAGGAAATGATGCGTGTTTTGTTTTGCTCTGATCGATGATGGAAGGAGGAGCTCACGGAGACACTGAGCGACATGCTTGAAGCGAGGACGGTGTATTTTTTTTTATTTTTAAATTCTTAAGCAGGTAACCGATGTCATGCCAGGAAGAGAGTGGTAAATAGCATGTCTTGTGAAGTTGAAAAACAAAAAGAGATGAGCTGCAAGAAGACCGAAAGCCACCCTTCCATTACCGACATTATAATGAAATCCCAGAGAATGGACATGCACATTTGCACATACAAACGCATTACATTCTGCGCTACCACAATACACATCATTTTAATGTCATCCGCATTTGGATAAGGCCATTTGCACCTCACATGTAATATGCTGATAGCTTTACAAACAGCACTGCTTGGAATTCAATTATCTGTTGCCTTTTTAGATTTGTGTTTTTTAATTCAAGCACTATGAAAGGACCTACCCTCTTCTCTGAACTAGTACCGTCATTGGGCAAGAATGGAAAATGGTATTCACCCCTCCTATTATCACATAAAAATCTGCTTGGCCGCCGTGTGTATCGGTTCATTACCTTGGTGAAAAAGCCACCTTAACCTCCATTACTGTTGGCCCTGTAATTAATGACTTTTTAAGTCATCGAACCAAAAGCAATTAGGTTATAAAGGAGCGCTTGTTCAGTAAAATGAATACCTTTCCTTTATTAGCTGCATTCTTGAAAAGGAGATGCTAACCAAATGTGACAGTACCCAGAATTAAGATGCTAATGTTTCCAGTTATTTGAACTTGTCAATCAAGCTTTTGTCATCGTTGTGGCTGAAAAAAACAAAAACAAATGTGGAGTTCAATGGTATTTGAAGGTTGCAGAATCTTTGTACAGTTGATCTGTTGTGGTGATGTCGTTTGGGTGTGCGTTTACATGTGCATATGTGCTTAGGTGCGTGCATGCTCATGTGCTTAGCCATGCACATTAAGTGGAAGAGAACAAACCAGATAGAGCTTATTCCGTCTGCACAGTATGGAGAAAACAGATAAGACTTCATACAACACATTTGCTCTGTATTTGTCTTAGACTTTATCGCATGTTCCAGTCGAGGTAGACACAGTCGAGACATGTGGTCTACATTCTAATGCCTGGAAGGGTCAGCTCGGCGGTCAACCGGCACATTACTCTATGTCCAAACTGGACAGGTTAGAACGCGCAAGAATAATGCTGCAGCTCATCTAAAAGGTCATCCGTGGATATTAATGTGTAACTTTAACTGAACCTGAATGAAGAACAGTCAGCCTTGTTTCTCGTGAACAGAAGGACACAGTATACTGCAGGGACAGATAAACAGGGTCCGGAGGATACAATGCAAAGTTTTTACATCTTTTTTTTTTTTTGTTGTTCTCGTGAACCCTGACTTTTGTCAGAGCAAATGAAGACAACGCAGCTGAATGGTATTTTTGCTGTAGTTTTACTAGAGACATTAATCGAAGGGCTGAGGATAATTAGGCTTTTGGAAAAAGCCTAATTTTCTCCAGATTGATTGAGCTAAATGTTTCACTGTTCCTCATTATTCACCAACATGTAGCCTACAAACTCCTGGCTGACAATAAATCTCACAGTTCCCTACATTGATTTTAACCTATTAAAATCATTGGAACAAAGATGT